>NC_140579.1:871000323-871709698 GCF_964204655.1 Triturus cristatus | reverse complement strand
ATACTTCTGCAATCCAACGTGCACACTGCTCATTTGGCCCCCGACCTCCGGAAGGTGCTCCACCATGATTTCTTATAGCCTGTCTGCTCAATTATAGGGTCAAAGACACAGCGCTGCGGTTGGCCCAGGAAAAGGGTCCCCTTCAATACCAAGGTTCGAATATCCCCATCTTCCCTGATTTCACCCCAATAGTACAGGAAGATCGGCGGAAATACCCCTTTAGACGCCAAAGCCTACTACAAAACTATCCATGAGGGATCTCCATAGAATGACCATGCACCCCCAGATGCTAATGGGACACAGGAGCCCGCCCACCACATCTCGAAATGAGAATGGGGGGTGGTTGGCTGCTGGGTCTGATGTCTGATACCCTTGACTCCTTGTTTGTATATACATCAGCAAATGTCTCATATTGAATATCTCCTCGCTTGTGTATCAGAATTCATGGTGGCAAGCACAGCATTCCAGCTTTGACACTTTACTTTGTAGGGCCCGCCGGAGATCGAGTTGCTCCCATGGTGAACACCATTTTAGATTGTTGTGGTTTATGTTTTTCTTTCTTTCTTGAGGGACTAAATGGGATTCACAGGATAATGTTGGATCTAGTGTGGGTGGGAGATGGTACTCCACTGTGGGACTCTTTTACTAGAGTTGAAATGTTTTTTGTTGTTGCACATCGCATCTTAGCATTCACCACCTACACTGTTGTATGACACAAGGCCCTTGGTCCGATGTATGATCACTTCATACTAACTCCCCAACATTGTTAGGTCCATCGACCTAGGTGTAGTTACCTGGAATCAACGGGGTATTAACATTCCCCACAAAGGGAAACAGGTACTGACATATCTTAATAGATATTCCAATAAAATTGTTTTTCTTCAGGAGACCTATTTCTCCCCATGTGCTGACCATACGTTTGCTAGGAACTGGGGCACACATCGATATTTCTCATGTTACAGTTCCTACTCGCGTAGTACCTGTATCTTACTTCATAAAACTGTACCTTTTCTTTATCACTCCCACTACTCGGACATGGCAGGCCGATATCTGCCAGTACATTGAATGCTGGGAGACAAAAGTACATTATTAGTCAATATATATGCCCCTAACACTGACAACCCTGATTTTTTTTAAATCTCTTTTCCCGACAGGACAGATTTGTTGGTGTACCATTTTATTATTGTGGGGATCCTAATTTACCACTTTGTTTGCACACTGATTCCGCTAGCACGCTCCCGTTTGACAAACCTAGGGCCCGCGACTCATATGTTGCATGATGCATGGCGTACCCATCACCCTACGCAATCCAGATTCACCTTCTGTTCAGCGCCCCATTCGGTTTGGACTCGATTAGGCTATCGGTTATTGACGGCCACATCTCACTAGTGGATATCCGAGGTAACAGTGCTCCCTAGAACACTCTCAGATCACAATCCAGTATTATTGAAACTTCAGATTACATATGGAAGTGGCCTCGAGTTCAGCTGGTGTTTCAACAGCGATTCTCCTGGGACCAAGTGTTACGTAGTGAGATTCATAGGTCCATTCTTTAATATTTTTAGCACAATGCAGGAACTGTGCCCTCACAGGCGACCTTGTGGGAGGATTTTAAGGCCTTCAGCAGAGGGATGTGTATCTACAAGCAGGTGGGTATTCTCAGAGATATCCACACGCAATTAAGCTGGATTGAAACAAAACTGCAGGAGCAGGAGCATTGAGAGGAGACTGATCGAGCATCTGGACTGATACGATGGGCAGAACTACTGGCCGAATATCGCGAGTTGGCAGAACGGGAAACCGCATATCAGAGTAAACACTCCCAAGCTTGTCTCTATTGTGAGGGCAAGCGACCTGGCCGCACCCTTACTTGCATTCTACGCCCCAACAGATCGGTTAATTATGTCGCAGAACTCCGAGCGGGGAATGGAGGGGCCATTACGGGCACAGAACGTATCATGGCCACGCTCTGTACTTACTACCAAAAATTGTACTCTTCTCAGGTAACTAACTAATGACCCTGAGACACTATCAGCATACCTAGTGGATGCTGCCATGGTATGGCTTGAGGATGGTCAGAGACAATTCCTCACTGAGCCACTCACCCTAGAGGAGGTGACCCAAGCTGGTGGCTCAAATGCGCCTGGGCTTGACGGACTAACAGGTGGGCATTTTATAAAGTGTATAAGCAACAACTTGCACCAAGATTGTTGGCATTATACAACGAGGCCATGCAGGTTGGCACTTTACTCGCCACGTCCCGAGAGGCAGTCCTCACCTTGCTGCTGAAACCCGGTAAAGATCCTGGTAATTGTGTGTCACATCGCCCACTATCTCTGTTAAAGTTAAATAAAATAATTTTGGACAAGGTGCTAGCAACCCGATTAGCCTTGCTAATGGAGCAGCTCATCTCCTTGGCACAGAATGGGTTCGTTCCACACCAGTCCACCTCCTTGAATCTCCGTACTGCTTTTGCCGTGCTTGATAAAATTTCTCCCGCCATGCCCACTGTAGTGGCACTTCTCGATGCAGAGAAGGCCTTTGACTCCCTCGAGTGGCCTTTTCTCTGGGTTGTGCTAGGCAAACTAGGCTTTACCCCCAGTTCATATCACTAATTATACTACTATATTCCAATCCGTCGGCCCGCATTAGAGTGAACGGTGCTATATCAGATGCGTTCCTGATTCTGCATTGTACTCGGCAAGGGTGCTCATTATCCCCCCTTTTATTTATAATGGTAATGGATCCTCTGGTCCAGGTGATGCAGGAGCGCCACTTGCATCGCGGGTTCCAACTCACCCAAGGGCCTTTACTAATGTCACTGTATGCAGATGGCATTTTACTGTTCATCTGCAACCCCCACCTCAATCTCCCCCTTCTTAAGCAGAAGATAGTCAGATTCAGTGTCTTCTCAGGCCTCCATATAAATTGGGCCAAATCAGAGCTGTTCCCGTTCACGGATGCGACAGCTCCTCCCCCGGCTGAGCTCCCCTTTAAATGGGCACCTGATTGAACTACATACTCGGGCATACACATCCATAGAGAAAAGGAGCAGGTACTACAACAAAATTACCGGCCAGCTCTGTCAGATCTTAATGCACAGGTGGAGCGTTGGATAAAACTCCCTTTGTCAATAGCTGGGCGAGTTGCAATTATAAAAATGGTCGTCCTGCCTCGCTTTCTATAGCTCTCCACTAACATCCCTATTCCCTTAACACAGTACTTTTTCAACACACTAAGAGGAACCCTTTTGCGATCAATATGGGCGGGAACCTGTCCCCGTATTCGTTGGGATACACTTATACTCCCTTATGAGCGCGGGGCCTATATGTCCCTGACCTATATATATATATTATCTAGCAGCTCAATGCCATTACACATACCGTTCGTACCATCCTGACACTCGAATACCCTATTGACGCCCTGAAAGAGTGGTTCTTGAAAAAATCAGGCACACCCAGATTCTACCCACTCGACGATATGGACATACAAACGGTGTCCTTTACCTGTTGGGCATGGCGCCGTATGCGAGGCACATTCGGAGGTGGCCCCCTCTATTCCAACACCATCCTGCTGCCTGACAACCCTTGGCTCCCTCTCGCTAGGGAGAAACTAGTCCAAGGCACCCTTCATAGGTATGACCAACACACTATGGGGGATTTGTTCACTGATGGGCATGTTACTCCCCTTTTGGAGGGACCATGGGATAGGGATATTCCATACATGGACTAATTTATTTTCAGGAGACTGCGCAACAAGTTACGATTGCTCCACTCTTCCTATCCACTCCCTCCTGACGATTTTGCCCCGCTGACAATCTCAACTACCGAGGGAGGACGCATAATTATTAGACTATATAGATCTGTTCTTGAACTAAAACCCGACACTACCAATAGAGTGCATAAGGTTTGGGCGACAGAACTCCGGGTGAAAATCAATGATAAAATGTGGGCATACTGCTGCACACAGATGCAGTGCATTTCTATATGTCAACGCCACAAATTGTCACACTTTACATTTTTACATCGATATTATATATCCCCATCCGATATTGCTAAGTTTGACTATAGCAGATCTGATGCCTGTGCTAAATGCCAAGATGCGGGAGCTGACTTCGCTCACCTCGCCTGGACCGGCTCTGTAGTACATGCTTACTGGGTGACGGTGTTCAAACGGATCTCAGCTATGATGGGTGCAGGGCTTGCACCTTGTCCACTAATGGCATTATTGGGATATACCCTCAAGGTGCCACGCAGCACCCATAGGTTGGTGTCCATGGCACTGCTACTGGCTAAAAAAGAGGTAGCACTGCGATGGGGTAGTGCTTGTCCCCCCACAGCCTCAGGATGGCTGGAGAGTATGTGTCATTGCAAGAAAGTAGGGGAGGATTATGCACAGATGCAACCCCTGATCTCACATCCCAAAAACGTCTGGGCCCCTTTCCAGGCCTAGCTGTCATCTATAGAGTGGAATGAAATACAGCTCAGCATTCACGTCACTTTATACATGTCTCTGCGCTATCCAATGCCTAGAGTATCCCAATGACTAGTGACATCCGGCTGACGCATAGTTAATACTGTGAAATATTTGTAAATGGAATGTTACATGTTCAAATAGGATGGACGAACTTTATTTTTTCATCTATCATTTGACAAGTGTGATGCGCATACATTGTTGATGTTAATTTGAAATGCTCAATAAAAAATAGAAAAAAGGGATGTGTGAGTCTGCCACCCAATGTACAAACTCAAATCAACTCTATGCTACTCCACTGTACAACACTGTCCTCCAGTCTATACCAGTGTATACCACATTAGTTTATACTATGCCACTGTACGCCACTCTGACACTCTATGCCCCTCCACTCTACCAAAGATTACTCCACTGTATGCTACTCCACTGTACAACCCTGTATTACAGTGTATGTCACTGTAGTCCACTGTATGCCACTCTATCACACTCTACTCCACTCTGCTTCACTCCCTCTAGACCACTCCACCCCAATTTATTCCACGATTCTCTATGACACACTACTCCACTGCACTCAACTACTCACCTCTATGCCACTACATTCCACTCTATGCCACTCGTCTCTAAAAACATTCTATGGAACTCCACTGTACCACACTCCGCCACACTGTACTTTACTCAACATCACTTTACTCTACAAGACTGTACTATACTCTATGCCCCTCCTCCCTATGACAGTTTGCTAGACTATATGACATGCCACACCACTCTATGACACTTTACTCCACTCTATGCTATGTCACTCCATTGTACTCGATGGCACTGTACTGTACGACATGGCACTCAACTCTATGACTCTCTACTTCACTCTATGCTATGCCTCTCCACTAGACTCCACTGTGCAACACTTTACCCCACTCAGTGCTACTGTAGGACACTCCGCTCAATGCTGCTTCACTCTACAATGCTCTACCCTACTCTATACAACTCCACTCTACAACACTCTACTACATTCTATTCCACTGTACAACACTATACTACATTGCATGCCCCTACGCACCACTGTCCAAGACTCTACTCCACTCTGTTCCACTGTACGACACTCTACTCTATGCCAATCTACAACACTCTAAGATACACTACGCAACTCCCTGTAGGCCACTCCACCCCACTTTACTCCACTCTCTTCAATGACACACTACTTCATTCCACTATGTCACACTACTACCATCACTCCACTTCACTCTACTCTACTGTATGCCACTGCAATCTACTCCACACTCCTCCCCGCTATGACACTCTACTCCACTGAACGGCACTCTGTGCCCCTTCACTCTACCATACATAACTCCACTCGATAGCATTCCACTGTACACTAGTGTAATCCAGTCTATTTATTTAACATCCACACATATGTATGTGTGTTTTTATATACAAATATATTTATATATAGTGTTAAATAATTCATGTAATTTGTTTACTGTACATTATATTAATTTTATACATTCTATAATTTACTACTTTAAACTATATATATATTACAAAATTGATATTTTTTGATGATATTAATGTCTACAATTTTTGTTGATATTTTTGCAATCTTCATTAGTATAGGAACACAATATTGGGGCAAGCAATATTTTTTAACACAATATTTTTGTTAACAATATTGTTTACCACAATAATGTGTCATCAAACCCAACTTACAGGGATGTGGCCCAATGGCCCTCAGATAGGGGCCTGAGATGGTGAATACTTAGGTCTTCCTATTGAGTGCTAAATTCCATTTGATGTGTCTTGAAGCACACTTGAGGTTGAGGTAGTTTGTTTATCAGGGCTATTGAAGGGTCCTTTGGGTAATCTGCATGTTGTGATATTGCGTAAACTAAGGCTCTGGTTTAGATCTACAAGGTTTGTTTTCATCACAACAGATGCAACAAGTCAAATTAGTTCAATGCACCAGTGCTTGAATGCGAAAGACAGGTTGTAGCCCTCCACAACCCAATACATAGTTGGTGGTGTCTGTGTTTTTGGGTTTCTAACAGTCAGCAGCAGCTGGTGCCAACATACAGTGGTGTGGCAGTGCGGGGCAAATAATAAAAAAAGCACTCATCTGCAACTTCAGCTGCAGCTCCCACTACCTGCGCCTTGGTGCTCCTCTCTTCCAAAAGTCCCTAGACCAGCACAGGCTCCCAGACTCCCCACCCAATCCAGAAGCTGCCCTCATGATGTGAGAAAAGTACCTGGATTGGTCTGAGTGGCCTGGTTAGGTGCTCACTAGACTGGGAGCCTGTGTCATTTCATAACCAAGCTGTACAATACAGCTGGGTTGGAGGAATCTAAGTGCGTATGTCTGTTTGGCTGGACTAAAATGGTAGGCCAAAACTGACATGAAACTTACAAGTGCCCTCCACTCCTCCCAGAACCCTGTGCTGTCAAGAAAGGATTGCCTGGGCATGCCCTAAACTCAGCAGCATTGGCTGCCAGTGAAAACTAAAATGATAATAACATTGTTTCATTTTTTATTCTGCAGTGGGGCGATTCTCCTCCGCTATTACAGAGGAGCCGCCATTGCTAACAGTCCCCAAACAAGGATTCAGAGACGCAGTAGTAATTTGAGAGACCAGTGTTGTTTCCAATATCACACACAATCACTGCACTAAGAATATCTGAAAAAAATATTGTTTGGACAGAATCTCATGTCCAAAATAGGAAGGACCAAACTATTGAGAAGGTAATTGGAAATAGGTAAGTATAGATTTACTATTCTTAATTCCATGTCTACGTACTTTGATGACACATGGTATTGTAAAGGTACATATATGTGGAGTTATATATAGTTAAACTTTGCTTAACTATAGAAACCTTCCTTCATGACATTTTTGTCCTCAATATTCTTGATAGGAAGGTAAATAGAGAGGGACCTGTGTAAGACTAAAAAGTCAAAAAAACTTTCCCTTAGAAATACTGTGCTCATCCATCCAACATAAGACCATGTCAAATTGAATACTGGTAAGTTCTAACCCTAGAAACACAGGAGATACCAGATATTATAGCCGGTATAGGCCATTATTTATGGTATCCCTTAAGGGAACCGGATGTAAAATCTTGTGGAATGATGTAAAAAATCCGAAAAGATGCTGTAGCCTGCTATAGAATAAAAGGCAACATCAACTGGTGAATGGCTAAAGGGTAACCTATGAAACATAGGTGATGTGAGATATTATAGCAATGCGTGAGCCACAATATTTGATATCCCCAATGTAAACGAAGTTGAAAAGCAAAAGGAAGGGTGCTATTTGCCATAGAAATACTGTGCTCATCCATCCAACATAAGGCTATGTCAAATTGAATACTGGTAAGTTCTTATCCCAGAAACACAGGGTATACCCGATATTATAGCCGGTATAGGCCATTATATATGGTATGCCCTTAGGGAACCTGATGTAAAATCTTGTGGAATGATGTAAAACATCTGAAAAGATATTGTAGCTTGCTATAAAATAAAAGGCAGCTTCAACTGGTGAATGGCTAAAGGGTAACCTATGAAACGTAGGTGATGCGTGATATTACAGCAATGCGTGAGCCACAATATTTGGTATCCCCATAGTAAACGATGTTGCAAAGCAAAAGGAAGGGTACTCTTCAGCATAGAAATACTGTGCTCAAGCATCCAACATAAGACCATGTCAAATTTAATCCTGGTAAGTTCTAACCCCAGAAACACAGGGGATACCAGATATTATAGCAGGTATAGGCCAAAATATATGGTATCCTCTTAGTGAACCGGATGTAAAATCTTATGGAATGATGTAAAGAATTTGAAAAGATACTGTAGTCTGCTATCAAATAAAACACAACTTCAAGTGGTCAGTGGCTAAAGGGTAACCTATGAAACTTAAGTGATGCGAGATATTACAGCAATGCATGAGCCATAATATTTGGTATCCCCATAGTAAACAATGTTAGAAAGCAAAAGGAAGGGTGCTATTTAGCACAGAAATACTGTGCTCACCCATCCAACATAAGACCATGTCAAATGTAATCCTGATAAGTTCTAACCCCAGAAACACAGGGGATACCAAATATTATAGGCCGTATAGGCTATTATAGATGGTATCCCCTAAGGGGTATGGATGCAAAATCTTGTGCAATGATGTACAAAACGTGAAAAGATACTGTAGTCTGCTATTAAACAAAATGCAATTTCAACTTTTCAATGGCTCAAGGGTAACCCATGAAACATAGGGAAAAGAAGATATTACAGCAATGCGTGAGCCATAATATTTGGTATCCCCATTTTAAATGATGTTGGAAAGCAAAAGGAAGGTGTTATGTGGCATTAAAATACTGTGCTCATCCATCCAACATAAGACATTGTCTAATTGAATCCTGATAAGTTCTAAACCAAGAAACACCGGGGATACCAGATATTATAGCTGGCATAGGTCATTATATCTGGTATCCCTTAAGGGAAACATTTGTAAAATCTCGTGGAATAATGTAAAAAATGTGAACAGTCACTGTCATCTGCTATCAAATAAAAAAGCAACTTCAAGTGGTCAATGGCTAAAGGGTAACTC
Source organism: Triturus cristatus (assembly GCF_964204655.1). Classification (NCBI taxonomy): domain Eukaryota; kingdom Metazoa; phylum Chordata; class Amphibia; order Caudata; family Salamandridae; genus Triturus; species Triturus cristatus. Next base: position 871,700,645 of record NC_140579.1, on the reverse strand, counting down.
ATGAAACGTAGGGGATACGAGATATTACAGCAATGCATGAGCCATAATATTTGGTATCCCCCATAGTAAACGATGTTGGAAAGGAAAAGAAAGGTCACTATTTGGCATAGAAATGCTGCGCTCACCCATCCAACATAAGACCATGTCAAAGTGAATCCGGGTAAGTTCTAACCCGAGAAACACAGAGGATACCAAATATTCTGGGAGGTAGAGGTCATTATATTTTGTATCCCCTAAGAGAACTGGATGTAAAATCTTCTTGATTGATGTAAAAAATCGCAAAAGATACTGTGGTGTGCTATCAAATAAAAGGCAACTCTAAGTGGTGAAAAGCTAAAGGGTAGCCTATGAAAAATAGGGGATACAAGCTATTACAACAATGGCTGAGCCATAATATTTGGTATCCTCATACTAAACGATGTTCGAAAGCAAAAGGAAGGGTGCTATTTGGCATAGAAGTACCGTGCTCACCCATTCAACATAAGACATTGTCTAATTGAATACTGGTAAGTTCTAATCCAAGAAACACAGGGGATAACAAATATTGTAGCCGGTATAGGCTATTATATATAGTATACCCTAAGGGAACGGGATGTACGATCTTGTGGAATGATGTCAAAAATGTGAAAAGATACTGTAGTCTACTATCAAATAAAAGACTAATTCAAGTGGTCAATGGCTCAAGGGTAACTCATGAAACGTAGGGGATAAAAGATATTACGGCAATGTGTGAACCATAATATTTGGGGATACCAATGTAAATGAAGTTGAAAAGCATAAAGAAGGGTGCTATTTGCCATAGAAATACTGTGCTCATCCATCCAACATAAGGCTATGTCAAATTGAATACTGGTAAGTTCTTACCCCAGAAACACAGGGTATACCAGATATTATAGCTGGTATAGGCCATCATATATGGTATCCCCTTAGGGAACCTGATGTAAAATCTTGTGGAATGATGTAAAACATCTGAAAAGATACTGCAGCCTGCTATAAAATAAAAGGCAGCTTCAACTGGTGAATAGTTAAAGTGTAACCTATGAAACGTAGGTGATGCGAGATATTACAGCAATGCGTGGGCCACAATATTTGGTATCCCCATAGTAAACGATGTTGCAAAGCCAAAGGAAGGGTACTATTTAGCATAGAAATACTGTGCGCACCCATCCAACATACGACCATGTCAAATTTAATCCTGGTTAGTTCTAACCCCAGAAACACAAGGGATACCAGATATTATAGCTGGTACAGGCCATTATATATGGTATCCCCTTAGGGAACCGGATGTAAAATCTTGTGGAATGATGTAAAAAATCTGTAAAAGATACTGTAGCCTGCTGTCAAATAAAAGGCAACTTCAACAGGTTTGTGGCTAAAGGGTAACTTATGAAACTTAGGTGATGCGGGATATTACAGCAATACATGAGCCATAATATTTGGTATCCCCATAGTAAACGATGTTGGAAAGCAAAAGGAAGGGTGCTATTTAGCATAGTAATACTGTGCTCACCCATCCAACATAAGACCATGTCAAATTTAATCCTGGTTAGTTCTAACCCAAGAAACAGAGGAGATACCAAATATTATAGCCAGTATGGGCCATTATATATGGTATTCCCTAAGGGAACCGGACGTACAATCTAGTGGAATGATGCAAAAAATTTGAAACGTTACAGTAGTCTGCTATCAAGTAAAAGGCAACTTCAAGTGGTCAATGGCTAAAGGGTAACCCATGAAACGTAGGGGATACGAGATATTACAACAATGCGTGAGCCATAATATTTGGTATCCCCATTGTAAACTATGTTGGAAAGCGAAAGGAAGAGTGCTATTTGCCATTGAAATACTGTGCTCATCCATCCAACATAAGACCATGTCAAATTGAATACTGGTAAGTTCTAACCCTAGAAACACATGGGGATACCAGATATCATAGCTGGTATAGGCCATTATATATGATATCCCCTAAGGGAACTGGACGTACACCTTGTAGAATGAAGTAAACAATGTGAAAAATTATTGTAGTCTGCTATCAAGTAAAAGGCAACTTCAAGTGGTCAATTGCTAAAGGGTAACCCATGAAATGTAGGGGATACGAGATATTACAACAATGTGTGAGCCATAATATTTGGTATCCTCATTGTAAATGATGTTGTAAAGCAAAAGGAAGGGTGCTATTTGCCATAGAAATACTTTGCTCATCCATCCAACATAAGACTATGTCAAATTTAATCCTGGTAAATTCTAACCCAAGAAACATAGGGGATACCAAATATGATAGCTGGTATAGGCCATTATATATGGTATCCCCTAACGGAACCGTACCCACAATCTTGTGGAATGACGTCAGAAATGTGAAAAGATACTGTAGTCTGCTATCAAGTAAAAGGCAACTTCCATTGGTCAACGGCTAAAGGGTAACCCATAAAAAGTAGGGGATACGAGATATTACAGCAATGCGTGAGCCATAATATTTGGTATCCCCATAGTAAACGATGTTGGAAAGCAAAAGGAAAGGTGCTACTTAGCATAGAAATACTGTGCTCATCCATCCAACATAAGACCATGTCAAATGTAATCCTGGTAAGTTCCAACCACAGAAACACAGGGGATACCAGATATTATACCCGTATAGGCCATTATATATGGTATCCCCTACGGGAACCGGATGTAAAATCTTGTGGAATGAAGTAAAAAATCTGAAAAGATACTGTAACCTGCTATCAAATAAAAGACAACTTTAAGTGGTCAGTGACTAAAGGGTAACTTATGAATCATATGTGATGCAAGATATTACAGCAATGAGTGAGCCATAATATTTGGTATCGCCATAGTAAACAATGTGTGAAAGCTAAAGGAAGGGTGCTATTTGCCATAGAAATACTGTCCTCATCCATCCAACATAAGACCATGTCAAATTGAATCCTGGCAAGTTCTAGCCCAAGAAACACATAGAATATGAGATATTATAGCCAGTATAGACCATTATATATGGTATCCCCTAAGAGAACCGGATGTAAAATCTTGTGGGCATGATGTAAAAAATCTGAAGAGTTACTGTAATCTGCTATCAAGTAAAAGGCAACTTCAAGTGGTCAATGGCTAAAGCGTAACCCATGAAATGTATGGGATACGACATATTACAGCAATGCGTGAGTGATAATATTTGGTATCCCCATACTAAACGATGTTCGAAAGCAAAAGGAAAGGTGCTATTTGGCATAGAAATACTGTGCTTACCCATTCAACATAAGACATTGTCTAATTGAATCCTGGTAAGTTCTAAACCAAGAAACACCGGAGATACCAGATATTCTAGCCATTATAGGCCATTATATTTGGGTATATCCCTTAAGGGAAACATTTGTAAAATCTTGTGGAATAATGTAAAAAATGTGAAAAGTTACTGTAATCTGCTATCAAATAAAAAGCAACTTCAAGTGGTCAATGGCTAAAGGGTAACCCAAGAAACGTAGGGGATACGGGATATTACAACAATGCGTGAGCAATAATATTTGGTATCCCCATTGTAAACGATGTTGTAAAGCAAAAGGAAGGGTGCTATTTGCCTTAGAAATACTGTGCTCATCCATCCAACATAGGACCATCTCAAATTGAATACTGGTAACTTCTAACCCTAGAAACATAGGGGATACCAGATATTATAGCTGGTATAGGCCATTATATATGGTATCCCTTAAGGGAACTGGATGTAAAATCTTGTGGAATGATGTCAAAAATCCAAAAAGATGCTGTAGCCTGCTATAAAATAAAAGGCAACATCAACTGGTGAATGGCTAAAGGTTAACCTATGAAACTTAGGTGATGTGAGATATTACAGCAATGCGTGAGCCACAATATTTGGTATCCCCATAGTAAACGATGTTGTAAAGCAAAAGGAAGGGTACTATTTAGCATAGAAATACTGTGCTCACCCATCCAACATAAGACCATGTCAAATTTAATCCTGGTAAGTTCTAACCCCAGAAACACAGGGGATAACAGATATTATAGCTGGTATAGGCCAACATATATGGAATCCCCTTAGGGAACCGGATGTAAAATCTTGTTGAATGATGTAAAATATTTGAAAAGATACTGTAGTCTGCTATCAAATAAAAGACAGCTTCAAGTGGTCAGTGGCTAAGGGTAACCTATGAAACTTAAGTGATGCGAGATATTACAGCATTGCGTGAGCCATAATTTTTGGTATCCCCATTTTAAATGATGTTGGAAAGCAAAAGGAAGGGCGTTATTTGCCATTAAAATACTGTGCTCATCCATCCAACATAAGACATTGTCTGATTGAATCCTGATAAGTTCTAAACCAAGAAACACCGGGGATACCAGATATTATAGCCGGTATAGATCATTATATCTGGTGTCCCTTAAGGGAAACATTTGTAAAATCTCATGGAATGATGTAAAAAATGTGAAAAGTCACTGTAATCTGCTATCAAATAAAAAAGCAACTTCAAGTGGTCAATGCCTAAAGGGGAACACATGAAACGTAGGAGATACAAGATATTACTGTAATGCATGAGCCATAATATTTGGTATCCCCCATAGTAAACGATGTTGGAAAGGAAAAGGAATGTCACTATTTGGCATAGAAATGCTGCGCTCACCCATCCAACATAAGACCATGTCAAAGTGAATCCTGGTAAGTTCTAACCCGAGAAACACAGGGGATACCAGATATTCTGGGAGGTAGAAGTCATTATATTTTGTATCCCCTAAGAGAACTGGATGTAAAATCTTCTTGATTAATGTGAAAAATCGCAAAAGATACTGTGGTGTGCTATCAAATAAAAGGCAACTCTAAGTGGTGAAGAGCTAAAGGGTAGCCTATGAAAAATAGGGAATACATGCTATTACAACAATGCCTGAGCCATAATATTTGGTATCCTCATACTAAACGATGTTCGAAAGCAAAAGGAAGGGTGCTATTTCGCATAGAAATACTGTGCTCACCCATTCAACATAAGACCATGTCAATTTGAATCCTGGTAAATTCTAATCCAAGAAACACAGGGGATAACAAATATTGTAGCCGGTATAGGCTATTATATATAGTATACCCTAAGGGAACAGGATGTACGATCTTGTGGAATGATGTCAAAAATGTGAAAAGATACTGTAGTCTGCTATCAAATAAAAGACAAATTCAAGTGGTCAATGGCTCAAGGGTAACCCATGAAACGTAGGGGATAAAAGATATTACGGCAATGTGTGAGCCATAATATTTGGTATCCCCAATGTAAACGAAGTTGAAAAGCAAAAGGAAGGGTGCTATTTGCCAAAGAAATACTGTGCTCATCCATCCAACATAAGGCTATGTCAAATTGAATACTGGTAAGTTCTTACCCAAGAAACACAGGGTATACCAGATATTATAGCCGGTATAGGCCATTATATATGGTATCCCCTTAGGGAACCTGATGTAAAATCTTGTGGAATGATGTAAAACATCTGAAAAGATACTGTAGCCTGCTATAAAATAAAAGGCAGCTTCAACTGGTGAATGGCTAAAGGGTAACCCATGAAACGTAGGTGATGCGCGATATTACAGCAATGCGTGAGACACAATATTTGGTATCCCCATAGTAAACGATGTTGCAAAGCAAAAGGAAGGGTAATATTTAGCATAGAAATACTGTGCTCACCCATCCAACATAATACCATGTCAAATTGAATCCTGGTAAGTTCTACCCCAAGAAACACAGGGGATACCAAATATTATAGATGGTAAAGGCCATTGTATTTGGTATACCCTAAGGAAACCGGTTGTAAAATCTCGTGGAATGATGTAAAAAAATGTGAAAAGACCTGTAGTCTGCTATCAAATAAAAGACAACTTCAACTGCTTAATGTTTCAAGGGTAGCCCATGAACTATAGGGAATACGCGATATTACAGCAATACGTGAGCCATAATATCTGGTATCCCCATAGTAAATGATGTTGGAAAGCAAAAGGAAGGGTGCAATTTGGCAAAGATATATTGTGCTTTCCTGTCTAACATAAAACCATGTCAATTTGAATCCTGATATGTTCTAACCCGAGAAACACAGGGGATACCAAATATTATAGAAGGTAAAGGTCATTCTATTTGGTATCCCCTAAGGAAACTGGTTGTAAAATCTTGTAGGAATGATATGAAAAATGTGGAATGCTACTGTAGTCTGCTAACAAATAAATGCAACTTCAACTGGTGAATGTCTAAAGGGTAGCCCATGAAACGTAGAGGATACTCTGTATTACTGCAATGCGCAAGCCATAATATTTGGTATCCCATTAGTAAACGATATTGGAAAGCAAAAGAAAGGGTGCTATTTGGCATAGAATACTGTGCTCACCCTTCCAACATAATACCATGTCTAATTAAATCCTGGTAAGTTCTAACCCGAGAAACACAGGGGATACCAAGTATTGTAGCCAGTATAGGCCAATACATATGGTGTCCCTAAGGGAGCCAGATGCACAATCTTGTGAAATGATGTATAAAATGTGAAAAGCAACCGTAGTCTGCTATCAAATAAATGTCAACCTCAACTGGTCAATGGCTGAATGGTAGCCCATGAAATGTAGGGGATACGAGATATCACAGCCATGCGTGGGCCATAGTATTTGGTATCCCCAAAGTAAATGATGTTGAAAAGCAAAAGGGATGATACTATTTGGCACAGAAATGCTGTGCTCACCCATCCAACATAAAACCATGTCAAACTGAAACCTAGTAGATTCTAACCCAAGAAACACAGAGGATACCAACTAATGTATGTGGTAGAGACCATTATTTTTGGTATCCCCTAAGGAAACCGGATGTAAAATCTTGTGTAATATTTTAAAAATGTAAAAAGATGAACACTAGACCAGACAGACTGGGGAGATATGCAGTAATTTCGGGGCAATGGGCAGGGGCCGTATTAAATATCGATCATTATATGTCCCTCCCACGCTGAGAGATTTGACTCTGACAGATTTGGGACTTTACTACTAGACCTTCCGCCAGCCCGACTTTTCCTGGGAGGGGACTTCAACATGATGGGCAGTGACACCCTAGACCGCATGCCACCCAGAACGCAGCCACCAGCAAAATCATGACTAACCGAATTTCTCCTAGTACTAGGCCTGATCGACATCTGAAGGGCACTCAAACCAACGGCTTTGGAATATATATTTCATTCAGGGGGCTCATGGCAGAGGATTGAGAATAGACCTGTTAATTTCCCCCTCAGACCTCCATGCCCAATTCACGGAAGTTAGGCACCTGGCTAGAGGCATCTCGGACCACTCCCCCGTGTGGGCAAGATATGGGGTGGGAGGGGGTCGAAGTTCGGGTCCCGTGCCTATAAACCCCTGGTATATTAAGATCCCAAAGATAAGAAAGGGCCTGACTGAGGCCACAAATTTCTATTTTCAGGAGAATGTGGAGACAGTCGCCTCATTGCAGACATTATGGGAGGCATACAAAATGGTGGTGAGGGGCAGGCCCCCTCGCTGATCGGAGGGTATAAAAAAGAAAAAAGGGAGCTAGTCACGACACTTGAGCAAGAAATACTGGAGCTCGAGCTTCAAGTAGTGGGAAAGGTGAATGAAGCTTTGCAAAGTAGGCTCAAATTGAAACAGCAAGATTATAGAGACTATGTAACACAGGAGGCCAGGAATAAAATTAGGGAGACGCATCACCGAATATATGAGGCAGGCGACAAAGCGGGCAAACTCTTGGCCTGGCTAGACCAGCACCAAAGGGCGGACTGATTGGTTCCGGCGATTGTTGCCCAAACTGGCGAAACAATTATAGATCCGAGAGAGATTGCGGAGACCTTCGCAGATTATTACTCGGCAGTCTACTCCGCCAAAGCACAAAATACAGAACAGGACTCCTCGAAATTCCTGAACGATATTAGGCTCCCAATCTTAACCGCAGAGGAAAGTCAGTAGTTAGAAGACTTAACGGTGACTGAAGTAGCTCAGGGCATAGGGGCCTTGAAGCCGGGCAAGGCTATGGGACCAAATGGCATCCCAATAGAACTTTACAAACTTATGGTGCAGGGAACCACACCCCATCTGCTAGTCATGTTTCAAGAAAGTAGAGACATAGGAACACGGCCATCATATCAGAGGTTAGGGACGATAGTTGTGATACACAAAGAGGGAAAACCCAGGGACCAATGTGCTTTATACAAGCCAATTTCTTTACTAACCGCAGAAGCAAAAATCCTAGTGAAGCTGCTGGTGCAGCAGCTTTTACCCTCACTTCCGGCCATGGTCCATCCGGATCAGTCCTGATTCATGCCTGGGCATAACACGGCCCTAAACCACCGACGCCTTCATGAGGTCATGGGACGCGCAGATAGGATTAGGCAGGATGCAGCGGTGCTGTCCCTAGATGCGCGCATGGCCTTTGATACGATCGAGTGGCCCTACATGATGGCAGTGTTCAAGCACATGGGATTTGGGCCCCAATTCCTTTCATGGCTGGGACTTCTATACACAGACCCCTGTGTGCAAGTGATTGTAAATGGGGTAAGATCCTGCATATTCTCTTTACATCGAGGGACGAGACAAGGTTGTCCCCTATCCCCACTTATTTTTGCACTAATGTAGGAGCCGGTGGCAGCATGGATCCGCAGGGATCCAATAATACAGCATCTCCCACATAGCCCTTGCTTGGACCGCAGAAAAGTCATCACCCTTGGCCAATACAAGTCAACAGAAAAACCCCTGCTCTCGGGTGTCCCTCAGGGGTCCCTTCTCAGCCCGGGGCTCTTTAATGCCTACATGGCCCCATTGATCAGTTTGATATCGTCCTTTAACATCGAGACTATCTCATATGCGGACAATATGCAGTTAATCCTGGTCCTAGATAAAAACACCACACTGGTGAAAGAAAATTTCCACTTATGTCTCACTGCAACTTTCCAATGGATGAAAACCAACCATCTAAAGTGCAACTCAGAAAAGACTTAAATCCTACCATTGGGACAAGGGAACGCCTTCTCTCCCAATATATGGTGGCCAGCTGACACTCCCCCCCCACCCTCAAATACAGTAAAAGTAGCTAGAAACGTGGGAATTAAATTTGATGCTGCACTATCCTTCAACCAACAATCATTAGCAGTAGCTGGGACCTGCTTTCATATTATAAAATCACTCGAAAGGTTTTTAGATTTGCTTCCCATTACAGCTAGACAGGCAGTTGCTGTGGTCCTAAGAACGTCTAGATTGGACTACTGCAACAGCCTCTATGCAGGGGCCAACAAGTCAGTCTTACGCAAACTCCAAAAGGATCAACACGCAGCAGCCCGTTTAGTGCTAAAATGCGTCAGAGGCCCTAGAAACACTACACTAGCTACCTATCCATAAAAGAGTTCTGTTTAAGATTCTGATCATCACCTTCAGAATATTTCACTCCTCAGGACCACAATATCTCCAGTCCAGATTTGCACGTTATCTACCTCCGCAGAGCCTTAGATCATCTAACGCCAATTTGTTAAAACCACCAACGTTCAGATATGTCTCAAAAGGAGGAAAATCGCTTGCAGTGATAGGCTCCAAAGCATGGAACCAACTCCCCAACCACCTCCATCATATCCAATCTGAAACTCTCTTCAGGATGGCCATACAAACATGTATCTTTTCAGCCTCCAACGCCCCATGCTGTGCACTTATCTAACTCTTCTTTTCACCCTCAGATACCCAGTTTATGTTCCAACTCAGTGATCCACCATGCGCCATGATGCTCCCAGGAGTGACCGTTGCCCTTTACAAGTGTCCGATTACATTACATTACATTACATTACAAGAGTGGGAGGACAGGATCTCGCTCTTTGCAGACGATGTCCTCCTGTATGTAGCGTCCCCCAGAGCCTTAATAACGAGAATATTAAATATTTTTGCCACGTTCTGAAGGTTTTCCGGATGCACTATTAGCTGGGCAAAGTCAGTGGTCTATGTTCCTAACGGACCGGGCCAACTTTGCCGGCAGATTGCGAGGCCCAAGTGACCTCGGATGGCTTTAGATACTTGAGGATTATTATTACGCATGGCCCCGTGGTCTATTCGGCTCGGAATTTGCAGCCCCTTCTGGACTGCCTCAAAAGCGACATCTATCACTGGCGGTCCCTCCCACTCTCACTGCTCGGTAGAGCGGCATTGTTCAAAATGATTTTGCTGCCACGTTTTTGTATGTTCTTCAAAATACTCCCTTTCCAGTTCCAGACACATATTTCAATACTATTGATAGCTTGGTTTGTTAGTTGCTATGGGAGCGGGGTCCCCCAAAGATCCCCCTAGGTAAACTGAGAGTAGCTGGTATGACGGTGGAATAGCAATGCCGCACATTCAAACATACTACAGGGCAGATCAACTAGCAAGTGTCAATCAATGGGTGCATCAGCCACTGACAGAGCCAGCTTATAGAATGGATAGATTAGTAATGCAGCCAAGAGGCTACCTCCATGCATTATATACAGTTCCGCGCCACCTCTCTATTCAAGGTCCCATGACGGTCACAGTCCGACAATGGCATTTCGCTTTGGCCAAGCTGGGAATGGAAAAATAAACTTACAGGGGCCGCCCCGCTCTGGGAGTCTCAACAACTAGGTGCATGGAAACTTAGACAAAGTTTTAGTAAATGGGACCCAATAGGAATTTCGAAGTTGGAGGACTTGCACACGGAGAGTAAAATTCTACCTTTTGAGCAGTTGCAAAATACTTAAGATTTGGCCAAAACTGAGTACTTTCACTACCTCCAAATTAGACATGTCATACAAGCAGCGGTGGCCAGGGGATCGGAGCTTCCAGAGTCATCCCCTCTCAAGTGTAGACTGCTTGAAGAACATCTGACGTGTAAGGCAATTTCACTCATGTATCGTAAGCTGATAAATAATCTTTCTGATACTCTTGGAACACTAAAATCACTGATGGTTTCATGACATAACGGACTTGCAGGACGAGGACTGGCCTGAGCACTGGCCTCCCCGACAGAGGTGGCCATTAGGGCCCGTTTTCGACTAGTTCAGTTAAAAATCCTACATAGAACTTACATATCATGAACTACCCTAGTAAAGATGGGACGCAGGACTGACGATCTTTGTAACAGGAGCTGTGGCAAGGTAGGGTCTTTCTACCGCATACTCTAGGCATGTCGAGAGATCCAGGTTTATTGGCAGGTGATAATATCTTGCATGTTGGAGGTGGTGGGGGAGGAACTTGAACCTTCGCCCAAATGGTGCCTCCTAAATGTGTGGGAGGACTCCAATCTGGGGTGAACAGAGCAAACATGGGCTACGTTAGGTCTTATGGTGGTCTAACGCAACATAGCACAACAATGGGGGGCAGCCTTGCTTCCCAGGCTCCGGGATTAAGGGAGCAGGACGTAAAATCTTGCATAATGATATAAAACATGTGAAAACATAACATAGTCTGCTATCAAATAAAAGGCAACTTCAACTGGTCAGTGGCTAATAGATGACCCATGAAACATTGGGGATACAAGATATTACAACAATGCATGGACCATAATAATTTGTATTCCCATAGTAAGAGATGTTAGAAATCTCAAGGAAGGGTGCCAGTTGGCAGAAAAATACTGTGGTCACCGAGCCAACATAAGACCATGTCCAATTGAGCCCTGGTATGTTTTAACCTTAAAATCCTAGGTGATACTAAATATTGTAGTCTGTATGGGCCATCATATTTGGTGTCCCCAAAATTAACTTGATGTGAAAGCTTATGAAATACATTCAAAAGTACTAAAAGATATTGTAATTTGGTGTTAAATAAAAAACAATTTCAACATGTCAATTGCTAAAAGGTAAACCTTGAAAAGGAGGAGATACCACATATTATAGCAAAGCATGGACCTTAATATTTGGTATCCACATAGAAAGGGACTTGGTTTACGGCCAGGCAATTTCACTCATTATTCCTTTAGATTGGCCAACATGCGTTCATGGTTCCTCCTGGTCGGCCAGCGCAAGGAGTGCCTCCTCTGCTCTTTCTCCCTTGATCAGCGCAGCACGCTGCACTTTATGCACTCTTCTGCATGGCACGTCAACTTTAAGCATGGGCGCATTTGCACTATAAACTGCATGCTTCAAACAGACGCACATCTTGACCACTGCATGTTTCTCTGTTTAATAGGCATGTTTCTGCTCAAGCAGGTTAGGCCTCCTTTCTTTTTCACAGACGGCGATTGTGAGTCACGTGGGGGGATCTCCCAATGTGGTTGTTAGACTTGGCATCCTTGGCATGGTTTACCCTAATTTTTTGCCTCAACCTCCTGTATTTTTGATGATGTGCTGGATTTTGTTTTTGCTGTCTTAGATGCTTTGGGAACTTTGCCTCTGCTGAACAGTGCTCCCTGTATAAATTGCTATTGCAATTGGTTATCCTGATTGGTATATTTAATTTAGTGGTAAGTCCCTAGTACAGTGCACTATGTGAGCCCAGGGCCTGTAAACCAAATGCTACTAGTGGGCCTGCAACACTGACTGTGCCACCCACAGGAGTAGCCCTGAAAAGGTATCTCAGACCTGCCACTGCAGTGTCTGTGTGCAGTTTGAACGTGCCATGTCGACCTGGCAAGTACACCCACTTGCCAGACCCTTACCTTCCCTTTTCTTACATGTAGGATCACTCCTCAGGTAGGCCCAAGGTACCTCCATGGGCAGGGTGCAGTGTATGTCAATGGTAGACCATGTACTGGTGTGTTTTACATGTCCTTATTGTTAAATACTGCCAATTTAATTTTTCACTAAAGAAAAGGCCATCTGTCACATAGACTAACATGGGAGTTGCTTTATAACATCTTAAAAGCATAACATTCCATTGGGACAAGAAAAGAAATGGAGTTTAGGTTCTCTGAGCTCAGAATTTAATAACACATCTTTTAGTTAGGATGGTTTTTAAATTATGTGATTGAAAATGCTAATTTTAGAAAGTAGCGCAAACACAAAAAAAAGATGGACAGAGCGCTGAAACGTTTCAGACACTCACCCCAGTCACAGATCTGAGTTGAATCCATCATCATTCTTTAACTCACTTCGGCAACCCAGTGTTGGCACTTTTAGAAAGTAGGCACTTTCTTGTTTAACCATTCTGTGTGCCTTTGCTGGTTTGTGCATTGACTGTCTGGTTTTGGAGTGACAGGGGCTAGGGATGTGCATTTACTGTAGACAGCCACCTGGGAGAGGGTGTTGAGGTGTGTCCTGCCTTTCCTGGGAGACGCATTGCTTGGCTGAATAGACCTTGGCTGCCTTTAGGCCTTTAGAGTGGTGGGAAGAGTTTCCCTTGCACCTGAATAGGCTGTGTCTCCTTTGCACAATGCTGTCTCCACCTCCTGTGGCCCTGCTGCACTAGAGAGGACAGAACTGATTAGACTGGGCTCAGAGACCCTTGTCACAAAGACAAAATGCAGTACAAGTAGAGAACCTTAAACCCCAGAGAATTAGATCACGTCTGGATTCAGGAGGAACCTTTGCCTAGAAGAAGAGCTGGAGAGCTGTGAGGACAAGTACTGCTGTTTGCTTTGCTGGGTTGGCCTGCACTTGATGCTTCTGCCAAGAAAAGGACAAAAACTGGACTTGTGTGTGCTAGCCTCCTGTTCTGAAGTCTCAGGGACACCAAGACTTCACCTGCAATTGACTGACCAGCACCTGGACTCCTGTGTGGACACCTGCATTCAAAAGAGCACCAAATGCAATTCCTGGGCCCTGAGAATTGTGTGGTTGGTCCTGCAACACAAAGAAACCAATTCCAGTGCCGTCAGCGCCACCGCGACCAGCAGTGAGGCCTGAGGCACCACCCATGCAGTGCAAGGTGCACCTCCTTGTCTACACTGCAGCTCGGATGCCCTTCGACGCCTACAGTTATTGGTCTTTCCGACGCTCACACCAACGCCGTCACCACCAGCGCCTGCATCCCATTATCGCAGAGCCAATAACCGACAAGGGTGAGTTCGCGAGTCTTCGACTTTGCATCGCTTGAATGAAAGAGAAGCCTCACCACTGACTAAACTGACTTTTCCTGTCCTGGACTTGACGCATCGCCTCCTCATGAACATGATGCCTCGCCTCCCCCATGGCAACCAGGGAATGGGCCTCAAAGTCAGGACCGATGCCTCACCTCCATGACACCATGCATCATCCAAAGACTTCGTTCTAAGGTACTGCTGCTTGGGGTTCCGTGTTACTCCGTGCCCGACGCCACGCATCTCGCATTTTGCCTGTCACAATGTCATAACAGACCCAGGTAGTGCTTTTTGTTTTCTGCAACTTCGATATTATTAAGAAAATAGTTTTAAAGTAGTATATTAATACATGCAGGTTGGATTGTTGTCATTTTGGTCTTGTTTAGTTTAGATAAAGTTACTTTATTTTTATTAACAGGTGTAGTGTCCATTTCTGGTGTTTTCACTGTGTTACTGTGAGTGTGGGTACAAATACCTTACACATTGCCTTTGGGTTAAGCCAGTCTGCTCATGCCAAGCTACCAAGGAGGTGAGCAGCCATTATCTAAAGTGTGTATCCCCCTTACCCTGACTAGAAGCAAGGATCCCTACTTGGACAAAGGCGCATACCTCTGCCAACTATAGACCACCAGTTCTAACAGTGCTCTTATGTTTAGACCAGAGAGACCGGTCACCGGAAGCACAAAAGATGAATAGAAATGTTACTCAAGAGATTTTAGACTGAGAGAGCTCTGTGCCTCGCTTGCTTGTGAATATAGACTGCTTCTGGAGAACTGATACTGTACGTCGTTTCAGAGCTGTAACTATTAATGCACATGATCCCTTGTTTCTCCCAGATATAGTGTGGAGTTGTTGGAAAATTTGTGTTCTGTTATGAAATCACACCCCACCATGTAAGGGCTTTGTAGTCCTCTCTTCCCTACAAACATTCTCCAAGGCAAACTGCGGGTACCAAAGAAAATTACTTTTTGAGCCTCTTTATCCCCTATACTCTTTGCTAATTTTACGATAATGCAGATGGTCTTCAGCTCCTCTAGACTTAAGGCAGCGAGCTGCTCTTGCCTTGTTCTTGACACTGAATCTAGAAGACAAGACCTTTTTCACACTGAACCCCCACTCCATAGCGTGCCCTCCACTGCGACTAGAATCTGTCCACAGTAGTGATACCATACCATACCAAGCAATTTATAAAGCGCTCGGCTACCACCAACGGCAGTGTCCCAGCGCTAAGTGGTCAGAAAGGGAGGGAAGGGACACACTAGGGTAGTTCAAACAGCCATGTTTTCAGCTCCTTCCTGAAAGTAAGTTCTGATTCTGCTTTGCGCAGATGGTAAGGTATAGCATTCCAGAGAGCTGTAGTTCTCACTGCAAAGGCTCGCCCGCCCATCCTGGCTTTAGAGAAGCGAGGAATATGGAGAAGCATCTGAGAGTTAGAACGCAAGGTCCTGGACTGATGGTATTTCTGAAGTCCCTGTTTCAGGTATCCTGGACCTCTATCTCTTGTGGCTCTAAAAGCAAGAGACAATGCCTTAAATTCAATTCTCCTTTTTACTGGGAGCCAATGGAAGCTCCGCAGATGAGGGGAGATGTGGTGTCGAAGGGGCACATTTCTGATGAACCTTGTGGCGTTCTGGACTGTCTGCAGCCTATGGATAAGGTAAGCTGGCAAACCGAAGTATAAGCTGTTAGCATAGTCCAGCTGAGATGTAATAAGGGCATGGACTATAGTGGCCCGACAGTCCATTGGCAGAAGATAAAGAAATCTTTGCAAGGTTTTGAGTTTCCAGAAGCATGCTCTGGAAACTTGACCGATTTGAGCCTTGGCCGACAGTTTTGAGTCGAATTTGAAACCTACATTTCTAACAGAGGAGACAGGGGTAGGAGGGGGATTCAGCTGCGATGGCCACCAGAGATCATCCGGAGGGGGTGAAGGTTGATTAAAGAACATAACCTCTGTTTTGTCAGTATTTAATTTCAGGCAATTGTCTGTCATCGAGGAGGTGATCTTAGTTAGACAATGCCTGAAGCTGTCAAACACAGCCTTAGCAGTGTCTTTAAAGGAAAACACAAGCTGCGTATCATCAGCATAAGAAATTATTCTCACTCCACAGTGTTCCACAAGCGATGCCAAAGGAGACAGATAGCCATTAAACAGGGTGGGGCGAAGTGCGGAGCCCTGCGGGACTCCGCATACCATGGAGCAAGAGGAGGAGACATGAGGGCGTAGAAAGACCTGCTGAGACCGCTCCTCCAGAAAAGAGCGGAACCAGTTTAAGATGGTCCCCGAGATACCCAGCTGTGCCAGTCGGTCTATCAGAATCGAGTGCGAGACCGTATCGAAGGCTGCGGACAAGTCCAGCAGCACAAGCATGGCACAGCCTCCCTGGTCTAGGGATTCTCGGATGGTTTCCGCCACCTCCAGCAGCGCAATCTCGGTACTATAGCCCGCCCTAAAACCCGACTGGGAATCATGAAGGAGGTTATTAGATTCCAGGTTATTGGAGAGCTGTCTCTGAACTTCCTTCTCCAGTATTTTTGCAGGAGCGGGCAGAAGGGAGATGGGCCTATAGTTTTTGAGTATGCCAGGATCTGCGTCTTCCTTTTTCAGACTAGGCAGAACAAAAGCTTTTTTCCAGACAAAGGGATAGCTATCTGCCATTAGAGATGCGTTCCAAATAGCATTTAGATGTGGATTAAAAAAGGTGGCCAGCTGGTTAAAAAATCTGGCAGGACAAGGATCGAGAGGCGAGCCTGACTTGGTTCTAGCTAGGTCTAACCGGGACAAGGGAGGACAAAAAGGTCGGAGTTCAGACCAGTGACACGGAAAATCCGTAGCCAGTGAGGGAGTTGTGCAATCCTCCGAAACCGGGAAGGATGAATATAAAGAGTGACCCTTTTCCTGGAAGAAGTTAGACAGATCTCTACATAAATCAACTGATGGCATAATCGTGCTCATGGTGGCTTGAGGTTTCAAAACATCTTGCACGATCTTAAACACTTCCCTGGATGAATTATCCGACTCTTTAATTTGCTTAGCTAGAAAATTCCTAATAGCCAGGCGTTTGAGGGCATGGACTTTTTTTAATGCGCTTTTATATATTCTCTTCGCCTCCGGGTTATAAGTCTTACGCCAGTTGCACTCCAACTTTTTACAAGCGCTTTTCTCTAAGTGAAGCTCCGAGGAAAACCATGGGGCGGAAGGATTTTTCCTAGCCAGTTTTACCATTTTCAAGGGAGCAATAACATCTAGGGAGGATGCAACCCAATCATTGAAGGAGGTAGCATCCATGCGGGGATCACCCGTCAGCAGAAGTGCGGTGTTATGCAGGATAGGACCTAAGGACTTGGAGGAAACCCTCTTCCAATTTCTCTACTTCACCAACTCTGGCCTCAAGCTTTATTTCCCACCACATCTTAGTAGGCTGAACGGAACCAGCCAATGGTCTGACCACGTTAAAGGCACAGGAGCCTCGACCTTGACTGTGGGATTGTTTGAGAAAATAAGGTCCAACATGTGACCCGCCTGATGAGTAGGGGCCGTGACCAGCTGAGTCAAATTTAGTTCCCCCAGCATCTCGGTCACTTGGATTGCTAAGGCACAGTCCACTTCATCCATATGGACATTAAAATCGCCCAAAACCGTAAGGTTGGCGTGTCTTAGAGAGAGATCGGCTATGATGTCACCCAGATTTGAGAGGTGGGCGACTGCAGAGTCCGGAGGTCAACAGACCAGAGTGCCCGCGAAAGTGTATCCTGGTAAGATTTGAATGGAAAAGGACAAGGCCTCAATTGACCCCACATTATCAATTTTTTTACATGAGATTACCCATCTATCTCTCAAGATAATAGCTATACCTCCTCCCCGCCTATTATCCACACGGTTAACCATAGAAATCTTGAACCCTGCGGGTAGCGCAAGTAAGATGTCTGGGTAAGAAGACTCTGTTAACCAGGTTTCTGTTAGAAACATAAGGTCCCAGTGATTGGACTCAAGGGAGTGATGATGTGGCTCTTGGCTCAGTCTATTGCCAGCCAGGCTTCCCTCTCCTCCCAACTCTTCCTGAATGTGCTTTCTATTACCCTTCTGATTCGCCATCTGTTTTCTGCACCATTGCCTTATTGCCATATGAGCAAATTAAAAACCCACACATTTCTTCTCTGTTTGATTTTGCAAATAGAAGAGCACAGGTGATATCTCAAGCAGATTACCTACTAGGTGCACTTGTTGGTCTTACCATCAAATAAGAAGCTGGTTATTTTTACAGTGCTTGCACGTGCTTACGTGCTTACGTGAGAATAACAAGTGGTCATCATTATCCAACTCACTTAGTTGATTTTAGAACTATGAAATGGTCAGTTGGCCATGCCACTATCAAATCTGTGACTAGGAAGTTTATAATAATGATGATGATAAATAGTTTTATATAGTGCACAATGACAGAGGTTTGCAGCTGTGGGTGCTGTTATAACAAGTGTTACACAATTTAATGCTACTCATTTTATCTATGAAGGATGGATGCAAGGCTGAGCTGGTCCTGTTAGAATTCAACCTAGCAGGTCACACAGTAATACCAGCAGGGAAAACATAACCTACTGAGCAGACCAGCTGACTAGGATTCATTGTGCAGAAAAACTAGAATTCCACTTGAATATGACCATTTCTCAGGAAGTACAGTAATAATAAAATCACAAGTCTTCCAAGCCCTCTGGAAGAAAGTGTAATTTATTGTTTTTGGCAGTTGATCTAAGTCCTAGTGGTGAATGACCATCCCAAACACACCAGCCCTAAACACTCAATCACACTGGCGTCGAGGCGGGTCAGCATCATTATAAAACAAACAAGACTGCCCCCAGTGAGAGCCAACCCCCATCTCATTTGTCAAAAGGTAAACAAGGCAATTACAGATTGAGAATGCAGCGAGGAACAGTAACCCTACTCTGCACGGCCAGAAGCAACAATCCTCTTTAATGTGACATAACTGTTCATGCTTGTTTTTTTACCTCACTCAATAGCCATCTAAGGCTAAGGCATCTAATATGTTTACAGTTTCACAAGCAACCTACCTGCTGCCTGCTGAGTAGTGAATTAATTAAAAATCCCATGAATCACATACAAATCTACGGGTGCTTTGTTTGGACCCCCCGGAATCAGAATTCCAGTCACAAATGTGCCAGGATGAGTTTAGATGAACATTCCCTCCGCCATAGATGTGCAGAGCCTTAGCACCATTAGCAACCCAAACAGCACCCTACATTGTTCAAGCCCTTCCTAAAATTCACCAACACAAATGTCACTGTGTATTCAATATGCATGTTTTATTTGAGATATTTGGCCAAGTCTTTACATATATAAGGTTTTGTAAATTTGTACAGAATTAAAGGCCGCCTTTCTTTCTAATTATGTTTCATCATTTTAAAACTTGGTAACACAATCCACACAAATACACTCCATGTCATGCAAAATAATTCCAATCAGCATAATTTCACTCAACACCACACACTTCCATGCAAGAAAATACACATTTTCATTCAACACCACATAATTCAACAACAAACCACATATTTCAACTCCACAACACAATTACACAACACACCAAATACATCCAAACCACTTCACAGAATTCCACATCATGCAAAAAAAACTCTACAGAACACCACATAATGCCATTCCACATAGCTGCACTCGATGACACACAATTACACTCCACATAATTCCAGTACACTCAATACCACATAATTACTATACACATGTTGCAACTGAACACCATTCCACTTCATTCCACTACACAAATCCACTCTACACCACACAATTCCACATCTAACATTCCAATCCAACTCACATAATTTCACTCCACACCACATATATCCACTCTATGCCAATCCACCAGACAAGGGAAAAAGACATTAGCAATTACATCTCCAATACCTCTAAATCTCACAAATGAGAGACCAATTTACTTTCTTTCATACTGCTCTACAGCCAGGCTGCTACACAACATTACTTAAAAACATACACAAATAACCCTCTCATAGGCAAACCATATTGGATTTGCCAATGCTTGTTTTATTAGGCACAGGCACAGAAATATAATGCAGGTTGGCGATATGTCAGCAAGGTGGCAGCCTTATTATTGTATGTATGAAATGAAAGAATCACTGTTATGCACTTACAGTGGAGTGACGTTTAAAAACAGATTTGTAAATTGTTCATTTTACAAAATCCGCAATGTTTTATTTCTCCATTTTCCTCTCCTGCTTTCTCTCATTGCCTTTTTCTATCCGTCACACTTTAATATTTTGTCCGTATTGATGTGTTTTAGCCTTTAAGGTTTTTTAATCTCTGCCGTTGTTTCCCTTCTCTGTCATTCTCTCTCCTCATGTTTTAGTTTATAATCTGATTCCATCTCTTGCACTTGTAATTTTATTTATATCTATATAGCTCTTACTACCCCTGATGAGGAGTCAAAATACTTTTCAGCGAGTAGCACGCTACTCCGGAACCCAAAGGATTAGTGGTGGATTAGTATAGGGAAATATGAGCATAGTATTAGTATTAGCATTAGTATCAGTATTAGTACTCGAAGGAATGAGCTAATTTGAGCGAAAGACATGTAATTCGGTTAGTTGGATTGAATGGTGTAATGGAGGGATAGAGAAGGTAAGAAATTCATAGGTGTTAATTGGGAGATCATAGTAGTTAGTTGAGGTCTGGGATGAGTAAAGGAGAGATGGAGGAGGGAAGAGCCTGTAGTAAGGGATTAGGGAGAAAGAATCAAGAGTAAAACAAGCATTTGCAATGCAAATAGGTCTCGCATTTGTGAGTTAGAGCTATAGGCGTTGTAAATGGCAATTTCTTTTTTACCTACACGTTTTAGTTTTGGAGTGAATGTATGTAGTGTGCAAAATCCCTTGGAAAGGTCCTGCACTTCGTAATAAATATATTGAAAAAGACGCTGTGTGGATTGTGTCAACAATTGCTTTGCACGTACCTCATGGGTGAAGTGTCGCCACACATGCACACTGTGGTGCTTTAATAATACGAAACTCATTAATAAAAGTAGTGCTTACAGACTAAACAACGCGATCGGGATCGGAGCATGTGAATCTGAATCCCGGCTTCTCTTTCATTTTCTGTACTATTTAACTCACTATCCTGCGTCTTGGTTATCGCCAAAACACTGGGAAGCAATGAAGTTTGCCAATGGGGCGGGGGCATGGGGGCCTCGGGGGTACATGAAAATGTATTCATTGCCTAGTTGTCAAAGGTCGCCCGGTGCTATTAGTTAAAAGAGTGCAGATTTCATTAAGATATTAAGAGTACTTTACTCGCATCTATGAGGAAATCGACATTAACTAAACAAAATGCCAGAATGCGTGTCAGTTTTCACAGTGTTTTAGACAGTACTGGTTGCTTAGTTTCATTGCATTAATTTTTGTATTTACTCTTTTACACAGCATCCAAAGTAGGTTACCTAATCCCAAAGCCCAGAGTTGTTAAATGACCCATAGAAGGGAGTCTTTTACAGTTAAGAAAATGTGTCCAAATGTAGTTTTGGTACTGCCATGGAATGATTAGCCAATGAGGTACTCGATAAGCAGTTATTTAACTACACGTTTAAAACGTACGGTATTGTGGCTGTTGTTTATTTGTACCCAACCACCTCTTTGAATGTGTTTATTAACACAGAGGTTCAGCTACCAGACAGTGCTCACAGAGGGGCGACTAAAGCACAGAACAAAATGTATTCATTTATCCTGAGTGTGAAGGCACCCGGAAGGCTTAAGTGCCCACCCGGAGAGGCTAGGCATCCTAGCGCTTCTACAGACTCTGCTGTGCTCCTCTGCACCAGCAGGGCACAGCTCAGAATCTGCAGCTTCTGCTAAGAATAGGTGAGGGGGATAAGGTTGGGGCATGCGGGAGTTGCCGGCAGATTTCCAGGTTATTGAAAGTGATGATTCTGACGTGAGGCAATGGAGACTGACTTTGTCTGTTTGTCTGCACCAGTCTATTTTTCTACCATCTACCAGGCTCACTGTCATGTATCCATTCATCTCTCTTTGTTAGAGGTGCGCAAGCCAATATATTAATTAGAAGATAGAGCCAGCCGGAGAAGAGCAAAGCGTATACGAGCCAGCGGGCGAGACGTGAAAATGATCGGCATTTTAATCATACAGTAAACATGATATAAATGTGCGATAGCGTCTCTTCAGAATTCAAAAAAGTGCATTTCTTTAGTGCGTCACCTCAGTACACAAGATTATAGCACTGAATTGAGAGGAAGTTATTAAAAGTGCTTGTTTTAAGCATGAGTTAAAACACTGCAGCTCCTCCTGCTCGACAACAATGCCATTTGTGAACTAAGAGGCGTCAGTTGCCATGCATACCCCGAATGTTGCCTAGAGTCTTATTATATTTAGAGTAACATTAAAATCTAGTTCATTAAACGAGAAGTTTTTGTATTGCACGCATCTTGAATGCGCATATTTCAAGGTGGCAATCATAAAGATGAAAACGGAAGTGCCGGCAGGCAAGAAAACACGAACGAGAGTGGGGGGGAGGGGCAGGGGAGGTTGAAAAGTCACAGACTGAGGGAGGGGGCGATGGGGTGGGGAGACAGGGAAGAAAATAGTGTTAGGGGTAAAGGGGCTAAAAGCCATGGAAGGATACAAATGAATGAGGAGGGACTAACAAGCCTCAAACCAATCGAAAGGCAGCATTTAAGACAAAAGCCAATGGGCAAAGAGTGGGAGGCGCTTCCACGAAGCTTCCACACCACAGTATATACTGCATGCTTTGCAAAGCAATGGCAGCGCATGCGCGCTGCAGCGCTAGACGAGGCCTAAAAGAAAATAGTGCTAGGAGTAAAGGGGCCAATAGCCGTGGAAGGATACAAATGATGAATGAGGAGGGACTAACAAGCCTCAAACCAATCGGAAGGCAGCATTTAAGACAAAAGCCAATGGGCAGAGAGTGGGTGGAGCTTCCAAGAAGCTTCCACACTACAGTATATACTGCATGCCTCGCAAAGCGATGGCAACGCATTCGCGCTGCAACGCTAGGCGAGACCTAAAAATTAGGTTTAGAATGAGTCAAAGGAGAGATAACATCAGGGAGAATTTTTTAGGGTTGTTTGGGAGATCCTAGTAGTAAACTGATGTTTGGGGTGAGCCAGGAGGTGTAGAGGAGGGATGAGTGGCAGGTCCTCCTGACTGCCCGCAGCTCAGCATAATGTCTTTAGGGGCAGGAATGTCGTGCCCCTGGATATGAATGAGACTTGTAGGGTTATGTAGCTGCATCTTTTTCCTTGCACTCAATACACGTGTATCCAAAGCAACCAAATATGTGAGGCTTAAGAGAGAACTGTTTGTGGCGCATTGGACTCATTTTACACACTTACTACTTGTTTACAAAGCTACCAATATACTACACCTTGGATGAAAGGTGGACTAGCAAGAAAGGACTGCTTACAACATATTTTAATAACACACAAAGTACTTAATAAGTCCAGGTGGCAACTTCTGAATATAAATTAATGAACTCTAATTGTGTTTCTTGATTTCTCAGCACAGGGTGGGAGTCCACTACAGAGACTATCATCCTACACCATGCTTTAAACATGTATGTCTATGTACTTTGTTAACATCACCATCAAAATACCCTTTATAGTACAGGTTAACTTCTATGCATGTTACTATGAAAAAACGGCTAGAAATCTAGGCTTATTTCTGACAACTAATACATTTTTTAAGTGGCCGAATAAATGTTTTTGTAGTCTTTAACCATATGGGATGAGCCATGTAGCCTGTTTCATAATAAAAAATAAAAGCAACATAACTGTGAAACTGTAGAATGAAGTGGGAAGTTGCGGATAAACAGTGTGTGATATTTCCATAAATTATTACATTTGGTTGGGTAGTTCCTTCGAGCATCATACGGCTGGAACATTTTTGGGTCCAACACTACTGTTTAATTGCATTTAATGCATTTTTTTTCAAACTAGAAAATGCAGGCGTTTGCGGTATCAGATCCACTTACCAATTGCACTAGTCTGTTAATTAACTTAAATCACAAAAGACAAACAGTAAATATGAACCCTGAACAAAATATACAAACATAAAACAATGCATTAGATTTTTCTTGAGTTGCATTCCAATCCTAATGAACACACAAAAAGGCCCAAGGTCCTGCGACAGGATGATACATTTTTTTTAAGAGTAAGAAGCTGATCTATTTGAAAATCTCAAGAGTAATGTGCTGTTGTACTTTAGTTCTGCCAGCATTCAGGTTGTGGCTAGACACAGCCTCTCGTCCACCAGGGCATTATCTCTATTGACCAAGAATCTGGCTGGTTGCAAATTTCAAAATGGCACAGTTTCATAGATAGCATTCTCATAATCCCATTGTACCGATAGAAAGGATTCATGGAGGGGAATTAAAAGAGTTTGCTGTTCATTTCATCCAAACAGCAGCAAAGACAAGAAATCTATCCCTGATTAAGGTGGTTGATATATTGAAAATGGTGTCTATCTTGCACCACAAAACAGTACTTTTTCAGTTTAGTACTTTAGAAGCACTACAGAGGAGCACAGCTGAGTATTCCGTGCCTTTTGAGGTCGATCCTAGGCAGCGCATGTGCTGCGTGCCATTCTGTATTGGAGTATGTACTTGAAGCCACACCCACTCTCCGCTGATATTTGTCATTGGCTTGTGTCATTGACCTTTCGTAAAGGCTGGCTTCTGATTCGCTATTAGGCTTGTAGTCCCTCTTTAGTACCGCCTTGTCTTCATTTGTAACCTCTCATGAGGACTAGCCATTTTACTTCGGTTGTTACGTGGTACGTCTTCTTTAGTCTGTAACCCCTTTTTTCTTTAATGAGTTTCTCTTACTGCTAGAGTGGCCACTGGCTTGTTTATTGAACCCGTAGCAAACGGGGAGCTCTTCAGGGGCCATGGGAGACAGAAGGGGGCAACTCAGCAATGCGTTCAAGCATTTGGAATGCAATAGGTCTCGCATTTGCGAGAGATGAAGCTATTGGCATTGTAAATGACAATGCCCTTTTTATGTATTAAAAACCAAAACATAAATAAAAGGCATTGTCATTGACAATGCCAATAGCTCCAACTTGCATAAATGTGAGACCTATTGCATTGCAGATGCTTGTTAAAACAGGGACAGAGCGGCACTTGAATCATGAAAAAAAACTTGTATTGTCATTTATTGGCCTGCTGCAGAACGTTTTCATGAGGTACGTGCAGATGCATGCTGTTCTTATTAACCAGGTGTGCATACAACCAAATGTGCTTGCTTCGGTATTAGCTAGGAAAGCAGAGTGCAAATATGCTTACTTCTACCCATCGCAGAAACTTTGACTATATACACAACTGATAACTACAATGTATTATTGGTTATTGCCAACTGACACAAGACTCAAATATGGAATATCCAGTCTGTAAAGCCTCTTCCAGACTCATATGCAAGACAGGATTCACGTGACTGCGCCATATAAATTCAGGCAACCCTCACCGCTTTCTACACAAGGGATGGGATACATTATGCCAACAAGGATGCAGAGGTACTAAATCGTGCCAGCAGTCAATTTACTGCCTTGCACAATGCCCTGCAAGCAAAATGCTCTAGTGTCTTCATCCATAGCAAAATCAGACCTGTAGATCACTTCCCCAGCCTAATCACGACCGCTCCACCACACGTTATAATCACACGCTTCAAGCTCAAAAACATCTTACCATTTATAAACCCTTATCTTACAGGACTGCAAGATAATTTTAAACTGACCATGCTTCACATCAGTGGTGAATGGAAGTCAATGAATGCACACTGTCCCACATTGCCAACCGTTCATGTAACAGACAAGCATGATTTGCAAATTACCAGCTGTGCCAAGTACCACGCTTCAGGTGTTAGACTACTCAGTGTGGTGATCCGCATCATAGCACTGAAATGCAAAGTCACGAATTATAGTGCTCCCTCAGCTGTCAAACCGGAGCGCTGCTGTATAATAATGTACCGTTATACAAGCTTAAGTGGGATCGCGCAGTGCGCGTTGTTCCTGGCAGGCTTGTGGGCTCTGGTGCAGCTGCAAGAGCTGCAAAGTGTTACAATGTAACTTCTAGGACACGCGTGTAGCATTAGGGTTCACTGACGTCAGGATGTCGAATTCAGTGCCTGCCCAGCCCAATGGCTACCAAGATGTTGTGTTGTTTGAGGCATGCAGCTTGAGCAGACAGCATTTCACAAAGCTTTCATGGGCTGCTGCCTGCACTAAGGGCTGCTGGGGCAATGGCAGCGTAGATGGCCCCTTGCACCACATGGCAGGTTCCCAGCGACGGACCCGACCCAACCGGCCGCTCATGTTCCTGCTGGCACACTGACACACTGCTGCAGCTGGTACTATAGGAAAGAGCTTGTAGCTGCAGTGCATGCACGCAGTATGACGCAACCGGACCCGACCCCAAAGGCCTCGTCTGAGACGTGTGTGTGTGTGTGCTCAGGTCCCAGCTGAGCCAGAATCAAGCGGCGTGAGGAATCCTTGCCACCCTTGAAAGAAGTAAGTGTGCCTAAGTTCAGTATAGTAGTTGCTAATGGCACGAAGGCCAGGCTTCATCCAGTGGGGCAACTATAAGGTGATCTGCCCTCAGCAGCATTTAATCCATGGCTAAAGAACTGGCAGTTCCTCCTTGGGGCTGCAGAGCAATGCGTACCATAGTAAGCCCCTGGTGGACCTCTGCTCCCGGACGAGCTGTGCGTGGGGTCTGCTGTCATTGTCAACAACTTCCACACTCCCTGGTCAAAGGCGCTCTGCACAGGCAGAAACACGCCATAGAATGATTTGCGTATGCTCCCAAGCAGACGTCCCACTTTACATCATGTTCAAAAAGATGGATTTTATTTTAACAAGAACTGTTGCCATTTAGGAGCGCAGTTTCTATGTGACAATATTTACCCTGTGTGCCCGGAGCCATACTTTGTACGAATCTCGTTTTACATACAGTTACCATAGATCATGCTAGTAAGAAATAAGTAAAAACAGGGACAACATCCACATATGAAGAAATTTATCTCATGCCTTGAAGTCCAGTTGAAAGTCAATGACACAGATTTGTGGTATCAGTAACAATAACATTTGTTTTTCCACAGTGCTCGAAGTGTCACCCTCACTGGAGCTTCGCAGCACTATAAATAACAGCACACCATCCCACACAATCAACATCAGATAAAAATGAAGAATGGAGACCATATCCATACATGGGCCTTGCAGATTTCACACCGATCCTTGCAGCAGGGACTTGAACCTACTTAGCCATATTACCCGGTGCCTATTTCAGTTTAGTACCCCTTGCCCCAAGCACTGGAGGTCAAGTTAAAGGCAGCATTTACTTTTCTAAAAAACAGTAGTAGTAATAAATAACAATAAAAGAAAGCAACATGATTTAACAAAATGTATGAATGATAAAGGTGAAAAACAATAGTTTTACATGGTAATTATTTAATGTCAAACTAGCGGCTCCAACTGCTCGCACTAGTATATAATAAAAATGAAGTACACCCAGTATGGTTTGTTTACGGGTGAGCGACAATTATATTGGCAACGATAATGATAAATGAATCGGGGAGAATGGATGATCTATAGAATAAATTATTCAGAAAGGAATGGAATTTGAGAAGAAGAAACAGGTCCACGTAGATGGGATTAGGCAATAAAGTGCACAGCATGTTGATTTGCAAGAAAGATGAAATATCGACTGACTGTGTCATAGGACAGAAATACTGATCTGTCTTCATAGTCAACAATTCCTGCCTAGTACCATTCACCAGGCGTAACGCATTTCAGTGTGGTGGTCCCTCCTCTGTATTGCTTGATTTTGCTGGGAGAAAGTGTCACCCCCTAGTCGTTCAAATGTCGCTCATAATTACTCTGACGTTATGAAATGTCACTCATAGCAATCTAAAACCTTGGCTCTATGAAATAATTGTTAAAAATTAGAATGTAAAATCCATGTAATAAGAGTTTATTTATGTTACTTAGCTATAAACTGCACTTCCATACAGTGTCACACCTCTTCCTTTCTCCTTGCAAATGTATTCAATTCTTTCACTCCGTGCATGCCTCGTTCCATTATTTCACTCTGTGTATGCCTCGAAAACTTATTCCATTCTTTCACTCCATGCATGCCTCGAAAATGTATACTATTCTTTCTCCCCGTGCATGCGAATATTTTTTTTATTTATTTCACGTCTCTTTCTTTGTTCTACTCGAGATTTGCTTCCTGTTTTTGACATGAACGGCTTCCCATAGTGACTCCTATATTAAAGAAACGTCGGGTAATTAATTGCTTCCTGTCTCTTCATGTGTGTAGAATGGGGGCAGGCCTAATGTACTAAAGGCGCCGGGAACATAAGGGACACAGTAGTCAGGGTTACTAGTGTGGGCCAAAGACCACGAGCGGTCTTGCGCCCGTTTATTTATACCTTCGGGCGTGCCCGCCCTCCGGGTGCGTGGATGCGTGTGCTGCGTAGCGGAACGGGCCGGATGGCTCCGTTACCACATCCCTCCAATCTTTCAGATATAGAGATCACTCGCTACGGAACAGTTCGGCTCTCTTGCGCACACCACGCAAAGTCCCTCAGTCTCTGATTAGGGGCCGGATTCGGCCGGAGGCCATACTGCTGGCTCCGGGGGACGTCTCCTCGTCCGGTCCCGCAGGTTCCTCTTCCACTGGGTACCCCCGCACCTTCGGAGGACCCGTTCTCCCACGCCGGACGGTGGGGGCGCGCTCCGCTGTGGGCTCGCTTGCCCTCCGGACGAGCTACCCCCTTCTCCGGCATCCAGTTCCTCCTCCTGCGGGTCAGTCTCTCGTGGGACCGTGGTGACTTGCTTGAACCAGGATGTGTTTCGGGTCACTACTCGTGTTCCTCTCTGGACCGACACCATGGTGCCCTGCACCTTGACTACCTCCCACACTTCCGGTTCAAACGGGGTGCGATACTTCCAGTTTGGATAACGGTCCTTCATGATGACCTTGTCCCCCACCCGGAGACTCCTCGCCTGGGCCCTCCGAGCCCGACTGGCGTTCTCATTGGAGGTCCGCCTCCTGTCCTGAGCCGCACCTTGGTCCAGCGGCCGAGGCTGCCACGCCTGACTCGCCGGGATGTTGTCTCTGGGGGCCTTCCTGAATAGGAGGTGCGCAGGCGCGCACCGAGTGGTACAGTGAGGTGTCCGGCGGTACGCACTGAGGAACTGTGATAGGCATTGATCCGCATCTTCCCCTTGGTCCACTCCTATCTTCAGCGCCCGGTTCATCGTGCGCATGAACCGTTCTACCTCTCCGTTGGCCTGGGGCCATTGCGGGGTGATCTTCCGGTGCCGGACTCCTCGGGCTGCCAGGTATTCTTGGAACTCTCTGCCCTGAAAAGGCGGCCCATTGTCCGACCGGACTTCCTCGGGCAGGCCCATCATGGCGAATATGCGGTCCAGCGCCGCTCTCACCTGGCTGAACGCTGTGGAGGACACCACCTCCACCACCGGGAATTTGGAGTGCGAGTCCATTACCACCAAGGTGTGTCGCCCATCTGGGAAAGATCCGAAGTCCACACACAGCTTGGACCAGGGTTCTAGACACGGGTCTTCCGTGATCACCGGATGTGGTGCCGGCTCGCCCCCCATGATGTTACACGAGTGACAGTTGCGGACGACTTCCTCTACCATGGCATCCATCCGAGGAAACCACACTTTGCTCCGTAGCCTGGCCTTGGTCTTGGAGACGCCTTGATGCCCTTGGTGAGCCAGGCGAACCACCTCTCCTTGGAGACTCCTCGGAATGACGAGCGAGGTCCCTCTCATGACCACTCCCTGTGGCCCCTCGCTGAGCTCACTCTGCGCCTTCCACACCTGTTGCCGAAAAACTCTCTCGTCTTCAGTGAGGGCTTGCACCCCGTCCAGGAAGTTCCGCCAATTACGGTTCACCAGCGTTTGCTTCACCTTGAGGAAGCATTCGTCCAACTCCGTGGCTTTGCCAATGTCCTCCAGCGTGAGTGCCACCGGGCATGCCGCTTGTGACACCATCCGGACGAACTCTTCCGTGCAGCTCACATCCGACGGATCTGGACCCGATTGGGCTGGGCTCAGGTGTCTTGACAGAAAGTCAGCAGGGTTATTGGCCCCGGGTCGGAAGACTACCTCGAACCGGTAGGCTTGCAGCTGGACGGCCCATCTCTCGATCCGTGGTGGGCCCAGTCGTGCGGTGCCAGTGAAGAGCGGGACAAGGGGCTTGTGGTCGGTGACCACCCGGAAGTCGTGACCATACAGGTAGAGGTGAAAATGCTGGCAGGCCCACTTGATGGCCAGCGCCTCTCGCTCGATTTGCGCATACCGCATTTCGGTGGCCGTCAGGGCCCTGCTGGCATATGCGGTGGGGACCCACTCCCTCGCTTCCGTCTCCTGCATCAGGACTGCACCCAGCCCGACGGGGCTCGCATCCACTACCACCTCTGTTTGCCTATGTGGTCTGAAATACGACATGACCTTGTCGTCGATGAGCGCGTCCTTGACCGCCTGGAATGCTAGATCTTCCTTCGCTGCCCAGGTCCAGGGCTGGCCGCTCTTCGTGAGGAGTCGGAGTGGCTCCGACAAGGACGCGAGATTAGGGATAAACCGTCCGCAGTAGGTTGCCATCCCTAGAAAACTCCTGACCTCGGTGGCAGATGTGGGCCTCGGGGCTGCTCGGATCGCTTCCGCCTTCTTCGGATCGACTCTCAACCCTTCCCTGGAGAAGACGTAGCCAAAGAACTCGACCGACTCCTGGTAGAAGGAGCACTTGGCCTCGTGCAGGGTAAGGCCACTGTCCGCCAGCCGCTGCAGTGTGTCTCGAAGATGCCGGTGATGCTCTTCCAAGGTCTTCGAGAATACCAGTATATCGTCGCTCAAGTTGATGACTCCCTGGAGTCCAGAGAGAGTTTCCCGTATGGCATTCTGGAACACCTCCGCAGCTGACGAGATCCCGAAACTCAGCCGCTTGTACCTCCGTAGGCCAACGTGGGTGGAGAAGGTGGTGATGTTGCGGCTGTCCGGGTGGAGCTCTAGCTGATGGTATCCTGCGTTGAGATCCAGTTTCGTGAACCACTGGGCGCCGTTGAGGTCGGCCACAATATCGTCCATGGTGGGTGTGAGGTGTCTTTCGCGCTTCACTGCCTTGTTCGGGAGGCGCATGTCGACGCACAAGCGGATGGCGCCTGGCTGCTTGGGTTTGGGCGCCACGACGAGGGGGGACACCCACGGGGTGGGGCCCGACACCTTTTCGATCACCCCCAGGTCCTCCAACTTCTTCAACTCCTCCTCCACTCGTGGTCTCAGGAGGAATGGTATCCTCCGATGCCGGAGCGCCATGGGCCAGACCGTGGGGTCCACGTGCAGTTTGAACTGTTTCCCACGCAGGCATCCAAGACCTCGGAACAGCATGGGGAAGTCCTTCAACATCTCCCTGGCGTGCAGGTCGTGCACCTGGTTCGCGAAGAACACCAGCGCCAGATCTTCGGCGGTGTGACAGCTCAGCAGGGTGCCCCGCTTTCCTTCCGCCACGTGGAACGTCGTGGCCAGTTTCCTGCCGTCACTAACGACTTCAACTTCGATCACCCCTCGCAGGGACAGTGGCTTGTCGCTGTCATATGTGAAGATTTGGGCCTTGGAGGGTCGCAGGGGTGGTCGTGGCGACAGTCTCTCGTACTGGCAGCTATCCATTACGTTCACTGATGCCCCAGTGTCGATGAGAGCGCTCACCGGAGACCCGGCCACCGTGATGTCACACATGGGCGGCGGCCTGCGCCTCGTACCTTCTCTGCCAACAAACGAGACGAAGAACACTTCGTCATCCTCCGCCTCGCCCTCGAACTCCAGCTTGGTGTTGTCTCCTTGGGCGGTGGATTCCTCCAACGTCAGTTGGCGCACACTCCCGCTGCACCTCGCGTGCCCCCAGCACTGCTTCGCCCTCTTCCGCCTCTACAGACCTTCGCGAAATGGTTCACCCGTCCACACTTCAGACACGTCTGTCCTCTCGCAATGCACCTTCTGCCTGGTGGGTGGTCTAGGCCGCAGTTACCGCAGGCGTCCCTCTGGGGAGCCCTCGTGGCTCCGCGCTGCTGGGTCGGTCGCCTCTGCAGTACATCCACTCTCTCCTCCTTGACTGCAGGCGCTTTCGGGGCCGCAGCCAGCCGGTTGAGGGCCGCTTCCATCGCGTCCGCGCGTGCATTGAATAGCTCGTGGGACCGGCCCAGAACCAAGATCTCGTCAAGGGAGATGCCCGGCTGCCGTAGGATGAGGCGCCGCAGTGGGACCGACCGGCAACCCTGGATGAGCTGCGCCCGAATCTCTGCTCTCTGGTCCGGTAGCGTGCACGATAGCGAGAGTTTGCGAAGGTGGGCATAGAACACGTCGATGGTTTCCGTTTCTTCTTGTCGCGCCTGGCGGAGCTTGAACCACTCGAAGTCGGGGTTAGTCTGGGGGTCAAAGTGACAATTTAGGGCCCTTATAGCACCCGCATAGTCATTGGCGTTCCCTCTGTCTGGTAGGGTCTCGAAGAGGTCGTACAGCTCCTCGCCACCGTAGCACATGAGGAGAGATCTCTTAACTGTTTCATCCGTTTCTCGCACCCCAACAAAGTAGTGCTCCAACCGTCCGATCCATGAGCGCCATCGCACTGCCGCCGTAGAGGGGTCCGAAAGCTCGCTAAACGGAGGTAGCGGGGCTACTGCGCCATGTCCAGGCACGGCGGGCGCTGGCTGCGCGGCCCGCTGCGGTGGCGGTTGCTGGGTGCCTCCTCCACTGGTGCCGGGGGTGGTCATGCCTACTGCACCTCTCCGTCAAACACACTCCTCTCTGGCCGTGGCTGCAGGTCCGCTCTCCGGGCGAGACCACTGTCTCTATCCTCCCCCGCCTAGGATGAATGTAGCTGCCTGGCTGGCGCTGCGCGCAGGCGAGACCACTGGCTGCTCCCTTCAATACAGCCTGTTCCAGTGAGCCGAGCTTCCCAGGCAGGCACTGCTGAGGACGCCCCTGCATCTCCCTTCCCTCGCGCACCTTTCTCTGGGGCAGGTGGGGGCCTTGCACAGCAGACGACCAAGGGGCACTCCCCACCCCAGCCAGACACAGCACGGGCTCGCGAGGGTCGATTTCCCCCTCCGGGGCGAGCTTACCGGCAGTGGGCGGGCAGATGATCCTCCCCCAGGGCTCCAGAGCGTCGCTAGCGGCCCTGCCTGTCAGCGCGAGGGCGCGCGTGTCGAGACGCGGACTGTCCCGCCTCCGCGGACTGCCAGGAATCGCCGACAGCGGGATCGCCGCACAGCAGGTACTCGGGAGGGGCGCTGCGCGGGTGGGCTCTGCTCTTGTCGCCAATGTAGAATGGGGGCAGGCCTAGTGTACTAAAGGCGCCGGGAACATAAGGGACACAGTAGTCAGGGTTACTAGTGTGGGCCAAAGACCACGAGCGGTCTTGCGCCCGTTTATTTATACCTTTGGGCGTGCCCGCCCTCCGGGTGCGTGAATGCGTGTGCTGCATAGCGGAACGGGCCGGATGGCTCCGTTACCACAATGTGCAGCTTTGACTCCTATTTTAAAGAAACGTCGGGTAATTAATTAATAGCCTGAGCTTCATTAGGTATCCAGT
The DNA here is from genome assembly GCF_964204655.1 of Triturus cristatus. Classification (NCBI taxonomy): domain Eukaryota; kingdom Metazoa; phylum Chordata; class Amphibia; order Caudata; family Salamandridae; genus Triturus; species Triturus cristatus. The sequence goes on along the minus strand of NC_140579.1, from coordinate 871,666,991 downwards.
GAAAGCGTGTATCCCTGCACTCAGCCCGAGCAGAGATCGACTGCTTCTGTCTGATCCTGCCCGAGCTGAGTTTATTCCCCGAAGAGAGCCGAAGGCCAGGGGATACACGATCCCAAGGGGATACCGGATATTACACAACGCCGGCCTTCTCCGTGACGGATGTGCATTGAATGAAGGTGAACTCCGCACCACTTCCTTCCTGTGCTTATTTATGTCTGGGTTGTCTGCCTTCGTTTTCGCCCTGAAAATAGACAGCTCGGGCCACGATCGAAGCAAATTGTAAAGGGGGCGTTTACATCTGCACGTACACAGAGAATGTGACATAAACTCTAGCAGACAAACGCAAGCATGGTGAGACTGGCCCACAGGAGCACACACACAAGCAAAACTAATACCGAACAAGCATTTCCAATGCAATAGGTCTCGCATTTATGCGAGTTTAAGCCATTGGCATTGTAAATGACAATGCTTTTTATTTATGTTTTAAAAACCAAAACATAAATAAAAGTCCTTGTCATTTACAATGCCAATAGCTCAAACTCTCATAAATGTGAGACCTATTGCATTGGAAATGCTTGTTTTAAATTCTAGTGAGACACATTTCAAGTCTAGTCCCATGCTACAATTAAACATCACAGTAAAAGATTGCTTCTGAAGATTATTAGTTTTCTTAGGTTAGCTATATCAGGATCTCACGACTATAGCATTCGGTGAAACCTTTGTGGCAAACTGAGTAGCAATAGGAGAGCTAAAAAGGTATTTCACTGGTATGGAAAGAGCTGTAATTATTTGTGATATAGGTCGTGATAGTTATATTTAGGATGTATGTGGATTTATTCATTAAGATTTACTCTGTCGGGTGCAGTGTATACTTCACAGCACAAAATACAAAAAAGTTTATTTTTCATTAATAAAGATATTCCGTACACCACAGTGCTTTGGATAATGAAGAACTCATGAAAACTGCATTGATGTTGAATATGAAGAATTTGTGAAATTTTGCTTAGCACTGTCATTCCGAATTGATGAGTGCAAGTTACCTAATGGAGTGATTGATAGGTTTTGGTATTATATCTTAATTGTTCAAAGTATTGACTAAAAAGTTGCAGAAAGTGTGTACATTTTATTTTAAGGTTCCCTTGTCCCAACTCGAGTACAAGGATTGTTTGACTTTAGGATAGTGAGAAAAGTTCACTGGCATGCTGGTAAAAGTGTACAGATACTTGGTGCTGCCCTTGACTGCAAATATGGTCTAGGGGGTGGGGACCTCCCACAGGAAACCTGACTTTCTGCCATGCACCATTCAGAATTGTCCTAGCACATGTATATTTATTCATCAGAATAGGGCCATATGTTAGCGCTGCAGCCAATAAAAGCAGCCCATTTGTTAAACATCCTCAAGCTGGATGGCTCGATAATGTCACAGCAGTCCATAAACCACTGTACCTGCCCTCCTGTTTGTGCCCTACGAGATGTAAAGCAGGTGAAATTTACGTGATTTGCGTCTGCACCAAGGACTCAAAAGGAAATAAATTAACCCAGTGCTTTTGCTATATCCAGGCTTAGCCATTTTTGAGATGAGAACGATAGGACGCTGCTTGCTATTAATGGTTCCTCCTCTGGGCACTGCAGCTCCAATTTTATTGACGTATTTACTAACTTGTTGTATAACGTTGACGCTATGCTTTATGGGAAATGTAAAGACCTTAATCGTTTTAAAAACGGAACTTTAAAAAATATGCGACTGTAGACGTGAGCATTGTGCAGGACAGAAGAGAGGTGGAAAAGTGACATATCTGAGAATGTTGCAGCAGGAATATTGTTACGTCTAGATGGAGATCTGCCTATGATCGGTGAGCAGGTCACTTTCAGCCCTGGGAGCTCGGGTCCTTTATCTGGGACAATCTCCTACTTTCTGAGTGTGGAAAACAACTTTGTAAAACACTTTGAATGAACTGATATGAATAAGACCAGGCTAACACCGTTTTGTAGGGCACAGCACCTTGTTGTCTATTGGACATGTATGCCCCTGAGCTGGTCCAACCAATGTTTAGTTTGTGCAGGTTGTTGCAGGTAGTAGACTCCAACACTTAAGTTTTAGTGACAAGGATGTGAGAAGTTGGCCTGATGTATGATGTCACTAGTTCTAGTGTACACCTTATATCAGTCCAAATACCCTTATGGTGATTGGTTGTAAAGTCAACCTTATAGACCAGCTATCCTAGTGGTAGCATGGACAAGAGCAGTCTTAGGCTAAACTCTGAATGGCATGTGAAGCCAGCTGTGATACCATATATAATCCCTTGAATACCAAATGAAAGGACACCACAACAGATATATATATAAAATAAAGTGTATTTATTCTAGTCAAACCCTCAGCACTCTTTATGAGATTAGAGGTAAGTACAACACAGTCTTATTCAAGCATACATTAAGTCACACAGGTAAGTAATACAGTTAGGCCCTAGGGGCCACGCAAACCATATACTAAAGAAGTGGTATAAGGACCACTGTCACGGAAATAGGATAGGCCTAGGCCTAGGGAATCGCTGGGGCTACACTACACTAGCAACTGTTAGGAAGTGGGAGGCCCACGGGATTCAGGTGCAGAGTGGAAACACTCACGCGTAATGCGTAAAAGTCGATAGAATTACTAGCAGTTAGAAATTAACAGTTTAAGGACACTTCTGAAGCAGCTAGAGAGTCGAGACTCAGAAACTAGACCCTAGGATAGGCACTACCCTTGTGAGCACCGAAGTGCCCAAGTTACCTAGCCCACAGGCTGCGGGTGCATAGGTGTGAACTTGCGTAGGGTTTCGTCGTGGACTTCTATGGATGCCTGAAGGAAAGTTGCTGACAGGCGGTCAGTGAAGAGTGTCCGGTGGATCCCGAGGCTGGGATCAAGAAGAGAGGATACCTGCAAGCAGAAGGGACAGAGTCAGGGTTACTAGCCAGTAACCACGTGGAACCAGGAAGGAACCAGGCGATGTCGTGAAGGTTGCAGGTGAAAGGTGAAGCTTGTCGCTGCAGCCACGGGTACCAGGAGACGTCGAGGACGACCAGGACCAGGAGGCGAGCTGTCCCACAAAGGCTCTTGCTGTCGGCGGCGTCGAAGTCGAACTAGGACTCACCAAGCCTTGGCAAGCGGAACCCACGAAGAACGGAGGACTTGCTTCTGGTGCAGACCAGGAAGGTCTGGGGTGCTTCTCTTCCGCAAGGAAGCGGGAGCCAGTCTGGAGGAGCCAAACCAGCAGTGAAGATTTCAAGGTGTGTCGTCACAAAGGCCGCTAGCCAACGGGCAAGCAACCGGACAGACGCGGCAAGCAGGAAAATGCAGAAGGGCCCCACGCAGGACTCGTGGAGTGTGGGGGGCTGATCTTCGGTGCAGATGGTGCTTGGGGTTGGGGCTTCTCAATCCCTGGTGCACAACTTCAAGGGTGCCTCAGAAGCTGCGCTGGAAGATACTCGCCACTTTTCCCAGGTAGCCGGTCCCACGTCTCTCGTCGCCTCCACTGATCTCAGCTCGGCTGTGGATGTGGATCAGGGTCGGAGAAGTCTGGAAGTCAAGGCTCTGGTCGGGCTCTGCAGTCGGTCCCTCGTAGAACTTCAGCAAAGCAAAGGGTAGTCTCTTGATGGTGCCTGTTTGCACAGGGTAGCCACTCCTTGGCCACAAGGGAGATTCTTCAGTCTTCTTCTTTCGTCGAATGTCGAAGGTCCAGAGTTTCTGTTCAAGTTGCAGGTTCAGGATAATCTAATCTCCTGAGGCCCAGCTACCACTCTTATACTAATCTGGGGGGCTGGGTTGCCTGCTAGGTCACGCCTTATGGGTGGGACCTGGGAGGGGGGTGGTTACACCCCCTTCCCTTTGTCCAGTTTCGCGCCAGGACTGGGGCTGGAGTGCCCCAGCACCGGTTTGAACTGGACTATGCATGGAGCACCTTGTGTGCCCCAGGCATGTCTCATTCTTTTCATCCCTCCCTGCCCCAATACACTAAGGCCTGTCTGGGGTGGTGCTCGCACCTCCCAAGGCAGGAAACCTATTGTCCAAGCCTCCCTTGCCGGAATCACTCCCAGCAGCAGGAGGTCAGACTTGTGTCGTGGCAGCAGCATCCATTTTGTGATGCTGGGGCTCTGGTTAACTTTAACCGGGCAAGTAGGTTACAACATGTCTTCTCCCTCTAGAAAGGAGGGATAATATCCTCATCCCCAGAAATGGGATGGAGGTATTATTCCAAAGTGTTAGACACCTTACACGACATGTTTTGATAAAGCCAAACCATAGTTACCATAACCGTCTAAGTTTATAAGGCACTTTAAGAGTATATGGTAGGCTATATCATAGAACAGCTATAAGGACATGGTTCCGAAAGCTGCAGACAGGCTCAGCTCATGCTAGAGCACCATCTCACATGTTACCAAGCACTCTGCCTCCAGGATTGTTAAGGCCTGCCATAGGAGTGGCTGATAGGTACACATGTGTCTATATGTAAGATAGGTATAGGAATACTACACCTAAGCAAGGAGTGATTACACGACCTTGCCCCAGCTGAGTGATCAGCCAGTTGTGTCATAATGGAAGGCCAGGCCAGGGGTGGCATAATACATGCTGCAGCCCCTGGTAGGCCTAGGGTACACCTATGCCCTGGGTACCTAAGGTACACTGTACAGTGGCCAATAAGGTGATCCTATCCAAATGGGTTATGCACCTAAAGTACATAGTATCAATTTAGAGAGAGAACAGCAGGGCTGTGGGTCTGATTAGCAGGCCCACAGCCACATCTAAGTCGAAAACCAGTAAAGCAAAAGCAAAAAGTGGGGGTGAACATAGAAAGCAGACCCTACTCTCCTACAAAGGACTTCTTTTTTAATCATTGGATCTTGATCCAGAGCATGCGAGAGAAAGGCAGACGAGAAAAAAGAGAAACAAGCATTGGCATAGCCAATAGGTCTCGCCTTTGGGACCTTATAAGTATTTAGCTATGCAGCAGGTCCCAAAGGCGAGACTTATTGGCTATGCCAATGCTTGTTAACTTTTAGTCAGTTGTACTACCCATGCAACGCACCTGATATTTTAACAGTCTTTAGTATATAAGGCAAAAATAATGCACATTAACTGTCTTTCTTGACTCCTTAGCGGTGCTGCATATTTGAAGTTTAAAGTCTAATCAAAGAAAATTGAATAGTGGTTACACCACAACAGAGGGCGAGGAAGGAGCGAGTGAGTGGCTGGGAAGTATGGGCGAGGAGAGAGGCGCGGGCTTGGGAGAGCAGTCTGCTAATTTTCAAGCACTGCACTCATGCTTGTAGCGCGCCCATGCTCGCTCCCGCAAGGTGGATGCCGCCACAAGCACGAGTGTGTGCTTGAAAATGAGCAGAGCGATGGCTAAAGGCCCTCCTATGCAGCGCATGCGTGCTGCATAGGCGAGACCTAAAGACAATGGCAGAGCCAATAGTCTGAAATGGCAAGACCCTTTTGCTTGGCCAATGCTTGTTAAGTCTCTGCACAACACCCATGTGATTCTAAGCAAATCAGTCACCACATACATAAAACTGGAAAAAAATATGACATATGGCAACAACAAAATAAATCCTGTGACAAAGAAAGCAATTGAGCCTAGGTCTTAGTGAAAATACATTTAGAAGCAGTTAACATCTGTTGTCACAATAAACATTCAGTTCAAAGAAGAAAAGGGCTTCTTTGAGGTAAAAAGTTCAACAATGACGACAGAGAAGATAAAATAATGAAAATAGTGTGTCAGTCATAGCCAGCAGAAGGACAACAATCAAGCATATATATCAATAAAATTTACATCAGAGAAGTGCAGTGCGGAACATCTAGCCTGTCCACTTACTATGCTACTCATGTAAATCATTTTTTATTACATTTTTTTCTTCTCCGAATTTTCCTCAGGTTTAACAGCACTGTCCACACCTACTGAAAGGCTTGCTTTGCATATTCAGCAATAAGTGATGGTGGCTTGAAATATAATCCACATCTAACGTTTAATCTGGAGAATGTTACCTAGCACTTTAAAAGACTCACAATGCAGTTTTTTGACCATGAAGCCACCCTGAACTGCTGTTCACTCAAAAATGCAACCAAATGTGGAAAAACGTCTTCAGACAAGCCCTTTCCGAATTATGCCCCTTGCAATTGCTGTGGGTTGAAGGGGTTGAGCTCGACAAGCAAACGCACAAACAGAAGCACAACCAGAGGAGTATTCACAATTGTGTGGTAGTTTTAAAAATAATCTAACTCCACACAGAAGACATTACAAGAGCAGAGAAGAACTTGAGTGATTTGATACCAAGCACAGAGAGGGAGGGGCACAAAATGGTAGAATTTGGTAACTTCAGCCGCAAAGAATTATGAAAGGGAGACTAAGCACAATCAAAGCAATTGCACCTGCATCAGCACTGAAGGATCAATGACAAAATAAATTCATTGGACAACATTCACCTATAGCCAGAGAACAAGTAGTCCCTACAATCAAATGAAGAACGTGTGCGTACAAAATAAAGGGGCATATTATCAAGACAGGCGATAAAATTATCGCCGCTTTAGCGGCAGAAAACTGCCGCTAAAAAGGCGATAATGGGCTTGATAATATGCTCTATGGAATTCCAATTGAAGCCCATGTTAGACGTCCTTCACATTTAATATGGGCTTCAATTGGAATTCCGTAGAGCATATTATCAAGCCCATTATCGCCGTTTTAGCGGCAGTTTTCTGCCGCTAAAGCGGCGATAATTTTATCGCCTGGCTTGATAATATGCCCCAAAATTCCTTCTGGAGATGACGGGAGGAGGGGTTGGTGGAAGAATAAATATAAAAGTCAAATAAAAAAAAACACGAGACGTAAATTTGATGTTGCAAAACAACAGAAATAGTGACAGCGTGTATGCCCACTGTAATAGCAAAACATAAGCGCATCCAATGAACCGAAATAAAAATGGCAACAGATTTATTGAGGAAAGCCAGTTAGGCCACAACATAAAAGAAAACAAAAAAATAATTTCAATTAAAATCAGTCTGTTTTAAAGTATGTAGGGGCATATCAGCAAGGCGAGGCAACAGAATTATCGCCGCTTTTGCGGCCGTTTTCGGCCGACAAGCGGCAATAATTTTATCGCCTAATTAGCAAGGAATTCCTAACGCCCAGCTTTGCATCTCTAATGAGATGCAAAGTGGGCGTTCCTGACCTGACATGACAGGAGAAATGTCGCTAAGCGACATTTCTCCTATCATCAAGCCACACGCTATGAAGCATAGCGGCAAGAAAAGTAGCAATTACCCCTGTTATCGCTACTTTCCTTACGCCTGCTTCAGGACTGACTTAACCATGATATCCTATGGAAGGTGGATATCATGGCGAAGTTTGTGGGGCCCTATCAACAAGCTAACGCCACATTGCGTGAGATTATCGCTGGGTTTCCAGCGATAATGTCACGTTAGGCAGTTAGCGCGAGGATTTTTATCGCTTTTGAGATAAGCGTTGCTAATAGCACGCTATCTCAGCGATAAAAATCCACGCTAGCCGGCGATAATTATCCTAGCGCTAAGTGCGCTTAGTAGTAATTATCGCCGGTTGTTGCTGATATGCCCCGTAATTTCTATTTTTCCCAAAACCCATTTCCAAGGCATCACAAAAAAACTTGAAATATTTCAGTGCATGCTACGTTTACAATCGAACCTCAGATCTTCATTTCCCAAATGAAAAAAATCCTAAAGTATAAACACATTAACCCTTTAGGTTACATATCAATGCTCAAATTAACTTGAGTCAATAATTGATACTATGTCACAAAAAAATGGGAAATCGTGCAATTTTTTTTTTCACGTTGTATTCGAATGTATGCCACTGTTCATAAATACTAACATCTACCACGAGGTTTATAGACGGAAAAACAGAAAACAAACACTTTCCAGATGAAGACCATAACATGTGTTGTTTTATGGAAGTAGAAGCCATACCTCTGCATATGCCACCTTTCAAGACAACATATGGTGTGTTCCCACTCTAAAACAGACAATATTTATAATCACAAAAGTGACTCGCGGAGTACACATTTCCTTCGTATAGATTCTGTTACTCGTTTTTATGAGAAGATCTAATTTCAGGTCGCCGTTTCTGTATGAAAATAAACTTGCTCCAAAGCATGGTGCATAATCTGCAAACAAAAACCACCAAGGACATTAACAGTAATAGAATTACGACTTCCTAGTTTGTTGCTTTTGCTGCCAAATTCTTTGAGGTGTTAGATGCGTTCCTCTGATTGAAAGGGATGAAGACATATGAAACGTGATGCTTTTGATAACACCATCTACACCAAGTCAGCCACAGATCTGTTTCATCCACATGTTAATACTGAGACAGAAACTAAATGTCTCTAAGCAGTACGTTGGGATTAAAATGCCTCCCACAGGAAAACATGTTCAACACCTGCGCCGACCAGAATATCACAACATGTGGAGAGACGGGCACCAAGAAAATATCTGCCAGGTGCGCACATCTCTCACGGCCACGTCCCTACAGGCAGAGCCATTTTTTAAAGAAAATCTTTCTTTTGTATTCCTTTAATGCTGTGCACATCAATGAACACCACAGAACCCACCTGAGCCGCAGACCACGAAAATGAAGAGCGCCAGGAGCCAGGGTCCCACCGAGGACTTCTCCTCCTGTGCATTCCTGTGCCAGAGGAGAAAGAGTGGTCAGTACATGGACTACGCCGGACCAAGAAAGACACAAAGTACCAGCATAGGGGGGCACACTTTTACTAGAGACGGGTATTAACAGGGGGTACATTTAGGCTCAAGGTGGGAAGTGGGGTGTCTAGTAGTGTATCCATAAGGAGGGAGTTCCTTGCCTCTGGAACAGACATCGGACAGTATATGGAACTGCACTTGGGCTTACTGACAAGAATACGTCAGCAAAATGGGCTTCACTTGACCCACAGGATAAGAAAGTGACATTTAATGAAAAGGGAGACATCCCATGCCATATTAAGAGGGGTTCAGTATAATAAAGTGTCACACATGAGAGAGAGGGGTCAGAGCAGAGGCTGCCCCTAGATGGATGGATTCCCCTAGCCCTTACCCCTGAAGATCATAGGGGGACTTTAACAGATTCACTAGCTACGTCACCAAAGAGGCAAGTAAGGAGCGTCAGACAGGTGAGCGCTCACCGTGGTCTTAGCTACACTGCCGTGTTGGGTGATGTTCTTGCTGTGCTTCTCGTTAGCCTTCCGTATCCTCTGCTTAGCCACCATCGTGTCACGTCACCAGTAGAAGGAGACAATGCTGGTTGTGCCCGCGGGGTAAGTGGGCGCTGCTGGCAGGACGTGAGCTGCTGCCGCCGCAGGGAACACCGGTTAGAAAATAAGGAACGGAGCCAAGAGGCAGTTGCCAGCGTCAGCAACTGGGCAAAGCAGCCCCGCCTCTTGATCAGGAAGTACACAATGCTCGTCTGCTCTACCATAAACAGAATAGACCTGTCCACCACTTCAAAGTCTAAAGAAAACGATCAGAGACACATATTTTGTACAGTGGAGCAAGCAGACAGTGCAGCTTTGTTGTAACCTCTAAAAAGCCAGAACACCAGCATATTTTTTTTAATATGGAAAAAAGGGTACATCCGTTTGTATTTCCAGCTTTGAGGAGCATTTACGGTTCTCCGGTAATAGCTACTATAAACAAGCGCGCGCGCGTGCGCCTCGCACGGCAGCGGGGGGAGAGAGGAGGGGGCATGACTGATTCCCTGGCGAGAGAGAGTGGCAAGGCGCGATAATTGCTACCATATGGCGCTGCCGCTCGGTCCCGCAAGTAAATCGCCACACATTGAAGGCAATGGAACGCGTGCACGTTTTTGCCTCAAAAAGGGAATCGACGGCTAAAGGTCTCTTTCCTATGCAGCGCATGCGCGCTGCGTAGGCGAGACCTAAAAACGGAGAATGCGAGTGGTGATGGTCTATATAACCTCGTACCTAATATCCCCTCATCAATCCATCCAGCCAAAGAGGGGCGGAGCTCTGCCTCCCCGCAACCAGGCATGCAATGCCCAAAGGACTAAAACGGCTCTGCTACCCCCACGCCTCCCCATCGCATTTCTTAGTCCAGGCTACTGCACACACAGCTCTTCAGCTCAGTGGTTAATTTGTAAACAAATAAGTGCCGGGACTCTCTTCTGGAGGCAGATTCGACCAGACCAATTCTCCTGTTAGCGCTGCCTAACACAGAACCAACAAACCCTACAAGTGGGGAGAGGATGTGGTGCATCGGCCAGAGCTGTCGACCTCGGAGCTGGGGAACCAGATTTGAGTCTCTGCATCAGTTCAACATCCTGTGATTCTTGGCAAATCACTTAATCTCCATGTACCTACCAAAAATGAATATGTCCTTAACTGGTGCTCAAGCGCCGGTGTTGATAATTAAGTGGCGGTGCCCAGCACCGGAAACCACCGGCTCAAATAAAGTACTGTGTATGCTGGACCTGGCTGGTGCTATAAGGTCCCATCCTGCGACTGAAAGCACTGTAAATATTCAAGTTAATATTTTAAAACTGTAATTAAACACAGTATAAAATAGGCTGCTACAAAATGTGGTGTAAATACTAAAATATCGGGGGGGAAATATTTTTGACACTAATATCGTCCAAAATATACAGAAATATCGATTTTTTAAATATAAATAGAGTTTAAAGTAGTAAATGTGAAATATTTCACAATATAAATATAGACATTTAATATAATGTAAATTGTTTTTTGTTTTTGTCCTCATCCTGCCATCTTTCTTGCTGGCACAACTCTCATCTCCACTATGGGAGAGGGTAAGCTTGTTGCACAAAGATCATGCTGTTTCCACCTTAATTTCCCTCATATACATAGAAAAGAGAAGGAGAAAGCAGGGACCTCCAGCATATATGGCTTAATCACGGGTCCCTCTTGTTTTTTGCCAATTTACGTAGAGCGCCCATACCCTCTCCAAACTTTTCGGGTCGCTAGCAATAACGGCCTGACTTTGGTACTTAATACTATTAAGGCAGTCCGCTATAAGTGGGGGATTTACAGAGTTCCAAAGCCTACATATCTTCTGTCTCACCAACAAAATCCCATAAAAACTAATTTCATTATGGGAGAGCTTGCCAGCAAGTCTGCTTCTGGGTATAGCCCAAAAAATACAGGTTGAGGGCTTACCTCTAGCTGATATTGAACCACCTCACTGATAAAGTTACATACTAATGTCCAAAACGGGGCTATCCTCAGACACTGCATAACCATATGTACATTATCCACCGCTGGGAGCAAACACTTCAGGCATCCAATTGTTTTCCCAGTGACTCCTGAAAGCTTGGCTATACCCTGTGTGTGGGAAACATGTGAATCCTCTTGAGTGAGGCAGGTTTCACCATTGCATATAAAGTAGAAAAGGATACTTGCCAAATTTGCTTTAAATTTCCCTCCAAATCCCCCTCTTCCCATGTTTCGGTTATATCTGGCAAGCTTTTATCTTCTGCCCAATACCAGATCAAAACTTCCTTCTTGGAGGGACCGACTCTCATCACCTGTTCAAGCCGTAGTTCATCCTCTCCTTCAGCCCATTCTTGGGAAGCCCACCATGATCGCAGCTGATAGTACTTGAATCTTGTTAGCAGACCCTTGGTGCAATTCCTTAACACCTCCCACTCCACCAAGCCCGACCCTGCTCGAAGATACGCCCATTAACTTAAACCTGCTGATTTTAAGGGTTGACTGAGCTGGTCTATCAAGCAATCTGGGGTACCCGGGGAGTCCTAAGTTGTTGCTGAAGACGTATAATAAGGAATACCAAACCTCCTACGAACATATTGCCATTTTCTTAATACCGTTTTCAAAACCTTTAGCCTGACCTTTTTAAAATACATCGGGTCACCATATTTGAACAAAAGTTACTCTGTTCCAAGTCTCTCAACATAGCCTCACATAGTCTCCCCACTGAGCGAACTATCAGCTCTATTTGCTAGCATACGAAAATTCTTCAAGTGGAAAGCATAACAATATATCAGCAGATCCGGGAGAGCTGGTCCCCCAGCCCAAGCTTTCTCCTCATTTTTTCCAGGCTATCCAAGGTCCCTCCGCTTCCCAAATAAAACTCCATATTTTGCCCTGCAACTTAGCTATGTCCTCTCTCAAAAAAGTAATCGGTATAGAATTAAAGAGAAATGTGATATTTGGAAGAATAACCATCTTGATAAGGTTAACTCTGCCATAGATGTTTAATGGTAATTTGGCCCATCTTACCAGAAGTCTCCCTACCTCTTGGCAAACTTTTTTCCAGTTGACCCGTGGAATATCATCCAACCTCTGAGTTATTAGAATGCCCAAATATCTCAATTGGGATTTCACTCCTGACTAATTATTCCCTGGTTCCAATCTATAACTTCAGTTTTGTCCACATTAACCTTATATCCTGATATCTTGCCAAAGCTCTCCACCCTGGCCATCAGCCAGGGTATTGCCGTCTGTGGATTTGTTATATATACCACCATATCATCTGCATACAGACCTAGTTTAATCTCCAACCCTGATGACTTAAAGGGGGTTATGGTGGTATTGGCTCTAATTTGATGGGCTAAAGGCACAATATAAAAGTTAAAAAAGTAGAGGAGACAGGGGCAACCCTGTCTTGTACCTCTAGTAATGGGGAACCACTCGGAGAGCTCACTATTAACCAACACCCTTGCTATGGGTAACCTATACAGTTTTTGCACTGCAGTTACTACATTTTGTGGGAATCCAAAGCTTTTAAGGGTTTCCCAAAGATATTCCCAGTGTACTCTATCAAAGGCTTTAGCCGCGTCCACCGCCACTACTGTTAAGGGGAATTTCTGGAGTTTTGCCATATCGATAACCCCCAACATCAAATATGTGAGCTCATTTAGATGTCTTCCCAGGATAAAACCCCTCTGATCTGTGTGAATAATGCTCTTGATAACCTTTACTTCCCTTGAATCTAATATCCCCAAAAAGATTTTATAATCAGTATTCAGATATTGGTCTATATGATTCTGCTCTTACAAGGTCTTTATCAGGTTTCAGAACGAGAACTGCAGTTGCCTCTGACCAAGATGCCGGGGCTTCTTCCCCCCCTATTATATATTGCATTAAAACCTCCCTTTAAATAGGGGATTTGCGTCTCGATAGTTCCTATATAGAGCTCTACCGGGAGACCGTCTGGACCTGCCACCTTCCCACCCCTCATTTTCCTGCATTGTACCTTGATCTCCCCCTGAGTGATCTCCGACCCTAGTAGATCCACTTGCTCCCTAGTTAATTTTGGAAGCTCTAACACCCTTAACCAAGCCCCTATACTCTCATTTCCTGGATGTAGATCCTCTCTATATAAACTACACAGATACCTCCATGCTTCTGCTCTGATATCTGCATTTTTTTAAGAGCACCCCAGACTCTAAATTCATCAGATTCTGTATGGAATTCCTTGCTCTGTCTACCTTAACCTTCCAGGCTAAAAGCGAGCTACCCCTCTCGCCACAGGGAAAATGCTGTAGCTTGCTGACTTTCCCACTGTCTTGTATTCTTTTTGCCAAATGTGTCTTATACTCTGCTTGCAGGTCCTCTAATTCTCTTTGGAGCATTGGTATCCTTTATGTTCCCTCTAATGCGGCCTTCTGAAGTTCGATTTCTTTCATCTTGATTTCTGCAAAACACCCTCATCTCTCACCTGTGTAGCTTGTCTCTTACCTATCATTATGGCACTTATTAGTGCCCTTAAGTACCCTTTGCATGAGTCCCAAACAACTTGTGGCTTAGCAAAATCTCTATTAAAATGGAAGAAATCGACTGTTTCATCCGCCAGGCCTACTACCACCTCTTCCTCTAACAATATAGTTCTGTCTAGGGTCCATCTTCTCTGCCTCAGTTATTTATGGTTCTCTAAAAATAGGACCACAGGAGAATGATCAGAAAGCACCGCAGGAACATGGACCACAGACTCAACCTCATCATTCAGGGCCTGGTCCACCGAGAAATAATCTATGCGAGAGTGGTGGCCATACTTTTTCCTATAAAACGTAAAGCCTTTAAATGCCCCATCCGTCTGTGCCAGATGTCTGTGTGGAGAAAAAACCAGATAGTATTGTGGAGCATGCTGCAACTCTCGAATAAGATGTCAAGGTCCTGTCAGCCAGGTCAGCCAAAGTTTATGAGACATTGAGGCCCTGGAAACTCAAAATAAAACATTGCAAGAGGATATGGGAAGCCTGGAAACCCAATCAAGGCGAAATAACCTGAGGGTACTTAACATCCCAGAAGGTGCAGAAAAGGGAGACATGAAAGGTTTCATTTGTAAATTATTAAGAGAGGGGATTTTACTAGACAGGCCGAACGTCAATCTCGAAAATGAAATCCAAACAGTTCATAAAGATCCATTTAAATTAAACCCCAACAGGAAGACTCCAGGGTAAAATCCTGATCAATTTTCTTACCTATGCGGTTAAAGAGCTGATCTTAGGTTGCGCACTGAAGGAGAAAACCTTGAAGGCTGAGGACTTTACTTGTCATGTGAGGTCTGATATAGGTAACAGGACGGCGCAGAGACAATTGGAGATAGGCTCCAAGATGAACGACCTACAGAGAAAAGGTGCTCAGGTCCAGATGAAATTGCCAGTGATGTTAAAGGAATAAGATGTACAACATCAGTGACCCTGAGGAGGTTGATACTTTCTTACCTCAGATGGAGGTAATCACGCCCGCCACGTTTAGTTCTTAGAAGCCCATCTTGGAGTTGGTTAATCAAGTAATACTGAATTGCGGCACATATATGAGCAATGGAGGAGTCCCCCTGAGCACAGCGTGTCCCACTGGACAGTGGGTGTAACAATCTTCAACAAAAATGTAGTGAACAATAAAGCAGTGAAGTTGTAGCTTATTGAAGCTGTTTATTCATAAATCGATATTACGACTTCATATCCACAAAAATATTCATCATGTGATGCATTAGACCATCATGCACTTCAAACGTATCTTCAGATGCATTTCGGGCATTAATAGCCCTTCGACAGGGGAAAATATTTAAAGAATAGAAGAAGAAAAGATATTTTGAAGACAAAACATGCAAAAGGTGAGAAACCATCACCTTTAACCCGAGTGTTTAACATTAGAATAATCTACCTATTGCTTATCCAAATTACACTCACTGATCAGAGAGTGATACTCCCGAAGCACACGACAACTCTACACCTGTGGTTTACCAAAACTGTAGTGCATGTTCTATCAAGTTATGGCATGTATATGAGGCCAGCTTGACTTAAGTTTCTTGTTTTTATTCTGTATATCTTTCCGGGTTGGGAGGGGGCGAATGGCGGACATCATCAACTAAGGATAGGACAGAGGGTTCCCCAGGGGGACGGTGAGGGGGTGCACAGGGTGGTGGGAAGAAAGATAAAATATGTCCTCATCTCGAGAAATTGTAGCCACTGTAAGTCCATTCCAGGGATATCTCCAGTGATGTTTCTGTTAAATAAGTTTAAACAGGATAGTTTGCAGGGAGAGTTTCCGTGGAAACTAGATACGTGTGAGAAGTTGGCCTGGCATATGCTGTCTCCTAGTTATAGGAACACCTTGCACCAGTCGAATTCGACTCTTATTGATGATAGGTTTAAGACAACCTTTAAAGAAAGCTATCCTAGTGGTAGCTGTGGAGAGCAGCCTTCAGGCTAAGTCTTGAAGGAGTGTTAAGCTTATTGTTTTACCATAATAACCTCTTGAATAACCAAATGAAAGAGTAGCCCACACAGGTATATATATAAAATATATGTATTTATTCTAGACAGAATCCCACAGTCTCTTAATGAGGCTAGTGGCAAAGTTACAATTCAAACAAGCATTTATAAACACAATAAATAGCACAGGAATCACAGGGCCCCAGGGGGGGACCAAACCATATATCAAAAAAGTGGTATAAGAACCACGACAATTCTACAGACAATGCCTAGGGCATTTAGGATCGCTGGCCCCTTAAGAATCCACCCCAGGTTATGAGGAAGGGGACCCACGGGAGGCGCGTGCAGTGGAAATAGCTGCTATCGGGATCTCCATTAAAGCCTATGGAGAATCTTGCAGTTTGATTTACACAGATTAAAGTCACTTCTAGCAGGAGTACAAAGTTAAAACTTTAGACTTAAGCTTTTGAGGAGCCCACTACCACGAGAGTACCGAGGTACCACTGTTACCTGCCCCAGGGAAGCCGGGTGCATAGGTCGTTTTCGATGTCGGGTCGCGGGCTGATTTTCAATGGGAAAATGTTCAAAAGTGCTGCTAGCCAAAAGCGTCGATGATGCCGTGAAGATTGAAGTTGTAGAAGTTGAAGAGAAGAACCTGAAAGCAGAGGGGACAGAGTCTGGGTCACAGCACAGTGACCAGGGAGCTCAAAGCAAAGAGCCCTTCAATGTTGGGTGCTTCAAGTGGAAAGAGGTGTAGCTTGGATCTGCAGCCACGGGCTCCGGGAGGCTTCAAGGAAGGCCAGCTTCTGGAGGGCGACTGTCCCACATCGGATGAGGGTCGCTGCGGTGTTAGTGTCCGGATTGGATCCACTAAGCCTTGGCAACCGCAACCCATGCAAGATGAACAAATCAGCTACTGGTGCAGACCCACGAGGTCTGTGAGAGGTCTCCTTTGGAGAGACTGTAGAGCCAGCTTGGAGCAACCAGGGGAACTCTTAGATGTCGAGATTGTCCTCCGCTCGGGCCCGCAAGTCGAGAGACAAGGGACTGCGGAAGACAGCAAAATGGAGTGCGTAAAAGGGAGCCCACGGGCCACCGGAGGGGGCTAGGGTGCTGATCTTTGGCACGGATGCTGCTTGGTGGTTGGCTCAATAATGGGCCAAATCACAACTTCCCCACTGGTCAGGGTCATGTGCTACGCAAGAGGTGGCCAGTGTCCTGGGGTATTGGGAATCTCAGCACCCACGCGGTCCACGGTACACAGGTTTGCTGTGCACACTCACTGGCCTCTGGGATGCTTAGGAAACCCACCTCAAGGGTGCTGGAAGTCGTCGAAGTCCATAGGAGCAGCGAGGTTCCAACCGGGTCACTTGCAGTTTTTCAGGTGCCTGCCAAGCAGGGGGATAACTCCGTTATCCCAAGGGAGATTTCCTCCGTCAGCTGGGCAGCAGCAAGTCGAAGGTCAAGACTGTAAAGTTCAAGATTAATCTGAGGCTCTGGGGCCACGTTATTCTCCTTTATCCCCAAGATTAGGGGAGTGTCCAGAGTAGTGTCCACCAATGAGTGGTGAGGCGGGAAAGGGTGGCTACACCCTCTCCCCTTTGTGTGTTTCCCGCCTGGGCGAGGAGCAGGATGCCCCTGAACTGGTTCCAAGCGGTGTATGCAGAATGAGGGCTCTGCAGCTGCCTACGTGCAACTCTGAAAGGACATTTGGTGCACCCACCCTGTTCCAATCCACATTATCCTGTCTGGGGAGATGCTAGCACCTCCCTGCCACAGGAGCCCTATTGTCCAGCTGGCGAGGCTGGGGTTTTCCCCAGCAACAGCCAGCCAGAGTCGTGTGGGTGGCGGGTAGTAGCCATTTTGTACTACTTGGGCACTTTTAAATTGGTGTCCGAATTCTGCCACTTTTCCCATATCGCCCCTCTAGCAGGGGGGAATCGTACCCTCATGCCCATGGCTGGACTGGGGATAGGATTCCTACATGTTTGACACCAAACACGATATGGTTCTGTGTAGCCATTCTCAAGTTATCACACTATTGCGATAGACTTATAATGCGATTAAGAGTATATGGTATGGCTACACTACAAACAACCCAGCAATGATTTTACGAGGGTTGCAGAGAGGCCCTACTCAGGTAGGGGTCCCCCCTCACACATATCTCAGCACCCTGCCCTGTAGGATTAGCAAGGCCTGCTATAGGGGTGACCTATGAGAGTACATGTGTTGTAATGGGGTGGGATATAGGGTACCTATATCCCTGTAAGGGGTGCTAGCACCACCTTACCCAGACTACAGTAGTAGTGGTCTGGTGGTGTCAGTTTGGATGGCTGTCCCAGGGTGGCTCAATAAGTGCTGCAGCCCTGGTAGGCCTACTGAGGGACCCATGCCCTGGGTACCTAGGGTACCATCTACAAGGGACTGTCAGGGCATCCTCCGCATCCAATTGGTTTGTACCTAGGGTACTTCACATTAGTTTTAGGGAGAAAGCAGATAGGCTGGGGTCCTGGATAGCAGGATCCCAGCCAGACTAGTCAAAAACCACTCAAATACCAGGCAAAAAGTTGGGGGCAACCATTAGTCAGATTCCACCTTCCTACAATAAGGGTAATGAAAAATGAATAAAGTTGAAAAGATTCAAATTACGACCTAGAATGTTAATGCGATGAAATATAGGAAGAAGCTGACATTGGTGGCAGAATATCTCAAGAATAGTGGGGTACACATCATAATGCTCCAGGAGACTCAGTTGGAGTGCGAGGAGTGTAGGTACCGTTTTAGTGAATTAACCGTTGGGTACAGAATGTAGTGTGCTTGGATCAGGAGGTAGTACCAGAGGAGTGGACTTAGTTATAAGGAGAAATTCAGGAATAAAGTTACTGAAGTATGACTCGGATATTTATGATAGATGGCTGGTGGCTAACATGTTGATTCAGGATAGGCTGATATCGTGTGCAACTTATTACGGTCCAAATAACAGTACTCCAGATGCTCTGAAGAAGCTACAATCCTGTCTCCTGGAGGCTACAGCTCCCATTATACTTGGAGGGGAATTTAATATCATTCTAAATAGAGAGAACATCAAAGGTAAAATATGTAAGATCCCCTAAGACAACTTCTAGGTTAAAAATATGATGACTAAACCTATCAGACAATATAATGTAAATTAAAGAAATTCCACCAATATTTAATACTATATATAAATATGTACTTATATAAACACACAAATATATGTTTTTGAGTTTATATAACTATATATATCTCTATATATAGTGTAATGTAATTAATACAAATATTTATTTTACATTATATTATTTTTTAATATTTAAAATGTATTATATATATATATATATATATATATATATATATATATATATATATATATATATCTCCCAGCCACAGTTTTAAAGATTTCTGCGCACTCCAACCAGTATTTAGATTGTTTTATTTCAATTCATTGCAAACACGATCGACAAAGTTTACTGACAAACGCGTTTCAGCCTCCTGGCCTTCGTCAATGTCAGTGATTCCCTGCTCACACCTCTTATTTAACCATCTCATTTCATTCGTTAACAGGGACTTCAATCAAAAAGAAAATAAAAATGATGAAAATAAAAAAAAATAAAAACGGACTTGCAGAGACCAGATACTGGTTTGGGAAAGTGTCAGCCATATTAACACTATGTTCTCTCCTGGTAGACAGACTTGCAATAACATATTGAACTCCACGTTTTCACAAAATAATCAATGGAAATAATCCAAAACAATTAATTTAAGTGAGAATCACAGTACATATATATATATATATATATATTATCTACTGGCGGTCGCCAGTAGATAGTTATAGTTAGGACCGTGTTTCCATAGGAAATCTGAAAATTCTATTTTGAATAACTTTGGCGCCGGTTGACATATCCTCGTGCAATTTTCAAAATAGGTGGGGCGCTCCGCTCCGCTCGTACCCTGAAAGTCTCGGGGGGATTTGTCAAGCGGGGGCCGAGAAAAAAGAGGGGTCCCAAAACGCGTTTTTCCCATGCATTTTCCCATAGGACGTTTAGTCCAAGGTACAGCCCGAACGGCTGAACATAATTACTTGAAATTTGACAGAGAGAAAGTCCTCAGGTCAGGGATGTGCCTTTTGACTATCTGGAGTCAATCTGTTCAGTAGTTCCTGAGAAAATTGCAGTTAAAAGTACATACATATCTATAGTTGCGCACCGTACGCGTACCGTACGCGTACCGTACGCGCACGGTGCTGTGCGCGAGCGTACTTCTGATTGGTGGTTACATGACAGTAAACATTCCAGTCGGTCGAAATCAGGAAGTGTCGGCCGCCATTTTGTGTGTCTCACACTGAAAAGCAAAGGTAAAGAACGTGAAAAGGGGGCAAGGTAGAGAGTTGCAGACCCCCTAGCCTTTGTCAGGGGTTCCAAAAAGGACCCAGAAGTGTGAAAAATATTTTTTTTTTAACAAAAATTTTAAATCGCGACGTACGCGTACCGTGCGCGTACGGTACGCGTACGGCGGTAAAAAACAATAACAAAAATAGAATTAAAAATCAAAATTAAATGTTTAAATGTTGGTTGGCTCTAAAAAGAGCCGTTGTGTTTATTGAGTGTTTTTGTGGTACCTACAAGTAAGTACCGATGCAGAGTCTAAAGTTCAAGAGGAAGACTCTGTTCCCTTCATCATTGAAATGTACACCGTCTCCTCTATAAATGTCTTGCATGTTGTAACGCAGGTTGTTGTGGTATATAGAACCCATACCATAGTCTCTGAGGAAAGCAGAAACAGACTTATTGACGTGCTTTCTTGCTTTGTCAATCTGCGGACAAAATTGGTTGGACCAGTTCCACTTTTGCCTTTGGCATATATTAGAATATACAAAGGCAGTTTGTGGAAAAAGTGACATCAATTGCAAAAAGGTGTCCTTAACAAGCATTTCCAGACCTACCCCAGTTAAAGTGCCTAGGTCATTTCCACCACAGTGCACAATAATAAGGTTAGGCTGTGGGAGATGTAGAAAGGTTTTCACCAAAGGCATTAATTGGTGCCACTTTAACCCTCTCTGACCAATCCATTTAATGTCTACATTTGGCAAAGCAAGGTCTTTCTCAATACCTCTTTTTTCTGCAAACTTTTCACTCCAGAAGACATAGCTGTGACCTACAATCCACACTGTGAACATCTTTCAAGGAGATCTGGATGCACTCAGAAGGCGACTTTCAGTAGAATGGCAATATGAAAAGAAAGATAGTTGTAAAATGGAGGCTAATATACTTTTTTTTTTTAAAAAGAACTGATTGGATGATTCAAACCATTTTACAGTTAAAACTAGGCTGTATGTTTAGATTTTTACAAGCATGTTTTGTATTGGCTCAGAAAAATGTATACCCAGAGACCATTACTTTGGATTTGCTGTTAGGTTTGAAAAGTCAAGCACTCTTGCTCTTTGGATTAGAAACATTGTGTGCTGAACTTCTGACCTCTCTGCTCACACCAGTGCTCCATGACCTGGTGCTATGGTAGCAGGCAGAAGTCATGTTGGGGGAAGGGATCATTTGGAAAGGGTTGAAATTTGCAACCAATAGAAATGTGTGTTTCCATTTGTGATTTGGAGTTAACATGTAAATGTGTGGAAAAAGAGAGGGAAACATTGCCATTAGCTGGTTCTGGTGAGAGGAGAGAGGTGTACAGCTCAGAGATTCTGGCTCTGAAAATCTGCTGTTTGAGTGCCACATTTCTTTCTGAACTAACTACTTTTAAAGGTGAGTTATGAATTTGAGAGGGAATGTATGTGGTGCATTTTGATATAAATAATAGAAATGTGATTCTTCTTTTAAAGTTGTTTTTCACATTTTGTGTTTTGGGAGATATTTAACTGTCTTGAACTTGTAAGATATTATTGAGAATGTCTTCACCATAAGTTAAGGTGTACTGGTATCACCCAGGAATAATGTTTTCTGCCTAGAATCACACCATGAGTCTGTGTGCACACAGGAATTGTTATCAGAGATTTAATTTGTGTTGTTCTTGCTCTGTTAGCCTTGCACTCGCAGGAAAGGGGCAGTTTGTTTTCTTGAACTGTGATGGTTAGCATTCAGCAGAAATCACTTTCTCACAAATGAAAGGCAAATGCAAACACATTTGAAAATAGCATGGTACATTTTCCTAGCACTTTAAAAGTTGTGTTTTACATTTTATGTTAAGGAAGATATTTAAGTGCCTTGAACATGTCAGATATTATGGAGTATGTGTTCACCATAAGTTAAGGTGTACTGGTATCACCCAGGAATACTGTTTTCTGCCTACAATCACACTATGAGTCTGTGTGCACAAAGGAATTGTTGTCAGAGAATTAATTTGTGTTGGTCTGGTTCTGTAAGAATGGCATTCGTAGGAAAGGCGCAGCTTGTTTTTTAGAACTGTGATGGTTTGTATTCAGTATAAAAAAGCTGTTTGGGCATGTGCTATTTTCTGTTTCTGAAACATATAATGAAAATCTGTCAGACTGTTAGAGTAATTATCACTTGCTCTACCACAGTAGTAAGTGTGCTTTCAAATTGCAAATTAAATTTCGTTTTATGTCTCGAATCACACCATGAGTCTGTGCGCACACAGGAATTGTTCTCAGAGATTACATTTGTGTTACTCTGGTTCTTTCAGAATTGCATTCGTAGGAAAGGGGCAGCTTGTTTTCTTGAACTGTGATGGCTACCATTGAGCCCAAATTAATATGTCACAAATGAGAGGGCAATGCAAACACATTTGACATCAACCTGGTAGATTTTCCTTCTACTCCTGCAATGGGTCATGTAGTTTGTACATGTTCAAAAGTCCAATTAACCCTTACCACACATGTAGTGTTACATACATGTCTCCAATGTTTATACAGTTGCGCAAGGATCAATGCAAATCTCTCTTGCACTTGACAGTAGACAGTCTCCAGAAGCACACTCTTAGCAGAGAGCAAGCTGTTTCTCACGTACAGTCAAGCTTACTATTCAGCGCTGTGTGGTGTTTCAGATAGCAGTGAGTAACGCTAATACATTGAACATCACCAAGGCTCATTTCCTTTGCTAGAGTGTACTACGTCATTCAGGTTGCACATGTTCATGGTCTCAAAAAGCAGTTTGGGCATGTGCTGTTTTCTGTTTCTGAAAAATATAATGAAAATGTGTCAGACTGTTAGAGTAATTATCACTTGCTCTACCACAGTAGTAAGTGTGCTTTCAAATTGCAAATCAAATTTTGTTTTCTGCCTATAATCACACCATGAGTCTGTGCGCACACAGGAATTGTTCTCAGAGATTCAATTTGTGTTACTCTGGTTCTTTTAGAATTGCATTCGTAGGAAAGGGGAAGCTTGTTTTCTTGAACTGTGATGGCTACCATTGAGCCCAAATTAATATGTCACAAATGAGAGGGCAATGCAAACACATTTGACATCAACATGGTAGATTTTCCTTCTACTCCTGCAATGGGTCATGTAGTTTGTACATGTTCAAAAGTCCAATTAACCCTTACCACACATGTAGTGTTACATACATGTCTCAAATGTTTATGCAGTTGCGCAAGCGTCCATGCAGATCTCTTTTGCACCTGACAGTAGACAGTCTCCAGAATGACAATCTTAGCAGAGAGCAAGCTGTTTCTCATGTACAGTCATGCTTACTATTCAGCGCTGTGTGGTGTTTCAGATAGCAGTGAGTAACGCTAATACATTGAACATCACCAAGCCTCATTTCCTTTCCTAGAGTGTAGTACGTCATTCAGGTTGCACATGTTTATGGTCTCAAAAAGCTGTTTGGGCAAGTGCTGTTTTCTGTTTCTGAAACAAATAATGAAAATGTGTCAGACTGTTAGAGTAATTATCACTTGCTCTACTACAGTAGTAAGTGTGCTTTCAAATTGCAAATCAAATTTCATTTTCTGCCTAGAATCACACCATGAGTCTGTGCGCACACAGGAATTGTTCTCAGAGATTCAATTCATGTTGCTCTGGTTCTTTCAGAATTGCATTCGTAGGAAAGGGGCAGCTTGTTTTCTTGAACTGTGATGGCTACCATTGATCCCAAATTAATATGTCACAAATGAGAGGGCAATGCAAACACATTTGACATCAACATGGTAGATTTTCCTTCCACTCTTGCAATGGGTCATGTAGTTTGTACATGTTCAAAAGTCCAATTAACCCTTACCAGCATGTAGTGTTACATACATGTCTCCAATGTTTATGCAGTTGCGCAAGCGTCCATGCAGATCTCTTTTGCACCTGACAGTACACAGTCTCCAGAAGCATAGTCTTAGCAGAGTGCAAACTGTTTCTCATGTACAGTCATGCTTACTATTCAGCGCTGTGTGGTGTTTCTGATAGCAGTGAGTAACGCTAATACATTGAACATCACCAAGGCTCATTTCCTTTGCTAGAGTGTAGTACATCATTCAGGTTGCACATGTTCATGGTCTCAAGAAGCAGTTTGGCCATGTGCTGTTTTTTGTTTCTGAAAAATATAATGAAAATGTGTCAGACTGTTACAGTAATTATCACTTGCTCTACCACAGTAGTAAGTGTGCTTTCAAATTGCAAATCAAATTTCGTTTTCTGCCTAGAATCACACCATGAGTCTGTGCGCACACAGGAATTGTTCTCAGAGATTAAATTTGTGTTACTCTGGTTCTTTCAGAATTGCATTCGTAGGAAAGGGGCAGCTTGTTTTCTTGAACTGTGATGGCTACCATTGAGCCCAAATTAATATGTCACAAATGAGAGGGCAATGCAAACACATTT
Source organism: Triturus cristatus (assembly GCF_964204655.1). Lineage (NCBI taxonomy): Eukaryota > Metazoa > Chordata > Amphibia > Caudata > Salamandridae > Triturus > Triturus cristatus. Next base: position 871,642,481 of record NC_140579.1, on the reverse strand, counting down.
GACATCAACCTGGTAGATTTTCCTTCTACTCCTGCAATGGGTCATGTAGTTTGTACATGTTCAAAAGTCCAATTAACCCTTACCACACATGTAGTGTTACATACATGTCTCCAATGTTTATACAGTTGCTCAAGGATCAATGCAAATCTCTCTTGCACTTGACAGTAGACAGTCTCCAGAAGCACACTCTTAGCAGAGAGCAAGCTGTTTCTCACGTACAGTCATGCTTACTATTCAGCGCTGTGTGGTGTTTCAGATAGCAGTGAGTAACGCTAATACATTGAACATCACCAAGCCTCATTTCCTTTCCTAGAGTGTAGTACGTCATTCAGGTTGCACATGTTTATGGTCTCAAAAAGCTGTTTGGGCAAGTGCTGTTTTCTGTTTCTGAAACAAATAATGAAAATGTGTCAGACTGTTAGAGTAATTATCACTTGCTCTACTACAGTAGTAAGTGTGCTTTCAAATTGCAAATCAAATTTCATTTTCTGCCTAGAATCACACCATGAGTCTGTGCGCACACAGGAATTGTTCTCAGAGATTCAATTCATGTTGCTCTGGTTCTTTCAGAATTGCATTCGTAGGAAAGGGGCAGCTTGTTCTCTTGAACTGTGATGGCTACCATTGATCCCAAATTAATATGTCACAAATGAGAGGGCAATGCAAACACATTTGACATCAACATGGTAGATTTTCCTTCCACTCTTGCAATGGGTCATGTAGTTTGTACATGTTCAAAAGTCCAATTAACCCTTACCAGCATGTAGTGTTACATACATGTCTCCAATGTTTATGCAGTTGCGCAAGCGTCCATGCAGATCTCTTTTGCACCTGACAGTACACAGTCTCCAGAAGCATAGTCTTAGCAGAGTGCAAACTGTTTCTCATGTACAGTCATGCTTACTATTCAGCGCTGTGTGGTGTTTCTGATAGCAGTGAGTAACGCTAATACATTGAACATCACCAAGGCTCATTTCCTTTGCTAGAGTGTAGTACATCATTCAGGTTGCACATGTTCATGGTCTCAAGAAGCAGTTTGGCCATGTGCTGTTTTTTGTTTCTGAAAAATATAATGAAAATGTGTCAGACTGTTACAGTAATTATCACTTGCTCTACCACAGTAGTAAGTGTGCTTTCAAATTGCAAATCAAATTTCGTTTTCTGCCTAGAATCACACCATGAGTCTGTGCGCACACAGGAATTGTTCTCAGAGATTAAATTTGTGTTACTCTGGTTCTTTCAGAATTGCATTCGTAGGAAAGGGGCAGCTTGTTTTCTTGAACTGTGATGGCTACCATTGAGCCCAAATTAATATGTCACAAATGAGAGGGCAATGCAAACACATTTGACATCAACCTGGTAGATTTTCCTTCTACTCCTGCAATGGGTCATGTAGTTTGTACATGTTCAAAAGTCCAATTAACCCTTACCACACATGTAGTGTTACATACATGTCTCCAATGTTTATACAGTTGCGCAAGGATCAATGCAAATCTCTCTTGCACTTGACAGTAGACAGTCTCCAGAAGCACACTCTTAGCAGAGAGCAAGCTGTTTCTCACGTACAGTCATGCTTACTATTCAGCGCTGTGTGGTGTTTCAGATAGCAGTGAGTAACGCTAATACATTGAACATCACCAAGCCTCATTTCCTTTCCTAGAGTGTAGTACGTCATTCAGGTTGCACATGTTTATGGTCTCAAAAAGCTGTTTGGGCAAGTGCTGTTTTCTGTTTCTGAAACAAATAATGAAAATGTGTCAGACTGTTAGAGTAATTATCACTTGCTCTACTACAGTAGTAAGTGTGCTTTCAAATTGCAAATCAAATTTCATTTTCTGCCTAGAATCACACCATGAGTCTGTGCGCACACAGGAATTGTTCTCAGAGATTCAATTCGTGTTACTCTGGTTCTTTCAGAATTGCATTCGTAGGAAAGGGGAAGCTTGTTTTCTTGAACTGTGATGGCTACCATTGAGCCCAAATTAATATGTCACAAATGAGAGGGCAATGCAAACACATTTGACATCAACATGGTAGATTTTCCTTCTACTCCTGCACTGGGTCATGTAGTTTGTACATGTTCAAAAGTCCAATCAACCCTTACCAGCATGTAGTGTTACATACATGTCTCCAATGTTTATGCAGTTGCGCAAGGATCAATGCAAATCTCTCTTGCACTTGACAGTAGACAGTCTCCAGAAGCACACTCTTAGCAGAGAGCAAGCTGTTTCTCATGTACAGTCAAGCTTACTATTCAGCGCTGTGTGGTGTTTCAGATAGCAGTGAGTAACGCTAATACATTGAACATCACCAAGGCTCATTTCCTTTGCTAGAGTGTAGTACGTTATTCAGGTTGCACATGTTCATGGTCTCAAAAAGCAGTTTGGGCATGTGCTCTTTTCTGTTTCTGAAAAAAATAATGAAAATGTGTCAGACTGTTACAGTAATTATCACTTGCTCTATCACAGTAGTAAGTGTGCTTTCAAATTGCAAATCAAATTTTGTCTTCTGCCTAGAATCACACCATGAGTTGGTACGCACACAGGACTTGTTGTCAGAGATTTAATTCGTGGTACTCTGGTTCTTTTAGAATTACATACGTAGGAAAGGGGAAGCTTTAATTCGTGTTGGTTTTCTTGTGTTTTTCACTTGTAGGAAAGGGGTAGATAGTATTATAAGATTTGAAAAGCACAAAAAAAATATAGTAATAAATTTAAATTACATAAAGGTATTTTCTTTTTAGTTTCTTTCAGATATTGCTGACCAACAGTGAAATAAATTAAAGATGCCTATAAAATCAACGAAGAGAAAAGAACAGAAAAAACATTTATATTTGAAGACAACTGGAGGACTCAAATTAGTTGAAGATGCTCATGTTGGAAAAAAGAAAAAGTCTTCTGGTAAGCAAACTAAGGATTTTTTTAAAAAATATCTACCAAAAAAGAACAAATTTGAAAAATGTCCCCACTGCAAATAGAGTTTCAACTAGAAAACAACAGGACAAAAGTGAGAAATTACAAAATGCTAATGTACAATTAGAAGCAATAAAGATTGACTTAAAAAGAAAAACAGCATTTAAAGGCATTCGTAGAAAAATGTTTCAGAGAAGAGTGATGTCCAATTTGCTAAAGGATGTGAAAAAATATAAGAAGAAAGCGAAATTTTATAAGCGAAAAAAAGATATTGAATCAATTGTAGCTAAGGCTTTAGATTTAAAAAGAAAACTATTCATTTTAATTTTGAACAGGATCCGTACATTAGATAAAATGGTCAATGTAATGAAGTCACAAAGCAAAACGAAAAGAGTAGTGAAAAGAAATAACTTTTGTAAAGTGTTTTTAGGAGAATGGATGCATAGTTCAACTACTGAGCCATTTTTTAATGAAGAGAGTTATCTTCAAAGTAAAAGTTTGCTGCATGCAGTTGACACCAGAGGTCGTGCTTATGAAGTGAAAGATGGTTGTATAATGGAAAAGGAGAAAATGGTTCCAAGAAATGAGGAAGAAGTGATAGCTGATGAGGTTATGGGGAGACGTCCTAAAGCCCCAGTGTACACTTGGAATTGTAGTAGTATTTGTACTATACGACAGGAATCTATTGATAAATTACGTGAGTTTCTAAGAGAATATAGTAAAAAAAAAGTGTTAAACAAAAGATTAAGGTGCTTCAAAGACTAGATCCATGTAGAGTGAGAGAGAATACTGGTTTGCAAGGACATTCTCTGGCTTGTCTTTCTAGGAAAGTTTGCCAAAGTGTTTTTCACCATTTTAGGATGCTGGCAGTTCATCATACTGAAATGAGAAAGTTTGCGAGAAGATTGTATTTTGCTCAAAGTCCAGCACTAAAGGTAAATGAGTTGAATAGGGCTCTGTTCCGTGGATCTGTATCAGATGTAGAGAAGGTTACTGATGAAATTCAGTTTTGTTACTTTGGCCCGGAACAAGAAAGTGCAGGTAATGACACAGTTATTGAAGAAAATGTAGAACTCACTGTTAGTAAAACATTTGAAGATCAAATGACAAAATTTACTATCATCTCTAATGAAAGACCAAATATTACTTGTATTTGTTGCCGGAGAAGCCATTAAAAAACTCAAACAAGGTATGTTGATCTCTATAAAAAAAGTGAAAAAGAAGATAATACTAAGTGGTTGGATTTTGCTACATATTTATTTCTGGAAAATTGTTTTGATTTGGGTGAATATCACCGTATTTGTAAATACTGTTATAACAAGTTAGAAGAAAATAAAATGCCAGCAAGAGCTGTACATAATAATTTAGAATTAGTTGAAATTCCTGCAGAACTTAGTGATTTAAATACGTATGAGTCTATACTCATTCAATGTGTCCATCCTTTTCAGACTATAGTTCGTATGGAGCCCAAAACAGGCAAATTACCTCCTTCGGATTTACAAAGAGGTTTAAAAGGAAGAGTTGTCTATTTGCCATTGGATTTGAAAAAAATATGGAAACTATTGATGCAGATAGATTGGAAACTGAACCATTAGTTATTCTGGTTAATGGAGTACCAACAAAGAATAAGAAAATTTGGCAGGAGCTGGTAGATGTACGAAAAGTACAAAGAGCAAATTTATATTTGAAAAGAAATAATAAATGGTATGAAACAATTTATATGGATGAAGATGAAGAAGTTTTACTACCAGACTCAGGAATACCAGCTGGGCAAATTGAAAAAGTGGATAAGTCAAAAGAAGAAGAAATTTATGAACATTTCAGCATACATCCTCTTCATTCTAAAGAAGTTATGGCAAACACTATTGATCTGTTTCAGATGAAAAAAGCACAAGGAACTCCCGTGAGTGTATGGGAGGAGAGCTTGGAAGCTCGTTGTTTTCCCCAGCTGTTTCCTACAGGAAAAGGTGGACGATATGATGAAGGTCCAGTACAGATTCCTGCTTCTGAGTATCGGACTACAAGATTATATGCAGAAGATCCCAGATTTCGTCAAAGTATTCCTTATTTGTTTCATCTTTTATTTGAAAGTGACTTGTCAGTACTATCTTATGCAGTAAATCACATTTTGAAAACTGGAGTACATCTACGTAATGTGACTGCAAAGGATTTTATGAACAAAGTGCAACAGCGAGATGATCATTTGGAATCTCAATTGATTAATCTAATGGCTTGTCAGCGTGGGACAAATGAATATTGGTACCGACGCCATGGAGAATTGAAGTGTATGTTACGGAATTTAGGAACTCCTACATGGTTTCTCACCCTAAGCTGTGCTGAGTACGCTTGGGATGATCTTCTGGATTTTCTTCGAGAGGCAAATTCAAATATTGAAAACATCCAATACAAGACAGCAGGAGAATTGTGCTCATTGGATCCGGTTAATGTTTGCAGATATTTCAATCATAGATTTGAGGCTATGATGTCCTTCATCTGCAATAAAAAAAAATCCACCTCTTGGAGAAGTTGTGGATTTCTTTTGGAGAAAAGAGTACCAAGCAAGAGGTGCTCCTCATATTCATATGCTGTTGTGGATCAAGGATGCCCTAAAATTTGGAACAGATTCTGATGATGCAGTTTTAAGTTTCATCGAAGAATATGCAACATGTGCTATACCTAAAAGCACAGAAGAGAAAAACTTAAAAGAGCAAGTTTTACGTTTCCAAAGTCATCGGTGTGGAAAATACTGTCGACAAAAGTACAAGAGTAAAGACAAATTCTACACAAAATGTCGATTTGGATTTCCACGACCTGTTCTTTCAAAAGGAAGAGTCAACAGTTTTATGTCAGCTGTGCGACATACTATTACAAGAAAATCGCCTAAAAATACCTACAACCTAAGAAGAAAAGAAGAGTCAAAATATATAAATGACTACAACCCAGTCATTTTATCCATGTGGAATGCTAACATGGATATTCAGTATGTAGCTGACAATTCTATTGCTGTTGCTCGGTATGTCACATCTTACATCACTAAATCTGAGAAAACGGAATTGAAGGAAATGTGGGAAGAGATTTCTCACGAGAAGACTGTCAGTAAAAAGCTATACAGTTTCAGTTTAAAGATGTTATCGCATCGAGAAATTGGATCCTACGAATGCTCAGATAGGTTATCATCTGCAAGTCTGTACTCCAAATCCAGAAGAATAATTTGGGTAAGTTTAGGCCTTGCAGGAATGCGAAATCGGGTACTGAAATCTGTTGGAGAAATTGAATATTTGGCAGAGAATGACCCGGAAAGTACAGATATTTTTAAATCAAACATGTTGGACACGTATTACCCAAAAAGAAGTCGTCATCTTGAGAACATGTGTCTCTATGAAGTGCTGCAGAACTATATTTTTACACGGAAAGCCACAGAAGACATCAACAATGGAAAATATAAAGTCATTGGTGAGGAAGGATGTTTGGTGAAAGGAAACAAAAGGAAGTTTGATTAATCACAGGAAGCTGAGTTGCGACACTCCCGACAAAAAGGAATTTGACTACTTAGCACTTTTACAGCTGTTTAAACCATGGCGTTCAGAGGATGAATTACTTGGAGATTTTCACAGCTATGAAGATTCCTTTAATGCATGTAAAGATACGATTGAATGCAGTACTTTCACAAATTATGTGCAAATGTTAAATGAAGAAATTGAACAGGAAGCTACAATTGCAGCTGAAGTAGCTAGAGACAGTTCTCAAGACAACCAAAGTTCTGGAACACTCAGTCAAGATACCTTAGGACAACCAATCGTAGAACATGAAGCTGCAATAGCAATGACTGAAGTGGAAACAGCTATGAATCAAGCTCAGGAAGATTTAATAGACTTACCAAATTTGGAACAGCAACTGAATGAAGAACAAAAACAAATTTATGAAGAAGTCACAAAAAAAATTGATCATGGATTACTACATGAAAAGAAAGAGTGCTCATGTGCATCATTTGAACCAATCACGATGTATGTGAGTGGACAAGCTGGAACTGGGAAAAGTTTCTTAATTAAAGTCATCCGAAGCTACCTTCAGCAAAAAACAGATTCAACGTTGTCTTGTGTTGTTACTGCTCCAACTGGGTTAGCAGCATATAACATAAAAGGAATTACCTTACATCGCTTGCTAATGTTACCAGTGGAGCATGAGAACAAAATAGAATATCACAAGCTAACAGGGAAGCATGCTTCGAAGTTTCAAGAGTGTTGAAGAAGATGCAAGTTCTCATTATTGATGAGGTAAGCATGGTATCAAACTTAATGCTTGCCTTTGTGCATTTAAGAATGCAGCAAATTCTAAAGAGAGACTATGACGTGTTATTTGGAGGAAAACATGTTATAGTTTTTGGGGATCTTCTGCAGCTCACTCCAGTTAAAGGACAGCCAGTGTTTAATACTGTGACACATGAAGACACAAAGAAGTCATTAGGAAGTATTGGTAATGCGAATATTTGGTCATTCTTTGAGTACAAAGAACTCACTACCAATATGAGGCAAGCAAACGATGAAGATTATGCAAGCATTCTGAAAGATATCAGAATTGGACTACTCACAGAAGTTGGCAGAGAAGCATTACAGAGTCGGTTGCTACATAATTTATTTCCAAATGAAGAAATAGTTGCAGAGAAAATATACCAGAACATTGCAGAAAAAAATACTGTCATCTGCTTAATGCCAACACTACGTGAATGCTCGATATTCAATGAGGAACTTTTGGAATTGGAAAAGGAAGAGATTAAGAAAATGGAAGCAGTGGACAAAATTCAGCATGAAGGAATTACTATTACATTAACAGGAAAATTGAAAAATAAATTAGATTCTCTAGAGAAGAACATTTCGAAAACAGCTGGATTAGAAAGAAATCTTTATGTTTGTATGAACTGTCGAGTATTTTTAGGAAGAAATTTGGATGTAGAAAAAGGTTTAGTGAATGGAGCTATGGGTAAAGTTGTGGGTTTTGTGAAATACCAGAAAAAAGATGGAATTGAATTTTTAAAAATAAAATTTGATCAGATTGAAGAGGTTAAAGACATTTGTCGTTGTTCAGTTCGTTTCTTGCTTGTGAAAGACTTATATGTACGTAGGAAGCAGTTTCCGTTTTCTCTAGCATATGCTGTAACTATTCACAAATCTCAAGGATTAATTGTAGATAGTGCTTTTGTAAACATTGGTTCTACTGTGTTCAAAGAAGGTATGGCATATGTTGCTTTGTCACGAGTGAAAACATTATCTGGTCTATTCATGATAGACTTTGATGACTCAAAAGTTAGTGCTGATGCAAATTGTGTAAAGGAGTATAACAGATTAAGAAGAACCTATGCTCCTCATTTAGGTCAGTATCCTGTGTTTGAAAAACGTGTTGTTTCTCGGAAAAGGAGAATTGAGAATATCTGTAATGAGGATGTACAGAAGAGAAAACAAAAGGAGAGTTATGTGATTGCAAGCAAAAAGAAAAAGGACAGTGTTCAAGAGGTATTTGGTTGTCATTTTGAAAATAGCTCTGGTGTCAACTGCTACGCTAATGTAGTGCTGAATGTTGTATTTTATCTTGAAAGTTTGCAAGAGCAGATAATACTAAATCATGAAAAAAGATTTTGTTCTCTGCTGAGTTTTCTTTTTGAGAAGCTGAGTAAAGATAAAACTAAAATAGAAAGTGCTTCTGATGTTAGGAAACTTTTAGATGTATGTTCAGGAAGTACACAGTTTACTCAAAATGTCCAGCAAGATGCACAGGAATTCTTGATGTATATCCTTATGGTACTGGAAAAAGAAGGGGTAGAAATAGAAAATATGTTTGGTCTCTCTTATAAATGGGAACATAGTTGTGAAAACTGTTTCAACACATGCAGCTCTAATGTTGATTCAGAAAGGTTCATATATTTAACATTACCAGAGAGTCAATCAGTCACTTTTAGTAAATTAGTTAAAGATGCCAATCACAGCATGGAATGTTCTAAATGTAAATCAGACATGTTTTCAACGTTATTTTTAAAGAAATATGGACAGTATGTAATTTTAATGATGCAACGTTGTAGAGCTGATGGTTCAAAATTGGACACTTTAATAAAGAAGTTTACAGGACATCAATTAACAATATCAGGAAAAACTCTTGTTGCAGTTGCAATAATTTTCCATGATGGACCTTCGATAACTTCTGGTCATTACACAGATAATCTTAAATGTGAAAAAGGCTGGACACTGTGTAATGATTCTCAATTGATTTTCGAGCAACGTTTGCCTGCAGAATTACCAAATTCCTATTTAATTTTTCTAAAACCAAAATTTTAGATACAAATTGCAACATCTGAACAAATCATTTTTGCCATTTTATTGGATTACCATTGGATATTTCATCAAAAAAGAATTTAAAAATTACCATTTGGCCTCTTGGAAAGGTAAAAATTTCTCTTGTGGACTTCTTTGACAGATATTATTTTGGTGTATGTGCTTAAGCAACAAGATTTACAGACGATATTTATTGAAAATAGTTATTGTTTTTAGATGATGTTTTTATTAAATATGTTACTTTTGTATAAAGGTATGTTTTACTGAGAAGAGATTCAGGGCTTTTTTTAAACAATCTTTCAGATTGTTAATTTTTTTGCCCGCTGTTAAGTGATGAATGCAATTGGTTTCACGATTTACAGTGAAATTCAATATATTCTGAAAACAGCAAAAAAAGGGCAAAATATTGTTTTTTTAAATAAGAAAATATGTGTACTGTATTGTAAAATGATTTGTTAAATATTAATACTTTTTTTCTTTTTTTACAGATTGAGAAAGAAAATTTAGAAAAATTAATACTTTTTTCTAGCAATAAAAAAAAAACAAGTTATTGATAATTAAGTTATTTTGTTGGTCAGGTAAGTTTGAAATATCTGTATTTATCACACATTTACTTTCGTACTCCTTTGTTTTCACTTCTCCTCACTCTGCTTTTCTCATTTCCATTGTGGTCCCTCAAGTACATTGAAGGGTGAAATAAATATTTTTTTTTTTAAAAGGTGCGCGCACAGTAAAAAAATTTTTTTTTTTAAAAAGTGATAAAATAAATAAAAAAAATTGTGAGGTAGGGTGGCTCTTAAAAGAGCCCTTGTGTTAATACAGGGACAGAGGAAAGAAAGAATGGGAATATTAAAAGGTACCGCACTTGTGCTGCTCAATCTTATTGTCTATTAGAGGAATACTAGACTCCCCCATAGCAATAAGAGAGTAACAAGTGTTGCACCTTATATGTACTCTCTGAAACCGAGGGTAGATGTCCAGAGGAGCAGAAGAGGGTGATGCTCCCACCGCAGAGGAAGTGCTCGGCTGAGCTGCCGAAGATGTACTCGGCTGAGCTTCTGCGGATGTGCTCGGGTGACTTACTAGAGGGGTTGCTTCAGTATGTCGAGCAAAAGTCCTGGGATGTACATCCCTAATGTGTCTAAACATAGAGAAAATTCCAAAAGAGTACTTCTTCCTTGGATTACCTCTAGATAAGACACGCCCACAAAGTCTGCAGGTGACTAATGGAGCATTGACTTTTTTCTGCCCCTCTGGAAATGTGAAATATTCCCAGACAAAAGAATTCTTCTGTTTCCTCCTTCTCTGTCTAATAATGCTGTCCTGCTCACTCCCAGAAGAGGACTGCTGCTCTGCCATTGTATCCCAAAGACAATTCAGCTCCTTCTCCTAGGGAATCACAAGCAGTAATGAGGGGAATGGGTGTGGTGTTGGAAGTTTCTGGAAATGAAACAAGTTTAAACCAATGAAAAGTGTTGTTTCTGGATCACATGACGTGCACGCTCCGTACGCTTACCGTACGCGCACGGTAAAAGTACGCATGCGCCTACGGAAGACGCGCGCACGCGTGCATGCGCATTAGAGGCACGCGCACATGCGCATTAGAGGCACGCGCGCATGCGCATTAGAGGCACGCGCGCACGCACGTACGGCAGTTCTGCGCGCGCGTGCGCGTAGGGAGCAAGTGCTTACGCGTCGCAGAGGAAGTACGGACGCGTACGTAAATCGCGTACGCATGCGCACACGGAGCATAAATATTACATACGCGCACCGTACATAAAGCGTACCATGCGCGTACCGTAAGCTTACCGTACGCGCACGGTAAAAAATCCTAAAAAATCCTAAATAAAAAAAAAATATTTATTTAAAAAAGGTGAACCTTTCTATATTGCAGGATACAGTAAATCAATGATTATATACATAGGTAGCATATTGTTTAAAAAAAAAAAAGAAAAAAGAAAAAGAAAAAAAAAGGATTTAAAAAACCTTACAAATTCACTTAAAAAACCATAGGTTTCACACATGTTATAGTTAGGAATTAGCATTTAAAAAACCTTGCAAATTCACTGAAAAAACCAGAGGTTTCACACATGTTATAGTTAGCTGGACATTTCACTCGTACAAAACCATTGAAATTTCCCCGTTATAGTTAATTCAGCTAACTAACTTGCGCGCCTGCAATCCACTGCTGATGACGTCACATTTTACATCACTCATGACATGGTCAGTGACATCACTCATGACATCACTGATGACATCTCAAATGACATCACTGATGACATCATCCAGTGAATGTGTGTTTTTCTGAAAATTACATATGTTTTATATATGTATATCTCAAGGTCGATGGAAGAATAAATGGGTATATAAGTGTCTAAATGGATGATTTGTTTTTGAAAAATTGATTGTATAACTGACTGAATAAGTGTATCTTAGTGAATACATGGCTTAGTGAGTAATGTTTAAATATGTAAATATCTGTATCAGTCTCTCACTTTGTGTATAAGTGGCTGCATGGGTTGGTGAGTAGCTACATGAGTGTCTATATAGGTTATTAGTCGGTTTTTTGAGTATCAGTATGAGTGTCTGAGTGTCTGTATGGTTCGGTGGGGGTATTACGTAGTGCATAGGTGCATGAATGAGTGACTCACTGTTTGTATGTGTTGAAGACAGCATGTGTGCAGGACTGTATGGGTGGATGAGTGTGTGCATGGGTGTGTTAGTGAGTGAAATGACTGTCTCAATAGTGTCTTTATGAGTAACTACATATGTTTTAAACTAGTATATGTGGCTATTGGTGTATATAAGTGAGTATATGTGAGAGTGAGAGATTGAAAGAGTTCCTGTATGAATAAGTATGTGTTTATATAAGTGATTGTTTAAAAGACTAAGGGCCATATGTAGGAAGCCCAATACCGGTCAGTAACGGCCGATTTTTGGTAAAAATCCCGTTACCGACCGGTATTCAGGCTTTTGGTATGTAGGGGGCACATTTCAGGATTCGGTAATTTACCGAATCGGTAATTTTACCGATTCGGTAAATACCGAATCCTGAAATGGGATGTAGGGGGAGTGTGTGGGTGTTGTGCGGATTCATTATTTACCACCAACTAAAAGTTGGTGGTAAATGACGAATGGCTTTGAAAAAGCATTTTTTTGCACTTAGAAGTGTGCAATGTGGCAGACATACATGCCCTTAGGGCATGTATGTGTGCCACATGTGCACACATGCAGGAATCAGCGGTGCAACAGGGTGTCACTGTGACACCCTGCCACCCTTGATTGTGCTCCCCCCATTACTGAATCGGTATTTACCGATTCGGCAATGGTAACTGGCTTCCCATTGATTCCTATGGGCCTCCTGGCCCATAGGAATCAATGGGAAGCCACTTACCATTTCCGAATCGCTAAATACCGATTCTAAAATACCGACCCATTCCGAATCTGTAAATATTACTGATGGATTACCTGCATAGCATTTACCACTTCATGAATACCGAATCGGTAAAATTCGGTATTTATGAAGTGGTAAATGTTAGGCCACCTACATATGGCCCTAAGTATGTGTAAGTTTCTGTAGAAGTAAGTGTGGTGGTGTGTGTATAACTGTATATGCAAGTAAATGGATGTTTGATTCTTTATTAGCATGAGTGACTATGTGTGTGAGTAACTCTATGGATGAGTGGCGTTGTGTAACAGGATGTATAGGTGTATGAGTACATATGATGAGTGAGTACATGTATGAGTGACTGTATAGGACTGTTGGTGAATGAGTGGATGTGTATGTGGATCTTAGAATTACTGAATAGGTTGTTGTAACTGGTATTGGTATGTCCATTGTTTTGAAAATTGTAGTTTCTATTTTTGAATGTGTGTATCAAAGGTTATATTAGGGGGAGAGGAGGTCTGCCATTCTATCACAAGGATGATGTCATCAGTGATGTCATCAGTGATGTCATTTGAGATGTCATGAGTGATGTCATGAGAGATGTCACTGACCATGTCATGAGTGATGTAATATGTGACGTCATCAGCAGTGCATTGCAGGCGCGCGAGTTATAGTTAGCTGAACTAACTATAACGGGGGAATTTCAATGGTTTTGTACGAGTGAAAAGTCCAGCTAACTATAACGCCCCTGAAACCTATGTTTTTTTCAGTGAATTTCTAAGGTTTTTTAAATGCTAATTTCTAACTATGCCTACAGAGATAGGACATGTGAAGAAAGAAGAAAAAACGCACAGAAAGAAAAAAAAGAAATGCAGAAAGAAGCAACAGAAGTCCTCAAAGACGAAGAAAAGTGCAGAAAGAAGGATAATGTGCAGAAAGAACAAACAGAAGCGCAGAAAGAAGCCTTGTTGCAAAATCATCCTGTACCCTCAACTTTTTCAGACGGATACTGGTGGTAACAGAGTCTGACTAACCAGTCCTAAAGCCAGTGCTATGTTAAAAGACACTCAGAATACAGTGAAAACACCTACATACACTAGGCAACATTATGCGTTGGGGTCCCCCTGTGATTAGCATGACCTCCTCTGTAAGCCCCTAGTATATAATAGGGCAGGGGATTAAAACTACCTCTTAAAACGCGCCACAGGGCGTGTTTGCACATGTCGTCTCAGGCCCCGTCCCCTCCCTTCCCCACTGTGTAAACACGCCCTGTGGCCGTTTTAAGTTGGGAGATTAAGTCCCCTTGAATCCTGAGGGCCCTAGGGTCCAACTAGACCACTAGGTACCTCCAGTAAGCACCAAGGTACGTCCAGTAAGTGCCATTGCAGAGAGGTGTAAAAAGGGGCACGGCCTGCACCACCTCTCTGCAACGCAGAGCAGTGGCGCTTACTGGAAGCACCTGGTGGGCTAGTTGGCCCCCAGGGTCCCTCAGGATTGAAAGGGAATTATTTCCCCAACTTAAAATGCGCCACAGGGCGTGTTTGCACACGTCACCTCAGGCCCCGTCCCCTCCCTTCACCACGGTGTAAACGTGCCCTGTTGCCGTTCTAGGTCGAGAGATTAAGTCCCCTTGAATCCGAAGGGTCCCTAGGGTCAAACTAGCCCACTAGGTACCTCCAGTAAGCGCCACAGAGCTGCGTTGCATAGAGGTGTAAAAATGAGCGTGGCCTCAGAACACCTGCAACGCAGCTCCCTGGCGCATACTGGAGATACCTGTTGGGCTAGTTGGCCCTCAGGGACCCTCAGTATTGAAGGGGAATTAATTCCCCAACTTACAACTGGACAGGGGGCGTGTTTGCAGAGTGCTGCAAGGAGGGGGCGTGGCCTCCGGCGTGATGCCGGTTGTAGGACCTGGGGTCACCGGGCCCTTAGGGTGTAACGTGACTCGAGCGGTTGGGCACCCGAAGGCTTAAGTGTGAAGCAACCATACAGCATTCACATCCCCTGAAGCAGGAAGCGCACGCAATAACTGACACCACACATGATGTTCAATGAAAATCAATCAGTTTATCTAGTTCAGATTAGGTTCAAAGGTAATTCATTAGGTTCTCTCTGGCAGTACCAGTATACATTCAAAAGCATTTCATTACACTTTAAATTGGCAACACCTGAATACAGTAAAACGTCAGGTTCAAAAGCATTTCATTATGACTCAATGGCTATACCTGAATTCACTAAACCTGGTATGGAACCCAAGCTCGTCACCTGGTGATCCTGCGGGAGCATCAAACATAGAGGTTAAACATGGCGCTGCGCATCTCACACTAATGGCGCTTCAAAACAAGGCCTGGAAACATAGCGCAAACACATAGCAATCTAATCGCGCTTCAAATCAGGGCATGGAAACATAGCGCTACACATATCAAATTAATAGCACTTTAACTCAGGCTCTAGGAACATAGCGCTACACATTTCACAGGGATAGCACCTCTGAATCTTGGCTCCCAACATAGCAAGTTAACAGCGCTTCTGAAACATGGCATCTAACATAGCGCGGCAGAACTGGGCATTACAATGTAGCCTGCCACATGGCATCGCCTTGGAGCATTAAACCTGGCAGGGTATGGCAGCACTAGCCTGGTAAATCACTGCAGCGTGGGCCAACTTAACACTGGGGCGCTAAATAGACGCGATCCCCACAGTGCTAACCATTCTATCACCGGCGCGCTAGACCTCACAGTCACTGAGGCGCTATCATCGGGTGCCCTCCTCGGAGCTATCAGCAGGACAGCGCTCCCCTTGCAGGGGATAGCAGCGCTCCACCGGGTAGGAAGTCCCAGCGCTCTCCTGGTAGGCAGTCCCAGCGCTTCTCGGTCCGGGGTGAGAGGGGGGCCAAAGAAGGAACGGTGGGTCCCCCCTGGGGGAGGGGCATGCTTCGGGCTTCTCGTGGGCCTCCCCGCCCTCTTCCCCGGGGGGTTACCTTGGTCGATGATCCCTCGCGGGTCCCGGTGAAGGGCTCCTCCTTCTTGGGGCAGGCGAGGCGGGCACTCCTGGAATCCTCCCGGCGATGTCCGGGACGACGGGGATAGCGCGGGGCTCCCGGATGGGCCAGACGTGGCCGGGGAGCTCCGCAGTGTTCACCGGGGCGTCCACGGATCTTCTCACGGCGACAGAGGCCCGCAACCACTAATGGTAGTGCGGTCTGCGGGGGGCGCGGCCCAATCGGCCAATGGCACAACGGCGGGGGCGGCGTTCGGCAGTCCGCCCCCGTCAGGTGACGATGGTTCTTGGCTTCGGGCCTACGCGGCCTTCGCTGCTCTAAGGCAGCCTTCTCCGCCCTGGGACTGCGCGACCTCGGCTGCGACAGGGCCCCGGGCTTCTCCGCGGGCCCCGGTGATGACAGGGGGCAGTTTCCATGCCCTGGGCCGCAGCGGTGAGTACGCCTCAAATCCCCACACCAGGGGGGGGGCAGAAATTAAGGGGTGACTTCGGCGTCCAGCGCCTGTGACAGGACGGACTCGGGGGGATCCCAGGCAAGGTCGGGGAGCGCAGGGGTCACAGCGCTAGTACCGGGTCGATCCCCCAGCAGTCCAGTAGGGAGTCTTTGAGAATAAGTTGCAGTCTTCAGTTTTAGCAGTAGCTTTCAGCAGTAAGCTTCAGTATTACGTTTCTGCCATCAACTTCAGTATTACGTTTCAGCAGTCTTAGTGGCGCAGTTGGTTCTCGCGCCCTTAGGAGTTCTGTTCCTCGGGGGGGGGGGGTGAGTTGATGACTAGCTCCCTCCTAGTCGAGTTTGGCAGATGTCCCCTGGGTTTCCCTACCGCTGGGCTAGATCAGTGGGTAGGACAGGATCCCTCACTCACTTAAAGGGCAGTGCCTAAACCCTGACACCTTCAGAGGCATAAGTCCCTGCCTAGGCCCTACCGCCTAAAACTCCTGCGTGGGTTCCCCAGGTCTGCGTTGCTCCAACTGCCTTGAAAAAGTTCCCTCCCTCTGTTAAGTAGCCCTAGGTCAGGTGACCACCTCCTAAGGCGGCAAAAGTAAAACCCCACCCTTCTTCTAGAAGGTTCCAGCACATTCCAGGAGCTTCCCCACTCTAGGTATAGGACAAAAAAGGCGGGCTGGTGTCGCAACATTGTTGTGGGGTCCCAGACAGCTCCTGGCAGCTAGGGTGCACTAGAAAGGCCACTCCGCAGTAGCAGGGGCCTGTGGCAGCCATCTTAGGGGAAGGGAGCACCTGCACCTTAACACTGATTGGCAATGAAAAGGCACCCGGAGACCTAAGTTCAACACAAAAATGAGGGTGGAAAAATGAGGCACGATAAAAAATACAGGGGAAGACCACCCTAGGGCTGACAGGTCTAACACGCGTCCCCCCAGCCGAAAGAGGGGAGAGCTACCCAACCTCTAGGGAGTTCTCATCGCTAAGGCAGAAGAACCGGGAGAGACCGTCAGCATTGGCGTGGTCAACTCCGGGCCGATGTTCCACCCGAAAGCCCATCCCCTGTAGGGAAATGGACCACCTCAGCAACTTGGGGTTTTCGCCTCTCATCTGCATGAGCCAGCGAAGGGGTCGGTGGTCCGTCTGAATCAGGAAGTGAGATCCAAAGAGGTATGGCCTCAACTTCTTCAGAGCCCAGACCATCGCGAAGGCTTCCCGCTCGATGGTGCTCCATCATTTTTACCGAGGGAGGAGTCTTCTGGAGATGAAGGCCACAGGTTGATCTTGGCCTTCGGTGTTGAGTTGCGAGAGCACCGCACCTATGCCGTGCTCTGAGGCGTCCGTCTGTACAATGAACTCTTTACTGAAATCTGGGGTTGCGAGTACTGGAGCGGTACACATCGCTTGTTTCAGCGTTTCAAATGCCTCCTGGCAAGCAGCTGTCCATATGACCTTGCGAGGTTGTTTCTTGGACGTCAATTCTGTCAAGGGGGCTACGATGGTGCCATATCCCTTGACAAACCGGCGGTAATACCCAGTGAGGCCGAGGAAAGCTCGGACCGCAGTTTGGGTCTTGGGGGGCTCCC
Source organism: Triturus cristatus (assembly GCF_964204655.1). Classification (NCBI taxonomy): domain Eukaryota; kingdom Metazoa; phylum Chordata; class Amphibia; order Caudata; family Salamandridae; genus Triturus; species Triturus cristatus. The sequence goes on along the minus strand of NC_140579.1, from coordinate 871,624,833 downwards.
AGGCCATGATGGTCTCTATTTTGGCCTGGAGGGGTTGCACCTTACCCCCGCCCACCAGGTGTCCCAGGTACACGACAGATCCCTGTCCAATCTGGCACTTGCTGGCTTTAATGGTTAGGCCAGCGCGTTGCAGCGCCTGCAATACCTCCTGGAGGTGCTGCAGATGGTCCTCCCAGGTGCTGCTGAAGACAGCTATGTCATCCAGGTATGCCGCTGAGAAGGACTCCAGGCCAGATAGTACCTGATTCACTAACCGCTGGAACGTGGCCGGAGCATTTTTTAGCCCAAAGGGCATCACTCGGAATTGGAAGTGGCCCTCGGGGGTGGAGAACGCTGTTTTCTCCCTTGCTCCATCGGCCATGGCAATTTGCCAGTATCCGGACATCAAATCGATGGTGCTGAGGTACCGGGCTGCTCCCAGCCGGTCCACCAGCTCGTCTGCTCGTGGGATGGGGTGAGCATCTGTCTTTGTAACAGAGTTCAACCCCCTGTAGTCCACACAGAACCGAAGTTCTGGTGTGGTGCCCGGTGGGGCCGCTTTCGGCACCAACACCACCGGACTAGCCCACGGGCTGCTGGAAGGTTCGATCACCCCCAGCTCCAGCATTTTCGCTACCTCACTCTGGATGCTGTTTTTCACTCGGTCAGATAGCCGGTAAGACTTGTTCTTCACCGGTGGGCTGTCCCCTGTGTCCACATCATGGGTACACAAATGAGTGATTCCAGGCGTGAGGGAGAACAACGAGGTGTACTGCCCCAGCACCTGGCGGCAGTCCCTCTGTTACTCTGGGGTCAAGGATGGGGAGAGGATTACGCCCTCCACCGAGCCATCCTTCTCCTGGGCCGCCAGAAGGTCAGGAAGAGCCTCACTCTCTTCCTCCTCGCTCCCATCCGTCACCATGAGGAGAGCAAGCTCAGATCGCTCATGGTGCGGCTTCAGGCGGTTGACGTGGAGCACCCGATGGGGCTGACGGGGGGTCTTCAGGTCAACTACGTAGGTGGTCTGGCCTCGTCGCTCCACAATTTCGTACGGACCAGTCCACCGGTCCTGGAGGGCACAAAGCTCCCCAGGTTCCATGACCCACACCTTCTGTCCAGCGTCCAACTCTACCGCCCGAGCGTTGCAGTCATACCACTCCTTCATGATGGCCTGGCTAGCCTCTAGATTCTCTGAGGCCGCCTTCCACAGCTTGGACATCTGGCTGCGGAATGCCAGCATGTAGCTGACAATATCATGGGGAAGCTTCTGCGAAGTCTTCTCCCACCCCTCCTTCACTAGGCTGAGGGGCCCCCTAATGGGATGGCCATAGAGCAGCTCGAAAGGGCTGAACCCGACTCCCTTCTGCGGCACCTCATGGTAGGAGAACAGCAGGCAAGGGAGGAGGTCGTCCCACTTACGCCTCAAGCCCTCTGGCAGGCTCCGGATCATTCCTTTCAACGTTTTGTTGAAGCGCTCTACGAGCCCGTTAGTCTGGGGGTGGTAAGGAGTGGAGAACCGGTAGGTCACTCCACACTCCTTCCACATGGCCTGCATATAGGCCGACATAAAATTAGTGCCCCTGTCTGACACCACGACCTTGGGGAATCCCACTAGGATAAAAATCCCCAACAGGGCCCGCGCCACCACCGGTGCAGTGATGGTCCTCAGAGGAATAGCCTCTGGGTACCGAGTGGCGTGGTCCACCAATACCAGAATGAACCGGTGTCCCGCTGCGGTCGGAGGGTTCAATGGCCCAACAATGTCGATTCCGACCCGCTCAAAGGGGGTCCCGACCACCGGGAGCGGTTCCAAAGGGACCTTCAGTTTAGTCCCAGTCTTGCCACTTGCCTGGCAAGACTTACAGGTCTTACAATAGGTGTCAGAGGCAGCTCTCATCCTGGGCCAATAAAAATGTGGGACCAAACGCGCAAAGGTTTTGTCCTGGCCCAGGTGTCCGGCTAAGGGAATTTCATGTGCCAACTCCAACAGGAAGGCCCGGTAGCATTGGGGGACCACTAAGGCCCTTGAAGATCCATGCACCGGCACCTTAGGCTCACTATACAGGAGGCCATCCTCCCAATATACGTGATAACCGCCAGTCTCCTGATTGGCCGCTTGGGCTTCGGCCTGCCGCTGCATGCCCTCAAGCGTGGGGCACTCCCTTTGCGCCTGACAAAATTCCTCCCGGGTGGGCCCTCCTTCCACATGCCAGTCGGCAAGGGTCGGCAAGTCCCCCACGGGAACGACATCCACCTCCGCGGACTCCGGGGGCACCTCTGCGGCCTCCCCATCCATCACACGGGGCGTGTCCTCCACCACATTCTCTTCTCCACCCTTGGCGTTGGGTTGGGCCATTATCCCAGGCTCCAACCCGGGTTGAGTTCCATGCTGGGCAGCCATGGGCCGCGTGACTACGCAAGTCCACCCTGGTAACCCCAGCATCTCTGTATGAGCTCGGAATTCTACATCTTTCCACTTGGTGTGCTCCAGGTCGTTCCCTAGCAAACACCCCACAGGCAAGGCAGGGCTCACCGCAACTCTCAGTAGGCCTTTGACTCCTCCCCACTCAAAGGGAACTTGAGCCACTGGATAGTGACTCACACTGCCATCAGCCAATACGGCCGGATGGAACTCCTCGGGGACTACTTGCTCCGGGGACACCAGCCGCCTCACTACGGTGGTCATGCTGGCACCTGTGTCCCTCAGAGCCTCCACCTCCTCCCCGTTAATTCTCACCTTCTGCTGGTATGTAGCAGTATTCGGGGGTATGGACACTACGGGAACCATCTCTCTATCCCCGAGTGAAACCAGGGTCAGGCCTGTCCACTCCCCTTCCCTATCTAAGGGCAGCTCCACCCCAAGCGCTACACTACTTACCCCAGAGCTCTTCCCGCCCGTTGGGGCTGGGGGTCGCTTGCGACACTTGGGATCTCCCTTGTAGTGTCCAATCTCCCCACATTCATAGCACCTCACAATCCTTGGCTGCTGACTCCTGTCAGGGTAAGTGGGTTTTGTGGAATTGGACGGGGGTGGGGTTCCTACTCCTTTCCCAAACTTATTTTGGGGACCTTTTGAGAACTCCACCTTTTTATCTCCCCCCCTCTCTTTTCTGGGGGAAACCCTATACGCCTTTCGAGCCATCTCCCCCGGGGCCCTTGTGAGACACCCGGGTGCTCACCCAAATATCTGCCTCCTCCGCAAGCTCACGGGGATCCGTTAACTTGCGGTCCACCAGATGTTGGCGCAGCTCCGGAAAGCACTTATCCAAGAGGTGCTCCCGTAAAAAAAGATTGTACAAGCCCTCGTAATCATGTGCTTCGCTGCCACGCACCCAACCATCTAGCGCCTTACGGGCGTAATCAAAAAAATCCACCCAATTTTGCGTGGACAGCTTATGGCTGCCACAGAACTTCTGCCGATACCTCTCGGGGTTGAGGCCAAATTTCTTAAGCAGGGCTTCCTTCATGGGGGCATACCTGACCTGATCTGCCTTCGCTAAATACAAAAGGGTGTCCCTGACATCGGGAGGTATGTAGCGATACAGGCCACCCCCCCAGTTACTCTCAGGTACCCTATGGGCTGTCAAGGCCACCTCGTATGCCTCCAGCCACTTGGCGATATCATCCCCCCTCGTGTAACTGGCAATCACGTCTTTGGGCAAATAGAATTTTGACTCCTGGGGAGTCTTTGGTACGCTGCCACCATTGTCTTTATTGGACGCATTCAACTGGAGAGTGCGCAGCTCCAACTCTTTCAGCTGAAGCTCGTGCGCCAGCTTCTTTTCTTCCATTGCCCATCTTCTATTTTCTCTTTCTTGCTCTAATTTGGCTAGCTCCCACTTCAACTGTCTCTCCTCCCTCCTGTCCTCATACTCCTCTGCAGACGCGCTCCTCCTAGACCCTGTCCTACTGCTGGCCCCAGAACGTCTCCCTGGTGGCACATTTTCAGACACATCCACATTGAATAGGTCTAGCTCCTCCTGCGCGCTCTCCCCCAGAGGTGCATCCTGCGCCTCCTGTCCCTCATCCCCTCTCCCCTCTGGGTGGGCCTCTACCCATGCCCTTAAGGCGGTACGGAGTTCCGGTCCTTTGGCCCTCCGCACCCCAGGCACCCCCATCCCCTGCCCGAACTCTCTCAGCTGCCTTACAGTATACCCCTCAAGGTCGGCTAACCGGAACTCCATCGTGACAGGTGGGGACCTAGATATCAAGGAGAAAAAATACTAGGATACGGGTGACAGTGTCAGGCTAACTAGGATTCTACACCCTCAGTCTAGACAGTGGAATTCAATCAATGCAGTAATAAACAGTTGCAGAGCTTAACCCCAATAGGCGTCTAATTGCGGCGCCCTCTGCTTCACTGGAGGGTGCTGTATGGTCACAGGTCCTTATCCCACCGCTCGCCAACAATGTAGGACCTGGGGTCACCAGGCCCTAAGGGGGTAACGTGACTCGAGCGGTTGGGCACCCGAAGGCTTAAGTGTGAAGCAACCATACAGCATACACATCCCCTGAAGCAGGAAGCGCACGCAATAACTGACACCACACATGATGTTCAATGAAAATCAATCAGTTTATCTAGTTCAGATTAGGTTCAAAGGTAATTCATTAGGTTCTCTCTGGCAGTACCAGTATACATTCAAAAGCATTTCATTACACTTTAAATTGGCAACACCTGAATACAGTAAAACGTCAGGTTCAAAAGCATTTCATTATGACTCAATGGCTATACCTGAATTCACTAAACCTGGTATGGAACCCAAGCGCGTCACCTGGTGATCCTGCGGGAGCGTCAAACATAGAGGTTAAACATGGCGCTGCGCATCTCACACTAATAGCGCTTCAAAACAAGGCCTGGAAGCATAGCGCTACACATAGCAATCTAATCGCGCTTCAAATCAGGGCATGGAAACATAGCGCTACACATAGCCAATTAATAGCACTTTAACTCAGGCTCTAGGAACATAGCGCTACACATATCAAATTAAAAGCACTTTAACTCAGGCTCTAGGAACATAACGCTACACATTTCACAGGGATAGCACCTCTGAATCTTGGCTCCCAACATAGCAAGTTAACAGTGCTTCTGAAACATGGCATCTAACATAGCGCTGCAGAACTGGGCCTTACAATGTAGCCTGCCACATGGCATCGCCTTGGCGCATTAAACCTGGCAGGGTATGGCAGCACTAGCCTGGTAAATCATTGCAGCGTGGGCCAACTTAACACTGGGGCGCTAAATAGACGGGATCCCCACAGTGCTAACCATTCTATCACCGGCGCGCTAGACCTCACAGTCACTGAGGCGCTATCATCGGGTGCCCTCCTCGGAGCTATCAGCAGGACAGCGCTCCCCTTGCAGGGGATAGCAGCGCTCCACCGGGTAGGAAGTCCCAGCGCTCTCCTGGTAGGCAGTCCCAGCGCTTCTCGGTCCGGGGTGAGAGGGGGCCAAAGAAGGAACGGTGGGTCCCCCCTGGGGGAGGGGCGTGCTTCGGGCTTCTCGTGGGCCTCCCCACCCTCTTCCCCGGGGGGTTACCTTGGTCGATGATCCCTCGCGGGTCCTGGTGAAGGGCTCCTCCTTCTTGGGGCAGGAGAGGCGGGCACTCCTGGAATCCTCCCGGCGATGTCCGGGACGACGGGGATAGCGCGGGGCTCCCGGACGGGCCAGACGTGGCCGGGGAGCTCCACAGTGTTCACCGGGGCGTCCACGGATCTTCTCACGGCGACAGAGGCCCGCAACCGCCAATGGTAGTGCGGTCTGCGGGGGGCGCGGCCCAATCGGCCAATGGCACAACAGCGGGGGCGGCGTTCGGCAGTCCGCCCCCGTCAGGTGACGATGGTTCTTGGCTTCGGGCCTACGCAGCCTTCGCTGCTCTACGGCGGCCTTCTCCGCCCTGGGACTGTGCGACCTCGGCTGCGACCGGGCCCCGGGCTTCTCCGCGGGCCCCGGTGACGACAGGGGGCAGTTTCCCCGCCCTGGGCCGCAGCGGTGAGTGCGCCTCAAATCCCCACACCAGGGGGGGGGCAGAAATTAAGGGGTGACTTCGGCGTCCAGTGCCTGTGACAGGACGGACTCGGGGGGGATCCCAGGCAAGGTCGGGGAGCGCAGGGGTCACAGCGCTAGTACCTGGTTGATCCCCCAGCAGTCCAGTAGGGAGTCTTTGGGAATAAGTTGCAGGCTTCAGTTTTAGCAGTAGCTTTCAGCAGTAAGCTTCAGTATTACATTTCTGCCATAAACTTCAGTATTACGTTTCAGCAGTCTTAGTGGCGCAGTTGGTTCTCGTGCCCTTAGGAGTTCTGTTCCTCGGGGGGGGGGGGGGTGAGTTGATGACTAGCTCCCTCCTAGTCGAGTTTGGCAGATGTCCCCTGGGTTTCCCTACCGCTGGGCTAGATCAGTGGGTAGGACAGGATCCCTCACTCACTTAAAGGGCAGTGCCTAAACCCTGTCACCTTCAGAGGCATAAGTCCCTGCCTAGGCCCTACCGCCTAAAACTCCTGCGTGGGTTCCCCAGGTCTGCGTTGTTCCAACTGCCTTGAAAAAGTTCCCTCCCTCAGTAGCCCTAGGTCAGGTGACCACCTCCTAAGGCGGCAAAAGTAAAACCCCACCCTTCTTCTAGAAGGTTCCAGCACATTCCAGGAGCTTCCCCACTCTAGGTATAGGACAAAAAAGGCGGGCTGGTGTCGCAACATTGTTGTGGGGTCCCAGACAGCTCCTGGCAGCTAGGGTGCACTAGAACGGCCACTCCTCAGTAGCAGGGGCCTGTGGCAGCCATCTTAGGGGAAGGGAGCACCTGCACCTTAACACTGATTGGCAATGAAAAGGCGCCCGGAGACCTAAGTCCAACACAAAAATGAGGGTGGAAAAATGAGGCACGATCAAAAATACAGGGGAAGACCACTCTAGGGCTGACAGGTCTAACACCGGTCTTTTATTTATTTATTTTTATTGTTTTAAGAAGGAGGGCTGTGTGGCCCCCCTTCTTTTTCTAATTTATTGGCCCTGGGGACCCGATCCCCCAGGGCCTGCGCCCTAATTTTTTTTGTTGAAACAAATTCATTTGGCCCTCCCAAGGCCTTAATCGGCCCCGGGGACCCCAACCCCCGGGTCATGGCCTTTTTTTTTTTTATTCTTTAGGAGGGTGGCTGCGTTGCCCCCCTCCTCAGGCCACTTATGGCCCCAGGGACCCCATCCCCCGGGCCGGCCTTTGTTTTTTATTATTTTGAAAAAATATATATTTATAGAAACACCTAGGACATGCTGGACAAACCGTATGTACCTTCCACCATGACGATTTGCGTGATATTCATTAAAAGGCGACTATGCATACAATGAATCCACGTGGAATGTATTTACACCGCTAGTGAAGCTCTGACGTGTCTGACGCCCTACCGTGCCTAATCCTGGCGCCCCGGCCGGTGGGTACTCTCCAAGTAGACACCCTTGTCGTTCATTTATACAAACATGGGTAGCTATTGATGGGCACATTTAATACACACGCACACCAAGCCATTCAAAGGGGATTCGACAAAAATTCTACCAAACTATGCATGAAACCCCCCTCACGGTTAATAAAACACACATCCACCGCCGGATGTGTAATACTTTTTATTTTACTCTCTGGAAAGGAGACGAACCTCACTTGAGAGTTACAGCGTGCTCCTGGCTGAGCCCAATGCTGTGTTACACCCACCAGTGCTCGCCGAGTTCCACACACCTCTGTGTTGTATTCTACCAGCTAGTGCGTATGCTATGACACTCTCTAGCCCATGTGCACTGTAACAGCACTCCGTGAATATGTCATGCCACACTTGCCTTCGCACGGGTTATATTGCCCCATCTAACGTGCCTTCCTCGATGCCTATGTTATAACGCACAGCGGTATGTCATACATATTACAATCTGGGATCCATATCTTTGTCACAGTGCATATGCAACGTTACACTCCCCAGCACATATTTTATATTACAACTTTAGAGACTAGTTAGGTTAAACAACACTACCCCGTGCATATTACACTCCAAGGCGCATATCGCATAGCACGCGCTAGTGCCTGTGCTATCTCGCGCTCTCCAATGAATCTGTCATTGCGCACAATGTATTGCATATTAAATTACACGCCCCGGTTCATCTTATATCACACTTTTTGGTGCATAGTTTATACCATATACTATGTCTAGTTTTCATTTTCAATCGTGCTCTCAGGACTATGTTCTATACAACACTGCGTCCACCTACCCTTTTCACGGGCATTACATTTTGTGATGGGGGGGTGGAGGGTCAGGGGGGTGTTTCTGCCAAGTGAGCCCGGAGTCACAGTCACAAACGTCCTCTTCATCCTGAATAAAAGTGAGATTATGCAGCATACTTGTTCATATTTTAAGTAGTTTGCACAGACACACATTTTAAAAACAATAAAGTTCCTAATACCCACCTTCTCTGAACAGTTAGCTTGCTGCCCCATCCACTTCCTTCCTATACACTGTTGTCTGAATCCATGGACTAGCCTCCTCCCTCCTGCCATGCATGGTCTGATGTGCTGCCACTGCCCTCCATTTAGCATGATGTACCAGTCCACTCCTCCTGCCCTCCATTGCCCAATTCTATGGCCCATCATTGACCTCCTGCTTAGCCTCTGTGCTTAGCTTGCTGCCCCTATTCTCCTTCCCCCTGCCCTCCGATGTCTTTGTGCATGCCCCTGCTCCATCCTTTTTGCCCACCATGTTCCATGGACCTGCCACTCCTATCTACTCTGAGTGTTCTGTTGAGCTGCCACTCCCCTCCCACCTGCCTAGCATTGTCAGATGACTGTAACCTGTCCCTGCCACCTCCACCCTGCCTGTCCACATGCCATGCCCCTATCCCCTTCCTCCTGTCTACCATGGTCCATTTTACTGCCACATCCTTCTGCCCTCCCTGGTCTGTTGTGCTGCAACTGCTCCTCCTGCCTGCCCCGCGCGGTGTGTTGTGAGGCCGCTTCCCCTGAACTCTCTTGTCTGTGCCAAGGTCCTGACCCTCCCTTCTATCCTCCATGGTCCTTTGTGCATGCCCCTGCACCCTCCTTCTTGCCCATCATAGCCATTGTGCTGCCACTAACCCTCCCGCTTGCCATGCATGGTCTTCTGTGCTGCCATGGCCCCTCCCACCTTCCCTGTGTGGTCAGCTAGCTGCCCCTGACCCCCTCCCACTTTCCCTCTATGGTCTGTGTGTATGCCATCATAGTCTCATTGTTGCTCTCCATGATGTGTCTTGTTTCTAGTGCCCATCCTGCCTGACCTCCATGGTCATCTTGCTGCTCCTGCCCTGCCCCCTTGCCCTCAGCCCTCTGTTTCCATGTGCAGACCCCTATTCCCTCCCTCCTGGCTTGTCTGTTCCATTGTAATGCCCCTGATCTGTCCCTCCTGCCCTTTATGGTCTGTTATGCTGCAGCTTTCTCTCCTGTCTGCCCATTATGGTTGGTCAGCTAGCTACCATTGCCTCTTTCCCCTCTGTTCTATGTTGTCCATGTGCATGGTCCTGTCCCCTCCCTATTGCTTTCTATGGATTGTTGTGCTGCACTCCCGTCCCACATGCCCTGTGTGGTGTATTGTGCTGCTGCAATCCCTGATGCCTGCCCTGTAGGGTCATTTTGGTGCACCTCTCCATGTCCCTCCTGTCCTCTGTTATCCGAGTCCATGTCCCTACCCCAATTCCTCCTGCCTACCATGATCCAATGTACCAAACTTGCGAACATTTTGAACTTGGTAAAAGGGAGATTTTGAAAAAAAAGTGGGGTATTGATTTTCCCCTTTGAGGTACATTGAAAAAGAGGAGATTGTAGACAGGAGACAGATCAAATAAAGCCCATTTGAGCTTAAAAACATTGGACGTTTCCTGGCTGAAATGGGTCTGTTGGTATGTATGGTTGTACTACCACTGCCTCTTCCTTCTGCCCACAATGGTCTATTATATTGCCACAGCCTCTATTGCCAGTCCTGTATTGTTGGTTTGTTGCCCCTGCCCCCCTTTCCACTGCCCTCCATAGTCTGTTGTGCTGCCACTGCCCTTCCTGCCTGCCCAGTATGGTCAAATTGTTGCCTCTGCACTCTCCTACCTACCTTCAATTTTCAGAGTCCGTGCCCCCGGCCTCTGTCTCTCAACAGTATCCCAATGAACAACTAGATTGCTAACATTCTATATTTATTACAAAAGTGTGGAACGCCTGACGTCATCTTGATGTAATCAAAACTGTAATACCTAGAGCATTTCCTTTAGAAATTACATATATGAGAGGGTCTTATTTGCATAAAAATTATGGTTAGTGCTCTAAAAAACTAAAATGAGGACATATTTTCTGAGTTTTCAAATAGCGACAAAGAACTTTTAAATTATTTGTAATCTTTATGGTTTTTTATCCAGTTGACCACTTGATTAAATGTTGCACCTAGGGGAGAGGATGTGGTGTTACTTCCAGAGCTGCAGACTTTGCAACTGGGGAACAAGGTTGGAGTTTCTGCTTCAGCTCAACATTCTGTGATTCTGGTCAAATCAATTAATCTCCCCATGTCTACAACCAAAATGAATTTGATCTTGTGTGATGTAACCAGTGCTCATGTAAAGCACTCCAATACCTGACAAGTCTGCACTATATAAAACTGCAAATACACAAAAATAAGTGTTTTGCACACTTCTGTCATTGGGCTACATGTGGGCTACATCTGGGTGATATTTGTGCTGCCTTTGGGCTCTTTTGTCTCTGGTGGCCATCTTGGGAGATTTATTTGTTATGAAGTTTCCTAATTTCCTCATTTACTGCAGTCTCCTCAGTAGAAAATACTTTCAGTTTTTTATTTTTAATGAAGAAGTCATTCAGATGTGTCACACATTTGCCATACATTCTGAATGTTAGCACTCTAGTTGCTTATTAGATCACTGTAGTAAAGCTACTGCTCACCACGGAAGTCTGCTGCTGGTATTGAAAGTGCATGTTTCAGACTGCATATCAGAATTTTTTAATGAAATAGAAGAGGATTTGAGAAGTCAAAATGTGCCCTAATTTTTCTTTCTGCAGCACTAATCATACTTTCTATGGCAAAATGAACCCCCTCATTTTGTTCCTTTTTAAATTAAATGTTTTAAGAGTTACCACTTTATTCCAATCAAGATGGTTTCAGGTGTGCAATACGTTTGTCATAAGTAGGACTGTTAGCGCTCTAGTTGTTCTTTAGAACACTCTGGTAAGCTGCAGTAGAACACATAGGAATCAACTGACAGTCTCTGCCCTTGTTGGATGTACATGTTTTACTGAGAATGTCAGACTTCATTCTCACATGACTGAGAAAGATAATGTGAATTTACAGAAAATATGCTCTCAGTTTAGCTTATAGATCACCTTCCAAACCTCTGTGGGAAAAGCATGAGAAAATAGTTTTTTATCAAACATGATTCATGATAGCACAGCAGAAGGCTTTTTCACATGGTAAAATCACCTTACAACACACCACAATTCCTAAAATGAGTATGGTACCATCAACAAATGATTTATAATGTAACTAAAGTCTTAAAACCTTCTATTAACTGCAATGCTTTTTAATGAGGTGCAATAATGTATATTGGTCCCAAGATGGCTGCCAACACTTCTTGGATGAAGTACTGACAGCTAATCAGATCTCACGATTGGATGTGTGGTTAGGCTCCACCCAGATATATCTATCTTTTTAACTCTAATTTTCTCAGGAACTACTGAACGGATTTACACCATTTAAGCAAAAGGCACGAGTCTGAACTGAGGACTACCTCTTTGCCAAATTTGGTGTAATTCCGTTCAGCAGTTCGGGCTGTAGCTGCGTCAACAGGTCCTATGAGAAAATGCATGGGGAAAACGCGTTTTGGGACCCCCCTTTTTTCTCGGCCCCCACTTGACAAATCACCGTGAAATTTTTAGGATAGGAGCGTACCGGAGCTGGCCAAAAGTTTGGAAAATTTCACGAAGTTTCGTCAATCGGCGCCAACGTTATTCCGAATAGAATGTTGCGGATTTCCTATGGAAAATAGGTCCTAACTGTAACTAGCTACTGGCGACTGCCAGTAGGTAATATATATATTTATATTCACTGAAAAAACCATAGGTTTCACACACGTTATAGTTAGGAATTAGCATTTAAAAAACCTTGCAAATTCACTTAAAAAACCATAGGTTTCACACATGTTATAGTTAGCTGTACATTTCACTCGTAAAAAAACAATGAAATTCCACGTTATAGTTAGATCAGGTAACTATAACTTGCGCGCCCACAATAAACTGCTGATGACGTCACATATTACATCACTCATGACTTGGTCAGTGACATCACTCATCACATCAATGATGACATCTGAAATGACACATTGTGGATTGCGGTCGCGCAAGTTATAGTTACCTGATCTAACTATAATGTGGAATTTCATTGGTTTTTTACGAGTGAAATGTACAGCTAACTATAACATGTGTGAAACCTATGGTTTTTTAAGTGAATTTGCAAGGTTTTTTAAATGCTAATTCCTAACTATAACGTGTGTGAAACCTATGGTTTTTTCAGTGAATTTGTACGGTTCTTTAAATGCTAAGTTATGTATTTATTTTTTATTTTTTTTTCTGGTTTTTCACCGTGCGCACACCCTTTTTTTACACAGTAACAATTTTTTTTTCCCCTTGCGGGTCGTTCAATTTATTTAATAAATGTGATTGTTATTTCGTTTTTTTTTTTTCGTTTTTTTTGCCGTGCCCGTACGGTAAGCTTACCGTACGCGCACTCTGCGGTATTTTTCATACTTTTTGGTCCTTCGTGGACCCCCTGACAAACGCTAGGGGGTCTGCAACTCTCTCCGTTGCCCCCTTTTCACGTTATCCACCTTTGTTTTTCAGTGCGAGAGACAGAAAATGGCGGCCGACACTTTCTGATTTTGACCGATTCGAATGTTTACAGTCATGTAACCACCAATCAGAATTGAGCTCGCGCACGGCACCGTAGGCGTACGGTAAGCTTACCGTAAGCGCACGGAGCGCGCTTACAGATATATATATTGATTTAAATGCTATTTTCTCAGGACCTACTGAACAGATTTACACCAGACCTGCAAAAGGCACATCTCTGACCTGAGGACTACCTCTCTGCCAAATTTCAAGTAATTCTGTTCAGCCGTTCGGGCTGTAGCTCGGACTAAAGGTCCTATGGGAAAATGCATGGGGAAAACGCGTTTAGGGACCCCCCTTTTTTCTCAGCCCCCGCTTGACGAATCCCCCCGAGACTTTCAGGGTAGGAGCGGAGCGGAGCGCCCCACCTATTTTGAAAATTTCGCGAGGATTCGTCAACCGGCGCCAAAGTTATTCCAAATAGAATGTTGCGGATTTCCTATGGAAACACGGTCCTAACTATAACTATCTACTGGCGACCGCCAGTAGATAATATACATATATATATATATATATATATATATATATATATATATAACTGGAGAATAAACTGGAGAGTAGATTGTTTCGGAAAAAGACTGCTGGCAACAGTTTGTTGCATGCAGATAGTTGTCACCCAAAGAATCTCATCAACAGCATACCATATGGCGAGCTATTAAGAGCCAGAAGAAATTGTAGCTCGGAGGCAGATTTTAAAGCTGAAATGGAGAAAATAACATTGCGTTTCAGTGAAAGGGGATATTCTAGCAAAATAATACATCAGACATACGAGAAGTTTAAAACAGTTAAAAGGGCTGATCTGTTGAAAACAAAAAACAGTGATTGTAACAAAGAGGAACCCATAAGATGTATAACCACCTACAGTAACCAGGCCTGGGAAGTTAGAAGGTGTCTTAAATAATTCTGACATGATCTGGGTACAGATGAAACTCTAAAAAAAACATGTGGGAGATATTCTTAAAATCACCTTTAGAAAAACTACGGCTCCGAGTGATATGATATGCAGTAGCACTCTGCATGCTGGCACAGAGAGCCATCAGATACAAGGTTTCTTTACATGTAGATTGTGTAAAACGTGTAAGCATAGTGTTAATCGTAAGCAGATTGAGTTGTCTGAATTTCAAAAACCATTTGTAATCAACAAGCACTTGTCTTGCAAGTCTGATTATTGTGTATACGCACTGAGCTGTCCTTGCCCACTAACTTACATTGGAAGTACCATTCACCAGGTTAAACAAGCATTTGCAATGCAATCAGTCTCGCCTTTGGGGCCTTCTAAGTATTTAGCCATTCAGCACATTTTTTACAGCTGGTTGGCCAGTAGCGTTTCCACGGGGAAGCAGGGAAGGGAAACAGTTATTAACATTCTTTGGAAGGATGGAAGGCTGTGCATTGGGCAGATCTCCGTAGCAGGCACATAACCCGCTGAGCAGCCTTGCTACCCAGCCTATAAATCTGCAACAAAGTCACTTGCACCCACCCTCTCCTTTCCCCATGCGCACAAGGAGTCCAGAGGTGAGGCAGGCTCAGCCGATAGCTGTAAAGATATATTTTTTTAACAAACAACAAAAAAACAATAACATTTGCAACGCCAATTGCTCAAATATTCACTAATGCGGGACTGATTGCATTGCAAATGCTTGTTGTTAACTGCGGAGCAGATCCGCTCCAGCGACTGGCCACTTGTCCTTGTGGCTTGGTCGAACTTGAAACTCCCTTTACACTTCACAGGGTTTGACAGGAATTCCGATTTACAAGGCAGACATCACACCCATAAATGTTCACTACAGTGCCTTTAGTTAATACACGCTGTGCAGGCCATTATCTGCTGCAGGTAGGGGTGTCAGGAACGTGAGAAGCAGAAGACAGTGCATGTTTAGTTAATTAGGAGACGCCATATATGGCCCTGTGTCTATCAATCCTTTGAGCAGGCTCACACCAAGCGGGTCACACCACGCAGTACAAGGGCCAGATCGGCCCAAACAAGTCATCACAAGCACGTTTAGACTCAGGTCTGCAATGGCAACGTTAAAACGGCATGCGCAGCACCGCAGATACCCAACACCAATACAAGGCCATACAAATCGCAAACTGTGTGCAAGGTACATGGCAAAAATAGATCAATACAGCATAACATAACGTGACACGAAAAACATAAGGAAAAAACATAAAATGCAAGATAACAACACAAGGTAACACAAAGTAATGGAACACAATACATCATATACCAAAATAACAAAACACAACAATAAACAAATTGACATGACGAAATACATCATAACAGAATAAAACACAACATAACAAGAAACAACACAAAATAGCATAACCTTCCATATCCTAATGTAACATACAAACATTGATACGTCTGTTAGTGCTTAGACATAGATGATATTATCATCAAAGGCACAGATTCATTGTGTCAACCCCTGAAGGAAAATAGGCCGAGTCTTCCCTGTCAGGAGTCACACCTGTGGCCAACAGATTGCAACCTTATACTTACGATAGGCAACCAACTATCTAATCTCTCTGCACACCCGGTGGGATTGCCCTTAGAAAATTAATACAGAAGGCAAAATCCTTGATCTATAATAGCAACGCAAAATAGCCCCATACAGAGCACTGTCCCGTGCTCCTCTTTGGGCGTCTGCCTATGTATGGTGCAAATGTGTTTATTTAGAAAGCACCTCCTTTCGACCAGAATAAAAGTCAACGACAGAGAAAGCCAGAAAAGTTGGCTAGTGATATCCAAAAGTTACTGGAACAATTGAGAAGCAAGAATCCAAATCATTACTTGGTATAATCGATTTCTGCTACTTTTATTATTCTGCTGGCCATGTCCCTGACAAAGTTAGAGCGATGACTGGAAATTGATAAACTGTAGGTATTCCAATGTGGCAAAGCAGCAAAACAGGGCAGATACATATGGGTTCATCTTATTGTAAATACATACTTGCAAATTATTTTTATTTTTTTCAACATTCATTATTAGATGAAGGGTGTAAGAGAAGATGATCTGTTCCTGGCTGAGATAGTTCAAGAGGGAGAGCTATCGCTCACTCCCACAACCCTTTTCTTCATGTAATGGACTTTTTCCATTGCGTAAAAATACATACTTGGAAATACACTGCAAATTATTTCAGCAATGTTTTTCTATTAATATACTTGTCATGAAAAGGTAACTTTTTCCATGGTAGGGCCTGTCAAAGGGTGGAATTCAGACATGTCTGCAACGGAAGAAGGACAGTGCATCCTGGGAGGGGTGTTCTTTTCATGCTCAGATGACAAAGCCAAATGTTTGGCGGCAGATGGTAGGTGACAGGCCCAGAGAGGTCGAAAGTGCACGAGGGGCTGCGCCGAGGTTTGGCAGGAGGAGCGGGGTTTGCTGCTGCGGCGCTATCATTATGTATTTGTGCAACACTTGAAATCGGGAGGCGGAGGAATGCAGGACATGCCGTCACGCCCATACCGGGGTGGATGGAGTTCAAGGGTGCCAGCTATTGCCCCTCAGAGGGCCCCGACGGAGGGTGAAGTCTGCAAAGAGCAGACGCGTCCTAGGGCAGGTCAGGCAAGCGAGGAGGTCGGAATTTCCGGCCTTGCTTGCCTGAGTGCTCGGCGCTGCTGCAGCTGCTGCTTATGCCTGCAGTGTCATTTGTCATGCTGCACCTGTATGAGGGTCGTAACGCAGCCCTCTGCAGTGCAGTCCCACCCCCCCCCCAGGGGCCCCAAATTTCCACGGGTCCAATTCAGCACAAGACCAATGATTATTCATCAGATGTAGGAGACTCACGGGCCCGTACAACATTTTGTAAAGGGGGTGGGATCGTGTGGTGATGACGTCATCCAGTGAGTCTTTGTTTCTGTGAAGTTTTAATATGTTTAATATATATTTTGAAAGGCCTGTTGAAGAATGAGTGGGTGTACAAGTCTGTGAATGGATGATTTTCTAGGTGCGTAACTGACTCTATAAGTGAGTCATTAAATGTATCTTACTGCAGACTAGTGACTAAACTGTGTGAATGTCTGTATGTGTCTGTGTGTTGGTGTATAAGTGTCTGCATGGTTTTGTGAATAGCTATATGAGTGTCTATATGGGTTATTGATTGGTTGTCTGAGTATCTGTATGGGTGCCTGAGTGTTTGTGTGCGTAAGCTGTGTGTGACTCTGTGCATAGATGTGTGAGTGGGTGATTCTATGGGTGCATCTGTGATGAACTGTATAGTTGAGTGAGTGTATGTATAAGTGTGTTAGGGATTGAATGTATATCTCAGTGGTACATTTGTGACTAACTACATATGTTAAAGTCAGTATATATGCGTGTAAGAGTATATAAGTGGGTATATGTAAGAGTGTGTGATTGTGAGAGTGGCTGTATGGATAAGTGTGTGCTTGTATCAATGATTGTATAAGAGCGTAAGAATGTGGTACTATTTTTATGAGTAAGTGAACTTGAGTGTGTATAACTGCATAGGTGAGTAAATGGGAGTGTAATTAATTATTTGCATGACTGACTAGGTGTGAGAGTACCTCTATGAATGATTGGTGGTGTGTGAGTGTCTATGTAGGTGTATAAATGCATATGATAGTCTTGTACGGAGTGACTGTAAGTATGAGTGACTGTACAGGTGAATGAGTGGGGGTGTATGTAGACCTAAGAGTTAATGAGTGGGTATGTAGATATTGGTTTTTGAGTATCTATGGTTTTGAGAATGGAAGTCTGAAATTTTGAGTCGGTGTATCAAAGGTTATATTAGGGTGTGAGAAGACGCGGTAATTTATCACATGGATGACGTCATCAGTGATGTCATCAGTTATGTCATTTGAGATGTCATCAGTGATGTCATCAGTGATGTCACTGACCATGTCATGAGTGATGTAATATGTGACGTCATCAGCAGTGCATTGCGGGGGCGCGAGTTATAGTTAGCTGAACTAACTATAACAGGGGAATTTCTAGGGTTTTGTACGAGGGAAATGTCCAGCTAACTATAACGCCCCTGAAACCTATGGTTTTTTCAGTGAATTTCTAAGGTTTTTTAAATGCCAATTCCTAACTATAACGCCCCTGAAACCTATGGTTTTTTCAGTGAATTTCAAAGGTTTTTTAAATGCCAATTCCTAACTATAACGCCCCTGAAACCTATGGTTTTTTCAGTGAAATTCAAAGGTTTTTTAAATGCTAATTCCTATCTATAACTTATCTCTAAAGATATCATGAAAAGCATTCTTTTTTTAAAGTAGGGTGCACATTAGTTTTGTGGAAAAGCATCTTTGTGATTGGTTAAGAAAAAGCAGTTTCAACGTGGAGTACATATCATAGGATAAAATTTGCTCAGATCACCCACACCTGCTACTTGCATTTGGAAGGCACTGTTGGAACTTAAAACAATCATCAACTTTTAACCTGTACGTGTCGTTAAATATTCAAGAAAATGTTACAAAAAAATATCGTTAAGTTTTAAAAAATTGATGAACTTTTAACCTGCACGTGTTGTAGAATGTTCTAGAAAGTGTGTTGATAGAATACGTTGCACTTCTGACTTCTATGTGTTGTTGAATATTAAAAAAGCAGTTCATATGGAAAATTAAAAAGAAACCAATAGAGAAGTTTTCAAACCTAAAAGAATCAAGGAACTATTCTAATTTATTGTTTACATGTATTTATGTGTGCAGCAACAAAATTATAGGCACAACAGCACTAGGAAGAGGAAGAAGCAGGGAGTGGGGAGAGGGGGGGAGATGGGCAGATGGGCAGAATGGCACACATGCACAATTAAGTACAACACACATATAGACTAACAATGTCCACAATGAAACACACCAACAAGGAGCACAAGTCACACAACCCGCTAACATCACACCACTGAACGAGCATAGAAGTGAAAACCACGCTGCATTCATACAGGATGTGTACAAAGGCCAGTCGTTGGTGTTGTGGGATGTCTGCGACCGTGGTCATCATGGATGAGATGCCCAGCATGTGGCACATGGTCGAGTTCACTGTGTGTTATGTTGCCAAACGGCTGCTCCTCCCTCCCACGAGCCCCCACACTTTTGTACAGTGAGCTGTTGTATCTCGTGCACTCGTACGGCACGCCATTGTAATGCCTATTTGCGCATGTCCTGCTACATTCCAACTACAACATCACAGTGCCGTTTGGAGGTGGTGCATGCCACTTTACAACATCGACTGCTGCAGCTCTTGCACCAGAACACAGAGACACACTTACCGCACTTCCTGTACACGGACATGTCCGAGACACCCCGTTCCCCTTGCCGGATAGGCACACCCCTGCACTGACCTGTGAACCCCAGACCAGCACACGCCAGTTGTGCATGCAGGAGGATGCGTACGTAGCTACACATCCAGGCTCACTGCCAACGCTGAGGTGACAGCACACTGTGATGTTGCAGGGCTTGTGCCTATCATGCTAAGACAATGACCACAGGGACACACTTACTAAGATATGGGTTTGGGGGGTATTGGTGGTCCTGGAGTTGTTGCGATGAGTCTTCTGGCCCTCATGGGTATCCCTGTATCATGCTCATTGACTCTATGGCACCTGTGAGTGTTCTGGTGTGGCTCTTGGCTGTGTTCCCTTTCATGGTGCAGGTAGTTGTCCTGCTTAACACCAGCAGAAAGCAGGTGTAAAATCCCTGGTGCTAACGTGTCTTATTGCCGGAATTTGTTTCGCATTGCAATTGCTGTGAAAGTTGTGATGTGATTTTTTTTTCGTGTGCAGAACAATATACGAACTGAGCAGTGTATCTCGTCAAGATCCAGCAACTGACGCACTATTCCCAATCAATATAAATATAATGAGATTTCTTAATAGATTTCGTGTGTACACTGTAAGTGCAGCCATACCTCAGTGCAATACAATACAGGATTTTAGTATTTAGAATAAATCGCAAACGTGCACCTCATGTCTTTTTGCACGGGAACGGCTACTCTCTATTTCATTATCAGCACTTTAACGGAAGTAAAGTTCAGAAAAATATAACACACTATTCAGAAGTTGGTGCAAACTGCATATATCACTAGTATTCCAGCGATAAGTGCCCCAAAATTTAACACCATGGTGGACTCCATCAAATAACAGTAATAAGAACAAGAACGAGTCACACAGCACTTAAGAGAACAACCAAAAACATAATAAAAAAAAATTTCAAACTTTATTTTTTATAATAATAAATATATAAACGTTAAACTATTTTCAAACTTTATATTTTTATTAACAGAAATATAAACAATAAACTAATAAACAAAATGTAACAACCATAATACAAAACAACAAAGTGGAACACTCCTGTGGGAACCACGGATGTCGATGACAGACCTGCAAAATTAAAAAGATTGTTAAAAAAAAAACAACATGGTATTCTTAACAAAATACCACAAGAAACAAATCACAGATATATAAAATGTATACAGCTGACAACATTTTATAAGTTTAACTTACAAAAACTGTAATTGTTGCCGCTTTAAAATATTTATCGAATCTGAGGATTTTTTTTTGCAGAAGGCACCACGCCCACAACGTTTTCCTTCAGTGGTGTGGAAATGTTTTACTTTTCCCAAGGGGCAAACACAGATCAATGCCACCTTGGTTCTGTTGCGAGGGGATCCTAACAAGAAATACTCGTACGGCACGGCAAGTATGATGAAACACCGAAGGACCCTTCATCCAAACAATCTTGCACGAGAAGAGTGAAAACGGATGAGAAACACTGCTATTCTGTATCTGTAAAAAAGAATCACAAATAAATGTATATTAATAACTTTCAAATTTATTCTATACCATTACTGTACAAACACATTTTATATAAAAACTGACTAAGAAACTATAGCCCTGAACCACAAGTGTGACGATCGTTAAAACACTACATGCATAGTGCATACTACTTTGAAGCAGTTCATGCCCTAAAGCCTATCTCACTAAAAGACTACATGCTAACTGACTAAATGATTGCAGTACTATAAGGAGACACACTGGGTGAGTGACAGGGTGTTTGCTAGAAGAGTATGAATACTAACTAGGGAATTCAAGGTGTGAAACACAACTGTGTAGGTGATTAGAGGACTGCATCAATACTGCATAGGGATTTAAAACAGTCCATGTGCTAAGGCCTGGCTCACTGCATGACTACTTGCGTACTGACTGAATGATTAGACTACAACAAAGAGAGTGTCTAGGTGAATTTATTAGTGCTAGGCTTTTCGCACAGGGAATGGATTAGTACTTGGTACTGAATGACTCACTAGAGGAGTGCAAAGGCAGTCACAAGTGCTGGACTGTATGGATACTGACTCGGAAATTGAAAGTGTGAAAGACAAGTATCTAGGTGGTTAGAAGACTGCATGCATAGTGCATAGGGGTTTGAAGCAGTCCATGTGCTAAGGCCTGGCTCAGTGTATGAATACTTAGGCACTGACTGAATGATTAGAGTACTGCAAAGATAGTATCTTGGTGAATTTATAAGTGTTTGGGTTTTAGCACAGTGAATGGATTAGTACATGATGCTGAATGGGTCAGTAGACGACTGCAAAGGGAGTGACAGTGTATTTCCTGAAAGTGTATGGATACTGACTAGGGAATTGAAGGTGAGAAAGACAATTGTGTAGGTGGTTAGAGGACTGCATGTATATCAAACCTTTAAAAAACAAAAATATACACCCTACCTTTCAGTGTAGAAAGTTGTTATACAACCAATGATTTCTTGTCGTTTTTCAAAAAACGCTGCCATGGATCCGCGCACCCACCGCGAGAGAATCCGTGCATCCAATGCGATAGGATGCGCGCACCGTGCGCGCATTTCGCCGTTTTTTCTTTTTTAAAAAGGGGGGCCCCAGGGGGTCCTTCTGGGACCCCCTAAGCACCTCTAGAGGGTCAGAGTATTTCCACTCTGCCCCCTTTATATGTTTTACGCACTTATTCCCCTTGCTTCTTCAGCCTCGCTTCTACCGAGGCAGAAAATGGCCTCCAACAGTTCCTGGTTTCGAATGTAGAGAGACGCTCGACAGCCAATTAGCATTCAGCGCGCGATCGGGAGGGTGCACGCTCCGTTCGGGGAGGGTTCGCTTACGGTGCGGGTAGGGTCCGCGGATCCTCCCCGGCCATAGATATCACTAACTTTTTTATCCTAATTTTCTCAGGAACTACTGAACAGATTCACACCAAATATGCAAAAGGCACGAGTCCGAACTGAGGACTACCTCTTTGCCAAATTTGGTGTCATTCCGTTCAGCGGTTCGGGCTGTAGCTGCGACAACAGATCCTATGGGAAATTGCATGGGGAAAACGTGTTTTGGGACCCCCCTTTTTTCTCGGCCCCCGCTTGACGAATCACCACAAGACTTTCAGGGTAGGAGCGGAGCGGAGCTGGCCAAAAGTTTGGAGAATTTCGCAAAGATTCGTCAATCGGCGCCAAAGAAATTCCCAATAGAATGGTGCGGATTTCCTATGGAAAATAGGTCCTAACTATAAATATCTACTGGCGACCGCCAGTAGATAATATATATATATATATATATATATATATATATATATATATATATATATATATATATATATATATACATATAATGATAATACAGAAAAAAGATAAAAAGATATTAACATAGACAATAGATAAAATATGAAAAAAAATCGAACCCCAGAAAACACATTTGCTAAAAATACTATAAACATTCAAATGTATTTAAAAGTAAAAACAAATAATATAAAACGTGAACAAAAGAACCGATTAATGTTATAAAATCTATTTGACCCATATTATGAAAACTATTGAAGTCTAAGAATATTAAATATACAATTGCCATTTTAGTTTATGCAACAGTAGGGAAAGTGTTAGGCTTTGTAGGGGTTAGCTTTACTATTCCTACTCCAGTCACCGGATTAGTAGGGAAAGTGTTGGACTTTGGAGGGGTGATATTTACTATTCGCACTTCAGTCCAAACAACAGTAGTGAAAGTGTTGGACTTTGGAGGGGTTACATTTACTATTCCCACTCCAAACACTCAACATTAGGGAAAGAATTGGATTTCGGAGGGGTAAAGTTTACTATTCCCATTCCAAAAAGTGTAACAGTAGGGAAAGTGTTGGACTTTGGTGGGGCAACAGTTACTATTCCCACTTCAGTCTACGTCACAGTAGGGAAAGCACCGGACTTTGGATGGGTTCACTTTACTATTCTCACTCCAAACAGCACAACAGTAGGGAAAGTGTTGGACTTCAGAGGGGTTACATTTTTTATTCCCACTCTAGTCTGTAATAGTAGGGAAAGCATTGGACTTCGGAGAGGTTACATTTACTATTCCTACTGCAGTCTAACAAAGAGTAGGGAAAGTACTTCGCTTCTAAAACTTTGCATATATTTGTACCCCATGAATGTAGAGTTTTTTTAACTCATTATAAAAATAATCAATTAACATGATATATATATATAACCTACTGGCGGTCGCCAGTAGGTAGATATAGTTAGGACCTTTTTCCGAAACAATCTACTCTCCAGTTTATTCTCCAGTTATATATATATATATATATAGTTAGATCAGGTAACTATAACTCGCGCCCCCGCAATGCACTGCTGATGACGTCACATATTACATCACTTATGACATGGTCAGTGACATCACTCATGACATCAATGATGACATCTGAAATGACACATTGTGCATTGCGGTCGCGCAAGTTATAGTTACCTGATCTAACTATAACGTGGAATTTCATTGGTTTTTTACGAGTGAAATGTACAGCTAACTATAACTTCTGTGAAACCTATGGTTTTTTAAGTGAATTTGCAAGGTTTTTTAAATGCTAATTCCTAACTATAACGTGTGTGAAACCTATGTTTTTTTCAGTGAATTTGTACGGTTTTTTAAATGCTAAGTTATGTATTTATTTTTAATTTTTGCGCGCACGGAGCGCGCTTACAGATATATATATCTGCATGGGGAAAACGTGTTTTGGGACCCCCTTTTTTTCTCAGCCCCCGCTTGACGAATCCCCCCGAGACTTTCAGGGTAGGAGCGGAGCGGAGCGTAGCGCCCCATTAGTTTTGAAATATTCGCGAGGATTCGTCAACCGGCGTCAAAGTTATTCCAAATAGAATGTTGCGGATTTCCTATGGAAACACGGTCCTAACTATAACTATCTACTGGCGACCGCCAGTAGATAATATATATATATATATATAATATATTACCTACTGGCAGTCGCCAGTAGGTAGTTATAGTTAGGACCTATTTTCCATAGGAAATCCGCAACATTCTGTTTGGAATAACGTTGGTGCTGATTGACGAACCTTCGTGAGATTTTCCAAACATTTGGCCAGCTCCGGTCCGCTCCCATCCTGAAAATTTCACGGTGATTCGTCAAGCGGGGCCGAGAAAAAAGGGGGGTCCCAAAACGCGTTTTCCCCATGCATTTTCCCATAGGACCTTTTGACGCAGCTACAGCCCGAACTGCTGAACGGAAGTACACCAAATTTGGCAAAGAGGTAATCCTCAGTTCAGACTCGTGACTTTTGCTTAAATGGTGTAAATCCGTTCAGTAGTTCCTGAGAAAATTACAGGTAAAAGTACATATATATCTATGGCCTCGGAGGATCCGCGCACCCTCCCCGCACCCGCACCCTCCCGAGCAAGAGCTGTATGCTAATTGGCTGCCAACACTCTGAATCAGGAATTGTTGGTAGCCATCTTGTGCCTCTGTAGAACCGAGGCACAAGAAACTTAAAAAACAAATGCGAAAAACGCAAAAAGGGGTCAGGGTAGAAACACCCTGACCCCCTAGGCCTGCTCAGGGGGTCACACAAGGACCCACAGGACCCAAAAAAGCATTTTTTTTAAAAAAAATTTAAATCGGTGGGATTCGCGCACCCAGGGGTTTATTTCAATTGTGTGGGGGGCTCGCAGGCCCCCCAGCCCCATGGACCGCCACCCCCCTGGGCTTCTTAATATTCATTGGGGGCGCTCTCAGGCCCCCCCAGCCCCAGGGATTGCCACCCCCTGGGGATTCAATTTCTATGTTGGGGGGCTCTCAGCCCCCCCAGCCCCGGGGATCGCCACCCCCGGGGATTCAATTTCTATGTTGCGGGGGCTCTCAGACCCCCCATCCCTGGGGACCGCCACCCCCCGGTGCTTAAAAAAATGAATGGGGGGTTCATGGCCCCCCTGTGGCCCCTGGGACCGCCACCCCCCGGGGCTTTATTTTGAAAAAATATACCCTGTGTGGGGGGCTCAAGCCCCACCACACGCCCCGGGGACCACCACCTCCCCGGGGCTCTAAATATGTAAATTGGGGGGTCTGTGATGGACCCCCCAGCCCCGAGGACCATCACCCCCCGGGGCTTTGAAACAGGTGGGAGGGGGGCCGTGTGGCCCCCCTCCTGGAGCCCTTGATGGCCCTGGGGACCGCCACCCCCCAGGGCCGGCTCCTGCAGTGTCCCGGGGTGCCCACCCTCGGGACACTGCCGTTTGCAATGACAGGGCGGGAGCCTCGCGGCTCCCACCCTGTCATTGCAAACTGCTTTGCTATTTGGAAGAGAGAGCAGGAAACCTGCTCTCTCTTCCAAATAGCAAAGCAGATTGCTTTTCCACATAGGGAGCAGCGTGTTAGCTGCTCCCCATGTGGGAAAGCTATGCCGGCTCCCGCAGGATGCGGGGAGCCGGCTGGGACCGAGGGGGGATTGGGGACACTCCGCGGTCCCCAACGGAGAGGGCCAGTACCGGGGGATGGGGTCCCCGGGGCTATTAGTGGCCCGGGAGGGGGGCCACGAGGCCCCCCTCCCCAAAATGATTTTTTAAAAATAAAAAATAAAAAAGGGCCAGCCCCGGGGGATGGGGTAAGTGGCCACAGGAGGGGGGCAAGGCAGCCCCCCTCCAAAATAATTTTAAAAAAGGCCCATGCCCTGGGGGATGGGGTACCCGGGGCAGATTATGGCCTTTCGTTTTAAAAAATAAATTTGGGGGCAGGCCCTGGGGGATGGGGTCCCCAGGGCCAATAAATTAGAAAAAAAGGGGGGCCCCCTTTTTAAAAAAAACAACAACAAAAAAACGGGATGGGGCTGGAGGCCACACCCTCTTCTTGCACCACTCTGCAAACGCGCCCCCTGGTGCATTTGCAGAGGGGGAACAAATTCCCCTTGAATACTGGGGGTCCCTGGGGGCCAACTAGCCCACCAGGTACCTCCAGTATGCGCCAGGGAGCTGCGTTGCAGAGAGGTGTTCTGAGGCCACGCCCCTTTTTGCACCTCTCTGCAACGCAGCTCTGTGGCGCTTACTGGAGGTAGCTGGTGGGCTAGTTGCACCACAGGGACCCTCAGTATTCAAGGGAAGTTAATCCCCCAACTTAAAATGCGCCACGGGCGCGTTTGCACAGTGGTGAAGGGAGGGGGTGGGGCCTGAGATCACATGTGTGCAAACACGCCCTGTGGCACGGTTTAAGTTGGGGAATTAATTCCTTGTCAATACTGAGGTCCCTGGGGGCCAACTAGCCCACCAGGTACCTCCAGTAAGCACCACGGAGCTACCTTGCAGAGTGTTGTAAAGAGGGGCATGGCCTCTAAGCACCTCTCTGCAACACAGCCTCCTGGCGCATACTGGAGGTGCCTGGTGGGCTAGTTGGCCCCCAGGGACCCACAGGATTGAGGAGGAATTAATTCTCTAACTTAAAACGCACCACAGGGTGTGTTTGCAGACATATCACCTCAGTCCACGCACCTTTCCTTCACCAATGTGCAAACGCGCCCTGTGGCGCGTTTTAAGTTGGGGAATTAATTCTCTTTCAATACTGAGGGTCCCTGAGGGCCAAATAGCCCAACAGGTATCTCCAGTATGCGCCAGGGAGCTGCGTTTCAGATAGGTGTTCAGAGGCCATGCCCCTTTTTACACCTCTCTGCAACGCAGCTCTGTGGCGCTTACTGGAGGTACCTAGTGGGCTAGTTTGACCCTAGGGACACTTGGGATTGAAGGGGACTTATTCTCTCAACTTAGAACGGTGACAGGGCGCGTTTACACAGTGGTGAAGGGAGGGGACAGGGCCTGACGTGATGTGTGCAAACACACCCTGTGGCGCGTTTTAAGTTGGGGAAAAAATTCCACTTCAAACCTGAGGGACCATGGGGGCCAAGTAGCCCACCAGATGCTTCCAGGAAGTACCACTGTGCTGCGTTGCAGAGAGGTGGTGCAGGCCATGCCCCTTTTGACATCTCTCTGCTACGCAGCTCTGTGGCGCTTACTGGATGTACTACGAATTCCGATTTACTCACCTGTTATCAGGAGAGACCCCAGTGCTGCACCTTTGAGCCCAGTACTGATCCTGAAAAGTAATTTTAACCATACTTACCAGTAACTAGAATTTCCTTCCATAGGCTAACATTGACTGGTTTCACTTGGAAATTCTTCTAAGTGTGGAGTTTTGGAACTTTAAAATATTCACCTAAAATCATCCGAAGAGCGAATTCCGATTTACTCACCTGTTATCAGGAGAGACCTCAGTGCTGCATCTTTTAGCCCAGCCCTGACCCTGAAAAGTAATTCTAACCGTACTTACCAGTAACTTGTATTTCCTTCCATAGGAATCCATTGTCTGGTTTTCAGCAGGAAAGTTTCTAAGTGTCTATTTTCACAAACTAAAAATATTCCTTAAAAATCGCCTGTATGACTTAAACGCATTCTTTCAACTGTTTACAGGAGATGCACCAGTGCTGGATCCAGGATCCACCACTGAGTAAGAAAAAGTGCTGATCACACTACTTACCTGCTAAGTGAATTTCCTTCCATAGGGTAACATTGACTGGTTTCACTTGAAAATTCTTCTAAGTGTGGAGTTTTGGAACTTAAAATATTCCTATAAAATCAGCAGAACTTCGAATTCCGATTTACTCACCTGTTATCAGGAGAGACCTCAGTGCTGCATCTTTTAGCCCATCACTGACCCTGAAAAGTAATTCTAACCGTACTTACCAGTAACTTGTATTTCCTTCCATAGGAATCCATTGTCTGGTTTTCAGCAGGAAAGTTTCTAAGTGTCTATTTTCACAAACTAAAAATATTCCTTAAAAATCGCCTGTATGACTTAAACGCATTCTTTCAACTGTTTACAGGAGATGCACCAGTGCTGGATCCAGGATCCACCACTGAGTAAGAAAAAGTGACGATCACAATACTTACCTGCTAAGTGAATTACCTTCCATAGGGTAACATTGACTGGTTTCACTTGAAAATTCTTCTAAGTGTGGAGTTTTGGTACTTTAAAATATTCCTATAAAATCAGCCGAACTACGAATTCCGATTTACTCACCTGTTATCAGGAGAGAACCCAGTGCTGCATCTGTTAGACCAGCACTGACTCTGAAAAGTAATTCTAAGCGTACTTACCAGTAACTTGTATTTCCTTCCACTGGAATCTATTGTGTGGTTTTCACCAGAAAAGTTTCTAAGTGTCCAATTTTGAAACGTAGAAATATTCCTCTAAAATCAGCCGAACTACGAATTCCGATTTACTCACCTGTTATCAGGAGAGAACCCAGGGCTGCATCTTTTAGACCAGCACTGACCCTGAAAAGTAATTCTAAGCGTACTTACCAGTAACTTGTATTTCCTTCCATAGGAATCCATCGTGTGGTTTTGAGCAGAAAAGTTTCCAAGTGTCTATTTTCACAAACTAAAAATATTCCTAAAAAATTGTCTGTATGACTTAAACACATTCTTTCAACTGTTTACAGGAGATTGGCCAGTGCTGGATCCAGGATCCACCACTGAGTAAGAAAAAGTAACAATAACACTACTTACCTGCTAAGTGAATTTTCTGCCATAGGATAACATTGGTGATTCTATGTGAAATTTTTTTTAAGTGTCAACTTTTAAAAAACAATAATATTCCTTAAAAATCACTACTGTAACCAAAAGGCTTTTATTCAACTGTTTACAGGAGATGTCCAAGGACTGAATCTAGGATCCAGTCCCGTGGTTAGAAAAGTAATCCATAAAGTAACTAATTGCATTTGACTAGAAATTCACATTGAGCTCAGTGTTGCATTGTGTTTGAAATTGTGTTGCCCATTGCAACAACTGTAACTACTGTACTTAAAAGTCTATTGCCTATTTGCAAAGTATTTAAACTAAAGTAATTCATTCTGAGAAAGTATATTTTGTATTGTAATGTATAATGTAATTACAAAAATAAAATATCTAAAAATAAACAGTTTACAAAATGTAGTAAATCAGTATCAAAATAATCAGTATAACAATGAATACATAAAAAAATTGTCATTTACAAAACCTTTGAAATTCACTGAAAAAATCATAGGTTTCAGACCTGATATAGTTAGGAATTAGCATTTAAAAAACCTTTGAAATTCACTGAAAAAAACATAGGTTTCAGGCCTGATATAGTTAGGAATTAGCATTTTAAAAACCTTAGAAATTCACTGAAAAAACAATAGGTTTTAGGGGTGTTATAGTTAGCTGGACATTTCACTCGAACAAAACCATTGAAATTCCTCCGATATAGTTAGTTGTTCTAACTACATCTCGCGCGCCCGCAATCCACTGCTGATGATGTCACATATTACATCATTCATGACATGGTCAGTGACATCACTGATGACATCTCAAATGACATCACTGATGACATCATCCACGTGACAATCAGATACACCTCATCATACATTAGTATAACCTTTCATCACTCACTGTAAAATACAGAGTGCCAGATTTAAAACCATTGACACACCAATACAAGTTTTTAAACACCCACTCAGTGATTCCTAGATCTATACACACATCTAATCACTTACCTATAGATTCACTCATACATGCTGTCAATGATCAATAGAACACTATCAAATATACTTATACACCTATATCGACATTACACACCAGCACACATCATAATCACTTATGAAGTCATCCTACTCACTTATGCAAACAATGGATCATACTTACTTTTACTTAGCTATACACTTATAAAAACACCACTTGTAATGACAAACTTTAGATCACCCCTGGACCAAGGAATGTACCGTCACTTTCCCAGGGAGAGAATATCAGTTCCAAACTTATGGAATATAACATATACACAGCACTTCCTAAGGTGGGCAAACTTTCAACACTCCCCCAAAGGCAAGGCAAGAAAAAAATAATTTGCGCATCACTTGTTAGGATTAGACCAACTTGCTATAACACAATTACCTGCTAGAAGGGAATTCACCCATCCTTCTACAACAGAATACTTGGCCAAGAAGAGTCCACATCTCCTGCTACCAGGAAGAGACGAATTGGTATATCTGGGATGTATGTATTTGTAAATAGCACCACACAGTAAGCACATGCACCTATCATAGCAGACTCTAACATATCAATAGTATGATTGAAACCCAATCAAGGCAAAAATATATGTAGAAATATATATGTATGGATATAAGAATCAGAAAATAAGGAGGAAAGGAAAGAATTCAGAGAAGAATCAAGAGACAGTTAGTAGCAGAGACACCTCACCTAATGCTCCATCATTTCACCCCGCTTTGCTCAAGGGGAGTCCATTGCTTGAACCGTGCGAAAGCTCAGAGGTGAGACCAGCCTCCACTCTTCTGTGACAGCACGTCTGCTCCACGGATGAACTTCCACCAGGCCAGTGTAGACTCCCCTTTTTAATACACATTCAAAACACAGTGAAGCTTCTAGCAAACCACGCCCCCTAGTTCTCATGAGAGCCCGTACCAGCTTGCTCTAAGGTCACAGCAACGGTTGATCAGGCCTTTGCTATGGCTACGAGTCAAACCATGTACATTCCTCTGATAAGAACCAGTTCTCGCTAGTCAGTAAAAACAGGAGGAAAGCAAAACATGCCCTCTTCTTCGTGTAGGCACAGCAGTTAGTTAAGCCATGCACACAAAGGCCCAAAGCAAGATGGAATCAGAAAAGCAAAGATGACATCAAAGGCACCTACAATTCTCATCCACACAACTTACAAGCACCACTGTGCACACAGAAAAGTTTGAAGCAAGGTAAAGTCAGAAGACAGAATGACATTAGACCACGTCAAAGCCAATAGGTCAAAGTCATAATTCACCTAACCCAAATAACATTATACACTTAATCCCTCGGTATACAACATTGAGCACATGTGTGCACCACCACCCACAAGACTGCACCTCAACATCCCATACCTTCTATTCTTGGAAAGACTATTCCACTAAAAGGCAGAAGAAAAGCAGGCATATGCAAACCCATCCTACATTAAGACTAAGGTAACATAACACACTTAAGTCAGTACAGAATGGTGGTGGTTGAGGGTCATCATAGGGTGTCAGACCACAAAAGTGGCTGATTCACTACATTGCACCCCATGACCCTCGATCATCACCATTCACATATGTCAACATCTCTCAACTGCAAAAATGAAATCATTGCAAAGCAAATAGCAACTGTATATCATTACCATCATTGAAGCACTGCATATCTCAATTGAAAGCAAAAACCATGTAAAACCACATTTCTAAAGTAAAAGTCACAACTACTAAAAAGCACATGTTGAAACAGCAACTCATGTGTCGAAGTGGCTACACAAAAATACATAATTCAAAACAAATCATTACCAATAAGCAACTATGATCAAAATACTCCAGTGTAAAACTGAAAAACTCATCAAAAGTATATGATAATCACTTTAGAGCAAATAAAGACTGCATTCCCTAAATACATGTAGACGCAACAACTCAGGAGCATCTAGAAATAGCTCATAGATATCTGGATTCTGGATACATGTTAAATGAATACACAGAATACATGAATCAAGCTTTTGAATGCTCCTAATGCCTCTAATGGTGAAACTGGAAACTCCACTGCCAAACTCATATATTGTAGCAACAGAAAATATCTACGCCGATTGCAGCAAAGCGTCTCTATTGGTCTCCATCCCTAAAAACAAAAACAGTCCTTCTGTGTGAAAGAACATCTGAACTTCACGTTGATAAAACAGTTCTGGCAAAGCACATCCTGTAGTTCCCTCTTCTTCACTTTTACTTGTACATAAGGAGTTCCCTGTGTGAAAGACACACAGCCTTCATGCATGTAAAGCCGACCTCACGTGAAGGAAATAGTTCCACACTCTGCTGATCCCTCTTTGCTTGGTAAAAAGCAGTCCATCATGCTCTCCGGCATATATCTGCATCTGTATCTCCTTGACAAGGGTGGACCCCATCCAGTCTGGTCAGCCACATGCATCAGCCGCCACCGTCTGGTCTGGCGATCACTCCAGGCTTGTGGGGGGTAGGAAGGGGGAAGGGGAAGGGGAGGGGGAGGGAGAAGGGAGTCCCACTCACACGCGGAGAACTGGGCGAATCTGAAAAAGAAACAAGCATCACTCTTCTTGCAAAAAACATTTTTCAAAAGCACCTTGCATTTCTAAAAATATAATATTGTCATTTCTGTCTACATAGCTCTCCTCTAGCTCTGGGGAAGTATCAAAGAATTCTACCAACGCTTTAGCCTCTTAATTCTTGGTAAAATCTCTCTTTTTCTTTACACAGCAAGAAGGGCTGGGGCAGTCTCCTTCTCTCACTTCTCTCACTGCACCCCTCACAGGTGCTGCCCCCCTTCACAAATCTCTGCGGACACCAAATGGCCCCTCGCCAAACATAACAAGCAGAGACTTCTCTGCTGTCTCTAGCTCACACCTTATCTCCTTCAAGGTCGAAGTGCTCTGCACTCCTGCCAACTTTC
This sequence comes from Triturus cristatus, assembly GCF_964204655.1. Taxonomy (NCBI): domain Eukaryota; kingdom Metazoa; phylum Chordata; class Amphibia; order Caudata; family Salamandridae; genus Triturus; species Triturus cristatus. The sequence continues at coordinate 871,592,196 of NC_140579.1, read as the reverse complement.
GTCTGCTCCTATCTGCGCTGCGACTCTCCTCATGGGGGGGGGGGAACTTGCGCCTTTGCAAGCCTCCCAGACATCTATGTCCAAGAAGCTGTCTCTGTCTACTCGGGAGAGGAGCTGGGATGACCCCTCCCGTAGGAATTCCTCCTCAGACTTCACAAAAAGCCTGAGCTTTTCTCAGCGTCGCTGGATGATCTCATTGCAAGCCTCACAAACATCAATCTCAAAGACGCTTTCAAATGACCCACTCCCAGAACAACTCTTTACATGTCTGAGAGGAAAAACAGCTTTAACCACTCCCAACCTCCAGCAAGACTTCACATTCTTTAATCTAAAAATGCTCCCCCATTCTGTCTAACTAATTCAAGCAAATCCTTAACTGTCATTAGTCTATCACCCCAGGAAAAAAAAAATGTAACTGCTCTTGACATATCAAAAAGAAAAAAGCATTGGCAATATTAGAAGTCACATACCAAGTCCCATGCTACTGCTGTAACAATATCTGGGACAGCATCAGTCAAAAAAGGTATATATTTGTCATGCGCCAAGAATTATCACATTTTGCGCACAGGCTACACAATTAGGGTTACCACATCTGTCAAGCCCTGCATGATCTCACTGATCCATTCACGCCCATCTGGCATTCTGTACTGTTTCAAATTAATTTCCTTTACAACATGGGGCACCTTCACTGGGGAATCTTGTGTTTCAAACTCCACCTCAGGACCTTGTATTAAATCCTGTGCATACTGTTTTTCTGTCTATACTTGCCACTTAATAACCATTGCAATCTCTCATAGGCACACCACATTTTCTCTAATTCTGTTCTGTCCACAATCTTTTAGTGCGCCAAAGCACAGCAGCATCTGCATTTGTCCAGCATCTGAATTTAACAGTGACCTCTTCTTTCCCTGCACGGCTCTGTAATCATTGTACACAATCTGCTGTTCACATTCAAAATCATATTGTTGCATTTCTCTTTTGAAGCAAAATGTATCATTCACTGTCATGTCTAATTTATGTCCGCAACCGGTGATCATTAAGCCTAAAACATTAGTCTGTTTACTTTCCTGCACATTCCTTTCTGGCTGAAAAACCTCCTCAGAAGAATTAATTAAAACCGTCTGTGTAGCTTGTAGTCTGACTGCATTCTCTGTTACATTTATCACATCTGAATCATTCTGGCTGGTCAAAGTAAACAGCTTCAAAGCCTGGTGCACGTTTAATTCTGTCTTCAAAGATATATTTTCAAACTGGGCATCAACTAGCTCTATTTTCAACTCACTACGTTCTTTTAGCAAATGCTCACATGTTTGATGCATATTAACCAACACATTTAAAATAACACCGCTGTCTCTGTCTAAAATGTCATAAATCTCCTGCTGATTAACACCCTTCATCGCAACTCCGGAGTCTGTAATCTCAAGGGAGTCCCACGCATCAGGAGTATGCTCTGACATCTTACATTCACTTTGCAACTGAAAACGTTTTATATGCATTCCTTAACAAACACTTTAAAGGGATCCAGCCCTTTCTGCCTAACGTAGCAAGCTATTTATAAGCACTTTTTACAAAACACACTTAAACACACACACACCAATTCTAACTCAGCACAATTAGCTCACTTCACGAGCCAGCACATCATATGGGCTACCCCCATGCAAATAAATCAATTGATATCTAAGAGTCTGCTTTCAATTTCTTAAAAAAAACATATTTCTTCCCCTTTTAAATCAACGTTCAGATTCTGCCGACTATGCCAAAAATGTAATGACAAACTTTAGATCTCCCCTGGACCAAGGAATGTACCGTCACTTTCCCAGGGAGAGAATATCAGTTCCAAACTTATGGAATATAACATATACACAGCACTTCCTGAAAAAACCATAGGTTTCAGGCCTGATATAGTTAGGAATTAGCATTTTAAAAACCTTAGAAATTCACTGAAAAAACAATAGGTTTTAGGGGTGTTTTAGTTAGCTGGACATTTCACTCGAACAAAACCATTGAAATTCCTCCGATATAGTTAGTTGTTCTAACTACATCTCGCGCGCCCGCAATCCACTGCTGATGATGTCACATATTACATCATTCATGACATGGTCAGTGACATCACTGATGACATCTCAAATGACATCACTGATGACATCATCCACGTGACAATCAGATACACCTCATCATACACTAGTATAACCTTTCATCACTCACTGTAAAATACAGAGTGCCAGATTTAAAACCATTGACACACCAATACAAGTTTTTAAACACCCACTCAGTGATTCCTAGATCTATACACACATCTAATCACTTACCTATAGATTCACTCATACATGCTGTCAATGATCAATAGAACACTATCAAATATACTTATACACCTATATCGACATTACACACCAGCACACATCATAATCACTTATGAAGTCATCCTACTCACTTATGCAAACAATGGATCATACTTACTTTTACTTAGCTATACACTTATAAAAACACCACTTGTAATGACAAACTTTAGATCTCCCCTGGACCAAGGAATGTACCGTCACTTTCCCAGGGAGAGATTATCAGTTCCAAACTTATGGAATATAACATATACACAGCACTTCCTAAGGTGGGCAAACTTTCAACACTCCCCCAAAGGCAAGGCAAGAAAAAAATAATTTTCGCATCACTTGTTAGGATTAGACCAACTTCCTATAACACAATTACCTGCTAGAAGGGAATTCACCCACCCTTCTACAACAGAATACTTGGCCAAGAAGAGTCCACATCTCCTGCTACAAGGAAAAGACGAATTGGTATATCTGGGATGTATGTATTTGCAAATAGCACCACACAGTAAGCCAAATGCACCTATCATAGCAGACTCTAACATATCAATAGTATGATTGAAACCCAATCAAGGCAAATATATATGTAGAAATATATATGTATGGATATAAGAATCAGAAAATAAGGAGGAAAGGAAAGAATTCAGAGAAGAATCAAGAGACAGTTAGTAGCAGAGACACCTCACCTAATGCTCCATCATTTCACCCCGCTTTGCTCAAGGGGAGTCCATTGCTTGAACCGGGTGAAAGCTCAGAGGTGAGACCAGCCTCCACTCTTTCGTGACAGCACGTCTGCTGCATGGAGGAACTTCCACCAGGCCAGTGTAGACTCCCCTTTTTTAATACACATTCAAATCACAGCGAAGCTTCTAGCAAGCCACGCCCCCTAGTTCTCATGAGAGCCCGTACCAGCTTGCTCTAAGGTCACAGCAACGGTTGATCAGGCCTTTGCTATGGCTACGAGTCAAACCATGTACATTCCTCTGATAAGAACCAGTTCTCGCTAGTCAGTAAAAACAGGAGGAAAGCAAAACATGCCCTCTTCTTCGTGTAGGCACAGCAGTTAGTTAAGCCATACACACAAAGGCCCAAAGCAAGATGGAATCAGAAAAGCAAAGATGACATCAAAGGCACCTATAATTCTCATCCACACAACTTACAAGCACCACTGTGCACACAGAAAAGTTTGAAGCAAGGTAAAGTCAGAAGGCAGAATGACATTAGACCACGTCAAAGCCAATAGGTCAAAGTCATAATTCACCTAACCCAAATAACATTATACACTTAATCCCTCAGTATACAACATTGAGCACATGTGTGCACCACCACCCACAAGACTGCACCTCAACATCCCATACCTTCTATTCTTGGAAAGACTATTCCAATAAAAGGCAGAAGAAAAGCAGGCATATGCAAACCCATCCTACATTAAGACTAAGGTAACATAACACACTTAAGTCAGTACAGAATGGTGGTGGTTGAGGGTCATCATAGGGTGTCAGACCACAAAAGTGGCTGATTCACTACACCACTTCATCTATTCATATAGATAATAACTCATACTTAGTGTGTTATAAAAACACTATTACAAGTATACAGTTATCCATACAGTCACTCATACAATCACTGAGTCTTATGTATACGTATTTATATACAACAACTGACACGTACACTGGCTTTTATTTTTCTAGTTTGTTGGACATGTACCATTGAGACATATATTGGCTCATCACCACACCCATAAAGATATTCACTCACCCAAACAACTGTTATAACATGTAGTTTTAACTTCTTTTACCTACTCAATCATCTATTCACACAACTTTGGGCTGTCACACACCCCCACCGAACCACACACACATTCACTCTCCCATACAAATACTCAGTTAACTAATCTATAACTAATATAGACTTTCATGTAGCTAGTAACCAACTGGTGCAGCAGTTTACACAACAACTGACAAAGTGATACAGATATTCATACAGTTTAGTCACTATCCATTATACTTAGTGAGACACTATAAATTAGTCAAGTAAACAGTCCTCCATCCAGATATTTATATTTATATATCCACTCATTATTCAATGCAAATTGCTATATGTATATATAATACATATTTAAATAACGAACCAAACCACATTCACTGGATGATGTCATCAGTGATGTCATTTGAGATGTCATCAGTGATGTCACTGACCATGTCATGAATGATGTAATATGTAACATCATCAGCAGTGGATTGCGGGCGCGCAAGATGTAGTTAGTACAACTAACTATATCGAAGGAATTTCAATGGTTTTGTTCGAGTGAAATGTCCATCTAACTATAACACCCCTAAAACCTATTGTTTTTTGAGTGAATTTCTAAGGTTTTTTAAATGCTAACTCCTAACTATATCAGGCCTGAAACCTATGTTTTTTTCAGTGAATTTCAAAGGATTTTTAAATGCTAACTCCTAACTATATCAGGCCTGAAACCTATGGTTTTTTCAGTGAATTTGAAAGGTTTTTTAAATGCTAATTCCTAACTATATCAGGCCTGAAACCTATGGTTTTTTCAGTGAATATATATATAAATATATAGCTAAAAAACAGTGAATCAATTATTTACATAATTTCTAATCAATAACTATCAATTCATAGATAATTATTATTCAAGTATTAATTAATTAACTTCTCTCCATATACCCCTACAAACCTAGCACCAACTCACCTAAAATATAACCAAAACAATTAGTATTCCATAATTTACATATTTAAAATCGATTCAATAATTAATTAACAATTATTAAGTAATTGTTGCTTAATTATTACTTTAATACCTTCCCACCCTGAACCCCTGTAAAGGTAGCAGCCCACAACTAAAATATAATAAAAATCAATAAGTATTCCATATTTTATATATTTGAAATGTTCATAGATAATTAATGTAAAAATCATAATTAATAGTTAATGTATTATTTTTTACTTAATTAACTTCCTACCCTATACCCCTACAAACCTAGCATGCAGCAACTTAAAAATAATTAAAATCCATTCAAATATTTAATTCACAAATTGTAGTTAATTAATTATTACTTAATTCATTTCCTACCATATACCCCTACAAATATAACATCCTGCAACTAAAATATAGGTAAAATAAATATTTTATAAATTGCATAATTAAAAATATAATAAATAATTAATTAACAATTAATAATTAATTGTAAATTAATTACTTAGTGAACGTCCTACGCTAGAACCCTTCAAACCTAGCAGCCCATATTTAAAATATAATAAAAATAAATAAGTATTCCATAAATTACATAATTAAAAAATAAATGTAATTATTAATGAACAATTAATAATTGTTATTTAAATATTACTTAATTACCTTCCCATACTGTACCCGTACAAATCTAAGAGCCCACAATATCAAATCAATATAAATTGGTATTACATAATTTACATAATAACTATCAATCATATGATTATATGACATTAATTAAATAATTAATATTAATTATTACCTAGATATTTTCCTACCCTAACCCCCTACAAACACAACATGCTCCAACACTATAAATTACTATTAATAATGATTTGAAAAATTCTAAAGCACTTAAAATCACAAGCTATATTTAAAAAAATAATACCATTTATATACACAATAGTAACACATAAAATTAATATATCACTAAAATACATTAAAATAATTTAAAAACAATATTTTTTACCACTATATTACTGAAAGTAATATTAAAAACATCAATATTATTTAAAACGATAACTCCCCATAAAACTATATTCTTGTCAACAATATTCTTGCATCATGATATATATGTCTCGCAATATTTTATTTCTGATTTTTCAGTCTCCTGATATTTGCAACTTGATATTTTGTCCAAACACCTGGAGATATTCTGTATTCCTTTGGCACTCCCAGCACTCCATGTGATGGGCTCAATAACCAGGTGTGAATCCCTTGAGGAAGGCAAACAAAGAGGATAAATTATTAGTATCCAAATGTCCATCATCAGGGGCCCTCCATCATAGAGGTGACTCATTTCAAGACTTGTGCCAATCTCCATTACAGATCTTCAGAGGTCCTGATCCTAGAGGTGACTGATCTTTAGATCTGTGCCAGTCTTCATGTGCCAATCTTTAGAGGCCCTCCATCCTAAAGGGGACTCTCTCTCTCTAGACCTGTGCCAATCTCCATGTGCCGATCCTCAGAGGCCAGCCCCTCCATGATATAGGTGACTCTCTCTAGACCTGTGCTGGTCTCCACGTGTCATAAAGCTGACTCCTGATGAAGAGTCTTTGGCTTGGTCCATTTTCACTGTCATTGTCTGCCAGAGGTATGGGTGACCCTTTTCAGTAGTCACTTTGCTGCTGACCATAGGTGCCTCCCAGAAAAGGCCCTGAATGGGGGGAAAAAGCCTGAAGCCAAAAAAACTCAAAGGTTAAATGGAAGTCCTGGACTGAAATGCTGACCAATGCTGACCAGGGCTCGAGGGCGGAGACACCACTGAAGAAGAAGAGATCCTTCGAGAAGAGTTCCAAGGAACTCTTGCACTGCCTTGCGATACTCCAGATTTACTAAGCCACACAGAGCCATGCAAGGTAATGCAATGGCAATGCAAGGGCTTTCTATATCTGGGCCTCAGTTGCTGTTCTGCATTGCATGAATTTTTTTTTTTATTTGTGCCTTGGTTTATCCACAGAATCCAGAGTAGTTAATGCTAAATGGGGGAGCGTGGGCTCTGAAGTAACTTTACTACTGAAGTAACTTTACTACTATCTTAACTGCTGAAATTTGGCTGTCTATGAAGTTCACTTTTTTATTATGCCCCAATACAGGGAATTGCAATAACTCAAGTGTAAATATATGCAATGGCTGTATCTGAGGCATAATCTCTCGGGCTTTATAGAGCGCGAACTTGACCCGTTAGGGTATCAGAGAGCTTTACACGGTATACAGTGGTGTACAAACAACACGTTTAAAGTGCAGAAATATACAGAATCAACAAAGGAAGATGAGGGCCGGGGTGCTGAGAACATAGGGAAAAAGGGGGATACAGGTGTATGGTTACAATCATAGTTCGAGTCAGTAAAAACAAAGATCCCACATATTTTCGTCGGGTTGAATTGGTGATCTGTGGAAGTAGCGATAGTCTTAGATTCAACTGGCACAATGTGGTGGTTGAGGGCAGGCCTTAGACGAGGAATTTACCCATGAGGAAAGATTTGGCCTCCTTTTTGAAATTTACTAGAGAAGGGATTCTTCTGATGGCGGGTGGAAAGAAGTTCCAAATTCTTAGTGCTACTCCAGTGAACGTCCTATTGTAGGTTCGTTTTTTCTGAAAGAAGGCAGGTTAGAGTAAGAGGTTTCTAGCGGACCGGGAGTTCCTGCTTCCTCCTGATACCACAAGTTTCTGTGCCAGATAAGCGGGGGAGTTTGTGTATAGAGCCTTGTGTGTAATGCATGCCTGTTTCAACTGGATTCTGGCCTCAAGAGGGAGCCAGTTCAGCGCTTTCATGTGTTGGGAGATGTGGTCGAATTTCCTGGTGCCTGTGAGTAGTCTGGCGGCCGCATTGAGGCAGGCTGTTAGAGGTGCTAAGGAGATCTTGGGTAATCCTGTGAGGGTGGAACAGCCATATTCCAGTCTAGAGATGACTAGTGCTTGAACTGCCATTTTTAAGTCAGGAGCATCGATGAAAGGTTTCAGCTTCCATAGGTAGCTCAGGTGGAATCTGGCTGCTTTAGCCATCGATTTAATGTGGTCTTGCATGTTCAGGTTACAGTTGAGGATTATGCCCAGGGATTTGGCAGAGTCCACAATCGTTGGCGGGCAGTTCAGGGCTGTGATGGCTTTGATCCATATATGAATCTCCGGATTGGCTTTTGAAGGGGAGATTAGGAGAAATTCAGTTTTCTTTGCGTTAAGTTTGAGTTGGTTATTGACTAGCCATTGGACAGTCAGTTTTAGGGTCTCATTCAGTGAGAGGATTGTAGTATCTTCATATAAGATAAATTGTACTCCTGTATTTTGTAGTTAGCTGCTCAGCCAGTGTGAGTGTTCCATGTGGAATGATGACGTGACTGGAATGTTGGTGTGGTGAGAGACAGTTAGGAGAGGATGGGCTGAGCAGCTAGCAGGCTGCTCCTGGTGGGGTTATACTATGGACTTAACTATCTTAATAAATAACCTAAAGATATATACTGGCTACGTCTGCTGTGTCACATCAACCTATGGAACCAGGTCACTTCAATTGGCGACGAGTTGGACTTAAAAACCCATGCGTGTGACTAGTGTGTGACTAAACTAATGTGACTTGAAGAAGATTGTTTTGAAGAAAAGAAACTCCTCATCTGGCGGAATCTCCTGGCATCGTGAGCCCCACCAGTGACCACAACACCGGTCGCCCAAACCTTTGTGTGCCAGTTCGAGTGAGGAGTGGAGCTGCAAGTTGGTCATTAGTGCAAAACAGAAGTTTGCCTCAGTTCTGTTTCAACTACAAGGTGTTGTCTCCCTGAGCCGTCTTCTGGATGTTTTTGCGACCAAGTTGGCTGTTTTAAGATCGCTGCTGGCCTTAGTGTCAGTCGTGTTGATGTACCTGCTGGTCTGGGGAGGGTCAGTGCAACAACCAACTTCAAGGCTCCAGTACTAAAGGGCAATGCACCTTTGTAATCAAGGTAATGGATGGTTTCCTGTGTTGTTCTGCTGTCTTGGGAGAGTGTCTCCATCGTGAGGAGTTCTCCAGAGGACTCGCAACTGAATTGGCTCAACAAATGAGTGTTATTGTTTTGGGAGAATATGTTCGGGGGCAAGGATCGGGCCCCGGTGTTAATTTGGTGTAAAGCGACGTTATACTCCTTGAAAAGAGCTCAACACATTCTGATAATCTCGAGTGAGGATAAAGAGCGAGGAGATGTGTGCTTTGGAGGAGACAGGCATGTGCGGTGTGCTTGCTACATTTTGGGACGTCATTGTGTGGATTTTACATGTCTTACTTCAACCAATTTATCGTTTTGACCACAAGCAATCTGCCTTCAGGGGAGACAGTGTTCATCATTTTTGTCATTTTGTATGGTCGTTGCGCACTTTGGTGTTGTTCATTGTGCTCATCGCAGCGTTTAGAGTGTTTTTGCCTTGTCTGCAAATCTTTTTGACTGTTGGGCAGTGAGCGAGACATAAGAGGTGAGACATTGTTTTTTTCTATGATTTTTGGAGTCTTTTGAGTCCCCGTTACTTCAGTGCCAGTTCAACCGCACTTTTCAAATTTAAAAATCAGGGGCGCGAGTCACCAGCTGAGCGCGCACACTCACCTATTTTCTTGTCAGTCGCGCAGAGCTTCTCATTTCGTCATTCTTCGAAGTCTTCGTTCCGTGGTTCTCGTTGCTAGTCAACTGGGATCTTTGTTTCTGGACGCTTTGCAGCACGTACGCGCTGAGAGCCACCCGGCAGGACGTCTCCAACGTGACGCCATTTTGTGTTTGGCTCCTGTTTATATAGAAGTATGTGTTGATCATCTATCAACCATGTCATTTAGCCAATCATTTTTTTTTGCGTGTTTGGTTTTTCCAATAAAGTTTGCAAAGCTCTTCAGCAGCAGCGTCGTAACGTTCAACATGGAGCTGTATTATTTTTCGATTTTCTGAAGCGCTAGAAGGTTATCCCATGATGACCAGATGGATAATTTTACAGAGGTCAGTGCATGTCATTATCCGGTGTCAGAGTTGGTGTGTTTTGTGGAAATTTTACATATGGACATAACGAAAGTTTAACAGGAATATTTCTAAAAAAAAAAAGGCTTATTGGAGCGACAATGACTTTCAACAGGAACTGTGTTTCATTATTTTATTCCTCTGCACAAGGTTACGTTGCCATCTGGTGTCCCAAGTTGGAATTTATTTTCTTTAAGTTAGAGACCTGTGAGTTGGTTCGATTTTCGATTTTTGGAGCTCGTACAAAGTACTACTTTGTTCATGGCAATGCCTAGTCTTTATCATCATCGTGGCGACAGGCACACCATTGTCGTTTTTGGTGCATGTCTACAGTATTTACTGCTCAAATGTTTTGTTTTACAGGAAAAGTAATCTATACTTTTACAATGTCCTGCTATGTTTCTTATTTAGTCAGTTTTTAGGGGGTTATTGTCCCACCTATGTAATTAGTAATGGGTGCCAGTCCTATTTACTCAGTTTTTAGGGGGTATTAGTCCCACCTACGTAAATGTTTATGGGTGTTAGTCCCGTGCATTTAGTGTTTAGGGGGTGTTAGTCCCACCTAGGTAATTAGTGATGGGTTTTAGTCATTTTTACTAAATTTTAAGGGGGTGTGAGTCCCACCTTTGTTCACGTTTGTGTTGGGTTTTAGTCCCTTCATTTATTTATTAGCCGTTGTGTGTGAGGGTATTTGTCTTTTGACGCCTCACTGTGCTGCATTCTGTTATGTTTGTTGCACTAGTCTATGGGTGTTAGTCCCATACACTTTGTGTTTAGGGGGTGTCAGTCCCACCTATGTCAGTAGTATTGGGTGTTAGTCCCATACACTTAGTATTTAGGGGGTGTTAGTCCCATCTACGTTTTAGTAATGAGTGACATCCACCCATTGTGTATTTGGTTGGGAGACTTTCTTCTTGTCTGTTTCTGTGGTTCCTCAAGTGTTTTTTTTTATTGTGATTTTCAGTGTTGGTTTTCATGAGTATATTGTGTGGTGTTTCCAACCTCCGTTTGGTAGTTTAGCGTTGTTGGTTTAACGTTTTTTTTGTGTCTCATTACAGGAGGAGGTTGGTCATGGTGTGTGAGTTTAATGTTTTCTTTTTATTCTTATTATAAGAGGAGGATGGTGATAGTTCATTCTTTTTCCGTCCTTTTCTTATCTTTTTCCTTCCGTTTTATAGTCTGGTTCCCTTTCGTGGTATGTGTAATTCATCTTACCCTTGGTATTTGGACTATTTATCTCTTGTTTATTTTGTGTTTAGTTATTATGTACTTTTAGTGCTCTTTGTTTTATTGTCAACTGTAAAGAAGGGAGATATTGTAGTATCTTCATATAAGATAAATTGTACTCCTGTATTTTGTAGTTAGCTGCTCAGCCAGTGTGAGTGTTCCATGTGGAATGATGACGTGACTGGAATGTTGGTGTGGTGAGAGACAGTTAGGAGAGGATGGGCTGAGCAGCTAGCAGGCTGCTCCTGGTGGGGTTATGCTATGGACTTAACTATCTTAATAAATAACCTAAAGATATATACTGGCTACGTCTGCTGTGTCACATCAACCTATGGAACCAGGTCACTTCAAGGATCTCTTCGAGCGAAGAGATATTGATGTATATTTGGGAATCGTCCGCATACATATGGTAGGATATGTTGGCTGTAGGAAGGTGGAATCTGACAGCATGGTCGCCCCCACTTTTTTCCTGGTGTTTGAATGGTTTTTGACTGGTCTGGCTGGGATCCTATTATCCAGGACCCCAGCCTATCTGCTTACTCCCTTAAATGACTGGTGTGCATATTAGATGCACTAGTGATTGGATACTGTGGTACCTTATAAGCCCCTAGTATATGGTACCTTAGGTACGAAGGGCATAGGTACTTCACAGGCCTACCAGGGGCTGAAGCATGTATTATGCCACCCCTGGGAAGCAGACTAAATCTGACACCACAGGCCTGCTACTGCAGCCTGGGTGAGGTAGTGTTAGCACTCCTCACTGAGGTATAGGGTCCTATATCTCACCTTACACACACATATAAACCTATCAGTTACCCATAAGGCAGGCCCTATCAATCCTGAGGGCAGGGTGCTTGGTTTACAATGTGAGGGGGTGCCTCTGCATGAGCAGGGCCCCTCTGCAGCTGGCAGAGTCTATTCTCTGTGGCTGTTTGTGGATGCGGTTAAACCATATACTCTTAAGTGCATTATAACCTAGCGGTAAATGCTAACTTTGGAATGACTACATCAAAACATGTCGTGTTTGATGTCAAACAACTTGGAATCATACCCCCACACCAGTAACTGGTGTGGGAGTATGATCCCACCCTTCTAGAGGGGAAGACATTTACCTACTGTGGAAACACGGTAGAAATCTGAAAGAGCCCTGGCATCACAAAATGGATGCCACCAGCACAGACACTGGGCTGCCCTCCTGCTGCTGACTGAAACTCGCAGTGGAGGAGGCCCAACAATAGGCATCCTGTCACAGGTAGGTGTAACCACCTTCCAGACAGGATTTAGTGTATTGGGGCTGGGTGGGTGCACTCCTAGAGTGCTTTGAAGTCCTGCACGGGGAGAGCAGTAGGCTCCTCTGTGCATATGCCAGCTCAAACCGGTTCAGGGGCTACCTGCCCCTGCTCTGGCACAAAACTGGACAAAGGGAAGTGGGTGTAACCACCCACTCCCCTGACCCTCCCAGAGGAGTGGTCATAGAGCTAGTCCCTCCCTTTCCTTTAGTATAAGATAGGGAAACCTTGCCATTGCAAATCAGATACCCCTGGACGACACTCTACAAGAAGAATCCTGGCCCTTCGACGTTCCACTACCTTTGGAAGATGGAAGAATCTCTCTTGGAGTCAAGGAGTGACTCCCCTGCTTGGCAGGCATCACAAACTTTCCCGGTCCCGCCGGAGTCCGAAGTCCCTGCAGCCCTGGAAGCAGATTTCCTGACTTTTTGATGGCCATTGTAAGTCACGAGTGACGAGGAACAGCAATACCCGGGTACCCTGCACTGTTGTCGAGTGCAACCCCTTCACGACGTCCTACGAACTTGTGCATTGGACCACGTGTGGTCCAAGCCTCCAGCAGGATTTCCCTTGAAAATCAGAGGCTTACCTCATTCAGAGTGACCGTGGGCTCCTGTGAAGCGAATCCTCATGAGGTGTCTTTGCGATCCCTTGCCGGTTGGCTTGTGGGTCCCCTGAAGACTTTCTCATCAAACCAAAGGGCTCCCCTGGTTTCGTCAGGCCTGCCCTGACTTACCCTTGCTGGGTGAGTCCCTCAGACCTTGCTGGTCTGCACCGCTGACTTTCTTCAATTTCCACGAGACTTGCTATTGCCAAGGCTTGTTGGCTCCAATCCGGTTGCCGACACATCAGTAAGCTGCAGACTTTGTGGGACACGCCAAATCCAGCTCCTGGCCATCGTCGATGCCTCCTGGACCTCGTGGCTGAAGAGTCAAAACCCCCTTGATCACCTGAAATCACCCGACCTCCGTGGGCATCCATCTTCCTGGCCCGGGTCACTGGCAAGTGACTGTGAACACTGTCCCTTCTGCTTTCAGGTCTTCTTTGTCTTGAATCCAGCCTTGGATTCCACCGGCCACTTCTCCAGTCTTCGCAAGCAGCAAAACTTCTTCGGCTTCCATAGAAAACGACGACGTGACCCGACACCAAAAGACACCTATGCACCCGGCTTCCCTGGGTGAGATAACTCGTGCCCTCCAGTGCTCCTGTGGGTGTTGGCCCTCGAACTACTTACCTTGTAAGTGGCTTGCTTGTAGACTCTACAAGTAACCTTAAACTTTAAAAATCCAACCGCGACTTGCTCCATTGAAATCAACAGGGAACCCGCGGCTGTGTTCTCACACTGCACGCGTCTCCCGTGGATCTTTTACTTACCTGCCTTGGGTGGATTAGTGAAGCCCCAGCGATTCTACAGGCCCTAGGCCTTGTCCCCTGGCGAGTCGACTTTCCTAAACCTCTTGTATAGTATATGGTCTGGTACGCCCCTAGGTCCCCAGCCATAATTGTGCTTAACTTATTGTGAAACGTTGATATTTGCATATGTTCCTGACTTCAAATCTCATAAAGAGATTAGTAGAGTGTGTCTAGAAATAAATACATATTTATTTGATATATATACCTGTGTGGTGTCCTTTCATTTGGTAATTCAAGAGATTATAAGTTAAAACAAGCTGCTTTACATTCCTCTGAGACTTAGCCTGAAGGCTGCTCTCCACAGCTACCACTAGGATAGATTTCTTTAAAAGGTTGTCTTAAACCTATCTACCATAAGAGTTGAATTGGACTGGTGCAAGGTGGCCACTAGAACTAGTGACCAGCATATGCCAGGCCAACTTCTCACATTGGTGGGCAGAGTGTGGGATTCCAGCTTGCCATTGTTCTACCAGAAAATCTCTATTTGTATTACTAACTGAAAACTACTAAAGGTACTTAAGGTACATATAAAGTCAAGCTTAGTATCAATAAGTTCTACTGAACTTAGAGCTGTTTGTGAAGGGATAGCACACCCTTGCTACAGCTCAAGCTGGGATCAGTAGGCCACAAACTAGTGTAGGTAGTACAACACTGCACAACACTAGAATGTCCTCAAGGGATGGAGCCAGTGGGTCCACCCAGCCTCAGTATAAGGACATGACCTTCTTTGACTTGAAGGCCATGTGTGTTGCAAGACACCTGAAGCTAGGACAGAGTCCCTCCACACTAGGCCTGATAGATCTGCTGACAGCAGATGATCTTAGATTAGCTCTAGGAGCTAATGGATCTGGATCAGGGGTGGGTCAGCTATAGTCTCTGGGTTAGATGATGAAAATCAAGATGACTTGGACTCTGTAATTGAAGGGCCCGGCCCACATGGGTCTGAAAAAGACAGAGGAATTCTCCCTAAGAGAACTGACAGAGTGGAGGAGAGGCCAAGGTCCCTTTCTAGGGACTCTGACCTCTCATATCACTCTGGCAGATAATCTGTCCATCAGAGGAGCTCATACTTTAATAGAAGAGAGACCTCCACTGAAAGAATGTACAAACTGCTGCAGTACGAGGAAGCAAGGTTTGCCCTTAAGGCCAAGCAGTTGGCATTAGATAAAGAAACCTTTGAGCTCCAGAGAGCTTCTAGAAAAGAGGGGTTAGAACCCCCTGGTGGCAGCAACAGTGTCCCTAGAGTCAGAGATTACATTCCAGTCCATAGGAACCTGTCCAAGGTTGTTCCTCCCTACCAGAGTGGGGATGATATCCACAAATGTATAACTGCTATGGAGAAGGCCTGTAGAGTACAACAGGTCCCCCAGAAACAGTGGGCAGCAATCTTGTGGCTCTCCTTTTCAGATAAAGGTAGAGACAAGCTCCTCACTGTTAGAGAAGAGGATGCTGATGATTATGAAGTCTTGAAGAGTGCATTATAGATGGGTTTGGTTTAACCACTGAACAGTACAGGTTGAAGTTCAGAGATACCCAGAAAGCACAGACACAGGACTGGGTGGATTTTGTAGAGTGTGCTACCAAGGCTCTGGAGGGTTGGATAATTGGCAGTAGAGCAACTGACTTTAAGGGATTGTATAATCTAATAATGAGAGAGCAGATCCTTAACAATTGTCAAAACCAGCTCTTTCACCAGTACCTGGTGGACTCTGATCTGACCTCTCCCCAAGAATTGGGAAAGAAGGCAGACAAATGGGTCAGAACCAGGGTGAGGCCCAAGAAGCAAGGTGGTGACCAGAAGAAAGATTCCACTAAGCCCAAAGAGAAAGGTGGGGATAATAAAAGTACAGAAAAGTCCTCTGAAAGGCCCCCAAAATCCAGTTCTGGGGGTGGGTCCCAAAATCCTTCCTCTTCCAATAAGAAACCATATTGCCATGTGTGCAAACAACCTGGCCACTGGAAACCTGACTCCAGCTGTCCAAAGAATGGCAATCAAGAAAATGCTCCTCCCATTGCAGCTCCAACACCTCCTGTTACTACCAGTAGTAATCCCCCAGGTGGTGGGAGTGCACCCGAAAACTTAGTTGGGTTTTCTTGGGGAACTCAGGTGGACTCTGGCCTAACCAGGTCCCCCACAAGAGCAACTCTAGTCTGTGATACTGGCATGGGGTTTGCCAACTTTACCATGAGTCCCAATATTTAGGGCAGGTTCAGACAAGAGCCCATGATCAATGGTCAGAAGGCTGTGGCCTACAGGGACACAGGGGCTAGTGTCACCATGGTGACAAGGAGACTAGTGCCCCTAGAACAGCTCTTACCTGAGTTTAGATACCAGGTGACCAATATTGATGGAATTAGGACAGACCATCCCATGGCAGTGGTAAATCTCAGCTGGGGAGGGGTCACTGGCCCAAAGACAGTGACAGTGTCCCCAACCTTGCCTGTAGATTGTCTACTGGGGAATGATCTGGAAATCTCAGCCTGGGCTGAGGTAGATCACAATGCCCATTTAAGAATGTTAGACATCCCTGAGAGAGTGGATGAGACCCTGAGGGCCTCACTTCCACCCCAGGGGAAATTAAGAGGAGTGAAGCCTGAAACAATGGATCACTCCACACAAACAGAGAGCATAGGGGGTGAGGAACAGTCCTCCCCCCACCAGACTAAAGGTAAGGGTCATCTTTCTAAGGGAACTGATCCTGCCCCTTGTGAAGTAACTGCCCCAGAAGTGGTCAGGCCTGTCCTGGCCACAGCTCTGATGGCAGGGGACCCTTTTAAGGTGGTACCCAGTCTGGAGCAGGTGTCCTGCCCCTCTCTACCCTGCCTCAGTCAGCCCAGGGCTGCAGAGGTCAGGGAGGTCAGTGGACCCTTAGTGGGCCCCTGTCCAGAGGAACCCTCTCATCAACAGATTAGGGACACCCAGCAGAGTAATTCTAGCCAGGTGAATATTCCTCTACATACTGAGGGACCCCCCTTACCACTCGGTACAGGTATCCCACAGATGGACTTTGTTGGGCACAGGGAGACCTGGGGCATAGTTGCCCCAAACATTCCAATGCCCTCCATTATTCCAACCAGAGGGACCCAACCCCCATCTGTAGGCAGCCAGAGGTTGACCCTTAGGGCCAGATATGACACAGTCATGGACAGAAAGGCTTCCATGGTGACCAGTGTCCTGAGAAAGTTGAGACCACCCCAAATAGGGCCTCACTTCCAGACTCAGACACCCCACCAGCCTGCTTCTGTACCAAAACACAATACAGGTAATTTCCCTAGACTTTGGGGAAACTCTAGAACCCCTTGGGGTAGGATTTCCCAAGTGGACCATGAGACAGGGAGCAACCATGCTAGTGCAGGTTCTTCCTTATATGGCCACTCAGGAAATAAAGGCTTATCTGGACAAGGTTAGCCTTATCTCCTTTCGTTTGGGGGGGTTATGTAGGAAGGTGGAATCTGACTGCATGGTCGCCCCCACTTTTTTCCTGGTGTTTGAATGGTTTTTGACTAGTCTGGCTGGGATCCTGCTATCCAGGACCCCAGCCTATCTGCTTACTCCCTTAAATGACTGGTGTGCATATTAGATGCCCTAGTGCTTGGATACTGTGGTACCTTATGAGCCCCTAGTATATGGTACCTTAGGTACGAAGGGCATAGGTACTTCACAGGCCTACCAGGGGCTGAAGCATGTATTATGCCACCCCTGGGAAGCAGACTAAATCTGACACCACAGGCCTGCTACTGCAGCCTGGGTGAGGTAGTGTTAGCACTCCTCACTGAGGTTTAGGTTCCTATATCTCACCTTACACACACATATAAACCTATCAGTCACCCCTAAGGCAGGCCCTATCAATCCTGAGGGCAGGGTGCTTGGTTTACAATGTGAGGGGGTGCCTCTGCATGAGCAGGGCCCCTCTGCAGCTGGCAGAGTCTATTCTCTGTGGCTGTTTGTGGATGCGGTTAAACCATATACTCTTAAGTGCATTATAACCTAGCGGTAAATGCTAACTTTGGAATGACTGCATCAAAACATGTAGTGTTTGGTGTCAAACAACTTGGAATCATACCCCCACACCAGTAACTGGTGTGGGAGTATGATCCCACCCTTCTAGAGGGGAAGACATGTACCTGCTGTGGAAACGTGGTAGAAATCTGAAAGAGCCCTGGCATCACAAAATGGATGCCACCATCACAGACACTGGGCTGCCCTCCTGCTGCTGACTGAAACTCGCAGTGGAGGAGGCCCAACAATAGGCATCCTGTCACACGGAGGTGTAACCACCTTCCAGACAGGATTTAGTGTATTGGGGCTGGGTGGGTGCACTCCTATTGTGCTATTGTGAAGTCCTGCACTGGGGGAGCAGTAGGCTCCTCTGTGCATATGCCAGCTCAAACCGGTTCAGGGGCTACTAGCCCCTGCTCTGGTACGAAACTGGGCAAAGGGAAGTGGGTGTAGCCACCCACTCCCCTGACCCTCCCAGAGGAGTGGTCATAGAGCTAGTCCCTTTCTTAACTTTAGTATAAGATAGGGAAACCTTGCCATTGCAAATCAGATACCCCTGTACGACGCTCTACAAGAAGAATCCTGGCCCTTCGACGTTCCACTACCTTTGGAAGATGGAAGAATCTCCCTTGGAGTCAAGGAGTGACTCCCCTGCTTGGCAGGCACCAAAAACTTGAATCAACGGTCGCAAACTTTCCTGCTCCTGCCAGAGTCCAAAGTCCCTGCAGCCCCGGAAGTGGATTTCCTGCCTTCTCGATGGCCATTGTGAGTCCCCAACAGAGTTGAGGTGAGTGGACCCCACGAGTGACGAGGAACAGCAATACCCAGGTACCCTGCACTATTGTCGAGTGCAACCACTTCACGACGTTCTACGAACTTGTGCATTGGACCAGGTGTCGCCCGACCCTCCAGCAGGATTTCCTTTGATTTCCTTTGAGGCCTACCTCATCCTGAGTGACCGTGGGCTCCTCTGAAGCGAATCTTCACAAGGCGTCTTTGTGATCCCTTGCCGGTTGGCTTGTGGGTCCCCTAAAGACTTTCTCATCAAACCAAAGGGCTCCCCTGGTTTCTGCAGGCCTTCCCTGACGTACCCTTGCTGGGTGAGTCCCTCAGACCTTGCTGGTTTGCACCGCTGACTTTCTTCAATTTCCACGAGACTTGCTGTTGCCAAGGCTTGTTGGCTCCAATCCGGTTGCTGACACCTCAGTAAGCTGCAGACTTTGTGGGACACTCCGAATCCAGCTCCTGGCCATCGTCAACGCCTCCTGGACCTCGTGGCTGAAGAGTCAAAACCCCCTTGATCACCTGAAATCACCCGACGTCCGTGGGCATCCATCTTCCTGGCCCCGGGTCACTGGCAAGTGACTGTGAACACTGTCCCTTCTGCTTTCAGGTCTTCTTCATCTTGAATCCAGCCTTGGATTCCACCAGACACTTCTCCAGTCTTCGCAAGCAGCAAAACTTCTTGGTCTTCCATAGAAAACGACGACGCGACCCGACACCAAAAGACACCTATGCACCGGCTTCCCTGGGTGAGGTAACTCGTGTAATCTGGTGCTCCTGTGGGTGTTGGCCCTCGAACTACTTATCTTGTAAGTGGCTTGCTTGTAGACTCTCTAGAAGTACCCTTAAACTTTAAAAATACAACCGCGACTTGCTCCATTGAAATCAATAGGGAACCCACGGCTGTTTTCTCACACTGCACGCGTCTCCCGTGAGTCTTTTACTTACCTGCCTTGGGTGGATTAGTGAAGCCCCAGCGATTCTACAGGCCCTAGGCCTTGTCCCCTGGCAAGTCGACTTTCCTAAAACTCTTTTGTAGTATATGGTCTGGTACGCCCCTAGGGCCCCAGCCATATTTGTGCTTCACTTATTGTGAAACGTTGATATTTGCATATGTTCCTGACTTCTAATCTCATAAAGAGATTAGTAGAGTGTGAGTGTGTCTAGAAATAAATACATATATATTTGATATATATACCTGTGTGGTGTCCTTTCGTTTGGTAATTCAAGAGATTATAAGGTAAAACAAGCTGCTTTACATTCCTCTGAGACTTAGCCTGAAGGCTGCTCTCCACAGCTACCACTAGGATAGCTTTCTTTAAAAGGTTGTCTTAAACCTATCTACCATAAGAGTCGAATTGGACTGGTGCAAGGTGGCCACTATAACTAGTGACCAGCATATGCCAGGCCAACTTCTCACATTGGCGGTACGAAGAATTTCAGTGAGTGGTTCTAAGTAAAGATTAAAGAGGGTGGAGGACAGGGTTGAGCCTTGGGCGACTCCAACCGTGACCGGGGTGGGAGCTGATAGGTTGCCGTTGATGAGGAGTCTCTGGGAGCGGTTGTGGAGGGAGGACTTGAACCATTCTAGGACCACGCCATCCAGACCCATCCTGACTCTGAGGCGTTCAAGTAGTTTTTCATGGTTGACCGTATCGAAGGCGGAAGATAGATCAAGGAGGATAAGCAGGCAGGTTTTGCCTTGGTCTAGGGCTTAGAGGGCATCGTCCACGATGTGGAGCATAGTGGTTTCAGTGCTGTGCCCTGTTCTGAATCCAGATTGGAAGTTATCAAGTAGGTGGAAGTTGTTGATGTGCTGACTTAATTGGTATTGTACACACTTCTCCAATACTTTGGCTAATAGCGGGATATTGGAGATAGGTCTGAAATTGTCAGGGGAGGCTGGATCCAGTGATGGTTTTTTTTAAATAGGGAGGACTTGGCCGGCTTTCAAAGGGTCCGGAATCGAACCCTGCTGGAGAGAGGCGTTGATTATTGTAGTCCAGCAAGGAACGATGGATTGGGAGGCGGCAGCGAGGCAGTTGGAAGGTAGTGGGTCATTAAAGTGGTTATTAGGGTTTAAGGTAGAGAGGATTTTGGAGATAGAGTCTTCAATATAGTATTCGAAGTCAGTCCAGCGGGCTTGGTTTTTAGGTGAGGCCAGAGGGGGTGGTGCAAAAAAAGGGGGAAGGTCAGGAAGGGGTTGAGAGTAGGTGGCAGTACTGAGTTCAATTCCTAATGCTGTGATTTTATCAGCGAAGAAGGAGGAGAATTCCTCTGACGATATTAGAGATTTGGGGGATTCTTTTGGTGTTTTGGCCAATTTATTAGATTGGTGTTTTACCAGTTCAAAGAGCTTGCGGTGTCTATTCTTGGCATTCCCCAATTCCGATCTGAAATAATCTTTTTTGGAATTGAGGATGTGCTTGTTGTAGGTGTTTCTCGCCTGGCGGAGAAGTTTTAGATGCGTGGCAGAGGGGTGTTGTCTCCAGATTCTTTCAGATTGCCGTAGGGATCTCCTCTCCATGTTGAGGGAACCAGTGAACCAAGGGCTTCTGTCTTTGATTTGTGTTCTTTTTAGTTTTAGAGGGCAAGGTCGTCCAGAATGTTTGAAATGGACGAAAAGTAATGTTCATTGAGGTCGCTGACCGTGGTTATGTGCGAAGGGGGGGGTCAGATTTGCAGCGAGCCTCTAGTTTCATAAGGTCGAGGTTCTTAGTGTCTCTGGTCCAGCGTTTGGGAATCACCGGTTGCGGCGTCTTTGACTTGCGGGTCCCAGGTAAAGTGAAGGAGATGGAGTGGTGGTCAGGCCAGTCACATGGGTCTATGGAGATAAGCTTGGCTGAGGATTCCTTAGAAATGATCCAGTCAAGGATGGCCCCTTTTCAGTGGGTTGGCAGAGAGCAGGCTTGAGTCAGGGCTTGGTCGGTTAGGAGGTCTTTGATGGCGTTGACATAGGGATCTTTGGTGTCATTCCAGTGCAGGTTGAATCCACCAGGAGAATCTCTGTGGCATTGGAGGAAATCTTTGTTGTGATGATTTCCAAGAGGTGATCGGTGAAAGAATCATTCGAACCTGGAGGATGGTAAAAAATGTGCAAGTTGCAAAGGTGTAGTGAGTTGCTGCAGATGAAGAATGCGAGGTATTCGCATGAGTCAGTGGAGTCCTCCGAGAGTTCTGTGACAAGAAGGGAGGATCAGTAGATGCAGGGAATGCCGCCTCCTTTCCTGTTGGAATGTCTGTCCAGTCTGGCTATGTTGTAGTTGGGAGGGACTAATAAGTCCAGGCAGGGGGAAGAGTATTCATTGAGCCACGATTCCGTTAGTATGGCTAGGTCAAGGTTTTTGTTCAAGATGAGGTCAGCAATATCAGCGGGATGCTTGACTGCTGAGCGGCAGTTGATTAAAAGACCAGATGTGGGGGGGTCTGGTAGAGTGTCATGAGTCAAGACGGACAGAGGTACATGTGCGAGGTTGCTTTTTACCACACTTCTGTTATGGAGGGTAGCAGGCCTGTTGGGGTTGATGGTGACCGTGTTGATGGGGTGTTCAGGACTCGTATCTAGTGGACAGGGAGTGGCTTGGACAGAGTTGTGGTCTTGGAGGATGGCTAGGATTTTGTTTCCCGTGAGGTCTAGAGGATTAGAGTTGGCGGTGGTAGAGTTGTAGGAGAATGCGAGAGCTCGGAATTCCCCCTCTGAGAGGTGGCAAGGTTGTTTGCATGGGCGGAGATGTCTCCGAGGTAGCGGGAGTGGGTGCTTGGGGGGCTTGGTGTTCGGTGTGGGGGAGGTATGCGGTGGCTTGAGGTTAGCAAGGGAAAGCTCGGCGAGGTTAATTAGGTTCATAAGGTACAGGATAGAGCTATGAATGCTTTGGGTGAGTTTAGCAGCTCTGTAGTGCAGAGTTTCAAGATTAGTATAAGCTGGGGGTGCTAGCGGGCAGGGGGTCAGAGGGTCAGGAGCAGTCCAAGGGGCATGTAAGGGTGGAAGGGGAGGTAGATAGGTTTGAGCAGACTCCGGGGTTTTTGGAAGGGTACCTAGCTCGTGATTTAGGTGGGTGGCTGACGGGGAGGGGGTCGGAGGTCTAGGGGCGGCTCTGTAAGAGGTGCCGGGGGACGAGCTATATTTGTGAGGGTGATCAGTGGTGGGAGCCATTGGAGGGTTAGATCGAACTGAGTCCGGGGTCATTGGGAGCATACCAGTCTCCAAGTTGGTGGGGGGAGTTGGGAGGGAGGGGATCGAGGGTATAGGAGAGTGCCTATGATGGGGGTCAGTGGGCATGCTGGAGGGAATAGGAAGAGCTACAGTAGAAGCCCTAGGAGGGGGGTATGCGGGTGGCTGGGCACAATGGACTGGCAGGACGGTGGATCATTGGTGCAGGTGTTGCTTACCCTATTTGTGTCGTGCACATGGTTTCTGTGGAGGATGAAAAGGTCTGTGAATTTATTGAGATTATTGGTTGAGGCTTGGATCAGAACGATGCAATTTTTGTAGAGGGTGATGGTGAGGTCGGCTTGCAGGATGGATGAGGGAGCAATTGTGAGTTTGGTGCCATAGGGAATGTTTTTATTTGAACGAACATTAAGAAGGTGCGCCAATGATTTGCGCCAGACAGCGGTTCTTCTGGAGTCGAAAATGAGGTCATTTTTGCAAATGCCGCTGTCTGTGTTGAAGCGCAGGACAGATATCAGCGTCTCAGGGTGTTTTTTAGGGTGGCGTGCTTGAATGCTTTAGCAGCAGTTTTGGAGAGGTTGGAGGGGTAGGCCAGTGTATAGGAGTTTTCCCCTGACCACATGAGGACGGGACGTGACATGATCGTTAGGGAATGGCGCAGATGTGAAAAACAAATGTGAAGAAGCCTACGGAGGGGATGAATCTCAGGGTACACAGGTATGGTGTAGAAGGTGGTGTAGAAGTCTTCCAGGGTCCTGATATTAAAGTTAGGTGGGTCTTCGGGTACAACAGTGTAACTGTGTTGTCAATCAGTAGAGATTTCAAACCATAGGGATTTGAGGCCGCGCCATGCTAGTTTATTATTGAGCAGTTTAGAAATGGTGGAAAATTAAAGACCACGGAGTGACCACGCACATTGCTATAATTGAAGCGACTTTGTAAGGGTTTTAGTTGCAGCTGCAAAACTCTGGCTTGCTCGTTGCGACCCCAGTGACTTCCTTTGTAACCCCTGGCCTCAGAGTTTGAAAAAGCAGTGCCAAGAATACAGGGGAGGCTCCACACCTATTTTCTGCCCATTATTTGTAACACTAATGGTGAAAAATGTTGTAATAGTCACTAGTAGTGTAATAAAAAAATTGAGCATAATTAGCATGAACAGCGCCTTTCGGGGCAGTTTAAGTAAGTAAAAAATGCTTTTAAATGTATGCTGTGTGTGTGCTTATGGGTGAGAGTGTGCTTATGTGAGACAGAGAATGTGTATGTGCGAACATGTGTTGGTATGTGTAAGCATGAATGTGAGTGAAACTGAGAGTCGGTGACAAATAGTAAGTGAGAATGTGTTACATCGCATTTCAATAAGTGAGCATGAGTAAGTTAAGTCAAATTTTCTTGGGGTGAGAACCCCCTAGAAGAGGTCCAGCTAACTCACTTAGCTCACTAAAATTCATGGGGAGATTATGCCCCAAAACATTCAAAGATCAAGTTAGGACCCTAAAATAGGAGCTATCGAAAGCAGACATTTGTCTGTGTTGTGTAGTTATGTTTGATACATCATTATTATGGAACTTCAGCAATGTCAATTGTTGTGATATCGTCAGGTGTACGGTCATGTAACAGAACGTCCTGGAAAATAAAGGGTCAAGAATGATAAACTGTCACTTCCTGTGTGTCATTAACGTCAAACAGTATGTGATTTTACCTCTGCTCATCCTGACATGTTGGTGAATACACTCCAAGATTAAATCTGGGTTATTTTCTTTATTTTACAGACGGCCTGGACTTACTTCTTGGGGGAAACATTCTGCTAATTATTTGTCAAGTGTACCTGAGGCATTTACTCCGAGTACCCACATATTGCAGGGTTAAATACTGGACTGCGGGGTACAGGATGAGTGCTGAACAGATTCTTAGCACCAATACCAATGTAGTAGCATGGTGACTTCACCAAATCTCTGCGAACGTTGGGCAATTCACGTTCCACTTAAATCACTAGAAGTATAATCACACTTATGCCATAAATGTAGCTCAGTAAGTTAAACTCCAGTCTCGGACATCTAGTCACCTGTAAGTGACGAGCTGGAATTTCATCAAAACCACTTCGCTTTCCATCAATCTGAGGTCAATGAAGCAAGTGCCATTGCGTTGGATAATAGTAATCGTCAGTTGCAATGCTTAGAATTGGCAAAACTGTGGTATGAAGCACTACATAGAACACAAAAGGTTGCTATTACTATAAGGCGAGTATTGGTGGAACACGGCATGGCGATCCCAGGGAGAAAACTAGACTAAAATTGCTGCAGGGAACAGACTCCACACATAATGGTCGGTTTGAGGAGGGGTACAAACTTTCAAATATGTTTCCATTCATCAGAGCTAGACATTCAGCGGTAGGATTGTGGACACTCGACAAGGACCTCGAAAGATGGGATGAGATATCTGTCATAAAACGCTTGCTCATCTGTCAAAACTGCTTTGGCATCATTTGAAGAAAGCTACACTCGGTGTCTACTATGGTGTATATGAGGGGTCAATTGCATTTCTAATAATAATAATACTTTATTGTGTGATTTGTTAAAAACCTTTGCAACCGTGTAAAGAAAGGAACGGTCGTTCATTAAATACTGGCTTTGACAATAAGGTTAAAAAAGTCATTGTGTCATAAAATCCAAAAATTAATTAAATACTAGCTTTCAACAATTGGGAATTAAAAATATAATCATTGTAACATAAACGCCTCTATTGCATGATGCTAGGTCTAAGATGCTGTTTAGATTGTACTCGTTTGGAATAGAGGGTATGGCATATTCCTAAAAGAAGGGAGAGAAGTTATGTGGTAAGAATAATTTGGACAGATAATCTCCTATTGTGCCATGCATTGTTTGAAAGTCGAAAGCATGTCTGTTGATCGGTGACTGGAGGCGACAGTCTCAGTGAGGGCAAGGGGACAAGTTGCCGGTCTATCTGTCCCCTTCACATCTCACCTCCTCTAACTTCTTGGAGAAGCGATCCATAAATCTGACCAATGCACAATTCAGACTAGTGTTCAAGGGCTCATTTATAGTTTTTGAAGCACACGCATCCCTGTTCTAAATTCAAGTGAAATGCATTTTGAAAAAACACGCAAACAGTAATAGGGGCTTTGATTCTTCTTTAATAATTCAAAAGGTCTTCCACTCCCTTAAGCCAACGTGTTTCGGTGTTTCTGGGTACACACCCTAAGACTTCATCAGGTCTGGAAGTAATACAAATATCAAAGTTGTAATATAAAAATCACACATGATTTCTTAATTTTCAATACAAGCCCAAACAATAGCCTTGTGCCAGATGGTCTAATCAAACCAATACTTGTAATCCAGACACTCATACTGTGTCTTATTGGTTACTAAATCTAAGCATGTACTTGCTAACCATGAAGTCGCAGGGTGTGTAACCAGAAAAAACAAAACGCGTTGGCTTAAGGGAGTGGAAGACCTTTTGAATTATTAAAGAAGAATCAAAGCCCCTACTACTGTTTGCATGTTTTTCAAAATGTATTTCACTTGAATTTAGAACAGGGATGCGGGTGCTTCAAAAACTGTAAACTGTCTTGTTCAATCTATGATTGATGTTTGGGGAATTGGGGTGTATTTTCCCTCTTTTGAATGCACCGTAAAACATATATAATTGTTGCTCTTGTACTAACTATTGTGAATACTATTTTTGTGCCTAATTTCCCTTTACTCCCAATTCAGTGAATCCTCGTTCAAGGGATCATAACAGGCCAAGACTGCTCCTCTGCAGAATTTTATGTCTTTCCCAATCCAACCCCTTCGCAGCAGAGCCCTGCTATCTTCTAAGACGTTGAGGCACAGGCACACTATGTGTGTTATATCCTCCTTGTGTTGGTTGAGGAGCCAACACATTTCCTGAGCGCAGTCTCTTTTCCATATTGGGAGCTGACAGGATAGGGGAATGACCCTCATTCTCAGCTTTATAAACTGTAGCTTAGTTCGTTCGTTGAAAGTATTCATTCGGTAGCACTGGAGTTTCAGTTGCATGTAAGCCTCTAAATGCATTTGGTTTATTCCTGAGGAGCACCAAGTATGAGTCTTCTCTAATTTGTGCTGGCAAAGCAGTCCGCCTTTTAGCACCCTTGAGCCCATGTATCTTACTCCACTAGTTGCTCTTTTTAAACCAGCGGATCTGGGGCACTTCCTGTGATGCAGCATTGGGTGATAATCCTGGTCAAGTGAAGCACACTTTCTTGCACCAATTTCACGGGGCTCTGGTATGAATCTTTTTGTGAATCATGCCTCATTCTAAATTAAGAGTGACCCTCTGGAGTGGAGCAGGCTGCCATTTCCTTGGCTCCTTCAATTAGGGCAACCTGCTAGTACCCTGAAGTAAGGTCAAAAGTACTCAGGAACTGGGCAGCCCCTGACCTGACACTGAGCTAATCAACCTGGGGAATGGGATGAGCATCAGTATTGGTGACTGAATTTAGCCCCCTGTCATCTACAAAGAACCTGAGTTCTGGTGTAGTGCCCAGTGGGGCAGCTTTTGGTACCATCGTCACATGACTGAACCAGGGGCTACTAGAGGATTCATTCACCCCCAACTCCAACATCATGTATACCTCATCCTTGATGCTGGCCCTTATTTTGGCAGACATCCTATAGATTTTATTGTTGACAGGGAGGCTCTCTCATGTGCCCACATCATGGGTACAACAATGGGTAATGCCAGGAGTGAGGAAAAACAGAGAAGGGAATTGTTACAGCAACTGGTGACAGTCCCTCAGCTGTTCTGAATTCAGGGTAGGGGAAAGGTTTACACCTTCTATTGACCTATCCTTCTAATTGGAGGCTATGAGGTCAGTGAGAGGCTCACTCTCCTCTTCCTTCCCACCATATGTCACCAACAACATGGTGACCTCAGACCTCTCAATGTGTGGTTTGTAACGGTTGAGATGGAGAAGCCTTAGGGGTTGCTTGGGGGTCTTAAAGGCCACCAAGAAGGTGGCCTCTCCCTTCCTTACAACAATCTCATCGGGCCCAGTCCAATGGTCTTGGAGGGCCCTGGGCTCCATGGGCTATATCTCCCATACCTTCAGCGCAGGCTGAAATTCAATAGTGGTAGCCTTCTGGTCATACCCCTACTTCATCACCTCCTGGCTGACCTCCAAGTTTTCAGAAGCTTGCTTGCTTCCAAAACTTGCCCATCTCGCTCCAGAGGGCTAGCGTGTAGCTAACCACAACCTGGGGAGGTTTCCTAGGAGCTTGCTTCCACCCCTCCTTGACCAGACTGATAGGTCCCCTGACAGAATAACCATCCTTAAGCTTAAAGGGGCTAAAGCTAACCCCCTTCTGTGGTACCTCTCTGTAAGCAAAGAATAAGTATGGTAAGAGGATGTCCCACTTACACTTCATGGCCTCAGGCAGGCCTTTCATCAAGCCTTTGAGGGTCTTGTTGCATCTCTCAACCAGCCCATTGGTTTGTGGATGATAGGGTGTGGAGAACTTGTAGATAACTTCACACTCCTTCCACATGAACTGCATATATGCAGGCATGATGTTGGTGCCCCTCTGGTGAAATTCCCCATTAGGGCCTTAGCCACTGGAGGCATAGCTGCAGTCCTCAGAGGTATGACCTCTCTGTATCATGTGGCATGATCCACCAGTACCAAGATAAACTGTTGCCAGAGTCTGTCTGGGAATCTATGGGCCCTACAATGTCAATCCCCACCCTCTCAAAGGGGGTGCTAACAACAGGCAACGGATTCAGTGGAGCTTCATCTTCAGCCCCATCATTCCGCTGGCCTGGCAGGTCAAACAAGCCCTACAGAATGTATCTGAGGAAATCTTCATCCGGGGCCAAGAAATGTAGGGAACAAGCCTGGCAAATATCTTGTATTGTCAGTCCCAGTAGGACGGCCCTGTAGCATTGGGAAACTACCAATGCCCTTGTTGCCCTCTGCACAGGTGCCTTTGACTCACTATACAGGAGGTTTCCCTCCCAGTGCATGTGCTGATTACCAGAGGCATCATCAGCAGTCTTGGCTTCGGCCAGTTGTCTCATGCCCTCCAGGGTTAGGCACTCCTTCTGTGCCCTGCAGAACTCCTGCCAGGTGGGTTTCCCCTCTACTTGACATCCAGCAAGTTCAGGTAGGTCACCAAGGGAGGTCATGTCCTCCTCAGTGGGCTCAAGGGCAACTTCCTCTGGCACCCCATCCACCTCAGCTGGAAGACCTTCAGGTGCTGTTTTCCCATGCCACTTGCCCTTCCCTCTTTTGGCAGCTGTCTAGAACATTTTTCCAGGCTCCAGACTTTCTTGACTCCCCACTGGGAAGCCATGGACCTGGTTATTGTAAGTATCCACTCAGGCAACCCCAATATCTCCAGGTGTGACCTGAGCTCCACTTCCTTCCAAGTAGTGTCCTCCGGGTTATTTCCTAACAAACAATTCACAGGCATGGCAGGACTCAGTGCGACTTTTAGAAAACCTGACACACCCCCACTCAAATGGAACAAGGGCCACTGGGCAGTGACCCTTCACGGTTTTCACCTACCACAACCTGGTGGACTTTATTGGGTAAAATGTGCTCTGGGGCCACCAGCCGACTCCTATCCGTAGTCATGCTGGCTCCTGTGTCCCTCAGAGCCTCAACATCATGCCCATTAATGGTGGCTCACTGCCTATACTTTGCAGTATATGAAGGCATGTGGGCTTTAGGAACCATCTCCATGTCACCCAGGGACACTAGAGTAACCTCACTAACTTCCCTCCCAATGAGTGAGACAAACTCCTCCCGAGCAGTGCACTTGTCAACCCTGGCGTCCCACCTCCAGTGGGAGGCTGTGCCCTCTTGGGACATTTGGGATCCCCCTTGTATTGCCCATACTCATAGCACTCATAGCACTATAGGGATTTGTTCTGACTTTTGTCAGGGAAGCTCTTTTCTTGGTGACTAGATTGGGAATGGAACTCTTTGCCCTGAGAACTGGTTTGGTGGGAACCCTGACCACCATTTTGGGTGTCCCCACAGATGCCTTCTTGGACACTCTGGGGATGACCCAGAGGTCTGCCTCTTCATCAAGGTTCCTGGGGTCAGTCATTTTTCTATCCACTAGGTGATAGTGCAGCTCTAGAAAACAAATATCAAACATGTGCTCCCTCAGAATGTGGTTCTACAGACCAATGAAATCATCTATCGTGCTGCTCCTCACCCAGCCCTTCAGTGCCTTGCTGGAATAGTCTATGAAATCCACCCTGGTCTTTGCAGGGAGCCTGTGGCTACCCCTGGATACCTGCCTATATCTGTAAGCGGTCAACCCAAATTTCTTGACAAGAATGGCCTTCATAGGAGTATACTGTGTCTGGTTGTCTGGTGCAAGGAGTGTGTCTCTCCCTACAGTGAGCCTGTACCTACACCTTATGGTACTCCTCAAGAACCCTCTGCTCCATTAGAGCCACCTCATGAGCTGAGAACCATTTGTCAATATCGTCCCCCACCACATACACAGGCAACAAATCCTTTGGTATGCAAACCTTTTCCTCACCATGGGACACTGCAGGTATGCTGCCACCATTATTGCTAGACTCCACTTGTTTGGCTTAGATGCCCTACTGCTTCAGTTTAGGTTCATGTGCCATTCTTTTCTCTTCCATCTTTAATTTGGCTAGCTCTAGCTCCCATTTGAGCTTCCTTCCTCCCTCCTGTCCTCCAGTTCCTGTGGGGATAGGCCTCTGGCAGATTCACTGCTCCCTACTCCGTCCTGAGAATCAGGGGCCTCCATTCCATCTGCTGGGGATGGGTTGGACCTGCCTCTGATAGTGTTCCCTCCTTCTGCTCATTGTCAACCACCACAGCCTGCCATCTTTGCACCTCCTCAATGGTCCTGAGGACTAACTGCAGATCCAGTTTTGTGGCCTTTTGTCTGTTCCTAATCCCTTCTGTGTTTCAGCACCCCAGGCTTGCTGAGGGTATCAAAATTGCAGGCATCCATGATGCAAAAAGGTGCTTTAGGGTACTTACATTTAGAAAAGGGGGGGGCAAACCAATTTAAAAACTTAGGAAAAATGAAAAAAATATGAAATAGTCTGTAGATGTGGAACAGTAGTGTACACCAAGTCACTACTGCACAAACACAAGTTCTCTCCTCACCGCTGATCACCAATGTTAGAAATTGCGTTTCTGGTTGGCAGAGGTATGCACCTGCCCAAGCATGAACCCTAAACTAATCTATGCTCACCCCCTAGAAACTTGGCACAGAGCAGTCAGGCTTAGCTTA
The DNA here is from genome assembly GCF_964204655.1 of Triturus cristatus. NCBI lineage: Eukaryota > Metazoa > Chordata > Amphibia > Caudata > Salamandridae > Triturus > Triturus cristatus. The sequence goes on along the minus strand of NC_140579.1, from coordinate 871,561,005 downwards.
AGAGTCAATGTGTAAAATATTTCTGCAACACTTTAAACAGTAAAACAGTGAAAATACCAAACAAAACAATACCACATCTAGAGCTCAATTTAATTAAGGTCCCTTTAATTCAGGCCTTTTGTTTTAGGCCTAGCTGCTTGCGTAAAAACAGAAAGTTCCTTTATTTCCGCCTTGAAGTTGCTGCTGTGAAAGGAATGCAGACAAGGTGCGAGAGCTGCAGAATTGTATCCCAGGGTGTTGGAAAGTGGGCATAAATACAATGGTATGCATATTATGCAACCTTTTTAAGTTTTGAATTGGGTGCACAGATAAGGAGGAATAAAGCTGGTCCTATTGAAAGTGCATCCCGTTAATTTTTTATTCTCACACTTGGTATGTGATTATTTCACTATTTACCTTCACATTTTGGGTTTAATTGTGTGGACACTTTATTGATTTTTTTTTTTTGGGCAAGATGACAACCGATGATGATAAAAGTGGGCAGAGCTGGTGAGTACCAATCAGCAAGTTCAATTGGTGTTGCGCACGTGAGGTGTCATCTTGTCTCTTCACATTTTTTTCAAAAGTTTTTTTCAAAGGATTGTTAAAAACACCCGGTGTATGTGACGTGCGAGTTCTTACACTGAGAGGATCATTAGTGGGGATTGCCATAAGTAACAACTCTGTATTAAGTTTTTATAAAACTATAAAAATTAAAAATGGAAGGTGAATGGCTGTCGGTGACTACCCCAACCTAAGAAAAGAGGGGAGTACAAAATACCCAAAGATATAGGGATTTGAACCGCAGTTCATGGTGTTTATACCTTCTTAGACCCAGTCTCGTGTATATGGTTATTGCTTGAGAGGAGGGCGACTTGGGTTTATTTCCCTCTATAGCTCCTTATTGTGTGCATGTTGGACAGTGACACCAAAACTGATTCAGCGTATTTCCCTGGGCCCAGAAATAGCTGCTACTGGGATCCAGCAGGTTTCCCCTACTTTCCAGCACTGCGTAAATGTGTTCTATCTCATGGGTGGGGCACATTCTGCTTGAATATCATGCTGCACATCACGATTGAAGACGATACTCTTCCGCCTGTGATGGGATTTAGGGCTAAACCAAGCACATGCAAAGACGCAGGTGACAGGGCAAAGCTGGGCTGCCCTTTCTTGTGTGCTGTTTGTGCCTTCCCGCTGCGCCTTGCGTGCCTTGAAAGCAACCGCCCTTCCACTTGAAGGAAGAGGTGTGGCGCAGCGGCCAGGGTGACTGATGCTGGACGCTGGGGATCACGGTTCGATCACCGGTGGCAGGTCAGCCCAGCACCATGTGACTCCGGGCAGTAGCTCGCTTAATCTTTCCGACGGCCCCCAGCGCCGGAATGCCTGTGGTTAGCTGTGCGCTTTACAAATACTGGATTTACATTTATTTACTTATGGCTAATAAAAAGTGAGTTTATTACCCGTCTCGCATTCTGCACTTTAAGACCCGGTACTCTATTGTGTCCCAGATAACTAGAACCATGACGCCGTTCAGCTGTACCATGGAACTGCCTATATATAACCTGCCGCGATTGCTGTTCATTGACGTAACTGGTATTACCTGGGCTTTAAGTGGGCCGGGTCTCACCGGTGCTGAGCACCGGCAGTTTTTCAGAAGGGGTCCTCAAAACGGGTCTCTATCGGGCTCTGTTTTGTGTCCGTTTTTTTCCGGACTGCAGTGACAGCAGGCACATGGATGTGTACTGCTCACTTCTCACTAGTAGAGAAGTTACGGCATGAAGTAATGCCAGGTGAGGTTGTAGGGTGAAGAGAAATCTTTTAAAGAGTCATTTTCTCTCTGGATTTCCCTTCTCTTTTTGAAAGTCAGGAGCAGCAACATTGTCTGGTGTCACCAGGGCTTTAAGTGGAAGCTTTTTCAATATTATATACAAGCCGTAGTTGCAGCTTTTTTATCTTATGCAACTAACAACCATTGATAAAGCCAATAGTCCTGACTTGTTGTAGGTATGATGTTACTTGTTGTATCATATATCTGGATGGAATGACAGAAACAGCAAAATACAAGTCGGGCGGCACACTATGCTAAGCACAGATTTTTTGCTTACGTGATTTTAAACCACACCCTTAATTACACTGACCAGGCCCCTTTGAGAGATCCCCCCTCCCCAGTTTTTTCATCCCACTTAAAGCCCTGGGTTTTACAAATACAATAATGGATTCATCGCAAGAACGCTGCGTTAATGATTTGTAATACTGACAAAAACTTAGACAGAGGATATGCAAATGGTAATGACTAGAAAGGTTGGTATGACAAAACGAATAGTATGTAACCAACCGCGCAATGCTTTTTGTTCTGTGAACTGTTAATACTTAAAACAATGAAAAGATTTTTTTTAAATACGGGATGATGGCCCCATGCAAATGAGGTAATGCCATTAGCCCCGGACAGCAACGTATTCCCGACGCAAGAGCACTGACAACAAGGCCTTGGGAGATGCGCTAATATACCTCCTTTTAGATGGTGCATGTATATAATGTAGCTCTCTCCAAAAAGTGTCCCTCGAGAAGGGCATGGAAGGTCGAAGGGTAGCTTTCCTGGTCCTACTCTCATGGGAATGCACTTATATTTTGTTCCTTCTTATTAAGCCGAGCCTGGGCAGCGCATGCCCTGTGAGGCATGCTGTATTGAAGTACGGAATTGAAGCTCAGCCCATTTCACGCACATCTTTTCAATTGGCTTCTGTTACTGTCCTTGCGAAATTGTGGCTTTTCATCTGTGAATAGGCTAAGTAGTCCCTCCTTGGTACCGCCTTGTCTGTATTTGTAACCTCCGATAACTACTGGACTTTTCACTTGTGTTTTTACACCGTCTGCTTTATAAGTCGGTGAGCACTATTTTCTTTAATGATCTTCCCCTATACCACCCACGACATCGCAGCAGGCCACCTGTTTTTAAATTATTTTTATTTAAATTATAGAGCGGTCTGCTTTAACTTTAGCGGCCTTGTTTATTTAATTATTTAATTTACAGCATGAGCTGCTTTGACTTTAGGGGCTGCGCTTATTTATTTATTTAATTTACAGAATGGGCCGCTTTCACTTTAGCGGCTGCGCTTATTTATTTAGTTAATTAACAGCGCAGGCATCTTTCACATGAGTGGTCACGCTGCAGAACCTTTTCTAAATTAATTTTTTATTTTTTTAGCTTTGGGTGAAAGCCCACCATACTCTCTTTCACTCAAATATTGGCTGCGCCCCTTTCTTTAGATGCTGCTCGCTGTATCCTGAATACGGCGAGCAGCGTCTAAAGAAAGGGGCGTATGAACCATTAGAGTGGTCTCCTATTTGCGAGAGTTTGAGCTATTGGCATTAAAAGTGACAATGCCTTTTATATATGTGTTGCTTTAAAAAACACATAAATGAAAGGCATTGTCATTTACAATGCCAATAGCTTAAACTCTGGCAAATGCGAGACCTAATGCACTGAAAATGCTTGTTGTTGCTGGTGAAGGGTCCCTGTTTCCCTCCCAAAAACATGCTGGGATTTCCTGGACAATGTAGCAGAAACCCCTCTGTCAGTGTGTTTGCACAGGGGTCTGCAATGTTGCATCTCAGTTTCGTTGTTAATAACACCTAAAGGGCCCAGAATGTGGCAGCGGTTCAAGACAGCGATCCGCATTGCTCTCTTCAGTGCGGTGCACTTTAGCCGATGCGTTGCATGATGCTTTACTTTCACAAGCCCGGCACACAGTTAACGTGCGCAGGGCGCTGCCTGTACAGATAAGGGCTCTGCACCCGTAAGCTGTTTTACCCAGGGGCCTAGCTTCAGGAGGGATGTTTGGAGTGTTACACCCCCCTAATAAATGTATTTTCTGATGAACAGTTGAGTTCAGATGCTTTCAGTCAGGCATGGTGAAGTAAACTCACAGGTGGGGTGGTTTTGTGTTTAAGTGTGGATATGGCGCCTCCCAAGTGTGCGTAATTCGTTGTTCACAATACGTGCGGTACAAAAGTTGAGGGAAATACACACCCTGTACCCTCCTACTGGACCGTTTACCAGATCCACCATTAAACTAGAATGCTTGTCCTATGCACACGCTAGATTCAAGAAGATAAGTATCTTTTCATATATCATATGTCCTTTTCAAATTCATTTAACACACAAAATACAATATGATCAGCTCTTGTTGATGCTTTCTCAATAACAAGTTGTTGGATGTTCTGTCTTTTCTTTATTCCACCAGAAAAAATGCCAACACGTGTTTCGTCGTGGGCAGTAACCCACACGATTTCTTCAGGGCTACAAGAAAGAAAGTTGTGTAAAGTATCAGCCGATTCCATACCACTCTCTAAACAATTTGCTCATGTTAAAGTGAACACCCAGTGACTGTTTAGGTGAACATGTGAAATTCTTTTATATCCAATATCAGAGTGAGCATAAGTGTTGTCCCGTGTTTATAAATGTCGATGGAAGGAAAATCCTAACAGTTCATAACGTGATTAGAGTTATGTTCATTCGAAATCTCCGTGACTGTACACGTGCAACGTTTACACATGGGCGCGTCATTACCCCAAAACCTCATGGTTCAGAAATATTCAGGTATGGTATGGTGAAGTGCCCGTCGGATTTCATCAGGGATTTTTGCATGCATACACTGACAAAAACATACACTCTCTCTCATCTCTGTTTTGAAAGTCCTCAAAATGGTGGTTATTTTACAAAATATTGTTTTTCTCTACCTTTGTATTCCTATCAATCTGCCTTCCTCTCCCTTCCCTCTCATGCAGCCTGATAAGCCAGCCTGATTTTCGAGAAATCTGAAGCACCCCACCCATCTTACTGATCAAGCTATACCCCTGCCTGTACCTGGGCACAAATAAAGGCAGTGCGCCTTGCGCGCTGCTTGTACTCGGGCATACACACAAATGAAGGCAGTGCTACCCGCACGCTGCTTCTACTCGGGCATACACAAAAATAAGGGCAGTGCACCCGTGCTCTGTATGTGCCCGGCACATGCTATGAAATGTCCACCACCTGTAGAACGAAATGAGGGCATTGCACCAGGGCGCTGCCTGTACCCGGGCACACACAATAACATGTCCACCAGCACAAATACGGGCAGTGCTCACTCGCGCTGCACAATGACGTCCATTGGTACAAATAACGGAAGTGCACCAGTGAGCGAATCCATTCCAATGTCTTATCGGAGAAGCCTTTATAAGGCTGCAGCGCTCTGCACTTTCTGCACAGGCAAAAAATGTACTTTCCAGTCGCAAAGAACAACCACATGTTCAATTTCAAAAGGTGTCTGATGCAACCAACCTGCACCCCTGCAATCGGCAATGGAAAGGGCTCTGTGTCATTCCATTACGGGAAGAATGTGCTCAGGTAGGTTCTGTAGTGAAAAAGAATGAGCCCCGCTCTATCCAGCGATGGAAACGAACCTGCAGCGTTGTACTCAGTAGTGAAAAGGTATTACTGAGCCCCTCAGAAGTCCAATATTTGCATGAATACCACATATCTGGGGTATTTCACCCGCAGATTTTGAAGAAAACTGCACTATTCTGTACGGAAAGTGACAGCTCCTCCAAGCTATTCCCTCAAAACATGGAATGCCTATAATCACCTAGTCTCCGGTATCAATAATTCTGGTGGATGGGCGGAGGGGGGGGTGGGCTACTGTGGGCTACTGTTATGTGGATCTGGGTTTACTTCAGGGAGGGGCATGAAAAAATATTTGGGGACAATTACGTCATTTTCATAGTTTGGTCAGGAAAAGACAAGGGCTAGCATGGAACATTCACCTTGGGTTCATGTTATTCAAGTATGCAGTTTGTGCCTCATCTAGTTGTGGAAGAAACCTTGCAGAACCATCCAGGGTTCCAGGTCAGTGATCAGATCTGGGTTACTTCCCTGACTGCAAGGGAATGGAGATTGTCCCTGGACTTTCTACAAAATAGATGGATTCTAGAAGGCCAGCTCAGCACCAGTAGTAATAAGAATTATCCATTGTAGACTGAATTTACTTAAGAAAGAGCTATTTGCTAACATTTGCACACCTTCAAATGGTCAGGGTGATGGGGGCATCTAACCTCGTCATATGCTCCAATTATTTATTTAACAGTGTTAGATAGTAGTCCTGCAGTAAAACTGTATTAGAGTGGTTTACAAATAACACTTTCAATCACATTGTAGAAGTAAATATAACATGAGAGCAAACATAGGGTATAATGCACTTGCAATAAAGAAGATGTGACTGCCACCACGTTTGTGATGAAGCACCCATCCACCAAACTCACAATCAGGCTCAGCTTTGTGTCAGTTAATTGTTAGATAAACACAGATACATGAGCCATCTTTGAGGAGGAGATTCAATATTTCCAGAAGAGACGGAAAAGATGGGGTCCTAGGCATCTCCTAAAGTTACGAAGGATGGGTGTAGCTCTATTATTAAGTGACAGGGAGGTCCAAACGGAGGCCGAATTCGCAGGGCAGGTAAGATTATTTGAGATTTACTCTAGGTGTAATTGCAAGCCAATGCAGGCTGCATAGTATGTAGTCTTGTACATAAATGCTTAATGTCATAGTTTTAGACACATCGTAACTTGAATGTCAACTCCCCATGCTCTGCACATGGGCACACTTTAACCCGATTATGAAAAAACTCCCATGCTGTGCATATGGACGCTCTGTAACCTGCATACGCACAAACTCCCCATGCCCAACAGAGGGACACTTTGAACCCCGAATATGAATTAACTCCCATGCTGTACACATGGAAACTCAGTACCCCGAATATGAACAAACTCCCATGCTCAGCACATGGACAGTCTGTACCCCGAATATGAACAAACTCTCATGCTCTGCACATGGGCGAACTGTACCCACGAATATGAGCAAAGTCCCATGCTCAGCACATGGACAGTCTGTCCCCCAAATATGAACAAACTCCCATGCTCAGCACAAGGACACACTGTACCCCGAATATGAACAAACTCCCATGCTCAGCAGATTGACACTCTGTACCCCGAATATAAACAAACTCCCATGCTCTGCACATGGACAGTCTGAACCCGAATATGAACAAACTCCCATGCTCTGCACATGGACGCACTGTAGCCAGAATATGAACAAACGCCCATGCTCTGCACATGGGCGCACTGTATCCCGAATATGAACAAACGCCCATACTCTGCACATAGACATTCTGTACCCCAAATATGAACAAACTCTCATGATATGCTCATGGACGTATTGTACCCCAAATATGAAAAAAATCCCTTGCGTTGCACATGGACGCTCTGTACCCCGAATATGAACAAACTCCCATGCTCTGCACATAGACGCTCTGTACCCCAAATATGAACAGACTCCCATGCTCAGCACATGGACTCTCTGTACCCCGAATATGATCAAACTCCCATTCTCTGCACATGGACACTCTGTACCCCGAATATAAACAAACTCCCATGCTGTGCATATGGAAACTCAGTACCCCGAATATGAACAAACTCCCAGGCTCTGCACAAGTACGCTCTGTACCCCTAATATGAACATGCTCCCATGCTCTGCACATGGACTCTCTGTACCCCTAATATGAACAAGCTCCCATGCTCTGCAAATGGACTCTCTGTACCCCTAATATGAACAAACTCCCATGTTCAGGACATGGATTCTCTGTACCACGAATATGAACAAACTCCCATGCTCTACCCATGGACACACTTTACCTCGAGTACAAACAAACTTCCATGCTCTGCACATGGACACACTTTACCCCCGAATACGAACAAACTCCCATGCTTTACTTCCCTGTACCCAGAATATGAACAAACTCTCATGCTCAGCACATGGACTCCCTGTACCCAGAATATGAACAAACTCTCATGCTCAGCACATCGAGTCTCTGTAACGCGAATATGAACAAACTCCCATGCTCTGCACATGGACTCTGTACCCCGAATATGAACAAACTCTCATGCTCAGCACATGGACGCTCTGTACCCCGAATATGAACAAACTCCCATGCTCAGCACATGGACAGTCTGACCCCCAAATATGAACAAACTCCCATGCTCAGCACAAGGACACACTGTACCCTGAATATGAACAAACTCCCATGCTCAGCAGATTGACACTGTGTACCCCGAATATAAACAAACTCCCATGCTCTGCACATGGACAGTCTGAACCCGAATATGAACAAACTCCCATGCTCTGCACAAGGACACACTGTAGCCCGAATATGAACAAACTCCCATGCTCTGCACATGGGCGCACTGTATCCCGAATATGAACAAACTCCCATGCTTTGCACATAGACATTCTGTACCCCAAATATGAACAAACTCCAATGCTATGCTCACGGACGTACTGTACCCCAAATATGAAAAAACTCCCCTGCGTTGCACATGGATGCTCTGTACCCCGAATATGAACAAACTCCCATGCTCTGCACATGGACGCTCTGTACCCCGAATATGAACAAACTCCCATGCTCTGCACATGGACGCTCTGTACCCCGAATATGAACAAACTCCCATGCTCTGCACATGGACGCTCTGTACCCTGAATATGAACAAACTCCCATGCTCTGCACATGGACGCTCTGTACCCCAAATATGAAAAAAACTCCCATGCTCAGCACATGGACTCTCTATACCCCGAATATGAACAAACTCCCATTCTCTGCATATGGACACTCTGTACCCCGAATATAAACAAACTCCCATGTTGTGCATATGGAAACTCAGTACCCCGAATATGAACAAACTCCCAGGCTCTGCACAAGTATGCTCTGTACCCCGAATATGAACAAACTCCCATGCTCAGCACATGGACTCTCTGTACCTCTAATATGAACAAACTCCCATGCTCTGCACATGGACTCTCTGTGCCACGAATATGAACAAACTCCCATGCTCTACCCATGGACACACTTTACCTCGAATACAAACAAACTTCCATGCTCTGCACATGGACACACTTTACCCCCGAATACGAACAAACTCCCATGCTTTACATATGGACACTCCGTACCCCGAATATGAACAAACTCCCCTGCTCTGCACATGGGCTCCCTGTACCCAGAATATGAACAAACTCTTATGCTCAGCACATGGACTCTCTGTAACCCGAATATGAACAAACTGCCATGCTCTGCACATGGACTCTCTGTACCCCGAATATGAACAAACTCCCATGCTCAGCACATGGATTCTCTGTACCCCGAATATGAACAAACTTCCATGCTCTGCACATGGTTGCTCTGTACCCCAAATATGAACAAACTCCCATGCTCTACACATGGGCACACTTTACCCCGAATACAGACAAACTCCCATGCTCTGCACAAGACCACACTTTACCCTGAATACGAACAAACTCCCATGCTCTACACATGGGCGCTCCGTATCCCGAATATGAACAAACTCCCATGCTCTGCACATGGACTCTCTGTACCCTGAATATGAACAAAAACGCTCATGCTCAGCACATGGACTCTCTGTACCCCGAATATGAACAAACTTCCATGCTCAGCACATGGATTCTCTGTGCCTCGAATATGAACAAACTCCCATGCTCTGCACTTGGAATCTCTGTACCCCCAATATGAACAAACTCCCATGCTCTACACAGGGACACACTTTACCCCGAATACGAACAAACTCCCATGCTCTGCACATGGACACACTTTACACCGAATACGAACAAACTCCCATGCTCTACACATGGACGCTCCGTACCCCGAATATGAACAAATTCCCATGCTCTGCACATGGACTCTCTGTACCCTGAATATGAACAAACCCTCATGCTCAGCACTTGGACTCTCTGTACCCCTAATATGAACAAACTCCCATGCTCAGCACATGGATTCTCTGTACCCCGAATATGAACATACTCCAAAGCTCTACAAAGGGACACACTTTACCCCGAATACGAACAAACTCCCATGATCTGCACATGGACACACTTTACCCCGAATAAGAAAAAACTTCCATGCTCTACACATGGACGCTCCGTACCCCGAATATTAACAAATTCCCATGCTCTTCACATGGATTCTCTGTACCTCGAATATGAACAAACTCCCATGCTCTACACATGGACTCTCTGTACCCCTAATATGAACAAATTCCCATGCTCAGCACATGGATTCTCTGTACCCCAAATATGAACAAACTCCCATGCTCTACAAAGGGACACACTTTACCCCGAATATGAACAAACTCCCAGGCTCTGCACAAGTACGCTCTGTACCCCTAATATGAACAAGCTCCCATGCTCTGCACATGGACTCTCTGTACCCCTAATATGAACAAGCTCTCATGCTCTGCACATGGACTCTCTGTACTCCTAATATGAACAAACTCCCATGTTCAGGACATGGATTCTCTGTACCACGAATATGAACAAACTCCCATGCTCTACCCATGGACACACTTTACCTCGAGTACAAACAAACTTCCATGCTCTGCACATGGACACACTTTACCCCCAAATACGAACAAACTCCCATGCTTTACTTCCCTGTACCCAGAATATGAACAAACTCTCATGCTCAGCACATGGACTCCCTGTACCCAGAATATGAACAAACTCTCATGCTCAGCACATCGAGTCTCTGTAACGCGAATATGAACAAACTCCCATGCTCTGCACATGGACTCTGTACCCCGAATATGTACAAACTCTCATGCTCAGCACATGGACGCTCTGTACCCCGAATATGAACAAACTCCCATTCTCTGCACATGGACACTCTGTACCCCGAATATAAACAAACTCCCATGTTGTGCATATTGAAACTCAGTACCCCGAATATGAACAAACTCCCAGGCTCTGCACAAGTATGCTCTGTACCCCGAATATGAACAAACTCCCATGCTCAGCACATGGACTCTCTGTACCTCTAATATGAACAAACTCTCATGCTCTGCACATGGACTCTCTGTACCACGAATATGAACAAACTCCCATGCTCTACCCATGGACACACTTTACCTCGAATACAAACAAACTTCCATGCTCTGCACATGGACACACTTTACCCCCGAATACGAACAAACTCCCATGCTTTACATATGGACACTCCGTACCCCGAATATGAACAAACTCCCCTGCTCTGCACATGGGCTCCCTGTACCCAGAATATGAACAAACTCTTATGCTCAGCACATGGACTCTCTGTAACCCGAATATGAACAAACTCCCATGCTCTGCACATGGACTCTCTGTACCCCGAATATGAACAAACTCCCATGCTCAGCACATGGATTCTCTGTACCCCGAATATGAACAAACTTCCATGCTCTGCACATGGTTGCTCTGTACCCCAAATATGAACAAACTCCCATGCTCTACACATGGGCACACTTTACCCCGAATACAGACAAACTCCCATGCTCTGCACAAGACCACACTTTACCCTGAATACGAACAAACTCCCATGCTCTACACATGGGCGCTCCGTATCCCGAATATGAACAAACTCCCATGCTCTGCACATGGACTCTCTGTACCCTGAATATGAACAAAAACGCTCATGCTCAGCACATGGACTCTCTGTACCCCGAATATGAACAAACTTCCATGCTCAGCACATGGATTCTCTGTGCCTCGAATATGAACAAACTCCCATGCTCTGCACTTGGAATCTCTGTACCCCCAATATGAACAAACTCCCATGCTCTACACAGGGACACACTTTACCCCGAATACGAACAAACTCCCATGCTCTGCACATGGACACACTTTACACCGAATACGAACAAACTCCCATGCTCTACACATGGACGCTCCGTACCCCGAATATGAACAAATTCCCATGCTCTGCACATGGACTCTCTGTACCCTGAATATGAACAAACCCTCATGCTCAGCACTTGGACTCTCTGTACCCCTAATATGAACAAACTCCCATGCTCAGCACATGGATTCTCTGTACCCCGAATATGAACATACTCCAAAGCTCTACAAAGGGACACACTTTACCCTGAATACGAACAAACTCCCATGATCTGCACATGGACACACTTTACCCCGAATAAGAAAAAATTCCATGCTCTACACATGGACGCTCCGTACCCCGAATATTAACAAATTCCCATGCTCTTCACATGGATTCTCTGTACCTGGAATATGAACAAACTCCCATGCTCTACACATGGACTCTCTGTACCCCTAATATGAACAAATTCCCATGCTCAGCACATGGATTCTCTGTACCCCAAATATGAACAAACTCCCATGCTCTACAAAGGGACACACTTTACCCCGAATATGAACAAACTCCCAGGCTCTGCACAAGTACGCTCTGTACCCCTAATATGAACAAGCTCCCATGCTCTGCACATGGACTCTCTGTACCCCTAATATGAACAAGCTCTCATGCTCTGCACATGGACTCTCTGTACTCCTAATATGAACAAACTCCCATGTTCAGGACATGGATTCTCTGTACCACGAATATGAACAAACTCCCATGCTCTACCCATGGACACACTTTACCTCGAGTACAAACAAACTTCCATGCTCTGCACATGGACACACTTTACCCCCGAATACGAACAAACTCCCATGATTTACTTCCCTGTACCTAGAATATGAACAAACTCTCATGCTCAGCACATGGACTCTCTGTAACCCGAATATGAACAAACTCCCATTCTCTGCACATGGACGCTCTGTACCCCGAATATGAACAAACTCCCATGCTCTGCACATGGACGCTCTGTACCCTGAATATGAACAAACTCCCATGCTCTGCACATGGACGCTCTGTACCCCAAATATGAACAAACTCCCATGCTCAGCACATGGACTCTCTGTACCCCGAATATGAACAAACTCCCATTCTCTGCACATGGACACTCTGTACCCCGAATATAAACAAACTCCCATGCTGTGCATATAGAAGCTCAGTACTCCTAATATGAACAAACTCCGAGGCTCTGCACAAGTATGCTCTGTACCCCGAATATGAACAAACTCCCATGCTCAGCACATGGACTCTCTGTACCCCTAATATGAACAAACTCCCATGCTCTGCACATGGACTCTCTGTACCACGAATATGAACAAACTCCCATGCTCTACCCATGGACGCACTTTACCTCGAATACAAACAAACTTCCATGCTCTGCACATGGACACACTTTACTCCCGAAAACAAACAAACTCCCATGCTTTACATATGGACGCTCCGTACCCCGAATATGAACAAACTCCCATGCTCTGCACATGGGCTCCCTGTACCCAGAATATGAACAAACTCTCATGCTCAGCACATGGACTCTCTGTAACCCGAATATGAACAAACTCCCATGCTCTGCACATGGACTCTCTGTACTTCGAATATGAACAAACTCCCATGCTCTTCACATGGTTGCTCTGTACCCCTAATATGAACAAACTCCCATGCTCCACACATGGACACACTTTACCCCGAATACAGACAAACTCCCATGCTCTGCACAAGACCACACTTTACCCTGAATACGAACAAACTCCCATGATCTACACATGGGCGCTCCGTACCCCGAATATGAACAAACTCCCATGCTCTGCACATGGACTCTCTGTACCCTGAATATGAACAAAAATGCTCATGCTCAGCACATGGACTCTCTGTACCCCGAATATGAACAAACTTCCATGCTCAGCACATGGACAGTCTGTACCATGAATATGAACAAACTACCATGTTCAGCACATGGACTCTCTGTACCCCGAATATGAACAAACTCCCATGCTCTTCACATGGATTCTCTGTACCTCGAATATGAACAAACTCCCATGCTCTGCACTTGGAATCTCTGTACCCCCAATATGAACAAGCTCCCATGCTCTACACAGGGACACACTTTACCCCGAATACGAACAAACTCCCATGCTCTGCACATGGACACACTTTACACCGAATACGAACAAACTCCCATGCTCTACACATGGACGCTCCGTACCCTGAATATGAACAAATTCCCATGCTCTGCACATGGACTCTCTGTACCCCGAATATGAACAAACCCTCATGCTCAGCACATGGACTCTCTGTACCCCTAATATGAACAAACTCCCATGCTCAGCACATGGATTCTCTGTACCCCGAATATGAACATACTCCAAAGCTCTACAAAGGGACACACTTTACCCCGAATACGAACAAACTCCCATGATCTGCACATGGACACACTTTACCCCGAATACGAACAAACTCCCATGATCTACACATGGACGCTCCGTACCCTGAATATTAACAAATTCCCATGCTCTTCACATGGATTCTCTGTACCTCGAATATGAACAAACTCCCATGCTCTGCACATGGACTCTCTGTACCCCTAATATGAACAAACTCCCATGCTCAGCACATGGATTCTCTGTACCCCAAATATGAACAAACTCCCATGCTCTACAAAGGGACACACTTTACCCCGAATACGAACAAACTCCCATGCTCTGCACAAGTACGCTCTGTACCCCGAATATGAACAAACTCCCATGCTCAGCACATGGACTCTCTGTACCCCTAATATGAACAAACTCCCATGCTCTGCACATGGACTCTCTGTACCCCTTATATGAACAAACTCCCATGTTCAGGACATGGATTCTCTGTACCACGAATATGAACAAACTCCCATGCTCTACCCATGGACACACTTTACCTCGAATACAAACAAACTTCCATGCTCTGCACATGGACACACTTTACCCACGAATACGAACAAACTCCCATGCTTTACATATGGACGCTCCGTACCCCGAATATGAACAAACTACCATGCTCTACACAAGGACTCCGTGTCCCCAGAATATGAACAAACTCTCATGCTCAGCACATGGACTCTCTGCAACCCAAATATGAACAAACTCCCATGCTCTGCACATGGACTCTCTGTACCCCGAATATGAACAAACTCTCATGCTCAGCACATGGACGCTCTGTACCCCGAATATGAACAAACTGCCATGCTCAGCAGATTGACACTCTGTACCCGAATATAAACAAACTCCCATGCTCTGCACATGGACAGTCTGAACCCGAATATGAACAAACTCCCATGCTCTGCACATGGACACACTGTAACCCGAATATGAACAAACTCCCATGCTCTGCACATGGGCGCACTGTATCCCGAATATGAACAAACTCCCATGCTCTGCACATAGACATTGTGTACTCCAAATATGAACAAACTCCCATGCTATGCTCATGGACGTACTGTACCCCAAATATGAAAAACTCCCTTTCGTTGCACATGGACGCTCTCTACCCCGAATATGAACAAACTCTCATGCTCTGCACATGGACGCTCTGTACCCCAATATGAACAAACTCCCATGCTCTGCACATGGACGCTCTGTACCCCAAATATGAACAAACTACCATGCTCAGCACATGGACTCTCTGTACCCGAATATGAACAAACACCCATTCTCTGCACATGGACACTCTGTACCCCGAATATAAACAAACTCCCATGCTGTGCATATGGAAACTCAGTACCCCGAATATGAACAAACTCCCAGGCTCTGCACAAGTACGCTCTGTACCCCAAATATGAACAAACTCCCATGCTCAGCACATGGACTCTCTCTACCCCTAATATGAACAAACTCCCATGCTCTGCACATGGACTCTCTGTACCCCTAATATGAACAAACTCCCATGTTCAGCACATGGATTCTCTGTACCCCGAATACGAACAAACACCCATGCTCTACCCATGGACACACTTTACCCCGAATACGAACAAACACCCATGCTCTGCACATGGACACACTTTACCCCGAATACGAACAAACTCCCATGCTCTACACATGGACGCTCCGTACCCCGAATATGAACAAATTCCCATGCTCTGCACATGGACGCTCTGTACCCCGAATATGAACAAACTCCCATGCTCTGCACATGGACGCTCTGTACCCCAAATATGAACAAACTCCCATGCTCAGCACATGGACTCTGTGTACCCGAATATGAACAAACTCCCATTCTCTGCACATGGACACTCTGTACCCCGAATATAAACAAACTCCCATGCTGTGCATATGGAAACTCAGTACCCCGAATATGAACAAACTCCCAGGCTCTGCACAAGTACGCTCTGTACCCCGAATATGAACAAACTCCCATGCTCAGCACATGGACTCTCTGTACCCCTAATATGAACAAACTCCCATGCTCTGCAAATGGACTCTCTGTACCCCTAATATGAACAAACTCCCATGTTCAGCACATGGATTCTCTTACCACGAATATGAACAAACTCCAATGCTCTACCCATGGACACACTTTACCCCGCATACGAACAAACACCCATGCTCTGCACATGGACACACTTTACCCCAAATACGAACAAACTCCCATGCTCTACACATGGACGCTCCGTACCCCGAATATGAACAAATTCCCATGCTCTGCACATGGACGCTCTGTACCCCGAATATGAACAAACTCCCATGCTCTGCACATGGACGCTCTGTACCCCAAATATGAACAAACTCCCATGCTCAGCACATGGACTCTGTGTACCCGAATATGAACAAACTCCCATTCTCTGCACATGGACACTCTGTACCCCGAATATAAACAAACTCCCATGCTGTGCATATGGAAACTCAGTACCCCGAATATGAACAAACTCCCAGGCTCTGCACAAGTACGCTCTGTACCCCAAATATGAACAAACTCCCATGCTCTGCAAAGGGACTCTCTGTACCCCTAATATGAACAAACTCCCATGTTCAGCACATTGATTCTCTGTACCACGAATATGAACAAACTCCAATGCTCTACCCATGGACACACTTTACCTCGAATACAAACGAACTTCCATGCTCTGCACATGGACACACTTTACCCCCGAATACGAACAAATTCCCATGCTTTACATATGGACGCTCCGTACCCCGAATATGAACAAACTCCCAAGCTCTGCACATGGACTCCCTGTACCCAGAATATGAACAAACTCTCATGCTCAGCACATGGACTCTCTGCAACCCGAATATGAACAAACTCCCATGCTCTGCACATGGATTCTCTGTACCCCGCATATGAACATACTCCAAAGCTCTACACAGGGACACACTTTACACCGAATACGAACAAACTCCCATGCTCTGCACATGGACACACTTTACCCCGAATAAGAACAAACTTCCATGCTCTACACATGGACGCTCCATACCCCGAATATTAACAAATTCCCATGCTCTTCACATGGATTCTCTGTACCTCGAATATGAACAAACTCCCATGCTCTGCACATGGACTCTCAGTACCCCGAATATGAACAAACTCCCAGGCTCTGCACAAGTACGCTCTGTACCCCTAATATGAACATGCTCCCATGCTCTGCACATGGACTCTCTATACCCCTAATATGAACAAGCTCTCATGCTCTGCACATGGACTCTCTGTACCCCTAATATGAACAAACTCCCATGTTCAGGACATGGATTCTCTGTACCACGAATATGAACAAACTCCCATGCTCTACCCATGGACACACTTTACCTCGAGTACAAACAAACTTCCATGCTCTGCACATGGACACACTTTACCCCCGAATACGAACAAACTCCCATGCTTTACATATGGACTCCCTGTACCCAGAATATGAACAAACTCTCATGCTCAGCACATCGAGTCTCTGTAACCCGAATATGAACAAACTCCCATGCTCTGCACATGGACTCTGTACCCCGAATATGAACAAACACTCATGCTCAGCACATGGACGCTCTGTACCCCGAATATGAACAAACTCCCATGCTCAGCACATGGACAGTCTGTCCCCCAAATATGAACAAACTCCCATGCTCAGCACAAGGACACACTGTACCCCGAATATGAATAAACTCCCATGCTCAGCAGATTGACACTGTGTACCCCGAATATAAACAAACTCCCATGCTCTGCACATGGACAGTCTGAACCCGAATATGAACAAACTCCCATGCTCTGCACAAGGACACACTGTAGCCCGAATATGAACAAACTCCCATGCTCTGCACATGGGCGCACTGTATCCCGAATATGAACAAACTCCCATGCTTTGCACATAGACATTCTGTACCCCAAATATGAACAAACTCCAATGCTATGCTCACGGACGTACTGTACCCCAAATATGAAAAAACTCCCCTGCGTTGCACATGGATGCTCTGTACCCCGAATATGAACAAACTCCCATGCTCTGCACATGGACGCTCTGTACCCCGAATATGAACAAACTCCCATGCTCTGCACATGGACGCTCTGTACCCCGAATATGAACAAACTCCCATGCTCTGCACATGGACGCTCTGTACCCTGAATATGAACAAACTCCCATGCTCTGCACATGGACGCTCTGTACCCCAAATATGAACAAACTCCCATGCTCAGCACATGGACTCTCTGTACCCCGAATATGAACAAACTCCCATTCTCTGCACATGGACACTCTGTACCCCGAATATAAACAAACTCCCATGCTGTGCATATGGAAACTCAGTACCCCAAATATGAACAAACTCCCAGGCTCTGCACAAGTATGCTCTGTACCCCGAATATGAACAAACTCCCATGCTCAGCACATGGACTCTCTGTACCTCTAATATGAACAAACTCCCATGCTCTGCACATGGACTCTCTGTACCACGAATATGAACAAACTCCCATGCTCTACGCATGGACACACTTTACCTCGAATACAAACAAACTTCCATGCTCTGCACATGGACACACTTTACCCCCGAATACGAACAAACTCCCATGCTTTACATATGGACGCTCCGTACCCCGAATATGAACAAACTCCCATGCTCTGCACATGGGCTCCCTGTACCCAGAATATGAACAAACTCTTATGCTCAGCACATGGATTCTCTGTACCCCGAATATGAACAAACTTCCATGCTCTGCACATGGTTGCTCTGTACCCCAAATATGAACAAACTCCCATGCTCTACACATGGGCACACTT
Source organism: Triturus cristatus (assembly GCF_964204655.1). Classification (NCBI taxonomy): domain Eukaryota; kingdom Metazoa; phylum Chordata; class Amphibia; order Caudata; family Salamandridae; genus Triturus; species Triturus cristatus. Next base: position 871,542,039 of record NC_140579.1, on the reverse strand, counting down.
TACCCCGAATACAGACAAACTCCCATGCTCTGCACAAGACCACACTTTACCCTGAATACGAACAAACTCCCATGCTCTACACATGGGCGCTCCGTATCCCGAATATGAACAAACTCCCATGCTCTGCACATGGACTCTCTGTACCCTGAATATGAACAAAAACGCTCATGCTCAGCACATGGACAGTCTGTACCATGAATATGAACAAACTACCATGTTCAGCACATGGACTCTCTGTAACCCGAATATGAACAAACTCCCATGCTCTTCACATGGATTCTCTGTGCCTCGAATATGAACAAACTCCCATGCTCTGCACTTGGAATCTCTGTACCCCCAATATGAACAAACTCCCATGCTCTACACAGGGACACACTTTACCCCGAATACGAACAAACTCCCATGCTCTGCACATGGACACACTTTACACCGAATACGAACAAACTCCCATGCTCTACACATGGACGCTCCGTTCCCCGAATATGAACAAATTTCCATGCTCTGCACATGGACTCTCTGTACCCTGAATATGAACAAACCCTCATGCTCAGCACATGGACTCTCTGTACCCCTAATATGAACCAACTCCCATGCTCAGCACATGGATTCTCTGTACCCCGAATATGAACATACTCCAAAGCTCTACAAAGGGACACACTTTACCCCGAATACGAACAAACTCCCATGATCTGCACATGGACACACTTTACCCCGAATAAGAACAAACTTCCATGCTCTACACATGGACGCTCCGTACCCCGAATATTAACAAATTCCCATGCTCTTCACATGGATTCTCTGTACCTCGAATATGAACAAACTCCCATGCTCTACACATGGACTCTCTGTACCCCTAATATGAACAAATTCCCATGCTCAGCACATGGATTCTCTGTACCCCAAATATGAACAAACTCCCATGCTCTACAAAGGGACACACTTTACCCCGAATATGAACAAACTCCCAGGCTCTGCACAAGTACGCTCTGTACCCCTAATATGAACAAGCTCCCATGCTCTGCACATGGACTCTCTGTACCCCTAATATGAACAAGCTCTCATGCTCTGCACATGGACTCTCTGTACTCCTAATATGAACAAACTCCCATGTTCAGGACATGGATTCTCTGTACCACGAATATGAACAAACTACCATGCTCTACACAAGGACTCCGTGTCCCCAGAATATGAACAAACTCTCATGCTCAGCACATGGACTCTCTGCAACCCAAATATGAACAAACTCCCATGCTCTGCACATGGACTCTCTGTACCCCGAATATGAACAAACTCTCATGCTCAGCACATGGACGCTCTGTACCCCGAATATGAACAAACTGCCATGCTCAGCAGATTGACACTCTGTACCCGAATATAAACAAACTCCCATGCTCTGCACATGGACAGTCTGAACCCGAATATGAACAAACTCCCATGCTCTGCACATGGGCGCACTGTATCCCGAATATGAACAAACTCCCATGCTCTGCACATAGACATTGTGTACTCCAAATATGAACAAACTCCCATGCTATGCTCATGGACGTACTGTACCCCAAATATGAAAAACTCCCTTTCGTTGCACATGGACGCTCTCTACCCCGAATATGAACAAACTCTCATGCTCTGCACATGGACGCTCTGTACCCCAATATGAACAAACTCCCATGCTCTGCACATGGACGCTCTGTACCCCAAATATGAACAAACTACCATGCTCAGCACATGGACTCTCTGTACCCGAATATGAACAAACACCCATTCTCTGCACATGGACACTCTGTACCCCGAATATAAACAAACTCCCATGCTGTGCATATGGAAACTCAGTACCCCGAATATGAACAAACTCCCAGGCTCTGCACAAGTACGCTCTGTACCCCAAATATGAACAAACTCCCATGCTCAGCACATGGACTCTCTCTACCCCTAATATGAACAAACTCCCATGCTCTGCACATGGACTCTCTGTACCCCTAATATGAACAAACTCCCATGTTCAGCACATGGATTCTCTGTACCCCGAATACGAACAAACACCCATGCTCTACCCATGGACACACTTTACCCCGAATACGAACAAACACCCATGCTCTGCACATGGACACACTTTACCCCGAATACGAACAAACTCCCATGCTCTACACATGGACGCTCCGTACCCCGAATATGAACAAATTCCCATGCTCTGCACATGGACGCTCTGTACCCCGAATATGAACAAACTCCCATGCTCTGCACATGGACGCTCTGTACCCCAAATATGAACAAACTCCCATGCTCAGCACATGGACTCTGTGTACCCGAATATGAACAAACTCCCATTCTCTGCACATGGACACTCTGTACCCCGAATATAAACAAACTCCCATGCTGTGCATATGGAAACTCAGTACCCCGAATATGAACAAACTCCCAGGCTCTGCACAAGTACGCTCTGTACCCCGAATATGAACAAACTCCCATGCTCAGCACATGGACTCTCTGTACCCCTAATATGAACAAACTCCCATGCTCTGCAAATGGACTCTCTGTACCCCTAATATGAACAAACTCCCATGTTCAGCACATGGATTCTCTTACCACGAATATGAACAAACTCCAATGCTCTACCCATGGACACACTTTACCCCGAATACGAACAAACACCCATGCTCTGCACATGGACACACTTTACCCCAAATACGAACAAACTCCCATGCTCTACACATGGACGCTCCGTACCCCGAATATGAACAAATTCCCATGCTCTGCACATGGACGCTCTGTACCCCGAATATGAACAAACTCCCATGCTCTGCACATGGACGCTCTGTACCCCAAATATGAACAAACTCCCATGCTCAGCACATGGACTCTGTGTACCCGAATATGAACAAACTCCCATTCTCTGCACATGGACACTCTGTACCCCGAATATAAACAAACTCCCATGCTGTGCATATGGAAACTCAGTACCCCGAATATGAACAAACTCCCAGGCTCTGCACAAGTACGCTCTGTACCCCAAATATGAACAAACTCCCATGCTCTGCAAAGGGACTCTCTGTACCCCTAATATGAACAAACTCCCATGTTCAGCACATTGATTCTCTGTACCACGAATATGAACAAACTCCAATGCTCTACCCATGGACACACTTTACCTCGAATACAAACTAACTTCCATGCTCTGCACATGGACACACTTTACCCCCGAATACGAACAAATTCCCATGCTTTACATATGGACGCTCCGTACCCCGAATATGAACAAACTCCCAAGCTCTGCACATGGACTCCCTGTACCCAGAATATGAACAAACTCTCATGCTCAGCACATGGACTCTCTGCAACCCGAATATGAACAAACTCCCATGCTCTGCACATGGATTCTCTGTACCCCGCATATGAACATACTCCAAAGCTCTACACAGGGACACACTTTACACCGAATACGAACAAACTCCCATGCTCTGCACATGGACACACTTTACCCCGAATAAGAACAAACTTCCATGCTCTACACATGGACGCTCCATACCCCGAATATTAACAAATTCCCATGCTCTTCACATGGATTCTCTGTACCTCGAATATGAACAAACTCCCATGCTCTGCACATGGACTCTCAGTACCCCGAATATGAACAAACTCCCAGGCTCTGCACAAGTACGCTCTGTACCCCTAATATGAACATGCTCCCATGCTCTGCACATGGACTCTCTATACCCCTAATATGAACAAGCTCTCATGCTCTGCACATGGACTCTCTGTACCCCTAATATGAACAAACTCCCATGTTCAGGACATGGATTCTCTGTACCACGAATATGAACAAACTCCCATGCTCTACCCATGGACACACTTTACCTCGAGTACAAACAAACTTCCATGCTCTGCACATGGACACACTTTACCCCCGAATACGAACAAACTCCCATGCTTTACATATGGACTCCCTGTACCCAGAATATGAACAAACTCTCATGCTCAGCACATCGAGTCTCTGTAACCCGAATATGAACAAACTCCCATGCTCTGCACATGGACTCTGTACCCCGAATATGAACAAACTCTCATGCTCAGCACATGGACGCTCTGTACCCCGAATATGAACAAACTCCCATGCTCAGCACATGGGCAGTCTGTCCCCCAAATATGAACAAACTCCCATGCTCAGCACAAGGACACACTGTACCCCGAATATGAATAAACTCCCATGCTCAGCAGATTGACACTGTGTACCCCGAATATAAACAAACTCCCATGCTCTGCACATGGACAGTCTGAACCCGAATATGAACAAACTCCCATGCTCTGCACAAGGACACACTGTAGCCCGAATATGAACAAACTCCCATGCTCTGCACATGGGCGCACTGTATCCCGAATATGAACAAACTCCCATGCTTTGCACATAGACATTCTGTACCCCAAATATGAACAAACTCCAATGCTCTGCTCACGGACGTACTGTACCCCAAATATGAAAAAACTCCCCTGCGTTGCACATGGATGCTCTGTACCCCGAATATGAACAAACTCCCATGCTCTGCACATGGACGCTCTGTACCCCGAATATGAACAAACTCCCATGCTCTGCACATGGACGCTCTGTACCCCGAATATGAACAAACTCCCATGCTCTGCACATGGACGCTCTGTACCCTGAATATGAACAAACTCCCATGCTCTGCACATGGACGCTCTGTACCCCAAATATGAACAAACTCCCATGCTCAGCACATGGACTCTCTGTACCCCGAATATGAACAAACTCCCATTCTCTGCACATGGACACTCTGTACCCCGAATATAAACAAACTCCCATGCTGTGCATATGGAAACTCAGTACCCCAAATATGAACAAACTCCCAGGCTCTGCACAAGTATGCTCTGTACCCCGAATATGAACAAACTCCCATGCTCAGCACATGGACTCTCTGTACCTCTAATATGAACAAACTCCCATGCTCTGCACATGGACTCTCTGTACCCACGAATATGAACAAACTCCCATGCTCTACCCATGGACACACTTTACCTCGAATACAAACAAACTTCCATGCTCTGCACATGGACACACTTTACCCCCGAATACGAACAAACTCCCATGCTTTACACATGGGCGCTCCGTATCCCGAATATGAACAAACTCCCATGCTCTGCACATGGATTCTCTGTACCCCGAATATGAACAAACTTCCATGCTCTGCACATGGTTGCTCTGTACCCCAAATATGAACAAACTCCCATGCTCTACACATGGGCACACTTTACCCCGAATACAGACAAACTCCCATGCTCTGCACAAGACCACACTTTACCCTGAATACGAACAAACTCCCATGCTCTACACATGGGCGCTCCGTATCCCGAATATGAACAAACTCCCATGCTCTGCACATGGACTCTCTGTACCCTGAATATGAACAAAAACGCTCATGCTCAGCACATGGACAGTCTGTACCATGAATATGAACAAACTACCATGTTCAGCACATGGACTCTCTGTAACCCGAATATGAACAAACTCCCATGCTCTTCACATGGAGTCTCTGTGCCTCGAATATGAACAAACTCCCATGCTCTGCACTTGGAATCTCTGTACCCCCAATATGAACAAACTCCCATGCTCTACACAGGGACACACTTTACCCCGAATACGAACAAACTCCCATGCTCTGCACATGGACACACTTTACACCGAATACGAACAAACTCCCATGCTCTACACATGGACGCTCCGTACCCCGAATATGAACAAATTTCCATGCTCTGCACATGGACTCTCTGTACCCTGAATATGAACAAACCCTCATGCTCAGCACATGGACTCTCTGTACCCCTAATATGAACCAACTCCCATGCTCAGCACATGGATTCTCTGTACCCCGAATATGAACATACTCCAAAGCTCTACAAAGGGACACACTTTACCCCGAATACGAACAAACTCCCATGATCTGCACATGGACACACTTTACCCCGAATAAGAACAAACTTCCATGCTCTACACATGGACGCTCCGTACCCCGAATATTAACAAATTCCCATGCTCTTCACATGGATTCTCTGTACCTCGAATATGAACAAACTCCCATGCTCTACACATGGACTCTCTGTACCCCTAATATGAACAAATTCCCATGCTCAGCACATGGATTCTCTGTACCCCAAATATGAACAAACTCCCATGCTCTACAAAGGGACACACTTTACCCCGAATATGAACAAACTCCCAGGCTCTGCACAAGTACGCTCTGTACCCCTAATATGAACAAGCTCCCATGCTCTGCACATGGACTCTCTGTACCCCTAATATGAACAAGCTCTCATGCTCTGCACATGGACTCTCTGTACTCCTAATATGAACAAACTCCCATGTTCAGGACATGGATTCTCTGTACCACGAATATGAACAAACTCCCATGCTCTACCCATGGACACACTTTACCTCGAGTACAAACAAACTTCCATGCTCTGCACATGGACACACTTTACCTCGAGTACAAACAAACTTCCATGCTCTGCACATGGACACACTTTACCCCCGAATACGAACAAACTCCCATGCTTTACTTCCCTGTACCCAGAATATGAACAAACTCTCATGCTCAGCACATGGACTCTCTGTACCCCGAATAAGAACAAACTTCCATGCTCTACACATGGACGCTCCGTACCCCGAATATTAACAAATTCCCATGCTCTTCACATGGATTCTCTGTACCTCGAATATGAACAAACTCCCATGCTCTACACATGGACTCTCTGTACCCCTAATATGAACAAATTCCCATGCTCAGCACATGGATTCTCTGTACCCCAAATATGAACAAACTCCCATGCTCTACAAAGGGACACACTTTACCCCGAATATGAACAAACTCCCAGGCTCTGCACAAGTACGCTCTGTACCCCTAATATGAACAAGCTCCCATGCTCTGCACATGGACTCTCTGTACCCCTAATATGAACAAGCTCTCATGCTCTGCACATGGACTCTCTGTACTCCTAATATGAACAAACTCCCATGTTCAGGACATGGATTCTCTGTACCACGAATATGAACAAACTCCCATGCTCTACCCATGGACACACTTTACCTCGAGTACAAACAAACTTCCATGCTCTGCACATGGACACACTTTACCCCCGAATACGAACAAACTCCCATGCTTTACTTCCCTGTACCCAGAATATGAACAAACTCTCATGCTCAGCACATGGACTCTCTGTACCCCAAATATGAACTAACTCCCATGCTCTGCACATGGACGCTCTGTACCCCAAATATGAACAAACTCCCATGCTCAGCACATGGATTCTCTGTACCCCAAATATGAACAAACTCCCATGCTCTACAAAGGGACACACTTTACCCCGAATATGAACAAACTCCCAGGCTCTGCACAAGTACGCTCTGTACCCCTAATATGAACAAGCTCCCATGCTCTGCACATGGACTCTCTGTACCCCTAATATGAACAAGCTCTCATGCTCTGCACATGGACTCTCTGTACTCCTAATATGAACAAACTCCCATGTTCAGGACATGGATTCTCTGTACCACGAATATGAACAAACTCCCATGCTCTACCCATGGACACACTTTACCTCGAGTACAAACAAACTTCCATGCTCTGCACATGGACACACTTTACCCCCGAATACGAACAAACTCCCATGCTTTACTTCCCTGTACCCAGAATATGAACAAACTCTCATGCTCAGCACATGGACTCTCTGTAACCCGAATATGAACAAACTCCCATTCTGTGCACATGAACGCTCTGTACCCCGAATATGAACAAACTCCCATGCTCTGCACATGGACGCTCTGTACCCTGAATATGAACAAACTCCCATGCTCTGCACATGGACGCTCTGTACCCCAAATATGAACAAACTCCCATGCTCAGCACATGGACTCTCTGTACCCCTAATATGAACAAACTCCCATGCTCTGCACATGGACTCTCTGTACCACGAATATGAACAAACTCCCATGCTCTACCCATGGACGCACTTTACCTCGAATACAAACAAACTTCCATGCTCTGCACATGGACACACTTTACCCCCGAAAACGAACAAACTCCCATGCTTTACATATGGACGCTCCGTACCCCGAATATGAACAAACTCCCATGCTCTGCACATGGGCTCCCTGTACCCAGAATATGAACAAACTCTCATGCTCAGCACATGGACTCTCTGTAACCCGAATATGAACAAACTCCCATGCTCTGCACATGGACTCTCTGTACCCCGAATATGAACAAACTCCCATGCTCTTCACATGGTTGCTCTGTACCCCAAATATGAACAAACTCCCATGCTCCAAACATGGACACACTTTACCCCGAATACAGACAAACTCCCATGCTCTGCACAAGACCCCACTTTACCCTGAATACGAACAAACTCCCATGATCTACACATGGGCGCTCCGTACCCCGAATATGAACAAACTCCCATGCTCTGCACATGGACTCTCTGTACCCTGAATATGAACAAAAATGCTCATGCTCAGCACATGGACTCTCTGTACCCCGAATATGAACAAACTTCCATGCTCAGCACATGGACAGTCTGTACCATGAATATGAACAAACTACCATGTTCAGCACATGGACTCTATGTACCCCGAATATGAATAAACTCCCATGCTCTTCACATGGATTCTCTGTACCTCGAATATGAACAAACTCCCATGCTCTGCACTTGGAATCTCTGTACCCCCAATATGAACAAACTCCCATGCTCTACACAGGGACACACTTTACCCCGAATACGAACAAACTCCCATGCTCTGCACATGGACACACTTTACACCGAATACGAACAAACTCCCATGCTCTACACATGGACGCTCCGTACCCTGAATATGAACAAATTCCCATGCTCTGCACATGGACTCTCTGTACCCCAATATGAACAAACCCTCATGCTCATCACATGGACTCTCTGTACCCCTAATATGAACACACTCCCATGCTCAGCACATGGATTCTCTGTACCCCGAATAAGAACATACTCCAAAGCACTACAAAGGGACACACTTTACCCCGAATACGAACAAACTCCCATGCTCTGCACATGGACAAACTTTACCCCGAATACGAACAAACTCCCATGCTCTACACATGGACGCTCCGTACCCCGAATATGAACAAATTCCCATGCTCTGCACATGGACTCTCTGTACCCCGAATATGAACAAACGCGCATGCTCAGCACATGGACTCTCTGTACCCCTAATATGAACAAACTCCCATGCTCAGCACATGGATTCTCTGTACCCCGCATATGAACATACTCCAAAGCTCTACACAGGGACACACTTTACACCGAATACGAACAAACTCCCATGCTCTGCACATGGACACACTTTACCCCGAATAAGAACAAACTTCCATGCTCTACACATGGACACTCCATACCCCGAATATTAACAAATTCCCATGCTCTTCACATGGATTCTCTGTACCTCGAATATGAACAAACTCCCATGCTCTGCACATGGACTCTCAGTACCCCGAATATGAACAAACTCCCAGGCTCTGCACAAGTACGCTCTGTACCCCTAATATGAACATGCGCCCATGCTCTGCACATGGACTCTCTGTACCCCTAATATGAACAAGCTCTCATGCTCTGCACATGGACTCTCTGTACCCCTAATATGAACAAACTCCCATGTTCAGGACATGGATTCTCTGTACCACGAATATGAACAAACTCCCATGCTCTACCCATGGACACACTTTACCTCGAGTACAAACAAACTTCCATTCTCTGCACATGGACACACTTTACCCCCGAATACGAACAAACTCCCATGCTTTACATATGGACTCCCTGTACCCAGAATATGAACAAACTCTCATGCTCAGCGCATCCAGTCTCTGTAACCCGAATATGAACAAACTCCCATGCTCTGCACATGGACTCTGTACCCCGAATATGAACAAACTCTCATGCTCAGCACATGGACGCTCTGTACCCCGAATATGAACAAACTCCCATGCTCAGCACATGGACAGTCTGTCCCCCAAATATGAACAAACTCCCATGCTCAGCACAAGGACACACTGTATCCCGAATATGAACAAACTCCCATGCTCAGCAGATTGACACTGTGTACCCCGAATATAAACAAACTCCCATGCTCTGCACATGGACAGTCTGAACCCGAATATGAACAAACTCCCATGCTCTGCACAAGGACACACTGTAGCCCGAATATGAACAAACTCCCATGCTCTTCACATGGGCGCACTGTATCCCGAATATGAACAAACTCCCATGCTTTGCACATAGACATTCTGTACCCCAAATATGAACAAACTCCAATGCTATGCTCACGGACGTACTGTACCCCAAATATGAAAAAACTCCCCTGCGTTGCACATGGATGCTCTGTACCCCGAATATGAACAAACTCCCATGCTCTGCACATGGACGCTCTGTACCCCGAATATGAACAAACTCCCATGCTCTGCACATGGACGCTCTGTACCCCGAATATGAACAAACTCCCATGCTCTGCACATGGACGCTCTGTACCCTGAATATGAACAAACTCCCATGCTCTGCACATGGACGCTCTGTACCCCAAATATGAACAAACTCCCATGCTCAGCACATGGACTCTCTGTACCCCGAATATGAACAAACTCCCATTCTCTGCACATGGACACTCTGTACCCCGAATATAAACAAACTCCCATGCTGTGCATATGGAAACTCAGTACCCCGAATATGAACAAACTCCCAGGCTCTGCACAAGTATGCTCTGTACCCTGAATATGAACAAACTCCCATGCTCTGCACATGGACTCTCTGTACCACGAATATGAACAAACTCCCATGCTCTACCCATGGACACACTTTACCTCGAATACAAACAAACTTCCATGCTCTGCACATGGACACACTTTACCCCCGAATACGAACAAACTCCCATGCTTTACATATGGACGCTCCGTACCCCGAATATGAACAAACTCCCATGCTCTGCACATGGGCTCCCTGTACCCAGAATATGAACAAACTCTTATGCTCAGCACATGGACTCTCTGTAACCCGAATATGAACAAACTCCCATGCTCTACACATGGACGCTCCGTACCCTGAATATGAACAAACTCCCATGCTCTGCACATGGACTCTCTGTACCCCGAATATGAACAAACTCCCATGCTCAGCACATGGATTCTCTGTACCCCGAATATGAACAAACTTCCATGCTCTGCACATGGTTGCTCTGTACCCCAAATATGAACAAACTCCCATGCTCTACACATGGGCACACTTTACCCCGAATACAGACAAACTCCCATGCTCTGCACAAGACCACACTTTACCCTGAATACGAACAAACTCCCATGCTCTAACACATGGGCGCTCCGTATCCCGAATATGAACAAACTCCCATGCTCTGCACATGGACTCTCTGTACCCTGAATATGAACAAAAACGCTCATGCTCAGCACATGGACAGTCTGTACCATGAATATGAACAAACTACCATGTTCAGCACATGGACTCTCTGTAACCCGAATATGAACAAACTCCCATGCTCTTCACATGGATTCTCTGTGCCTCGAATATGAACAAACTCCCATGCTCTGCACTTGGAATCTCTGTACCCCCAATATGAACAAACTCCCATGCTCTACACAGGGACACACTTTACCCCGAATACGAACAAACTCCCATGCTCTGCACATGGACACACTTTACACCGAATACGAACAAACTCCCATGCTCTACACATGGACGCTCCGTACCCCGAATATGAACAAATTCCCATGCTCTGCACATGGACTCTCTGTACCCTGAATATGAACAAACCCTCATGCTCAGCACTTGGACTCTCTGTACCCCTAATATGAACAAACTCCCATGCTCAGCACATGGATTCTCTGTACCCCGAATATGAACATACTCCAAAGCTCTACAAAGGGACACACTTTACCCCGAATACGAACAAACTCCCATGATCTGCACATGGACACACTTTACCCCGAATAAGAACAAACTTCCATGCTCTACACATGGACGCTCCGTACCCCGAATATTAACAAATTCCCATGCTCTTCACATGGATTCTCTGTACCTCGAATATGAACAAACTCCCATGCTCTACACATGGACTCTCTGTACCCCTAATATGAACAAATTCCCATGCTCAGCACATGGATTCTCTGTACCCCAAATATGAACAAACTCCCATGCTCTACAAAGGGACACACTTTACCCCGAATATGAACAAACTCCCAGGCTCTGCACAAGTACGCTCTGTACCCCTAATATGAACAAGCTCCCATGCTCTGCACATGGACTCTCTGTACCCCTAATATGAACAAGCTCTCATGCTCTGCACATGGACTCTCTGTACTCCTAATATGAACAAACTCCCATGTTCAGGACATGGATTCTCTGTACCACGAATATGAACAAACTCCCATGCTCTACCCATGGACACACTTTACCTCGAGTACAAACAAACTTCCATGCTCTGCACATGGACACACTTTACCCCCGAATACGAACAAACTCCCATGCTTTACTTCCCTGTACCCAGAATATGAACAAACTCTCATGCTCAGCACATGGACTCTCTGTAACCCGAATATGAACAAACTCCCATTCTCTGCACATGGACGCTCTGTACCCCGAATATGAACAAACTCCCATGCTCTGCACATGGACGCTCTGTACCCTCCTGAATATGAACAAACTCCCATGCTCTGCACATGGACGCTCTGTACCCCAAATATGAACAAACTCCCATGCTCAGCACATGGACTCTCTGTACCCCGAATATGAACAAACTCCCATTCTCTGCACGTGGACACTCTGTACCCCGAATATAAACAAACTCCCATGCTGTGCATATAGAAACTCAGTACTCCGAATATGAACAAACTCCGAGGCTCAGCACATGGACTCTCTGTACCCCTAATATGAACAAACTCCCATGCTCTGCACATGGACTCTCTGTACCACGAATATGAACAAACTCCCATGCTCTACCCATGGACGCACTTTACCTCGAATACAAACAAACTTCCATGCTCTGCACATGGACACACTTTACTCCCGAAAACAAACAAACTCCCATGCTTTACATATGGACGCTCCGTACCCCGAATATGAACAAACTCCCATGCTCTGCACATGGGCTCCCTGTACCCAGAATATGAACAAACTCTCATGCTCAGCACATGGACTCTCTGTAACCCGAATATGAACAAACTCCCATGCTCTGCACATGGACTCTCTGTACTCCGAATATGAACAAACTCCCATGCTCTTCACATGGTTGCTCTGTACCCCAAATATGAACAAACTCCCATGCTCCACACATGGACACACTTTACCCCGAATACAGACAAACTCCCATGCTCTGCACAAGACCACACTTTACCCTGAATACGAACAAACTCCCATGATCTACACATGGGCGCTCCGTACCCCGAATATGAACAAACTCCCATGCTCTGCACATGGACTCTCTGTACCCTGAATATGAACAAAAATGCTCATGCTCAGCACATGGACTCTCTGTACCCCGAATATGAACAAACTTCCATGCTCAGCACATGGACAGTCTGTACCATGAATATGAACAAACTACCATGTTCAGCACATGGACTCTCTGTACCCCGAATATGAACAAACTCCCATGCTCTGCACTTGGAATCTCTGTACCCCCAATATGAACAAACTCCCATGCTCTACACAGGGACACACTTTACCCCGAATACGAACAAACTCCCATGCTCTGCACATGGACACACTTTACACCGAATATGAACAAACTCCCATGCTCTACACATGGACGCTCCGTACCCTGAATATGAACATATTCCCATGCTCTGCACATGGACTCTCTGTACCCCGAATATGAACAAACCCTCATGCTCAGCACATGGACTCTCTGTACCCCTAATATGAACAAACTCCCATGCTCAGCACATGGATTCTCTGTACCCCGAATATGAACATACTCCAAAGCTCTACAAAGGGACACACTTTACCCCGAATACGAACAAACTCCCATGATCTGCACATGGACACACTTTACCCCGAATACGAACAAACTCCCATGATCTACACATGGACGCTCCGTACCCTGAATATTAACAAATTCCCATGCTCTTCACATGGATTCTCTGTACCTCGAATATGAACAAACTCCCATGCTCTGCACATGGACTCTCTGTACCCCTAATATGAACAAACTCCCATGCTCAGCACATGGATTCTCTGTACCCCAAATATGAACAAACTCCCATGCTCTACAAAGGGACACACTTTACCCCGAATACGAACAAACTCCCATGCTCTGCACAAGTACGCTCTGTACCCCGAATATGAACAAACTCCCATGCTCAGCACATGGACTCTCTGTACCCCTAATATGAACAAACTCCCATGCTCTGCACATGGACTCTCTGTACCCCTTATATGAACAAACTCCCATGTTCCGGACATGGATTCTCTGTACCACGAATATGAACAAACTCCCATGCTCTACCCATGGACACACTTTACCTCGAATACAAACAAACTTCCATGCTCTGCACATGGACACACTTTACCCCCGAATACGAACAAACTCCCATGCTTTACATATGGACGTTCCGTACCCCGAATATGAACAAACTACCATGCTCTACACAAGGACTCCGTGTCCCCAGAATATGAACAAACTGTCATGCTCAGCACATGGACTCTCTGTAACCCGAATATGAACAAACTCCCATGCTCTGCACATGGACTCTCTGTACCCCGAATATGAACAAACTCTCATGCTCAGCACATGGACGCTCTGTACCCCGAATATGAACAAACTGCCATGCTCAGCAGATTGACACTCTGTACCCCGAATATAAACAAACTCCCATGCTCTGCACATGGACAGTCTGAACCCGAATATGAACAAACTCCCATGCTCTGCACATGGACACACCGTAACCCGAATATGAACAAACTCCAATGCTCTGCACATGGGCGCACTGTATCCTGAATATGAACAAACTCCCATGCTCTGCACATAGACATTGTGTACTCCAAATATGAACAAACTCCCATGCTATGCTCATGGACGTACTGTACCCCAAATATGAAAAACTCCCTTTCGTTGCACATGGACGCTCTCTACCCCGAATATGAACAAACTCTCATGCTCTGCACATGGACGCTCTGTACCCCAATATGAACAAACTCCCATGCTCTGCACATGGACGCTCTGTACCCCAAATATAAACAAACTACCATGCTCAGCACATGGACTCTCTGTACCCGAATATGAACAAACACCCATTCTCTGCACATGGACACTCTGTACCCCGAATATAAACAAACTCCCATGCTGTGCATATGGAAACTCAGTACCCCGAATATGAACAAACTCCCAGGCTCTGCACAAGTACGCTCTGTACCCCAAATATGAACAAACTCCCATGCTCAGCACATGGACTCTCTGTACCCCTAATATGAACAAACTCCCATGCTCTGCACATGGACTCTCTGTACCCCTTATATGAACAAACTCCCATGTTCAGGACATGGATTCTCTGTACCACGAATATGAACAAACTCCCATGCTCTACCCATGGACACACTTTACCTCGAATACAAACAAACTTCCATGCTCTGCACATGGACACACTTTACCCCGAATACGAACAAACTCCCATGCTCTACACATGGACGCTCCGTACCCCGAATATGAACAAATTCCCATGCTCTGCACATGGACGCTCTGTACCCCGAATATGAACAAACTCCCATGCTCTGCACATGGACGCTCTGTACCCCGAATATGAACAAACTCTCATGCTCAGCACATGGACGCTCTGTACCCGAATATGAACAAACTCCCATTCTCTGCACATGGACACTCTGTACCCCGAATATAAACAAACTCCCATGCTGTGCATATGGAAACTCAGTACCCCGAATATGAACAAACTCCCAGGCTCTGCACAAGTACGCTCTGTACCCCGAATATGAACAAACTCCCATGCTCAGCACATGGACTCTCTGTACCACTAATATGAACAAACTCCCATGCTCTGCAAAGGGACTCTCTGTACCCCTAATATGAACAAACTCCCATGTTCAGGACATGGATTCTCTGTACCACGAATATGAACAAACTCCCATGCTCTACCCATGGACACACTTTACCTCGAGTACAAACAAACTTCCATGCTCTGCACATGGACACACTTTACCCCCGAATACGAACAAACTCCCATGCTTTACTTCCCTGTACCCAGAATATGAACAAACTCTCATGCTCAGCACATGGACTCTCTGTAACCCGAATATGAACAAACTCCCATTCTCTGCACATGGACGCTCTGTACCCCGAATATGAACAAACTCCCATGCTCTGCACATGGACGCTCTGTACCCTCCTGAATATGAACAAACTCCCATGCTCTGCACATGGACGCTCTGTACCCCAAATATGAACAAACTCCCATGCTCAGCACATGGACTCTCTGTACCCCGAATATGAACAAACTCCCATTCTCTGCACGTGGACACTCTGTACCCCGAATATAAACAAACTCCCATGCTGTGCATATAGAAACTCAGTACTCCGAATATGAACAAACTCCGAGGCTCAGCACATGGACTCTCTGTACCCCTAATATGAACAAACTCCCATGCTCTGCACATGGACTCTCTGTACCACGAATATGAACAAACTCCCATGCTCTACCCATGGACGCACTTTACCTCGAATACAAACAAACTTCCATGCTCTGCACATGGACACACTTTACTCCCGAAAACAAACAAACTCCCATGCTTTACATATGGACGCTCCGTACCCCGAATATGAACAAACTCCCATGCTCTGCACATGGGCTCCCTGTACCCAGAATATGAACAAACTCTCATGCTCAGCACATGGACTCTCTGTAACCCGAATATGAACAAACTCCCATGCTCTGCACATGGACTCTCTGTACTCCGAATATGAACAAACTCCCATGCTCTTCACATGGTTGCTCTGTACCCCAAATATGAACAAACTCCCATGCTCCACACATGGACACACTTTACCCCGAATACAGACAAACTCCCATGCTCTGCACAAGACCACACTTTACCCTGAATACGAACAAACTCCCATGATCTACACATGGGCGCTCCGTACCCCGAATATGAACAAACTCCCATGCTCTGCACATGGACTCTCTGTACCCTGAATATGAACAAAAATGCTCATGCTCAGCACATGGACTCTCTGTACCCCGAATATGAACAAACTTCCATGCTCAGCACATGGACAGTCTGTACCATGAATATGAACAAACTACCATGTTCAGCACATGGACTCTCTGTACCCCGAATATGAACAAACTCCCATGCTCTGCACTTGGAATCTCTGTACCCCCAATATGAACAAACTCCCATGCTCTACACAGGGACACACTTTACCCCGAATACGAACAAACTCCCATGCTCTGCACATGGACACACTTTACACCGAATATGAACAAACTCCCATGCTCTACACATGGACGCTCCGTACCCTGAATATGAACATATTCCCATGCTCTGCACATGGACTCTCTGTACCCCGAATATGAACAAACCCTCATGCTCAGCACATGGACTCTCTGTACCCCTAATATGAACAAACTCCCATGCTCAGCACATGGATTCTCTGTACCCCGAATATGAACATACTCCAAAGCTCTACAAAGGGACACACTTTACCCCGAATACGAACAAACTCCCATGATCTGCACATGGACACACTTTACCCCGAATACGAACAAACTCCCATGATCTACACATGGACGCTCCGTACCCTGAATATTAACAAATTCCCATGCTCTTCACATGGATTCTCTGTACCTCGAATATGAACAAACTCCCATGCTCTGCACATGGACTCTCTGTACCCCTAATATGAACAAACTCCCATGCTCAGCACATGGATTCTCTGTACCCCAAATATGAACAAACTCCCATGCTCTACAAAGGGACACACTTTACCCCGAATACGAACAAACTCCCATGCTCTGCACAAGTACGCTCTGTACCCCGAATATGAACAAACTCCCATGCTCAGCACATGGACTCTCTGTACCCCTAATATGAACAAACTCCCATGCTCTGCACATGGACTCTCTGTACCCCTTATATGAACAAACTCCCATGTTCCGGACATGGATTCTCTGTACCACGAATATGAACAAACTCCCATGCTCTACCCATGGACACACTTTACCTCGAATACAAACAAACTTCCATGCTCTGCACATGGACACACTTTACCCCCGAATACGAACAAACTCCCATGCTTTACATATGGACGTTCCGTACCCCGAATATGAACAAACTACCATGCTCTACACAAGGACTCCGTGTCCCCAGAATATGAACAAACTGTCATGCTCAGCACATGGACTCTCTGTAACCCGAATATGAACAAACTCCCATGCTCTGCACATGGACTCTCTGTACCCCGAATATGAACAAACTCTCATGCTCAGCACATGGACGCTCTGTACCCCGAATATGAACAAACTGCCATGCTCAGCAGATTGACACTCTGTACCCCGAATATAAACAAACTCCCATGCTCTGCACATGGACAGTCTGAACCCGAATATGAACAAACTCCCATGCTCTGCACATGGACACACCGTAACCCGAATATGAACAAACTCCAATGCTCTGCACATGGGCGCACTGTATCCTGAATATGAACAAACTCCCATGCTCTGCACATAGACATTGTGTACTCCAAATATGAACAAACTCCCATGCTATGCTCATGGACGTACTGTACCCCAAATATGAAAAACTCCCTTTCGTTGCACATGGACGCTCTCTACCCCGAATATGAACAAACTCTCATGCTCTGCACATGGACGCTCTGTACCCCAATATGAACAAACTCCCATGCTCTGCACATGGACGCTCTGTACCCCAAATATAAACAAACTACCATGCTCAGCACATGGACTCTCTGTACCCGAATATGAACAAACACCCATTCTCTGCACATGGACACTCTGTACCCC
This sequence comes from Triturus cristatus, assembly GCF_964204655.1. NCBI lineage: Eukaryota > Metazoa > Chordata > Amphibia > Caudata > Salamandridae > Triturus > Triturus cristatus. Next base: position 871,522,975 of record NC_140579.1, on the reverse strand, counting down.
GAATATAAACAAACTCCCATGCTGTGCATATGGAAACTCAGTACCCCGAATATGAACAAACTCCCAGGCTCTGCACAAGTACGCTCTGTACCCCAAATATGAACAAACTCCCATGCTCAGCACATGGACTCTCTGTACCCCTAATATGAACAAACTCCCATGCTCTGCACATGGACTCTCTGTACCCCTTATATGAACAAACTCCCATGTTCAGGACATGGATTCTCTGTACCACGAATATGAACAAACTCCCATGCTCTACCCATGGACACACTTTACCTCGAATACAAACAAACTTCCATGCTCTGCACATGGACACACTTTACCCCGAATACGAACAAACTCCCATGCTCTACACATGGACGCTCCGTACCCCGAATATGAACAAATTCCCATGCTCTGCACATGGACGCTCTGTACCCCGAATATGAACAAACTCCCATGCTCTGCACATGGACGCTCTGTACCCCGAATATGAACAAACTCTCATGCTCAGCACATGGACGCTCTGTACCCGAATATGAACAAACTCCCATTCTCTGCACATGGACACTCTGTACCCCGAATATAAACAAACTCCCATGCTGTGCATATGGAAACTCAGTACCCCGAATATGAACAAACTCCCAGGCTCTGCACAAGTACGCTCTGTACCCCGAATATGAACAAACTCCCATGCTCAGCACATGGACTCTCTGTACCACTAATATGAACAAACTCCCATGCTCTGCAAAGGGACTCTCTGTACCCCTAATATGAACAAACTCCCATGTTCAGCACATGGATTCTCTGTACCACGAATATGAACAAACTCCAATGCTCTACCCATGGACACACTTTACCTCGAATACAAACGAACTTCCATGCTCTGCACATGGACACACTTTACCCCCGAATACGAACAAACTCCCATGCTTTACATATGGACGCTCCGTACCCCGAATATGAACAAACTCCCAAGCTCTGCACATGGACTCCCTGTACCCAGAATATGAACAAACTCTCATGCTCAGCACATGGACTCTCTGCAACCCGAATATGAACAAACTCCCATGCTCTGCACATGGATTCTCTGTACCCCGAATATGAACAAACTTCCATGCTCTGCAAATGGTTGCTCTGTACCCCAAATAAGGTCAAACTCCCATGCTCTACACATGGACACTCTTCACCTCGAATACAGACAAGCTCCCATGCTCTGCACAAGGCCACACTTTACCCTGAATACGAACAAACTCCCATGCTCTACACATGGGCGCTCCATACCCCGAATATGAACAAACTCCCATGCTCTGCACATGGACTCTCGGTACCCTGAATATGAACAAAAAAGCTCATACTCAGCACATGGACTCTCTGTACCCCGAATATGAACAAACTTCCATGCTCAGCCAATGGACCCTCTGTACCATGAATATGAACAAACTACCATGTTCAGCACATGGACTCTCTGTACCCTGAATATGAACAAACTCCCATGCTCTTCACATGGATTCTCTGTACCGCGAATATGAAGAAACTCCCATGCTCTGCACATGGAATCTCTGTACCCCGAATATGAACAAACTCCCATGCTCTACACAGGGACACACTTTACCCCGAATACGAACAAACTCCCATGCTCTGCACATGGACAAACTTTACCCCGAATACGAACAAACTCCCATGCTCTACACATGGACGCTCCGTACCCCGAATATGAACAAATTCCCATGCTCTGCACATGGACTCTCTGTACCCCGAATATGAACAAACGCGCATGCTCAGCACATGGACTCTCTGTACCCCTAATATGAACAAACTCCCATGCTCAGCACATGGATTCTCTGTACCCCGCATATGAACATACTCCAAAGCTCTAAACAGGGACACACTTTACACCGAATACGAACAAACTCCCATGCTCTGCACATGGACACACTTTACCCCGAATAAGAACAAACTTCCATGCTCTACACATGGACGCTCCATACCCCGAATATTAACAAATTCCCATGCTCTTCACATGGATTCTCTGTACCTCGAATATGAACAAACTCCCATGCTCTGCACATGGACTCTCAGTACCCCGAATATGAACAAACTCCCAGGCTCTGCACAAGTACGCTCTGTACCCCTAATATGAACATGCTCCCATGCTCTGCACATGGACTCTCTGTACCCCTAATATGAACAAGCTCTCATGCTCTGCACATGGACTCTCTGTACCCCTAATATGAACAAACTCCCATGTTCAGGACATGGATTCTCTGTACCACGAATATGAACAAACTCCCATGCTCTACCCATGGACACACTTTACCTCGAGTACAAACAAACTTCCATGCTCTGCACATGGACACACTTTACCTCGAGTACAAACAAACTTCCATGCTCTGCACATGGACACACTTTACCCCCGAATACGAACAAACTCCCATGCTTTACTTCCCTGTACCCAGAATATGAACAAACTCTCATGCTCAGCACATGGACTCTCTGTACCCCGAATAAGAACAAACTTCCATGCTCTACACATGGACGCTCCGTACCCCGAATATTAACAAATTCCCATGCTCTTCACATGGATTCTCTGTACCTCGAATATGAACAAACTCCCATGCTCTACACATGGACTCTCTGTACCCCTAATATGAACAAATTCCCATGCTCAGCACATGGATTCTCTGTACCCCAAATATGAACAAACTCCCATGCTCTACAAAGGGACACACTTTACCCCGAATATGAACAAACTCCCAGGCTCTGCACAAGTACGCTCTGTACCCCTAATATGAACAAGCTCCCATGCTCTGCACATGGACTCTCTGTACCCCTAATATGAACAAGCTCTCATGCTCTGCACATGGACTCTCTGTACTCCTAATATGAACAAACTCCCATGTTCAGGACATGGATTCTCTGTACCACGAATATGAACAAACTCCCATGCTCTACCCATGGACACACTTTACCTCGAGTACAAACAAACTTCCATGCTCTGCACATGGACACACTTTACCCCCGAATACGAACAAACTCCCATGCTTTACTTCCCTGTACCCAGAATATGAACAAACTCTCATGCTCAGCACATGGACTCTCTGTACCCCAAATATGAACTAACTCCCATGCTCTGCACATGGACGCTCTGTACCCCAAATATGAACAAACTCCCATGCTCAGCACATGGATTCTCTGTACCCCAAATATGAACAAACTCCCATGCTCTACAAAGGGACACACTTTACCCCGAATATGAACAAACTCCCAGGCTCTGCACAAGTACGCTCTGTACCCCTAATATGAACAAGCTCCCATGCTCTGCACATGGACTCTCTGTACCCCTAATATGAACAAGCTCTCATGCTCTGCACATGGACTCTCTGTACTCCTAATATGAACAAACTCCCATGTTCAGGACATGGATTCTCTGTACCACGAATATGAACAAACTCCCATGCTCTACCCATGGACACACTTTACCTCGAGTACAAACAAACTTCCATGCTCTGCACATGGACACACTTTACCCCCGAATACGAACAAACTCCCATGCTTTACTTCCCTGTACCCAGAATATGAACAAACTCTCATGCTCAGCACATGGACTCTCTGTAACCCGAATATGAACAAACTCCCATTCTGTGCACATGAACGCTCTGTACCCCGAATATGAACAAACTCCCATGCTCTGCACATGGACGCTCTGTACCCTGAATATGAACAAACTCCCATGCTCTGCACATGGACGCTCTGTACCCCAAATATGAACAAACTCCCATGCTCAGCACATGGACTCTCTGTACCCCTAATATGAACAAACTCCCATGCTCTGCACATGGACTCTCTGTACCACGAATATGAACAAACTCCCATGCTCTACCCATGGACGCACTTTACCTCGAATACAAACAAACTTCCATGCTCTGCACATGGACACACTTTACCCCCGAAAACGAACAAACTCCCATGCTTTACATATGGACGCTCCGTACCCCGAATATGAACAAACTCCCATGCTCTGCACATGGGCTCCCTGTACCCAGAATATGAACAAACTCTCATGCTCAGCACATGGACTCTCTGTAACCCGAATATGAACAAACTCCCATGCTCTGCACATGGACTCTCTGTACCCCGAATATGAACAAACTCCCATGCTCTTCACATGGTTGCTCTGTACCCCAAATATGAACAAACTCCCATGCTCCAAACATGGACACACTTTACCCCGAATACAGACAAACTCCCATGCTCTGCACAAGACCCCACTTTACCCTGAATACGAACAAACTCCCATGATCTACACATGGGCGCTCCGTACCCCGAATATGAACAAACTCCCATGCTCTGCACATGGACTCTCTGTACCCTGAATATGAACAAAAATGCTCATGCTCAGCACATGGACTCTCTGTACCCCGAATATGAACAAACTTCCATGCTCAGCACATGGACAGTCTGTACCATGAATATGAACAAACTACCATGTTCAGCACATGGACTCTATGTACCCCGAATATGAATAAACTCCCATGCTCTTCACATGGATTCTCTGTACCTCGAATATGAACAAACTCCCATGCTCTGCACTTGGAATCTCTGTACCCCCAATATGAACAAACTCCCATGCTCTACACAGGGACACACTTTACCCCGAATACGAACAAACTCCCATGCTCTGCACATGGACACACTTTACACCGAATACGAACAAACTCCCATGCTCTACACATGGACGCTCCGTACCCTGAATATGAACAAATTCCCATGCTCTGCACATGGACTCTCTGTACCCCAATATGAACAAACCCTCATGCTCATCACATGGACTCTCTGTACCCCTAATATGAACACACTCCCATGCTCAGCACATGGATTCTCTGTACCCCGAATAAGAACATACTCCAAAGCACTACAAAGGGACACACTTTACCCCGAATACGAACAAACTCCCATGCTCTGCACATGGACAAACTTTACCCCGAATACGAACAAACTCCCATGCTCTACACATGGACGCTCCGTACCCCGAATATGAACAAATTCCCATGCTCTGCACATGGACTCTCTGTACCCCGAATATGAACAAACGCGCATGCTCAGCACATGGACTCTCTGTACCCCTAATATGAACAAACTCCCATGCTCAGCACATGGATTCTCTGTACCCCGCATATGAACATACTCCAAAGCTCTACACAGGGACACACTTTACACCGAATACGAACAAACTCCCATGCTCTGCACATGGACACACTTTACCCCGAATAAGAACAAACTTCCATGCTCTACACATGGACACTCCATACCCCGAATATTAACAAATTCCCATGCTCTTCACATGGATTCTCTGTACCTCGAATATGAACAAACTCCCATGCTCTGCACATGGACTCTCAGTACCCCGAATATGAACAAACTCCCAGGCTCTGCACAAGTACGCTCTGTACCCCTAATATGAACATGCGCCCATGCTCTGCACATGGACTCTCTGTACCCCTAATATGAACAAGCTCTCATGCTCTGCACATGGACTCTCTGTACCCCTAATATGAACAAACTCCCATGTTCAGGACATGGATTCTCTGTACCACGAATATGAACAAACTCCCATGCTCTACCCATGGACACACTTTACCTCGAGTACAAACAAACTTCCATTCTCTGCACATGGACACACTTTACCCCCGAATACGAACAAACTCCCATGCTTTACATATGGACTCCCTGTACCCAGAATATGAACAAACTCTCATGCTCAGCACATCCAGTCTCTGTAACCCGAATATGAACAAACTCCCATGCTCTGCACATGGACTCTGTACCCCGAATATGAACAAACTCTCATGCTCAGCACATGGACGCTCTGTACCCCGAATATGAACAAACTCCCATGCTCAGCACATGGACAGTCTGTCCCCCAAATATGAACAAACTCCCATGCTCAGCACAAGGACACACTGTATCCCGAATATGAACAAACTCCCATGCTCAGCAGATTGACACTGTGTACCCCGAATATAAACAAACTCCCATGCTCTGCACATGGACAGTCTGAACCCGAATATGAACAAACTCCCATGCTCTGCACAAGGACACACTGTAGCCCGAATATGAACAAACTCCCATGCTCTTCACATGGGCGCACTGTATCCCGAATATGAACAAACTCCCATGCTTTGCACATAGACATTCTGTACCCCAAATATGAACAAACTCCAATGCTATGCTCACGGACGTACTGTACCCCAAATATGAAAAAACTCCCCTGCGTTGCACATGGATGCTCTGTACCCCGAATATGAACAAACTCCCATGCTCTGCACATGGACGCTCTGTACCCCGAATATGAACAAACTCCCATGCTCTGCACATGGACGCTCTGTACCCCGAATATGAACAAACTCCCATGCTCTGCACATGGACGCTCTGTACCCTGAATATGAACAAACTCCCATGCTCTGCACATGGACGCTCTGTACCCCAAATATGAACAAACTCCCATGCTCAGCACATGGACTCTCTGTACCCCGAATATGAACAAACTCCCATTCTCTGCACATGGACACTCTGTACCCCGAATATAAACAAACTCCCATGCTGTGCATATGGAAACTCAGTACCCCGAATATGAACAAACTCCCAGGCTCTGCACAAGTATGCTCTGTACCCTGAATATGAACAAACTCCCATGCTCTGCACATGGACTCTCTGTACCACGAATATGAACAAACTCCCATGCTCTACCCATGGACACACTTTACCTCGAATACAAACAAACTTCCATGCTCTGCACATGGACACACTTTACCCCCGAATACGAACAAACTCCCATGCTTTACATATGGACGCTCCGTACCCCGAATATGAACAAACTCCCATGCTCTGCACATGGGCTCCCTGTACCCAGAATATGAACAAACTCTTATGCTCAGCACATGGACTCTCTGTAACCCGAATATGAACAAACTCCCATGCTCTACACATGGACGCTCCGTACCCTGAATATGAACAAACTCCCATGCTCTGCACATGGACTCTCTGTACCCCGAATATGAACAAACTCCCATGCTCAGCACATGGATTCTCTGTACCCCGAATATGAACAAACTTCCATGCTCTGCACATGGTTGCTCTGTACCCCAAATATGAACAAACTCCCATGCTCTACACATGGGCACACTTTACCCCGAATACAGACAAACTCCCATGCTCTGCACAAGACCACACTTTACCCTGAATACGAACAAACTCCCATGCTCTAACACATGGGCGCTCCGTATCCCGAATATGAACAAACTCCCATGCTCTGCACATGGACTCTCTGTACCCTGAATATGAACAAAAAAGCTCATGCTCAGCACATGGACAGTCTGTACCATGAATATGAACAAACTACCATGTTCAGCACATGGACTCTCTGTAACCCGAATATGAACAAACTCCCATGCTCTTCACATGGATTCTCTGTGCCTCGAATATGAACAAACTCCCATGCTCTGCACTTGGAATCTCTGTACCCCCAATATGAACAAACTCCCATGCTCTACACAGGGACACACTTTACCCCGAATACGAACAAACTCCCATGCTCTGCACATGGACACACTTTACACCGAATACGAACAAACTCCCATGCTCTACACATGGACGCTCCGTACCCCGAATATGAACAAATTCCCATGCTCTGCACATGGACTCTCTGTACCCTGAATATGAACAAACCCTCATGCTCAGCACTTGGACTCTCTGTACCCCTAATATGAACAAACTCCCATGCTCAGCACATGGATTCTCTGTACCCCGAATATGAACATACTCCAAAGCTCTACAAAGGGACACACTTTACCCCGAATACGAACAAACTCCCATGATCTGCACATGGACACACTTTACCCCGAATAAGAACAAACTTCCATGCTCTACACATGGACGCTCCGTACCCCGAATATTAACAAATTCCCATGCTCTTCACATGGATTCTCTGTACCTCGAATATGAACAAACTCCCATGCTCTACACATGGACTCTCTGTACCCCTAATATGAACAAATTCCCATGCTCAGCACATGGATTCTCTGTACCCCAAATATGAACAAACTCCCATGCTCTACAAAGGGACACACTTTACCCCGAATATGAACAAACTCCCAGGCTCTGCACAAGTACGCTCTGTACCCCTAATATGAACAAGCTCCCATGCTCTGCACATGGACTCTCTGTACCCCTAATATGAACAAGCTCTCATGCTCTGCACATGGACTCTCTGTACTCCTAATATGAACAAACTCCCATGTTCAGGACATGGATTCTCTGTACCACGAATATGAACAAACTCCCATGCTCTACCCATGGACACACTTTACCTCGAGTACAAACAAACTTCCATGCTCTGCACATGGACACACTTTACCCCCGAATACGAACAAACTCCCATGCTTTACTTCCCTGTACCCAGAATATGAACAAACTCTCATGCTCAGCACATGGACTCTCTGTAACCCGAATATGAACAAACTCCCATTCTCTGCACATGGACGCTCTGTACCCCGAATATGAACAAACTCCCATGCTCTGCACATGGACGCTCTGTACCCTCCTGAATATGAACAAACTCCCATGCTCTGCACATGGACGCTCTGTACCCCAAATATGAACAAACTCCCATGCTCAGCACATGGACTCTCTGTACCCCGAATATGAACAAACTCCCATTCTCTGCACGTGGACACTCTGTACCCCGAATATAAACAAACTCCCATGCTGTGCATATAGAAACTCAGTACTCCGAATATGAACAAACTCCGAGGCTCAGCACATGGACTCTCTGTACCCCTAATATGAACAAACTCCCATGCTCTGCACATGGACTCTCTGTACCACGAATATGAACAAACTCCCATGCTCTACCCATGGACGCACTTTACCTCGAATACAAACAAACTTCCATGCTCTGCACATGGACACACTTTACTCCCGAAAACAAACAAACTCCCATGCTTTACATATGGACGCTCCGTACCCCGAATATGAACAAACTCCCATGCTCTGCACATGGGCTCCCTGTACCCAGAATATGAACAAACTCTCATGCTCAGCACATGGACTCTCTGTAACCCGAATATGAACAAACTCCCATGCTCTGCACATGGACTCTCTGTACTCCGAATATGAACAAACTCCCATGCTCTTCACATGGTTGCTCTGTACCCCAAATATGAACAAACTCCCATGCTCCACACATGGACACACTTTACCCCGAATACAGACAAACTCCCATGCTCTGCACAAGACCACACTTTACCCTGAATACGAACAAACTCCCATGATCTACACATGGGCGCTCCGTACCCCGAATATGAACAAACTCCCATGCTCTGCACATGGACTCTCTGTACCCTGAATATGAACAAAAATGCTCATGCTCAGCACATGGACTCTCTGTACCCCGAATATGAACAAACTTCCATGCTCAGCACATGGACAGTCTGTACCATGAATATGAACAAACTACCATGTTCAGCACATGGACTCTCTGTACCCCGAATATGAACAAACTCCCATGCTCTGCACTTGGAATCTCTGTACCCCCAATATGAACAAACTCCCATGCTCTACACAGGGACACACTTTACCCCGAATACGAACAAACTCCCATGCTCTGCACATGGACACACTTTACACCGAATATGAACAAACTCCCATGCTCTACACATGGACGCTCCGTACCCTGAATATGAACATATTCCCATGCTCTGCACATGGACTCTCTGTACCCCGAATATGAACAAACCCTCATGCTCAGCACATGGACTCTCTGTACCCCTAATATGAACAAACTCCCATGCTCAGCACATGGATTCTCTGTACCCCGAATATGAACATACTCCAAAGCTCTACAAAGGGACACACTTTACCCCGAATACGAACAAACTCCCATGATCTGCACATGGACACACTTTACCCCGAATACGAACAAACTCCCATGATCTACACATGGACGCTCCGTACCCTGAATATTAACAAATTCCCATGCTCTTCACATGGATTCTCTGTACCTCGAATATGAACAAACTCCCATGCTCTGCACATGGACTCTCTGTACCCCTAATATGAACAAACTCCCATGCTCAGCACATGGATTCTCTGTACCCCAAATATGAACAAACTCCCATGCTCTACAAAGGGACACACTTTACCCCGAATACGAACAAACTCCCATGCTCTGCACAAGTACGCTCTGTACCCCGAATATGAACAAACTCCCATGCTCAGCACATGGACTCTCTGTACCCCTAATATGAACAAACTCCCATGCTCTGCACATGGACTCTCTGTACCCCTTATATGAACAAACTCCCATGTTCCGGACATGGATTCTCTGTACCACGAATATGAACAAACTCCCATGCTCTACCCATGGACACACTTTACCTCGAATACAAACAAACTTCCATGCTCTGCACATGGACACACTTTACCCCCGAATACGAACAAACTCCCATGCTTTACATATGGACGTTCCGTACCCCGAATATGAACAAACTACCATGCTCTACACAAGGACTCCGTGTCCCCAGAATATGAACAAACTGTCATGCTCAGCACATGGACTCTCTGTAACCCGAATATGAACAAACTCCCATGCTCTGCACATGGACTCTCTGTACCCCGAATATGAACAAACTCTCATGCTCAGCACATGGACGCTCTGTACCCCGAATATGAACAAACTGCCATGCTCAGCAGATTGACACTCTGTACCCCGAATATAAACAAACTCCCATGCTCTGCACATGGACAGTCTGAACCCGAATATGAACAAACTCCCATGCTCTGCACATGGACACACCGTAACCCGAATATGAACAAACTCCAATGCTCTGCACATGGGCGCACTGTATCCTGAATATGAACAAACTCCCATGCTCTGCACATAGACATTGTGTACTCCAAATATGAACAAACTCCCATGCTATGCTCATGGACGTACTGTACCCCAAATATGAAAAACTCCCTTTCGTTGCACATGGACGCTCTCTACCCCGAATATGAACAAACTCTCATGCTCTGCACATGGACGCTCTGTACCCCAATATGAACAAACTCCCATGCTCTGCACATGGACGCTCTGTACCCCAAATATAAACAAACTACCATGCTCAGCACATGGACTCTCTGTACCCGAATATGAACAAACACCCATTCTCTGCACATGGACACTCTGTACCCCGAATATAAACAAACTCCCATGCTGTGCATATGGAAACTCAGTACCCCGAATATGAACAAACTCCCAGGCTCTGCACAAGTACGCTCTGTACCCCAAATATGAACAAACTCCCATGCTCAGCACATGGACTCTCTGTACCCCTAATATGAACAAACTCCCATGCTCTGCACATGGACTCTCTGTACCCCTTATATGAACAAACTCCCATGTTCAGGACATGGATTCTCTGTACCACGAATATGAACAAACTCCCATGCTCTACCCATGGACACACTTTACCTCGAATACAAACAAACTTCCATGCTCTGCACATGGACACACTTTACCCCGAATACGAACAAACTCCCATGCTCTACACATGGACGCTCCGTACCCCGAATATGAACAAATTCCCATGCTCTGCACATGGACGCTCTGTACCCCGAATATGAACAAACTCCCATGCTCTGCACATGGACGCTCTGTACCCCGAATATGAACAAACTCTCATGCTCAGCACATGGACGCTCTGTACCCGAATATGAACAAACTCCCATTCTCTGCACATGGACACTCTGTACCCCGAATATAAACAAACTCCCATGCTGTGCATATGGAAACTCAGTACCCCGAATATGAACAAACTCCCAGGCTCTGCACAAGTACGCTCTGTACCCCGAATATGAACAAACTCCCATGCTCAGCACATGGACTCTCTGTACCACTAATATGAACAAACTCCCATGCTCTGCAAAGGGACTCTCTGTACCCCTAATATGAACAAACTCCCATGTTCAGCACATGGATTCTCTGTACCACGAATATGAACAAACTCCAATGCTCTACCCATGGACACACTTTACCTCGAATACAAACGAACTTCCATGCTCTGCACATGGACACACTTTACCCCCGAATACGAACAAACTCCCATGCTTTACATATGGACGCTCCGTACCCCGAATATGAACAAACTCCCAAGCTCTGCACATGGACTCCCTGTACCCAGAATATGAACAAACTCTCATGCTCAGCACATGGACTCTCTGCAACCCGAATATGAACAAACTCCCATGCTCTGCACATGGATTCTCTGTACCCCGAATATGAACAAACTTCCATGCTCTGCAAATGGTTGCTCTGTACCCCAAATAAGGTCAAACTCCCATGCTCTACACATGGACACTCTTCACCTCGAATACAGACAAGCTCCCATGCTCTGCACAAGGCCACACTTTACCCTGAATACGAACAAACTCCCATGCTCTACACATGGGCGCTCCATACCCCGAATATGAACAAACTCCCATGCTCTGCACATGGACTCTCGGTACCCTGAATATGAACAAAAAAGCTCATACTCAGCACATGGACTCTCTGTACCCCGAATATGAACAAACTTCCATGCTCAGCCAATGGACCCTCTGTACCATGAATATGAACAAACTACCATGTTCAGCACATGGACTCTCTGTACCCTGAATATGAACAAACTCCCATGCTCTTCACATGGATTCTCTGTACCGCGAATATGAAGAAACTCCCATGCTCTGCACATGGAATCTCTGTACCCCGAATATGAACAAACTCCCATGCTCTACACAGGGACACACTTTACCCCGAATACGAACAAACTCCCATGCTCTGCACATGGACAAACTTTACCCCGAATACGAACAAACTCCCATGCTCTACACATGGACGCTCCGTACCCCGAATATGAACAAATTCCCATGCTCTGCACATGGACTCTCTGTACCCCGAATATGAACAAACGCGCATGCTCAGCACATGGACTCTCTGTACCCCTAATATGAACAAACTCCCATGCTCAGCACATGGATTCTCTGTACCCCGCATATGAACATACTCCAAAGCTCTAAACAGGGACACACTTTACACCGAATACGAACAAACTCCCATGCTCTGCACATGGACACACTTTACCCCGAATAAGAACAAACTTCCATGCTCTACACATGGACGCTCCATACCCCGAATATTAACAAATTCCCATGCTCTTCACATGGATTCTCTGTACCTCGAATATGAACAAACTCCCATGCTCTGCACATGGACTCTCAGTACCCCGAATATGAACAAACTCCCAGGCTCTGCACAAGTACGCTCTGTACCCCTAATATGAACATGCTCCCATGCTCTGCACATGGACTCTCTGTACCCCTAATATGAACAAGCTCTCATGCTCTGCACATGGACTCTCTGTACCCCTAATATGAACAAACTCCCATGTTCAGGACATGGATTCTCTGTACCACGAATATGAACAAACTCCCATGCTCTACCCATGGACACACTTTACCTCGAGTACAAACAAACTTCCATGCTCTGCACATGGACACACTTTACCCCCGAATACGAACAAACTCCCATGCTTTACATATGGACTCCCTGTACCCAGAATATGAACAAACTCTCATGCTCAGCACATCGAGTCTCTGTAACCCGAATATGAACAAACTCCCATGCTCTGCACATGGACTCTGTACCCCGAATATGAACAAACTCTCATGCTCAGCACATGGACGCTCTGTACCCCGAATATGAACAAACTCCCATGCTCAGCACATGGACAGTCTGTCCCCCAAATATGAACAAACTCCCATGCTCAGCACAAGGACACACTGTACCCCGAATATGAACAAACTCCCATGCTCAGCAGATTGACACTGTGTACCCCGACTATAAACAAACTCCCATGCTCTGCACATGGACAGTCTGAACCCGAATATGAACAAACTCCCATGCTCTGCACAAGGACACACTGTAGCCCGAATATGAACAAACTCCCATGCTCTGCACATGGGCGCACTGTATCCCGAATATGAACAAACTCCCATGCTTTGCACATAGACATTCTGTACCCCAAATATGAACAAACTCCAATGCTATGCTCACGGACGTACTGTACCCCAAATATGAAAAAACTCCCCTGCGTTGCACATGGATGCTCTGTACCCCGAATATGAACAAACTCCCATGCTCTGCACATGGACGCTCTGTACCCCGAATATGAACAAACTCCCATGCTCTGCACATGGACGCTCTGTACCCTGAATATGAACAAACTCCCATGCTCTGCACATGGACGCTCTGTACCCCAAATATGAACAAACTCCCATGCTCAGCACATGGACTCTCTGTACCCCGAATATGAACAAACTCCCATTCTCTGCACATGGACACTCTGTACCCCGAATATAAACAAACTCCCATGCTGTGCATATGGAAACTCAGTACCCCGAATATGAACAAACTCCCAGGCTCTGCACAAGTATGCTCTGTACCCCGAATATGAACAAACTCCCATGCTCAGCACATGGACTCTCTGTACCTCTAATATGAACAAACTCCCATGCTCTGCACATGGACTCTCTGTACCACGAATATGAACAAACTCCCATGCTCTACCCATGGACACACTTTACCTCGAATACAAACAAACTTCCATGCTCTGCACATGGACACACTTTACCCCCGAATACGAACAAACTCCCATGCTTTACATATGGACGCTCCGTACCCCGAATATGAACAAACTCCCATGCTCTGCACATGGGCTCCCTGTACCCAGAATATGAACAAACTCTTATGCTCAGCACATGGACTCTCTGTAACCCGAATATGAACAAACTCCCATGCTCTGCACATGGACTCTCTGTACCCCGAATATGAACAAACTCCCATGCTCAGCACATGGATTCTCTGTACCCCGAATATGAACAAACTTCCATGCTCTGCACATGGTTGCTCTGTACCCCAAATATGAACAAACTCCCATGCTCTACACATGGGCACACTTTACCCCGAATACAGACAAACTCCCATGCTCTGCACAAGACCACACTTTACCCTGAATACGAACAAACTCCCATGCTCTACACATGGGCGCTCCGTATCCCGAATATGAACAAACTCCCATGCTCTGCACATGGACTCTCTGTACCCTGAATATGAACAAAAACGCTCATGCTCAGCACATGGACAGTCTGTACCATGAATATGAACAAACTACCATGTTCAGCACATGGACTCTCTGTAACCCGAATATGAACAAACTCCCATGCTCTTCACATGGATTCTCTGTGCCTCGAATATGAACAAACTCCCATGCTCTGCACTTGGAATCTCTGTACCCCCAATATGAACAAACTCCCATGCTCTACACAGGGACACACTTTACCCCGAATACGAACAAACTCCCATGCTCTGCACATGGACACACTTTACACCGAATACGAACAAACTCCCATGCTCTACACATGGACGCTCCGTACCCCGAATATGAACAAATTTCCATGCTCTGCACATGGACTCTCTGTACCCTGAATATGAACAAACCCTCATGCTCAGCACATGGACTCTCTGTACCCCTAATATGAACCAACTCCCATGCTCAGCACATGGATTCTCTGTACCCCGAATATGAACATACTCCAAAGCTCTACAAAGGGACACACTTTACCCCGAATACGAACAAACTCCCATGATCTGCACATGGACACACTTTACCCCGAATAAGAACAAACTTCCATGCTCTACACATGGACGCTCCGTACCCCGAATATTAACAAATTCCCATGCTCTTCACATGGATTCTCTGTACCTCGAATATGAACAAACTCCCATGCTCTACACATGGACTCTCTGTACCCCTAATATGAACAAATTCCCATGCTCAGCACATGGATTCTCTGTACCCCAAATATGAACAAACTCCCATGCTCTACAAAGGGACACACTTTACCCCGAATATGAACAAACTCCCAAGCTCTGCACAAGTACGCTCTGTACCCCTAATATGAACAAGCTCCCATGCTCTGCACATGGACTCTCTGTACCCCTAATATGAACAAGCTCTCATGCTCTGCACATGGACTCTCTGTACTCCTAATATGAACAAACTCCCATGTTCAGGACATGGATTCTCTGTACCACGAATATGAACAAACTCCCATGCTCTACCCATGGACACACTTTACCTCGAGTACAAACAAACTTCCATGCTCTGCACATGGACACACTTTACCCCCGAATACGAACAAACTCCCATGCTTTACTTCCCTGTACCCAGAATATGAACAAACTCTCATGCTCAGCACATGGACTCTCTGTAACCCGAATATGAACAAACTCCCATTCTGTGCACATGGACGCTCTGTACCCAGAATATGAACAAACTCCCATGCTCTGCACATGGACGCTCTGTACCCTGAATATGAACAAACTCCCATGCTCTGCACATGGACGCTCTGTACCCCAAATATGAACAAACTCCCATGCTCAGCACATGGACTCTCTGTACCCCTAATATGAACAAACTCCCATGCTCTGCACATGGACTCTCTGTACCACGAATATGAACAAACTCCCATGCTCTGCACATGGACACACTTTACCCCCGAAAACGAACAAACTCCCATGCTTTACATATGGACGCTCCGTACCCCGAATATGAACAAACTCCCATGCTCTGCACATGGGCTCCCTGTACCCAGAATATGAACAAACTCTCATGCTCAGCACATGGACTCTCTGTAACCCGAATATGAACAAACTCCCATGCTGTGCATATGGAAACTCAGTACCCCGAATATGAACAAACTCCCAGGCTCTGCACAAGTATGCTCTGTACCCCGAATATGAACAAACTCCCATGCTCAGCACATGGACTCTCTGTACCTCTAATATGAACAAACTCCCATGCTCTGCACATGGACTCTCTGTACCACGAATATGAACAAACTCCCATGCTCTACCCATGGACACACTTTACCTCGAATACAAACAAACTTCCATGCTCTGCACATGGACACACTTTACCCCCGAATACGAACAAACTCCCATGCTTTACATATGGACGCTCCGTACCCCGAATATGAACAAACTCCCATGCTCTGCACATGGGCTCCCTGTACCCAGAATATGAACAAACTCTTATGCTCAGCACATGGACTCTCTGTAACCCGAATATGAACAAACTCCCATGCTCTGCACATGGACTCTCTGTACCCCGAATATGAACAAACTCCCATGCTCAGCACATGGATTCTCTGTACCCCGAATATGAACAAACTTCCATGCTCTGCACATGGTTGCTCTGTACCCCAAATATGAACAAACTCCCATGCTCTACACATGGGCACACTTTACCCCGAATACAGACAAACTCCCATGCTCTGCACAAGACCACACTTTACCCTGAATACGAACAAACTCCCATGCTCTACACATGGGCGCTCCGTATCCCGAATATGAACAAACTCCCATGCTCTGCACATGGACTCTCTGTACCCTGAATATGAACAAAAACGCTCATGCTCAGCACATGGACAGTCTGTACCATGAATATGAACAAACTACCATGTTCAGCACATGGACTCTCTGTAACCCGAATATGAACAAACTCCCATGCTCTTCACATGGATTCTCTGTGCCTCGAATATGAACAAACTCCCATGCTCTGCACTTGGAATCTCTGTACCCCCAATATGAACAAACTCCCATGCTCTACACAGGGACACACTTTACCCCGAATACGAACAAACTCCCATGCTCTGCACATGGACACACTTTACACCGAATACGAACAAACTCCCATGCTCTACACATGGACGCTCCGTACCCCGAATATGAACAAATTTCCATGCTCTGCACATGGACTCTCTGTACCCTGAATATGAACAAACCCTCATGCTCAGCACATGGACTCTCTGTACCCCTTATATGAACCAACTCCCATGCTCAGCACATGGATTCTCTGTACCCCGAATATGAACAAACTCCCATGCTCAGCACATGGATTCTCTGTACCCCTAATATGAACAAACTCCCATGCTCTACAAAGGGACACACTTTACCCCGAATATGAACAAACTCCCAGGCTCTGCACAAGTACGCTCTGTACCCCTAATATGAACAAGCTCCCATGCTCTGCACATGGACTCTCTGTACCCCTAATATGAACAAGCTCTCATGCTCTGCACATGGACTCTCTGTACTCCTAATATGAACAAACTCCCATGTTCAGGACATGGATTCTCTGTACCACGAATATGAACAAACTCCCATGCTCTACCCATGGACACACTTTACCTCGAGTACAAACAAACTTCCATGCTCTGCACATGGACACACTTTACCCCCGAATACGAACAAACTCCCATGCTTTACTTCCCTGTACCCAGAATATGAACAAACTCTCATGCTCAGCACATGGACTCTCTGTAACCCGAATATGAACAAACTCCCATTCTGTGCACATGGACGCTCTGTACCCAGAATATGAACAAACTCCCATGCTCTGCACATGGACGCTCTGTACCCTGAATATGAACAAACTCCCATGCTCTGCACATGGACGCTCTGTACCCCAAATATGAACAAACTCCCATGCTCAGCACATGGACTCTCTGTACCCCTAATATGAACAAACTCCCATGCTCTGCACATGGACTCTCTGTACCACGAATATGAACAAACTCCCATGCTCTGCACATGGACACACTGTAACCCGAATATGAACAAACTCCCATGCTCTGCACATGGGCGCACTGTATCCCGAATATGAACAAACTCCCATGCTCTGCACATAGACATTGTGTACTCCAAATATGAACAAACTCCCATGCTATGCTCATGGACGTACTGTACCCCAAATATGAAAAACTCCCATGCTCTGCACATGGACGCTCTGTACCCCGAATATGAACAAACTCTCATGCTCTGCACATGGACGCTCTGTACCCCAATATGAACAAACTCCCATGCTCTGTACATGGACGCTCTGTACCCCAAATATGAACAAACTACCATGCTCAGCACATGGACTCTCTGTACCCGAATATGAACAAACACCCATTCTCTGCACATGGACACTCTGTACCCCGAATATAAACAAACTCCCATGCTGTGCATATGGAAACTCAGTACCCCGAATATGAACAAACTCCCAGGCTCTGCACAAGTACGCTCTGTACCCCGAATATGAACAAACTGCCATGCTCAGCACATGGACTCTCTGTACCCCTAATATGAACAAACTCCCATGCTCTGCACATGGACTCTCTGTACCCCTAATATGAACAAACTCCCATGTTCAGCACATGGATTCTCTGTACCACGAATATGAACAAACTCCAATGCTCTACCCATGGACACACTTTACCTCGAATACAAACAAACTTCCATGCTCTGCACATGGACACACTTTACCCCCGAATACGAACAAACTCCCATGCTTTACATATGGACGCTCCGTACCCCGAATATGAACAAACTCCCATGCTCTGCACATGGACTCCCTGTACCCAGAATATGAAAAAACTCTCATGCTCAGCACATGGATTCTCTGTACCCCAAATATGAACAAACTCCCATGCTCTACAAAGGGACACACTTTACCCCGAATACGAACAAACTCCCATGCTCTGCACAAGTACGCTCTGTACCCCGAATATGAACAAACTCCCATGCTCAGCACATGGATTCTCTGTACCTCGAATATGAACAAACTCCCATGCTCTGCACATGGACTCTCTGTACCCCTAATATGAACAAACTCCCATGCTCAGCACATGGATTCTCTGTACCCCAAATATGAACAAACTCCCATGCTCTACAAAGGGACACACTTTACCCCGAATACGAACAAACTCCCATGCTCTGCACAAGTACGCTCTGTACCCCGAATATGAACAAACTCCCATGCTCAGCACATGGACTCTCTGTACCCCTAATATGAACAAACTCCCATGCTCTGCACATGGACTCTCTGTACCCCTAATATGAACAAACTCCCATGTTCAGGACATGGATTCTCTGTACCACGAATATGAACAAACTCCCATGCTCTACTCATGGACACACTTTACCTCGAATACAAACAAACTTCCATGCTCTGCACATGGACACACTTTACCCCCGAATACGAACAAACTCCCATGCTTTACATATGGACGCTCCGTACCCGAATATGAACAAACTACCATGCTCTACACAAGGACTCCGTGTCCCCAGAATATGAACAAACTCTCATGCTCAGCACATGGACTCTGTAACCCGAATATGAACAAACTCCCATGCTCTGCACATGGGCTCTCTGTACCCCGAATATGAACAAACTCTCATGCTCAGCACATGGACGCTCTGTACCCCAAATATGAACAAACTCCCATGCTCAGCAGATTGACACTCTGTACCCCCAATATAAACAAACTCCCATGCTCTGCACATGGACAGTCTGAACCCGAATATGAACAAACTCCCATGCTCTGCACATGGACACACTGTAGCCCGAATATGAACAAACCCCCATGCTCTGCACATGGGCGCACTGTATCCCGAATATGAACAAACTCCCATGCTCTGCACATAGACATTGTGTACTCCAAATATGAACAAACTCCCATGCTATGCTCATGGACGTGCTGTACCCCAAATATGAAAAACTCCCTTTCGTTGCACATGTTCGCTCTGTACCCCGAATATGAACAAACTCCCATGCTCTGCACATGGATGCTCTGTACCCCGAATATGAACAAACTCTCATGCTCTGCACATGGACGCTCTGTACCCCAAATATGAACTAACTCCCATGCTCTGCACATGGACGCTCTGTACCCCAAATATGAACAAACTCCCATGCTCAGCACATGGACTCTCTGTACCCGAATATGAACAAACTCCCATTCTCTGCACATGGACACTCTGTACCCCGAATATAAACAAACTCCCATGCTGTGCATATGGAAACTCAGTACCCCGAATATGAACAAACTCCCAGGCTCTGCACAAGTACGCTCTGTACCCCGAATATGAACAAACTCCCATGCTCAGCACATGGATTCTCTGTACCCTGAATATGAACAAACTTCCATGCTCTGCACATGGTTGCTCTGTACCCCAAATATGAACAAACTCCCATGCTCTACACATGGGCACACTTTACCCCGAATACAGACAAACTCCCATGCTCTGCACAAGACCACACTTTACCCTGAATACGAACAAACTCCCATGCTCTACACATGGGCGCTCCGTATCCCGAATATGAACAAACTCCCATGCTCTGCACATGGACTCTCTGTACCCTGAATATGAACAAAAACGCTCATGCTCAGCACATGGACAGTCTGTACCATGAATATGAACAAACTACCATGTTCAGCACATGGACTCTCTGTAACCCGAATATGAACAAACTCCCATGCTCTTCACATGGATTCTCTGTGCCTCGAATATGAACAAACTCCCATGCTCTGCACTTGGAATCTCTGTACCCCCAATATGAACAAACTCCCATGCTCTACACAGGGACACACTTTACCCCGAATACGAACAAACTCCCATGCTCTGCACATGGACACACTTTACACCGAATACGAACAAATTCCCATGCTCTACACATGGACGCTCCGTACCCCGAATATGAACAAATTCCCATGCTCTGCACATGGACTCTCTGTACCCTGAATATGAACAAACCCTCATGCTCAGCACTTGGACTCTCTGTACCCCTAATATGAACAAACTCCCATGCTCAGCACATGGATTCTCTGTACCCCGAATATGAACATACTCCAAAGCTCTACAAAGGGACACACTTTACCCCGAATACGAACAAACTCTCATGATCTGCACATGGACACACTTTACCCCAAATAAGAACAAACTTCCATGCTCTACACATGGACGCTCCGTACCCCGAATTTTAACAAATTCCCATGCTCTTCACATGGATTCTCTGTACCTCGAATATGAACAAACTCCCATGCTCTACATATGGACTCTCTGTACCCCTAATATGAACAAATTCCCATGCTCAGCACATGGATTCTCTGTACCCCAAATATGAACAAACTCCCATGCTCTACAAAGGGACACACTTTACCCCGAATATGAACAAACTCCCAGGCTCTGCACAAGTACGCTCTGTACCCCTAATATGAACAAGCTCCCATGCTCTGCACATGGACTCTCTGTACCCCTAATATGAACAAGCTCTCATGCTCTGCACATGGACTCTCTGTACTCCTAATATGAACAAACTCCCATGTTCAGGGCATGGATTCTCTGTACCACGAATATGAACAAACTCCCATGCTCTACCCATGGACACACTTTACCTCGAGTACAAACAAACTTCCATGCTCTGCACATGGACACACTTTACCCCCGAATACGAACAAACTCCCATGCTTTACTTCCCTGTACCCAGAATATGAACAAACTCTCATGCTCAGCACATGGACTCTCTGTAACCCGAATATGAACAAACTCCCATTCTCTGCACATGGACGCTCTGTACCCCGATTATGAACAAACTCCCATGCTCTGCACATGGACGCTCTGTACCCTGAATATGAACAAACTCCCATGCTCTGCACATGGACGCTCTGTACCCCAAATATGAACAAACTCCCATGCTCAGCACATGGACTCTCTGTACCCCGAATATGAACAAACTCCCATTCTCTGCACGTGGACACTCTGTACCCCGAATATGAACAAACTCCCATGCTCTGCACATAGACATTGTGTACTCCAAATATGAACAAACTCCTATGCTATGCTCATGGACGTGCTGTACCCCAAATATGAAAAACTCCCTTTCGTTGCACATGTTCGCTCTGTACCCCGAATATGAACAAACTCCCATGCTCTGCACATGGACGCTCTGTACCCCGAATATGAACAAACTCTCATGCTCTGCACATGGACGCTCTGTACCCCAAATATGAACTAACTCCCATGCTCTGCACATGGACGCTCTGTACCCCAAATATGAACAAACTCCCATGCTCAGCACATGGACTCTCTGTACCCGAATATGAACAAACTCCCATTCTCTGCACATGGACACTCTGTACCCCGAATATAAACAAACTCCCATGCTGTGCATATGGAAACTCAGTACCCCGAATATGAACAAACTCCCAGGCTCTGCACAAGTACGCTCTGTACCCCGAATATGAACAAACTCCCATGCTCAGCACATGGATTCTCTGTACCCTGAATATGAACAAACTTCCATGCTCTGCACATGGTTGCTCTGTACCCCAAATATGAACAAACTCCCATGCTCTACACATGGGCACACTTTACCCCGAATACAGACAAACTCCCATGCTCTGCACAAGACCACACTTTACCCTGAATACGAACAAACTCCCATGCTCTACACATGGGCGCTCCGTATCCCGAATATGAACAAACTCCCATGCTCTGCACATGGACTCTCTGTACCCTGAATATGAACAAAAACGCTCATGCTCAGCACATGGACAGTCTGTACCATGAATATGAACAAACTACCATGTTCAGCACATGGACTCTCTGTAACCCGAATATGAACAAACTCCCATGCTCTTCACATGGATTCTCTGTGCCTCGAATATGAACAAACTCCCATGCTCTGCACTTGGAATCTCTGTACCCCCAATATGAACAAACTCCCATGCTCTACACAGGGACACACTTTACCCCGAATACGAACAAACTCCCATGCTCTGCACATGGACACACTTTACACCGAATACGAACAAATTCCCATGCTCTACACATGGACGCTCCGTACCCCGAATATGAACAAATTCCCATGCTCTGCACATGGACTCTCTGTACCCTGAATATGAACAAACCCTCATGCTCAGCACTTGGACTCTCTGTACCCCTAATATGAACAAACTCCCATGCTCAGCACATGGATTCTCTGTACCCCGAATATGAACATACTCCAAAGCTCTACAAAGGGACACACTTTACCCCGAATACGAACAAACTCTCATGATCTGCACATGGACACACTTTACCCCAAATAAGAACAAACTTCCATGCTCTACACATGGACGTTCCGTACCCCGAATTTTAACAAATTCCCATGCTCTTCACATCGATTCTCTGTACCTCGAATATGAACAAACTCCCATGCTCTACATATGGACTCTCTGTACCCCTAATATGAACAAATTCCCATGCTCAGCACATGGATTCTCTGTACCCCAAATATGAACAAACTCCCATGCTCTACAAAGGGACACACTTTACCCCGAATATGAACAAACTCCCAGGCTCTGCACAAGTACGCTCTGTACCCCTAATATGAACAAGCTCCCATGCTCTGCACATGGACTCTCTGTACCCCTAATATGAACAAGCTCTCATGCTCTGCACATGGACTCTCTGTACTCCTAATATGAACAAACTCCCATGTTCAGGGCATGGATTCTCTGTACCACGAATATGAACAAACTCCCATGCTCTACCCATGGACACACTTTACCTCGAGTACAAACAAACTTCCATGCTCTGCACATGGACACACTTTACCCCCGAATACGAACAAACTCCCATGCTTTACTTCCCTGTACCCAGAATATGAACAAACTCTCATGCTCAGCACATGGACTCTCTGTAACCCGAATATGAACAAACTCCCATTCTCTGCACATGGACCCTCTGTACCCCGAATATGAACAAACTCCCATGCTCTGCACATGGACGCTCTGTACCCTGAATATGAACAAACTCCCATGCTCTGCACATGGACGCTCTGTACCCCAAATATGAACAAACTCCCATGCTCAGCACATGGACTCTCTGTACCCCGAATATGAACAAACTCCCATTCTCTGCACGTGGACACTCTGTACCCCGAATATAAACAAACTCCCATGCTGTGCATAGAGACACTCAGTACTCCGAATATGAACAAACTCCGAGGCTCAGCACATGGACTCTCTGTACCCCTAATATGAACAAACTCCCATGCTCTGCACATGGACTCTCTGTACCACGAATATGAACAAACTCCCATGCTCTACCCATGGACGCACTTTACCTCGAATACAAACAAACTTCCATGCTCTGCACATGGACACACTTTACTCCCGAAAACAAACAAACTCCCATGCTTTACATATGGACGCTCCGTACCCCGAATATGAACAAACTCCCATGCTCTGCACATGGGCTCCCTGTACCCAGAATATGAACAAACTCTCATGCTCAGCACATGGACTCTCTGTAACCCGAATATGATTAAACTCCCATGCTCTGCACATGGACTCTCTGTACTCCGAATATGAACAAACTCCCATGCTCTTCACATGGTTGCTCTGTACCCCAAATATGAACAAACTCCCATGCTCCACACATGGACACACTTTACCCCGAATACAGACAAACTCCCATGCTCTGCACAAGACCACACTTTACCCTGAATACGAACAAACTCCCATGATCTACACATGGGCGCTCCGTACCCCGAATATGAACAAACTCCCATGCTCTGCACATGGACTCTCTGTACCCTGAATATGAACAAAAATGCTCATGCTCAGCAACATGGACTCTCTGTACCCCGAATATGAACAAACTTCCATGCTCAGCACATGGACAGTCTGTACCATGAATATGAACAAACTACCATGTTCAGCACATGGACTCTCTGTACCCCGAATATGAACAAACTCCCATGCTCTTCACATGGATTCTCTGTACCTCGAATATGAACAAACTCCCATGCTCTGCACTTGGAATCTCTGTACCCCCAATATGAACAAACTCCCATGCTCTACACAGGGACACACTTTACCCCGAATACGAACAAACTCCCATGCTCTGCACATGGACACACTTTACACCGAATATGAACAAACTCCCATGCTCTACACATGGACGCTCCGTACCCTGAATATGAACAAATTCCCATGCTCTGCACATGGACTCTCTGTACCCCGAATATGAACAAACCCTCATGCTCAGCACATGGACTCTCTGTACCCCTAATATGAACAAACTCCCATGCTCAGCACATGGATTCTCTGTACCCCGAATATGAACATACTCCAAAGCTCTACAAAGGGACACACTTTACCCCGAATACGAACAAACTCCCATGATCTGCACATGGACACACTTTACCCCGAATACGAACAAACTCCCATGATCTACACATGGACGCTCCGTACCCTGAATATTAACAAATTCCCATGCTCTTCACATGGATTCTCTGTACCTCGAATATGAACAAACTCCCATGCTCTGCACATGGACTCTCTGTACCCCTAATATGAACAAACTCCCATGCTCAGCACATGGATTCTCTGTACCCCAAATATGAACAAACTCCCATGCTCTACAAAGGGACACACTTTACCCCGGATACGAACAAACTCCCATGCTCTGCACAAGTACGCTCTGTACCCCGAATATGAAAAAACTCCCATGCTCAGCACATGGACTCTCTGTACCCCTAATATGAACAAACTCCCATGCTCTGCACATGGACTCTCTGTACCCCTTATATGAACAAACTCCCATGTTCAGGACATGGATTCTCTGTACCACGAATATGAACAAACTCCCATGCTCTACCCATGGACACACTTTACCTCGAATACAAACAAACTTCCATGCTCTGCACATGGACACACTTTACCCCCGAATACGAACAAACTCCCATGCTTTACATATGGACGCTCCGTACCCCGAATATGAACAAACTACCATGCTCTACACAAGGACTCCGTGTCCCCAGAATATGAACAAACTCTCATGCTCAGCACATGGACTCTCTGTAACCCGAATATGAACAAACTCCCATGCTCTGCACATGGACTCTCTGTACCCCGAATATGAACAAACTCTCATGCTCAGCACATGGACGCTCTGTACCCCGAATATGAACAAACTGCCATGCTCAGCAGATTGACACTCTGTACCCCGCATATAAACAAACTCCCATGCTCTGCACATGGACAGTCTGAACCCGTATATGAACAAACTCCCATGCTCTGCACATGGACACACTGTAACCCGAATATGAACAAACTCCCATGCTCTGCACATGGGCGCACTGTATCCCGAATATGAACAAACTCCCATGCTCTGCACATAGACATTGTGTACTCCAAATATGAACAAACTCCCATGCTATGCTCATGGACGTACTGTACCCCAAATATGAAAAACTCCCTTTCGTTGCACATGGACGCTCTCTACCCCGAATATGAACAAACTCTCATGCTCTGCACATGGACGCTCTATACCCCAATATGAACAAACTCCCATGCTCTGCACATGGACGCTCTGTACCCCAAATATGAACAAACTACCATGCTCAGCACATGGACTCTCTGTACCCGAATATGAACAAACACCCATTCTCTGCACATGGACACTCTGTACCCCGAATATAAACAAACTCCCATGCTGTGCATATGGAAACTCAGTACCCCGAATATGAACAAACTCCCAGGCTCTGCACAAGTATGCTCTGTACCCCAAATATGAACAAACTCCCATGCTCAGCACATGGACTCTCTGTACCCCTAATATGAACAAACTCCCATGCTCTGCACATGGACTCTCTGTACCCCTAATATGAACAAACTCCCATGTTCAGCACATGGATTCTCTGTACCACGAATATGAACAAACTCCAATGCTCTACCCATGGACACACTTTACCCCGAATACGAACAAACACCCATGCTCTGCACATGGACACACTTTACCCCGAATACGAACAAACTCCTATGCTCTACACATGGACGCTCCGTACCCCGAATATGAACAAATTCCCATGCTCTGCACATGGACGCTCTGTACCCCGAATATGAACAAACTCCCATGCTCTGCACATGGACGCTCTGTACCCCAAATATGAACAAACTCCCATGCTCAGCACATGGACTCTGTGTACCCGAATATGAACAAACTCCCATTCTCTGCACATGGACACTCTGTACCCCGAATATAAACAAACTCCCATGCTGTGCATATGGAAACTCAGTACCCCGAATATGAACAAACTCCCAGGCTCTGCACAAGTACGCTCTGTACCCCGAATATGAACAAACTCCCATGCTCAGCACATGGACTCTCTGTACCACTAATATGAACAAACTCCCATGCTCTGCAAATGGACTCTCTGTACCCCTAATATGAACAAACTCCCATGTTCAGCACATGGATTCTCTGTACCACGAATATGAACAAACTCCAATGCTCTACCCATGGACACACTTTACCTCGAATACAAACGAACTTCCATGCTCTGCACATGGACACACTTTACCCCCGAATACGAACGAACTCCCATGCTTTACATATGGACGCTCCGTACCCCGAATATGAACAAACTCCCAAGCTCTGCACATGGACTCCCTGTACCCAGAATATGAACAAACTCTCATGCTCAGCACATGGACTCTCTGCAACCCGAATATGAACAAACTCCCATGCTCTGCACATGGATTCTCTGTACCCCGAATATGAACAAACTTCCATGCTCTGCAAATGGTTGCTCTGTACCCCAAATAAGGTCAAACTCCCATGCTCTACACATGGACACTCTTCACCTCGAATACAGACAAGCTCCCATGCTCTGCACAAGGCCACACTTTACCCTGAATACGAACAAACTCCCATGCTCTACACATGGGCGCTCCATACCCCGAATATGAACAAACTCCCATGCTCTGCACATGGACTCTCGGTACCCTGAATATGAACAAAAAAGCTCATACTCAGCACATGGACTCTCTGTACCCCGAATATGAACAAACTTCCATGCTCAGCCAATGGACAGTCTGTACCATGAATATGAACAAACTACCATGTTCAGCACATGGACTCTCTGTACCCCGAATATGAACAAACTCCCATGCTCTTCACATGGATTCTCTGTACCGCGAATATGAACAAACTCCCATGCTCTGCACATGGAATCTCTGTACCCCGAATATGAACAAACTCCCATGCTCTACGCAGGGACACACTTTACCCCGAATACGAACAAACTCCCATGCTCTGCACATGGACAAACTTTACCCCGAATACGAACAAACTCCCATGCTCTACACATGGACGCTCCGTACCCCGAATATGAACAAATTCCCATGCTCTGCACATGGACTCTCTGTACCCCGAATATGAACAAACGCGCATGCTCAGCACATGGACTCTCTGTACCCCTAATATGAACAAACTCCCATGCTCAGCACATGGATTCTCTGTACCCCGCATATGAACATACTCCAAAGCTCTACACAGGGACACACTTTACACCGAATACGAACAAACTCCCATGCTCTGCACATGGACACACTTTACCCCGAATAAGAACAAACTTCCATGCTCTACACATGGACGCTCCATACCCCGAATATTAACAAATTCCCATGCTCTTCACATGGATTCTCTGTACCTCGAATATGAACAAACTCCCATGCTCTGCACATGGACTCTCAGTACTCCGAATATGAACAAACTCCCAGGCTCTGCACAAGTACGCTCTGTACCCCTAATATGAACATGCTCCCATGCTCTGCACATGGACTCTCTGTACCCCTAATATGAACAAGCTCTCATGCTCTGCACATGGACTCTCTGTACCCCTAATATGAACAAACTCCCATGTTCAGGACATGGATTCTCTGTACCACGAATATGAACAAACTCCCATGCTCTACCCATGGACACACTTTACCTCGAGTACAAACAAACTTCCATGCTCTGCACATGGACACACTTTACCCCCGAATACGAACAAACTCCCATGCTTTACATATGGACTCCCTGTACCCAGAATATGAACAAACTCTCATGCTCAGCACATCGAGTCTCTGTAACCCGAATATGAACAAACTCCCATGCTCTGCACATGGACTCTGTACCCCGAATATGAACAAACTCTCATGCTCAGCACATGGACGCTCTGTACCCCGAATATGAACAAACTCCCATGCTCAGCACATGGACAGTCTGTCCCCCAAATATGAACAAACTCCCATGCTCAGCACAAGGACACACTGTACCCCGAATATGAACAAACTCCCATGCTCAGCAGATTGACACTGTGTACCCCGAATATAAACAAACTCCCATGCTCTGCACATGGACAGTCTGAACCCGAATATGAACAAACTCCCATGCTCTGCACAAGGACACACTGTAGCCCGAATATGAACAAACTCCCATGCTCTGCACATGGGCGCACTGTATCCCGAATATGAACAAACTCCCATGCTTTGCACATAGACATTCTGTACCCCAAATATGAACAAACTCCAATGCTATGCTCACGGACGTACTGTACCCCAAATATGAAAAAACTCCCCTGCGTTGCACATGGATGCTCTGTACCCCGAATATGAACAAACTCCCATGCTCTGCACATGGACGCTCTGTACCCCGAATATGAACAAACTCCCATTCTCTGCACATGGACACTCTGTACCCCGAATATAAACAAACTCCCATGCTGTGCATATGGAAACTCAGTACCCCGAATATGAACAAACTCCCAGGCTCTGCACAAGTATGCTCTGTACCCCGAATATGAACAAACTCCCATGCTCAGCACATGGACTCTCTGTACCTCTAATATGAACAAACTCCCATGCTCTGCACATGGACTCTCTGTACCACGAATATGAACAAACTCCCATGCTCTACCCATGGACACACTTTACCTCGAATACAAACAAACTTCCATGCTCTGCACATGGACACACTTTCCCCCCGAATACGAACAAACTCCCATGCTTTACATATGGACGCTCCGTACCCCGAATATGAACAAACTCCCATGCTCTGCACATGGGCTCCCTGTACCCAGAATATGAACAAACTCTTATGCTCAGCACATGGACTCTCTGTAACCCGAATATGAACAAACTCCCATGCTCTGCACATGGACTCTCTGTACCCCGAATATGAACAAACTCCCATGCTCAGCACATGGATTCTCTGTACCCCGAATATGAACAAACTTCCATGCTCTGCACATGGTTGCTCTGTACCCCAAATATGAACAAACTCCCATGCTCTACACATGGGCACACTTTACCCCGAATACAGACAAACTCCCATGCTCTGCACAAGACCACACTTTACCCTGAATACGAACAAACTCCCATGCTCTACACATGGGCGCTCCGTATCCCGAATATGAACAAACTCCCATGCTCTGCACATGGACTCTCTGTACCCTGAATATGAACAAAAACGCTCATGCTCAGCACATGGACAGTCTGTACCATGAATATGAACAAACTACCATGTTCAGCACATGGACTCTCTGTAACCCGAATATGAACAAACTCCCATGCTCTTCACATGGATTCTCTGTGCCTCGAATATGAACAAACTCCCATGCTCTGCACTTGGAATCTCTGTACCCCCAATATGAACAAACTCCCATGCTCTACACAGGGACACACTTTACCCCGAATACGAACAAACTCCCATGCTCTGCACATGGACACACTTTACACCGAATACGAACAAACTCCCATGCTCTACACATGGACGCTCCGTACCCCGAATATGAACAAATTTCCATGCTCTGCACATGGACTCTCTGTACCCTGAATATGAACAAACCCTCATGCTCAGCACATGGACTCTCTGTACCCCTAATATGAACCAACTCCCATGCTCAGCACATGGATTCTCTGTACCCCGAATATGAACATACTCCAAAGCTCTACAAAGGGACACACTTTACCCCGAATACGAATGTTGGACCCGGCCTCGTGGCGTGGTCCTTAACCCCCTGGATTGTGCCCGTTCCCCGCCCCGGCCGTCACGGGCCACCCGTCTGAACTGCACCAAGGCCCTTCACCCGGAGCTGCACGTGGACGCATACTCCTCGTGGCTCCGCCATCTTGTTGGCATCCACGTCACACCGTGCACCAGCCGGCGCGACCCCGCTCAACCCGGCCTCGACCCCAGCGAAGCCCCGACATCGAGGCACCACGAACTAGCCAGGGGGTGCCGCAGGAACCATTCATCGCCCCCGGCGGAGGACAGTATCGATGGGACCCCCAACTGTCCTCCCCTCTCGAGGTGTGATCGCCCTGCAACTCCCATGGGCCTGGCGCCTCTCCTGCTGGGCGTCTGGCCACCTCCACCCGGCCACTCCGCCCCCTCGGGCGCATAGGTCCGGACATCAAAGGGCTCCAGACCTATATCTGGGGCGACCCCCCCCACAGCTCGGCAGTTGTATCCCGGAGTCGAGAGCCCTGCTGATTGAATCGCGGCTGACCCTACGGAGAAGAACTCTTGTCGGAACCATCACGAGCCCTGCTGACTGCGTCGCGGCTCCTTCCTGTGAACCCTTTCTGAACCACCTGGAACATCGGAGCCCTGCTGACGCCGTCGCGGCCCAACCTCGCTGAAACCTCCCTCGGAGCCCTGCTGACGACGTCGCGGCTCGAGCTGAGCAGAAACCATCTTGAGAGCCCTGCTGATTGGATCGCGGCTCTCCACGAACTGTACGCCAGAGCCCTGCTGACGCCGTCGCGGCTCAACCCCTCCGAGATCCGGAGGTCCTCCAGCTTGAGGATAAGAACTGGGCCCCAGGTACCCTCGTACCGCATTCCTGCCAAAGACTGTCCCGCTACCCCGACCCTTCCAAAGAGACACTGAGACTTTTGGTGGATCCCTCGATCCCTTCGTGTAAATATTGACCTCGTAACCTTTTTATTGCTGATAAAGAATTGCTTGTCACAAGACAACCTCCTTAAGTCCTGTGTGGTGGTGTTACTGTGCTAGGACGTGATAGGAGAAGGATCTCTCAGGAGACTTCTCGGCAGCGCTCGGCTACTTCGTGCAGTGTGAGGGCCCCCCTTGGTGGTCGCACCGACTCCTCGGGGTCCGCCTTCCAACATTTGGTGGCCAGCGACGGGATCCGAGCCGAACGCAGTACGTACCAGCCAGTACCCACTAGCTACCCATCCAAACGAACAGCATCATGAGCAGCCAGGAAAACAACGCGACAATGGAGTTCCAGCCCGAATGGCTGGAAGAATATACGCACAAAGAATTGAAACAGTTCTGCAAAGACAAAGGCATTGCAACCACCAGCCTAGGTACCAAAGAGGAGATGCAGAAAGCTCTGAGGGCATGGTTGGAGGCCGGGGCAGGCCCCTCCCAGGAAGAAGGGCCCTTGCCCCTGACTGAGACCGCAGCAACCGCACGGACTCCGGCAACCGGAGGAAGAAAGAGCCTAGAAACCGGCCTCTCCGAAGAAGAAATACGAGAGCGGGAAAAGGTCCGGAGCCACGAGCTAGAGCTCTCCCGACTGCGGCTGGACGGTGAACTCCAGCTGGCAGAAAAGAAACTGGCCCTAGAGCAGCTGCGCCTTCAAGAAGAGATAGAGGAGAAGAGACGACACCGGGAGTTGGAGGAAAAGAAACTAACTCTTGAGCACGAGCGCAGTCTCAAGGAGCTCGAGATCAAGGCCAAGAACGGAGGGACTGACACCCCCAGTACTAGAGACACTCTACCGCCTTCCGAGGCCAAGGTACATATCCCGAAAGAAGTCGTCAAGGAGTATTACAAGAATGACGACATCCAACAATGGTTCAAGGCCTACGAGGTGGCCATGACCTCTCATCGGGTGCCCCGAAAGGACTGGGGCGCGGGCCTGTGGGGGCGGTTCCTGAGTGAGGGGCGGGACACGCTGCTCCAGCTACCGGAGGAGGTGATGACCTCCTACGATCACATGAAGGAGGCCCTGCTCACCCGCTACGGGCTAACAGCGGAAATGTACCGCCAGCGGTTCAGAGACTGCAAGAAAATCCCGGGTACCACATGGGTGGAATATGTGGACTTTTTCAGTCGGGCCCTAGAAGGGTGGATCAAAGGGAGCAAAGTAACCACCTACGGGCAGCTGGTCGACCTCATCGTGTGGGAACACCTTTCCAACAATTGCTTCGTGGAACTGAGACAGCACCTCCTCGACAGCAAAATGACCGACCCGCGAAAACTTGCCGTCGAGGCCGATCGATGGGTCAACTCCCGGGTCCCCCGGAACTCAATGGGGGAGTACCAGAGGAACCCCAACGGACCCCCCCGCCAGCGCGGTGGGGGGGGAGGGCCGAACAGGAACCGAGACCCTCCCGCCGGGGCCCCCAGGAGCCCCCCTCGAGGGCCACCGCAGCCACATCTCTCCCCGAGCCTAGCCCGGAAGGTGGGCCCGGCCCGACCCGGACCACGGCCGCCAGTGACCTGCTACGGCTGCCAACAAACAGGACACTTTGCCAGCGATCCGGCCTGCCCTCTGAACCGAAGAAACGGGGCCGGCGGGCACCCGCCCCGGCAGCTGACAGCCGCCGCCTTGGGGGGAGGAGAAGAGGAAGAGGAGGCCCTCGACCGAGAGAACACTGAGTGGGAGCCGGCAGCCATGTCCCTGGTCTGCCTGGGTAGCCGAGAGATGGTACCCTGCACCCCCATCCCAACCAACACCCAGAAGTACCGGCAGCAGGTCACGGTCAATGGACAACGGGCCGAAGCCCTTCGTGACACAGGCGCCAGTATCACCGCTGTCCGCTGCCACCTGGTGACCCCTGGGCAGATTCTACCGAATGTGCTGTGCCCCGTACGGACGGCCGACAACAGTGAAAGCCTATGCCAGATGGCCCTGGTCCCCTTCGAGTGGGGAGGGGTGACGGGCCTGCTGAAGGTGACAGTGCGCGACGACGCCCCGGTCGACTGCCTCCTGGGGAACGACTTGGAAAGTTCCCCCTGGGCTCAAGTAGAGCGACGAGAGCACCTCCGGATGTTGGGACTGGCTGATTGGGCCTGCGCCATCACCCGGTCCATGACCGCCCAGGCCCCCCGCTCATCCTCGACCTCCGGGACCGCCCAGCCCGAGGGGCTCACACCCCCTCCCACCAGCAGCGAGGAGGAGGCGGACACCGACCCTGGACCCAGCGAATCCTCCCCCGAAGAGATGGCTTCTCTGAGCGCCCTCCCAGAGCTGACACAATGGCGACACGAAGGGGGCCCCACCCGAGAGCAGTTCCAGCAAGAACAACAGTCCTGTCCCTCTCTCGAAGGGGTCCGACAACAGGCGACCGCGCCAGCCAACGGTGACCAGACCGGCACCCACTGGATCTACTGGACCGAGGGCCTGTTGTACAGTGAACAGAAAGTAGCAGAACTCGGGGCCAGCCGCGTGTTGGTGGTCCCCCTCCGCTTCCGGGAGTTCCTTCTCCACCTGGCCCATGATGTGCCCCTCGCCGGACACTTGGGGCAAGACAAAACGTACAGTCGTCTGGTGACCCACTTCTACTGGCCCCGGATGCGGAGAGATGTGGACAACCACTGCCGGTCCTGCCAGACCTGCCAAGCCAGCGGAAAGACGGGGGGTCGGGTCAAGGCCCCCCTCCAGCCCTTTCCAGCCGTCAGCACCCCGTTCGAACGGGTCGGGATCGATATTGTGGGACCCCTGGACCCCCAAACTGCCCTGGGCCACCGCTTCATCCTGGTCCTCGTGGACCACGCCACCAGGTACCCGGAGGCGGTCCCGCTAAGAACTATAACGGCCCCTGTGGTAGGCCGGGCCTTGATGGGGATCTTCTCCCGAGTGGGATTCCCC
Source organism: Triturus cristatus (assembly GCF_964204655.1). NCBI lineage: Eukaryota > Metazoa > Chordata > Amphibia > Caudata > Salamandridae > Triturus > Triturus cristatus. The sequence goes on along the minus strand of NC_140579.1, from coordinate 871,487,360 downwards.
AGCGAAGTGGTGAGCGACCGCGGCACGAACTTTATCTCCAGGTACATGCGGTCTCTGTGGCAACAGTGCGGGGTCACATACAAGTTCACGACCCCCTATCACTCTCAGGGGAACGGACTGGTTGAGCGGTTCAACCGAACATTAAAAGGGATGATCCAGGGCCTGGAAGAACCCCTCAGGCGGAAATGGGATGTCCTGCTGCCCTGCCTCCTGTTTGCCTATCGGGAGGTCCCGCAGAAGTCCCTGGGGTTCAGCCCGTTTGAACTATTGTATGGACACCCGGTCCGCGGACCGCTCAGCCTGGTCAAGGAGGGCTGGGAGATGAAGCCCCGAGGAGCCCCTCCTGACGTCTACCGATACCTCCTGACCCTCCGAAACCAGACCCGCAGGTTCCGAGCCATGGCCGAAGCCAACCTCGAGGCCAGCCAGGAGGACATGAAGCGGTGGTACGATCGCAACACCTCTACTATAGAATTCGAGCCAGGACAGAAAGTATGGGTCATGGCCCCGGTCGAACCCGGCGCCCTCCAGGACAAGTGGACCGGGCCCTTCAAGGTGGTGGAGAAGAAAAGTCCCGTCACCTACCTGGTCGATCTGGAGTCCCCCCGGAACCCCCTCCGGGTCCTACATGCTAACAGGCTAAAACCCCACTTCGCCCGGACCGAACTGAGCCTGCTGCTGGCGACTGACGAAGGGGGCGAGGACGACTCCGAGCCCTTGCCCGACCTCTTGCAATCCGACATTCACGATGGATCGATCGAAGGGGTCCAACTCGCCTCGTCCCTGACCCCGGAACAGCGCAACGACTGCCAGCAATTACTGCGGGACTACGCAGCCCTCTTCTCTCTCACCCCGGGGGTGACCCACTGGTGCGTCCACGATGTCGACACCGGGGAGAGCCCCCCCATACGACACAGGGCATACCGGGTGCCTGACCGAGTGCGGGCCTGCATCCAGGCCGAAGTAGCGAAGATGCTGGCCCTGGGGGTCATCGAGCCTTCCGACAGCCCGTGGGCCAGCCCTGTCGTCCTGGTGCCCAAGGCCGCAGCTCCCGGTCACCCCCCGGAGTTGCGATTCTGCGTGGACTACCGAGCCCTGAATGCAGTAACCAAGACAGACGCACACCCGATACCCCGGGCCGACGAACTCATCGACCGCCTAGGGGCCGCTCGCTACTTGAGCACGCTGGACCTCACCGCCGGGTACTGGCAAATCCAGCTCACCCCCGGCGCCCAAGAAAGATCCGCCTTTTCGACCCCGGATGGGCATTACCACTTTCGGGTGATGCCCTTCGGAATGAAGAACGCCCCGGCCACCTTCCAAAGACTGGTGAACAAGGTTTTGGCCGGGCTTGAGGCCTTCAGCGCGGCCTACTTAGATGACATTGCCGTGTACAGCAACCACTGGGCCGAGCACCTTCTCCACCTGAAGGCCGTCCTGGCCGCCCTTCAGCGGGCCGGGCTCACAATCAAGGCCAGCAAATGCCAAATCGGCCACGGATCCGTGACCTACCTGGGCCATCAAGTGGGGAGCGGGCAGGTGGCCCCCCTCCAAGCAAAGATAGATGCCATCCAGACCTGGGAACCCCCCACTACCCAGACCGCTGTCCGGGCCTTCCTGGGCCTCACCGGATACTACCGGCGGTTTATCCGGGACTATGGGAGCATTGTTGGCCCCCTCACAGAGTTAACGTCCAAAAAGCAGCCCAAGAAGGTACACTGGACACCCCGCTGCCAAACAGCCTTCGACACCCTAAAGACAGCCATGTGTACTGCTCCGGTGCTGCAGGCCCCGGACTACCAGAAGGAGTTCGTGGTACAGACGGACGCCTCCGAGTATGGGATCGGGGCCGTCCTATCCCAAGCCGACGAAAAGGGGCTCGACCGACCAGTGGCCTTCATCAGCCGACGACTACTGCCCCGAGAGCAACGCTGGAGCACTATTGAGCGTGAGGCCTTCGCTGTGGTGTGGGCCCTCAAGAAGCTCCGGCCCTACCTCTTTGGCACCCACTTCCGGGTCCAGACCGACCACCGGCCCTTGCAATGGCTAATGCAAATGCGGGGCGAGAACCCCAAGCTGCTGCGGTGGTCCATCTCGCTACAAGGGATGGACTTTGACGTCGAACACCGGCCCGGCAATGACCACGCCAACGCCGACGGCCTGTCCCGCTTCTTCCGCCTTGACGAGGAGAATCCCCAAGGAGATGGGTGACTCTCCATGCCTTCGGCTGGGGGGGACGCCTGTTGGACCCGGCCTCGTGGCGTGGTCCTTAACCCCCTGGATTGTGCCCGTTCCCCGCCCCGGCCGTCACGGGCCACCCGTCTGAACTGCACCAAGGCCCTTCACCCGGAGCTGCACGTGGACGCATACTCCTCGTGGCTCCGCCATCTTGTTGGCATCCACGTCACACCGTGCACCAGCCGGCGCGACCCCGCTCAACCCGGCCTCGACCCCAGCGAAGCCCCGACATCGAGGCACCACGAACTAGCCAGGGGGTGCCGCAGGAACCATTCATCGCCCCCGGCGGAGAACAGTATCGATGGGACCCCCAACTGTCCTCCCCTCTCGAGGTGTGATCGCCCTGCAACTCCCATGGGCCTGGCGCCTCTCCTGCTGGGCGTCTGGCCACCTCCACCCGGCCACTCCGCCCCCTCGGGCGCATAGGTCCGGACATCAAAGGGCTCCAGACCTATATCTGGGGCGACCCCCCCACAGCTCGGCAGTTGTATCCCGGAGTCGAGAGCCCTGCTGATTGAATCGCGGCTGACCCTACGGAGAAGAACTCTTGTCGGAACCATCACGAGCCCTGCTGACTGCGTCGCGGCTCCTTCCTGTGAACCCTTTCTGAACCACCTGGAACATCGGAGCCCTGCTGACGCCGTCGCGGCCCAACCTCGCTGAAACCTCCCTCGGAGCCCTGCTGACGACGTCGCGGCTCGAGCTGAGCAGAAACCATCTTGAGAGCCCTTCTGATTGGATCGCAGCTCTCCACGAACTGTACGCCAGAGCCCTGCTGACGCCGTCACGGCTCAACCCCTCCGAGATCCGGAGGTCCTCCAGCTTGAGGATAAGAACTGGGCCCCAGGTACCCTCGTACCGCATTCCTGCCAAAGACTGTCCCGCTACCCCGACCCTTCCAAAGAGACACTGAGACTTTTGGTGGATCCCTCGATCCCTTCGTGTAAATATTGACCTCGTAACCTTTTTATTGCTGATAAAGAATTGCTTGTCAAAAGACAACCTCCTTGAGTCCTGTGTGGTGGTGTTACTGTGCTAGGACGTGATAGGAGAAGGATCTCTCAGGAGACTTCTCGGCAGCGCTCGGCTACTTCGTGCAGTGTGAGGGCCCCCCTTGGTGGTCGCACCGACTCCTCGGGGTCCGCCTTCCAACAACGAACAAACTCCCATGATCTGCACATGGACACACTTTACCCCGAATAAGAACAAACTTCCATGCTCTACACATGGACGCTCCGTACCCCGAATATTAACAAATTCCCATGCTCTTCACATGGATTCTCTGTACCTCGAATATGAACAAACTCCCATGCTCTACACATGGACTCTCTGTACCCCTAATATGAACAAATTCCCATGCTCAGCACATGGATTCTCTGTACCCCAAATATGAACAAACTCCCATGCTCTACAAAGGGACACACTTTACCCCGAATATGAACAAACTCCCAGGCTCTGCACAAGTACGCTCTGTACCCCTAATATGAACAAGCTCCCATGCTCTGCACATGGACTCTCTGTACCCCTAATATGAACAAGCTCTCATGCTCTGCACATGGACTCTCTGTACTCCTAATATGAACAAACTCCCATGTTCAGGACATGGATTCTCTGTACCACGAATATGAACAAACTCCCATGCTCTACCCATGGACACACTTTACCTCGAGTACAAACAAACTTCCATGCTCTGCACATGGACACACTTTACCCCCGAATACGAACAAACTCCCATGCTTTACTTCCCTGTACCCAGAATATGAACAAACTCTCATGCTCAGCACATGGACTCTCTGTAACCCGAATATGAACAAACTCCCATTCTGTGCACATGGACGCTCTGTACCCCGAATATGAACAAACTCCCATGCTCTGCACATGGACGCTCTGTACCCTGAATATGAACAAACTCCCATGCTCTGCACATGGACGCTCTGTACCCCAAATATGAACAAACTCCCATGCTCAGCACATGGACTCTCTGTACCCCTAATATGAACAAACTCCCATGCTCTGCACATGGACTCTCTGTACCACGAATACGAACAAACTCCCATGCTCTACCCATGGACGCACTTTACCTCGAATACAAACAAACTTCCATGCTCTGCACATGGACACACTTTACCCCCGAAAACGAACAAACTCCCATGCTTTACATATGGACGCTCTGTACCCCGAATATGAACAAACTCCCATGCTCTGCACATGGGCTCCCTGTACCCAGAATATGAACAAACTCTCATGCTCAGCACATGGACTCTCTGTAACCCGAATATGAACAAACTCCCATGCTCTGCACATGGACTCTCTGTACCCCGAATATGAACAAACTCCCATGCTCTTCACATGGTTGCTCTGTACCCCAAATATGAACAAATTCCCATGCTCCAAACATGGACACACTTTACCCCGAATACAGACAAACTCCCATGCTCTGCACAAGACCCCACTTTACCCTGAATACGAACAAACTCCCATGATCTACACATGGGCGCTCCGTACCCCGAATATGAACAAACTCCCATGCTCTGCACATGGACTCTCTGTACCACAAATATGAACAAACTCCCATGCTCTACCCATGGACGCACTTTACCTCGAATACAAACAAACTTCCATGCTCTGCACATGGACACACTTTACCCCCGAAAACGAACAAACTCCCATGCTTTACATATGGACGCTCCGTACCCCGAATATGAACAAACTCCCATGCTCTGCACATGGGCTCCCTGTACCCTGAATATGAACAAAAATGCTCATGCTCAGCACATGGACTCTCTGTACCCCGAATATGAACAAACTTCCATGCTCAGCACATGGACAGTCTGTACCATGAATATGAACAAACTACCATGTTCAGCACATGGACTCTCTGTACCCCGAATATGAACAAACTCCCATGCTCTTCACATGGATTCTCTGTACCTCGAATATGAACAAACTCCCATGCTCTGCACTTGGAATCTCTGTACCCCCAATATGAACAAACTCCCATGCTCTACACAGGGACACACTTTACCCCGAATACGAACAAACTCCCATGCTCTGCACATGGACACACTTTACACCGAATACGAACAAACTCCCATGCTCTACACATGGACGCTCCGTACCCTGAATATGAACAAATTCCCATGCTCTGCACATGGACTCTCTGTACCCCAATATGAACAAACCCTCATGCTCATCACATGGACTCTCTGTACCCCTAATATGAACACACTCCCATGCTCAGCACATGGATTCTCTGTACCCCGAATAAGAACATACTCCAAAGCACTACAAAGGGACACACTTTACCCCGAATACGAACAAACTCCCATGATCTGCACATGGACACACTTTACCCCGAATACGAACAAACTCCCATGATCTACACATGGACGCTCCGTACCCTGAATATTAACAAATTCCCATGCTCTTCACATGGATTCTCTGTACCTCGAATATGAACAAACTCCCATGCTCTGCACATGGACTCTCTGTACTCCTAATATGAACAAACTCCCATGCTCAGCACATGGATTCTCTGTACCCCAAATATGAACAAACTCCCATGCTCTACAAAGGGACACACTTTACCCCGAATACGAACAAACTCCCATGCTCTGCACAAGTACTCTCTGTACCCCGAATATGAACAAACTCCCTGGCTCTGCACAAGTACGCTCTGTACCCCGAATATGAACAAACTGCCATGCTCAGCACATGGACTCTCTGTACCCCTAATATGAACAAACTCCCATGCTCTGCACATGGACTCTCTGTACCCCTAATATGAACAAACTCCCATGTTCAGCACATGGATTCTCTGTACCACGAATATGAACAAACTCCAATGCTCTACCAATGGACACACTTTACCTCGAATACAAACAATCTTCCATGCTCTGCACATGGACACACTTTACCCCCGAATACGAACAAACTCCCATGCTTTACATATGGACGCTCCGTACCCCGAATATGAACAAACTCCCATGCTCTGCACATGGACTCTCTGTACCCCGAATATGAACAAACTCTCATGCTCAGCACATGGACGCTCTGTACCCCGAATATGAACAAACTCCCATGCTCAGCAGATTGACACTCTGTACCCCGAATATAAACAAACTCCCATGCTCTGCACATGGACAGTCTGAACCCGAATATGAACAAACTCCCATGCTCTGCACATGGACACACTGTAACCCGAATATGAACAAACTCCCATGCTCTGCACATGGGCGCACTGTATCCCGAATATGAACAAACTCCCATGCTCTGCACATAGACATTGTGTACTCCAAATATGAACAAACTCCCATGCTATGCTCATGGACGTACTGTACCCCAAATATGAAAAACTCCCATGCTCTGCACATGGACGCTCTGTACCCCGAATATGAACAAACTCTCATGCTCTGCACATGGACGCTCTGTACCCCAATATGAACAAACTCCCATGCTCTGTACATGGACGCTCTGTACCCCAAATATGAACAAACTACCATGCTCAGCACATGGACTCTCTGTACCCGAATATGTACAAACACCCATTCTCTGCACATGGACACTCTGTACCGAATATAAACAAACTCCCATGCTGTGCATATGGAAACTCAGTACCCCGAATATGGACAAACTCCCATGCTCAGCACAAGTACGCTCTGTACCCCGAATATGAACAAACTGCCATGCTCAGCACATGGACTCTCTGTACCCCTAATATGAACAAACTCCCATGCTCTGCACATGGACTCTCTGTACCCCTAATATGAACAAACTCCCATGTTCAGCACATGGATTCTCTGTACCACGAATATGAACAAACTCCAATGCTCTACCCATGGACACACTTTACCTCGAATACAAACAATCTTCCATGCTCTGCACATGGACACACTTTACCCCCGAATACGAACAAACTCCCATGCTTTACATATGGACGCTCCGTACCCCGAATATGAACAAACTCCCATGCTCTGCACATGGACTCCCTGTACCCAGAATATGAAAAAACTCTCATGCTCAGCACATGGACTCTCTGTACCCCTAATATGAACAAACTCCCATGTTCAGGACATGGATTCTCTGTACCACGAATATGAACAAACTCCCATGCTCTACCCATGGACACACTTTACCTCGAATACAAACAAACTTCCATGCTCTGCACATGGACACACTTTACCCCCGAATACGAACAAACTCCCATGCTTTACATATGGACGCTCCGTACCCCGAATATGAACAAACTACCATGCTCTACACAAGGACTCCGTGTCCCCAGAATATGAACAAACTCTCATGCTCAGCACATGGACTCTGTAACCCGAATATGAACAAACTCCCATGCTCTGCACATGGGCTCTCTGTACCCCGAATATGAACAAACTCTCATGCTCAGCACATGGACGCTCTGTACCCCAAATATGAACAAACTCCCATGCTCAGCAGATTGACACTCTGTACCCCGAATATAAACAAACTCCCATGCTCTGCACATGGACAGTCTGAACCCGAATATGAACAAACTCCCATGCTCTGCACATGGACACACTGTAGCCCGAATATGAACAAACCCCCATGCTCTGCACATGGGCGCACTGTATCCCGAATATGAACAAACTCCCATGCTCTGCACATAGACATTGTGTACTCCAAATATGAACAAACTCCCATGCTATGCTCATGGACGTACTGTACCCCAAATATGAAAAACTCCCTTTCGTTGCACATGTTCGCTCTGTACCCCGAATATGAACAAACTCCCATGCTCTGCACATGGACGCTCTGTACCCCGAATATGAACAAACTCTCATGCTCTGCACATGGACGCTCTGTACCCCAAATATGAACTAACTCCCATGCTCTGCACATGGACGCTCTGTACCCCAAATATGAACAAACTCCCATGCTCAGCACATGGACTCTCTGTACCCGAATATGAACAAACTCCCATTCTCTGCACATGGACACTCTGTACCCCGAATATAAACAAACTCCCATGCTGTGCATATGGAAACTCAGTACCCCGAATATGAACAAACTCCCAGGCTCTGCAAAAGTACGCTCTGTACCCCGAATATGAACAAACTCCCATGCTCAGCACATGGATTCTCTGTACCTCGAATATGAACAAACTCCCATGCTCTGCACATGGAATCTCTGTACCCCGAATATGAACAAACTCCCATGCTCTACACAGGGACACACTTTGCCCCGAATACGAACAAACACCCATGCTCTACACATGGACGCTCCGTACCCCGAATATGAACAAATTCCCATGCTCTGAACATGGACGCTCTGTACCCCGAATATGAACAAACTCCCATGCTCTGCACATGGACGCTCTGTACCCCAAATATGAACAAACTCCCATGCTCTGCACAAGTACGCTCTGTACCCCGAATATGAACAAACTCCCATGCTCAGCACATGGACTCTCTGTACCCCTAATATGAACAAACTCCCATGCTCTGCACATGGGCTCTCTGTACCCCTAATATGAACAAACTCTGATGTTCAGGACATGGATTCTCTGTACCACGAATATGAACAAACTCCCATGCTCTACCCATGGACACACTTTACCTCGAATACAAACAAACTTCCATGCTCTGCACATGGACACACTTTACCCCCGAATACGAACAAACTCCCATGCTTTACATATGGACGCTCCGTACCCCGAATAGGAACAAACTACCATGCTCTACACAAGGACTCCGTGTCCCCAGAATATGAACAAACTCTCATGCTCAGCACATGGACTCTCTGTAACCCGAATATGAACAAACTCCCATGCTCTGCACATGGACTCTCTGTACCCCGAATATGAACAAACTCTCATGCTCAGCACATGGACGCTCTGTACCCCAAATATGAACAAACTCCCATGCTCAGCAGATTGACACTCTGTACCCCGAATATAAACAAACTCCCATGCTCTGCACATGGACAGTCTGAACCCGAAAATGAACAAACTCCCATGCTCTGCACATGGACACACTGTAGCCCGAATATGAACAAACTCCCATGCTCTGCACATGGGCGCACTGTATCCCGAATATGAACAAACTCCCATGCTCTGCACATAGACATTGTGTACTCCAAATATGAACAAACTCCCATGCTATGCTCATGGACGTACTGTACCCCAAATATGAAAAAATCCCTTTCATTGCACATGTTCGCTCTGTACCCCGAATATGAACAAACTCCCATGCTCTGCACATGGACTCTCTGTACCCCGAATATGAACAAACTCTCATGCTCTGCACATGGACGCTCTGTACCCCAAATATGAACAAACTCCCATGCTCTGCACATGGACGCTCTGTACCCCAAATATGAACAAACTCCCATGCTCAGCACATGTACTCTCTGTACCCGAATATGAACAAACTCCCATTCTCTGCACATGGACACTCTGCACCCCGAATATAAACAAACTCCCATGCTGTGCATATGGAAACTCAGTACCCCGAATATGAACAAACTCCCAGGCTCTGTACAAGTACGCTCTGTACCCCGAATATGAACAAACTCCCATGCTCAGCAAATGGATTCTCTGTACCTCGAATATGAACAAACTCCCATGCTCTGCACATGGACTCTCTGTACCCCTAATATGAACAAACTCCCATGTTCAGCACATGGATTCTCTGTACCACGAATATGAACAAACTCCAATGCTCTACCCATGGACACACTTTACCTCGAATACAAACAAACTTCCATGCTCTGCACATGGACACACTTTACCCCCGAATACGAACAAACTCCCATGCTTTACATATGGACGCTCCGTACCCCGAATATGAACAAACTCCCATGCTCTGCACATGGACTCCCTGTACCCAGAATATGAACAAACTCTCATGCTCAGCACATGGACTCTCTGCAACCCGAATATGAACAAACTCCCATGCTCTGCACATGGATTCTATGTACCCCGAATATGAACAAACTTCCATGCTCTGCAAATGGTTGCTCTGTACCCCAAATAAGGTCAAACTCCCATGCTCTACACATGGACACTCTTCACCTCGAATACAGACAAACTCCCATGCTCTGCACAAGGCCACACTTTACCCTGAATACGAACAAACTCCCATGCTCTACACATGGGCGCTCCATACCCCGAATATGAACAAACTCCCATGCTCTGCACATGGACTCTCGGTACCCTGAATATGAACAAAAACACTCATACTCAGCACATGGACTCTCTGTACCCCGAATATGAACAAACTTCCATGCTCAGCCAATGGACAGTCTGTACCATGAATATGAACAAACTACCATGTTCAGCACTTGGACTCTCTGTACCCCGAATATGAACAAACTCCCATGCTCTTCACATGGATTCTCTGTACCGCGAATATGAACAAACTCCCATGCTCTGCACATGGAATCTCTGTACCCCGAATATGAACAAACTCCCATGCTCTACACAGGGACACACTTTACCCCGAATACGAACAAACTCCCATGCTCTGCACATGGACACACTTTACCCCGAATACGAACAAACTCCCATGCTCTACACATGGACGCTCCGTACCCCGAATATGAACAAATTCCCATGCTCTGCACATGGACTCTCTGTACCCCGAATATGAACAAACGCGCATGCTCAGCACATGGACTCTCTGTACCCCTAATATGAACAAACTCCCATGCTCAGCACATGGATTCTCTGTACCCCGCATATGAACATACTCCAAAGCTCTACACAGGGACACACTTTACACCGAATACGAACAAACTCCCATGCTCTGCACATGGACACACTTTACCCCGAATACGAACAAACTTCCATGCTCTACACATGGACGCTCCGTACCCCGAATATTAACAAATTCCCATGCTCTTCACATGGATTCTCTGTACCTCGAATATGAACAAACTCCCATGCTCTGCACATGGACTCTCTGTACCCCTAATATGAACAAACTCCCATGCTCAGCACATGGATTCTCTGTACCCCAAATATGAACAAACTCCCATGCTCTACAAAGGGACACACTTTACCCCGAATACGAACAAACTCCCATGCTCTGCACAAGTACGCTCTGTACCCCGAATATGAACAAACTCCGATGCTCAGCACATGGACTCTCTGTACCCCTAATATGAACAAAATCCCATGCTCTGCACATGGACTCTCTGTACCCCTAATATGAACAAACTCCCATGTTCAGGACATGGATTCTCTGTACCACGAATATGAACAAACTCCCATGCTCTACCAATGGACACACTTTATCTCAAATACAAACAAACTTCTATGCTCTGCACATGGACACACTTTACCCCCGAATATGAACAAACTCCCATGCTCTGCACATGGACTCTCTGTACCCTGAATATGAACAAACTTCCATGCTCAGCACATGGACAGTCTGTACCATGAATATGAACAAACTACCGTGTTCAGCACATGGACTCTCTGTACCCCGAATATGAACAAATTCCCATGCTCTTCACATGGATTCTCTGTACCTCGAATATGAACAAACTCCCATGCTCTGCACATGGAATCTCTGTACCCCGAATATGAACAAACCCCCATGCTCTACACAGGGACACACTTTGCCCCGAATACGAACAAACACCCATGCTCTGCACATGGACACACTTTACCCCGAATACGAACAAACTCCCATGCTCTACACATGGACGCTCCGTACCCCGAATATGAACAAACTCCCATGCTCTGCACATGGACTCTCTGTACCCCGAATATGAACAAACTCTCATGCTCTGCACATGGACGCTCTGTACCCCAAATATGAACAAACTCCCATGCTCTGCACATGGACGCTCTGTACCCCAAATATGATCAAACTCCCATGCTCAGCACATGTACTCTCTGTACCCGAATATGAACAAACTCCCATTCTCTGCACATGGACACTCTGCACCCCGAATATAAACAAACTCCCATGCTGTGCATATGGAAACTCAGTACCCCGAATATGAACAAACTCCCAGGCTCTGCACAAGTACGCTCTGTACCCCGAATATGAACAAACTCCCATGCTCAGCAAATGGATTCTCTGTACCTCGAATATGAACAAACTCCCATGCTCTGCACATGGACTCTCTGTACCCCTAATATGAACAAACTCCCATGTTCAGCACATGGATTCTCTGTACCACGAATATGAACAAACTCCAATGCTCTACCCATGGACACACTTTACCTCGAATACAAACAAACTTCCATGCTCTGCACATGGACACACTTTACCCCCGAATACGAACAAACTCCCATGCTTTACATATGGACGCTCCGTACCCCGAATATGAACAAACTCCCATGCTCTGCACATGGACTCCCTGTACCCAGAATATGAACAAACTCTCATGCTCAGCACATGGACTCTCTGCAACCCGAATATGAACAAACTCCCATGCTCTGCACATGGATTCTATGTACCCCGAATATGAACAAACTTCCATGCTCTGCAAATGGTTGCTCTGTACCCCAAATAAGGTCAAACTCCCATGCTCTACACATGGACACTCTTCACCTCGAATACAGACAAACTCCCATGCTCTGCACAAGGCCACACTTTACCCTGAATACGAACAAACTCCCATGCTCTACACATGGGCGCTCCATACCCCGAATATGAACAAACTCCCATGCTCTGCACATGGACTCTCGGTACCCTGAATATGAACAAAAACGCTCATACTCAGCACATGGACTCTCTGTACCCCGAATATGAACAAACTTCCATGCTCAGCCAATGGACAGTCTGTACCATGAATATGAACAAACTACCATGTTCAGCACTTGGACTCTCTGTACCCCGAATATGAACAAACTCCCATGCTCTTCACATGGATTCTCTGTACCGCGAATATGAACAAACTCCCATGCTCTGCACATGGAATCTCTGTACCCCGAATATGAACAAACTCCCATGCTCTACACAGGGACACACTTTACCCCGAATACGAACAAACTCCCATGCTCTGCACATGGACACACTTTACCCCGAATACGAACAAACTCCCATGCTCTACACATGGACGCTCCGTACCCCGAATATGAACAAATTCCCATGCTCTGCACATGGACTCTCTGTACCCCGAATATGAACAAACGCGCATGCTCAGCACATGGACTCTCTGTACCCCTAATATGAACAAACTCCCATGCTCAGCACATGGATTCTCTGTACCCCGCATATGAACATACTCCAAAGCTCTACACAGGGACACACTTTACACCGAATACGAACAAACTCCCATGCTCTGCACATGGACACACTTTACCCCGAATACGAACAAACTTCCATGCTCTACACATGGACGCTCCGTACCCCGAATATTAACAAATTCCCATGCTCTTCACATGGATTCTCTGTACCTCGAATATGAACAAACTCCCATGCTCTGCACATGGACTCTCTGTACCCCTAATATGAACAAACTCCCATGCTCAGCACATGGATTCTCTGTACCCCAAATATGAACAAACTCCCATGCTCTACAAAGGGACACACTTTACCCCGAATACGAACAAACTCCCATGCTCTGCACAAGTACGCTCTGTACCCCGAATATGAACAAACTCCGATGCTCAGCACATGGACTCTCTGTACCCCTAATATGAACAAAATCCCATGCTCTGCACATGGACTCTCTGTACCCCTAATATGAACAAACTCCCATGTTCAGGACATGGATTCTCTGTACCACGAATATGAACAAACTCCCATGCTCTACCAATGGACACACTTTATCTCAAATACAAACAAACTTCTATGCTCTGCACATGGACACACTTTACCCCCGAATATGAACAAACTCCCATGCTCTGCACATGGACTCTCTGTACCCTGAATATGAACAAACTTCCATGCTCAGCACATGGACAGTCTGTACCATGAATATGAACAAACTACCGTGTTCAGCACATGGACTCTCTGTACCCCGAATATGAACAAATTCCCATGCTCTTCACATGGATTCTCTGTACCTCGAATATGAACAAACTCCCATGCTCTGCACATGGAATCTCTGTACCCCGAATATGAACAAACTCCCATGCTCTACACAGGGACACACTTTGCCCCGAATACGAACAAACACCCATGCTCTGCACATGGACACACTTTACCCCGAATACGAACAAACTCCCATGCTCTACACATGGACGCTCCGTACCCCGAATATGAACAAACTCCCATGCTCTGCACATGGACTCTCTGTACCCCGAATATGAACAAACGCTAATGCTCAGCACATGGACTCTCTGTACCCCAAATATGAACAAACTTCCATGCTCAGCACATGGACAGTCTGTACCATAAATATGAACAAACCCCCATGCTCAGCACAAGGATTCTCTGTACCCCGAATATGAACAAACTCCCATGCTCTGCACATGGCACACTCTTTACCCCGAATATGAACAAACTCCCATGCTCAGTGTAGGAGAGTAGGATCTGCTTCACATGGGTACCCCCACTTTTTGCTGGTGTTTCACTGTTTTTCGACCTTAGTCTGGCTGTGGCCCTGCAAATCAGGACCCCAGCCTAGCTGCTTCCTCTCTAAAATGGTTTCAATGTACATTAGGTACATTTCTAATTGGATTCTGGAGTGTCTTATAAGCCCCTAGTATATGGTATACTATGTACCTAGGGCATAGGTACCTCAGAGGCCTACCAGGGGCTGAAGCATGTATTATACCACCCCTGGGAAGCACTCAAAATGGTACCACAGGTCTGCTACTGAGGCCTGGGTAAGGTGGTGCTTGCACCCCTTGCAGTGGTATACACTACCTATATCACTACCATTGCACACACATATGAAACCTATAAGTCACTCCTATGGCAGGCCTTAACAATCCTGAAGGCAGACTGCTTGGTTTTTATGTGAGAGGGTGCCTCTACATGAGCAGAGCCCCTCTGCAGCATTCTCAATACCTCCTCTGATGCTGTTTGCGGTGCAGCCTGACCATATACTCTTAAGTGCATTATAACCTCGCGGTGAATGCTAACTTTGGGATGGCTGCACGGAAATATGTCGTGTTTGGTGTCAAACGCTTTGAAATACTACCCCAGCCAGTTCTGGCGGCAGGGGTAGCATTCCACCCTTCTAGAGGGAGAGACATGTTCACACTGGTCTAACCCGGTAGGACTTTCTACAGCCCTGGCATCACAAAATGGATGTCTCTGCCACAGACACGGGTCTGGCCTCCTGCTGCTGACCGAAACTCCGGCAGGGGAGGCCTGGACAATAGGTTTCCTTTCCCAGGGAGGTGTAACCACCTCCCCAGACAGGCAGATGTGTATTGGGGCTGGTCGGGAGCACTCTCTGGTGCTTTGAAGTCCTGCACTACACTTAGTGTCCCTGTGCATATTCCAGTTCAAACCGTTTGCAGGGGCTACCTGCCCCTGGTCTGGTGTGAAACTGGACAAAGGAAATGGTTGTAACCACCCCTCTTTCCAAACCCTCCCATAGGTGGGTCCTTAGAGTATGTCCAACCCCCAAACTTTGTACAAGTATGGGAACCCAATCCTTGCGACTTTAGATTACCCTGGATGAAACTCTGCAATATATATCTTGGACCTTCGACATTCTACTTTGCTTAGAAGATTGAAGAAATCTACCTTGGAGTCAAGCAGTGACTCCCCTGCTTGGCAGGCACCAAAGAAGCAACTGACCAGTCTGCATCGCTGAAGCTCCCGCCGGTGGCTGACGTCTTTGCATCACTAGAGATAGATTTCCAGACTTCCCCAAGGCTACCCTGAGTCCACAGCAAAGCTGAGGCCCGTGGCTATCGTGGGTGACGTGGAACTGTGACCCCTGGACACCATGAACTTTTGCAGCAACACCATCTTCCTGGTCTTCCTTGAAGTTGTGCTTTGGGCTCTGAGTAGCCCCAGCCTTGAGCACCTCCTGCACTGAAGATTTCTGGCCTCCACTCCACGAGTGACCCGTGGGCCAGTTTCCAGTGTGACCACTCAAGGCTCCTTCACGATCGCTAGCCCGTTGGCTAGTAGGTCCCCACGAAGGCAACTCCTCTTCTGATTGGGCTTTTCTGGTTGCTCCAGATGTGCCCCAACTTACCCTCGCTCGGTGAGTCCTCCAGACCTTGTTGGTCTGCATCGCCGTCCTTTCTCTGATTCCAAGTGAATTGCCGTTGCCAAGGCTTGTTGGGTCCAATCTGGTCACCAACCCCGCAGCACTTGACAATCTTTGTGGGACAGCTCGAATCCAGCTCCTGGTTGTCATCGGCGCCTCCTGGACCTCGTGGCTGAAGAGTCAAGACACCCGTCAACTCACCTGAAGCACCCGACATCTGTGGGCATTGGTCCATCGTGTCCTTGGTCACTGGCAAGTGACCCAGACTCTGTCCACTCTGCTTTCAGGTTCCTTCCATCCTAGATCCAGGCTTGGATCACTTCGGACACTTCTCCTCTTCACGGCAGCAGCACTTCTTAACCAGCTTCCATTGAAATCGACGACGCGACCCGACACCAAAAGACACATATGCACCCAGCTTCCCTGGGTGAGGTAACACGAGTATGCCAGTGCTCCCGTGGGTGCTAGCCCTAGAACTTCCTAAGTCCAAAAGGGTTTGGTCCTAACTCGATTCTAAGTGTCCCTAATCTTTAAATTTCCAACCGCGACATTGCCCATAGAAGCTAATGGGAACCCGCGGCTGTGTTCACACACTGCAAACGGCCCCCGTGGGTCCCCTGTGTCACCTTGGGTGGTTCATTGGGGTCCCAGCGATTCTACAGGCTCTAGGCCTTGTGTCTAGTTCAGTCGTGGTTCTTATACCACTTTATTGGTATATGGTATGGTATGCCCCTAGGGCCCAAACGTGTATTTGTGCTATTACTGTTGATTGCTAACTTGTAAATTAAGTACTTCGAACTCCAGTCTCATAAAGAGACTAGAGGGGTGTGTTTTATCTCAAATACATATATTTTAAATATATACCTGGTGTGGCTGTCCTTTCATTTGGTCATTCAAGAGATTATAGACTGGTAAAACAAGCTGCTTTACATTCCTTCAAGACTTAGCCTAAAGGCTGCTCTCCATAGCTACCACTAGGAGAGCTTTCAATAAAGGTTGTCCTTAACCTATTCACCATAAGGGGTTGTTTGGACTGATACAGGGTGCCCACTATAATTAGTGGACAGCATATATCAGGCCAACTTCTCACATTGGTGGCAGCGGTGGGATTCCAGCTTGCTATTGTTTTACCAGATAATCTCAATTGAAGTGATCAACTGAAAACCACTAAAGGTACCTTAGGTACATATAATATCAAGTTTAGTATACAGTAAGTTCTACTGAACTTAGAGTTGTGTGTTAAGGGATAGCACACCCTTTCAACAACTCAAGAGAGTTTAGTAGGCCACACTAGTGTAGGTAGTGCAATACACCACACCACATTAGTAATGTCTAATCAGCCAGGAACCAGTGGGTCCCTGCCAGAAGCCAGTGAGCTTCTCCCCTATAGATATGAGGATCTCTCCTTTGCACAGCTTAGGGCCTTATGTTACATTAGGAAGCTGAAGACAGGCAAAAGCCCAACCACCCAGCATCTTATAAAGATACTCAAGCTGGATGATCTCTCAGGGCCTAGTGGGCTTGGGGGGGTAGGCAGAGTGGGTGGGGCAGCAGCCGAGGGTGGGCCTAGGGGTGGAAACTCCCCTGACCCCACCTCTCCTGCTGACCAGACTGATGACAATGATCAGGATCTGGTGAACCCAGCTCCTATGGATGAGGATGATGAGGATGACAACAATGTTCCCCTCTTTGTTCCTCCAGGAAGAGTTGAAAGTAGGGCTAGAAGGGATAGATCTCTCTCAATGGGGATCTGTCCAGTCTACCTCATCTGTAGGGACCTCTGTTTCTTCTCATAGAGGGAGGGAAACCTCCCAGGAGAGGAGAGAAAGACTGCTGAAGTATGAGCAAGACAAGTTCAACCTCAGAAAGAAGCAGATGGCCCTAGATAGGGAAGCCCAAGAGCTCTACAGAGCTAGTTAAAAGGAGGGACTAGAGTCTCATGGTGGCAGAAATTTCCCTAGAGATAGGGAGATGTCTTATGACCATAGAAACCTAAGTAAGATTGTCCCTCCCTACCAGAGTGGGGATGAAATCCACAAATGGATAACTGCCTTGGAGAGGGCCTGTAAAGTACGGAAGGTCCCTCAAGGTCAGTGGGCAGCAATCTTATGGCTCTCCTTTGCAGACAAAGGTAGAGATAAGCTCCTCACTGTAAGAGAAGAGGATGCTGATGATTACCAGGTCTTGACAAGTGCACTGACAGATGGGTTTGGCCTAACCACTGAACAATACAGGTTAAAGTTCAGAGATACCCAAATAGCACAAAATCAAGACTGGGTTGACTTTGTTGACTGTGCTGCTAAGGCTCTGGACGGTTGGTTATTGGGCAGTAAAGTGTGCGACTTCATAGGATTGTACAATCTGATAATGAGGGAGCAGGTTCTTAATAACTGTCAAAATTAGCTGCTGCACCAGTACCTGGTAGACTCTGATCTGACCTCTCCCCAAGAATTGGGAAAGAAGGCAGACAAAGGGGTCAGAACCAGGGTGAGGCAGAAGGTACAGAACCAAGGTGGTGACCCAAAGAAGCAGGACTCTAAGAACTCTGACAAGGGTGGGGACAAGGGTAAAGACCAGAAGTCTTCTCAAGGGCCCCACAAATCTTCTTCTAATGGGGAGTCACAGTCTAACAAGGGAAAAGGCCAAAAGAAACCTTGGTGCAAAATCTGTAAACAGAAAATTCACTGGACCAGTGACTGCACCAAGTCCAAAGAATCTACTCCAGCCACCATTGGCCCTAAGGCAATTGTTCCCCCTAGTACAGCTACAATAGGTGGTGGCAATGTTCAGAATGAGGGTGTAGTAGGGTTGACCCTTGGTTCTGAGATGGACTCTTGCCTAGTCAGAGTTCCAACTCAGGCTGTGCTTGTCTGTGATGGGGACATGGATATGTCCCCCTTTGTGAGTCCCACTAATCTGGGCAAATACAGACAATAGTCTTTAATAAATGGAGTAGAGGCTTGGGCATTCAGGGACACAGGAGCAAGTGTCACAGTGGTGACAAAAGATCTTGTGGATCCTGGGCATATTATACTTGGTGAAATGTACCAAGTGACCAATGCTAGCAATGTCAGAACAGACCATTCTCTGGCAGTTGTTAACTTCTCCTGGGGAGGGGTAACTGGCCTTAAGAAGGATGTGGTAAGTGCAGACCTACCAGTATAGTGCTTGCTTGGCAATGATCTAGAGACTTCAGCTTGGGCTGAAGTGGAGCTCAGGACACATGCAGAAATGTTAGGGATCCCTGCTCATGTCTTTGCTGTGACTAGGTCACAGGCCAAAATGTCTAAAGCTGGACAGGCCCTGGATTCTGGAAAAATAGACCAGGTGCCTACCAAGAGGAGGAGCAGTAGGGTTAAGGCGGAGCCTTCCCACCTGACTCAGAATGCTGATCAGTCTCAACAGGGAGATGATTTTGAGCCTAAAGAAGGAACTGCCCCAGAGGAGCTTGAACCTGACCAGGTTGAGTTCTTGGGGACAGGGGTCCTTCCAGTTCTGTTCTGAGATAGGAGCCGAAAACCTGCCCCTCAGAAAGCAAGCTGCTGATGAGGCTGCTGGGAATGCTAGTGGCACCCATAAAGTCTATTGGGATGATGGACTCTTTTACTCAGAGAGTAGAGACCCCAAGCCTGGTGCATCCAAGAGGTTGGTAATACCTCTCAAGTTTAGGGGCTTCCTATTGACACTAGCCCATGATATTCCCCTAGCAGGACACCTGGGCCAGAAAAAGACTTGGGACAGAATTGTCCCTCACTTTCACTGGTCCCACATGCCTGAAGACACTTAGGAGTTTTGACGCTCCTGTGTGACCTGCCAAGCCAGTGGCAAGGCAGGTGGAACCACAAAGGCCCCCCTGATACCACTACCTGTGGTGGGGGTTCCCTTTGAAAGGGTTGGGATTGACATTGTTGGTCCCATGGATCCTCAAACAGCATCTGGGCACAGATTTATACTGTGAGTGGATCATGCCACCAGGTACCCAGAGGCAATTCCCCTAAGGACCACCACAGCACCTGTGGTGGCTAGAGCTCTCTTGAGTGTATTCTCAAGAGTAGGCTTTCCTAAGGAGGTAGTATTGGACAGGGGGGCAAACTTCATGTCCAGTTACTTGACTGCTATGTGGAAGGAGTGTGGAGTGAACTACAAATTCACCACACCCTATTTCCCACAATGCAATGGTTTAGTTGAAAGGTTCAACAAAACCTTAAAGGGCATGATTAAAGGACTCCCAGAAAAGCTTAGGCGAAGATGGGACATACTCTTGCCCTGCCTTTTAGTTGCATACAGGGAGGTGCCTCAAAAGGGGGTTGGCTACAGCCCTTTTGAACTTTTGTTTGGTCACCCTGTCAGGGGTCCATTGTGTCTGGTTAAGGAAGGATGGGAGTTACCTCTCAAGCCCCCCAAACAGGACATGGTGGACTATGTACATGGTCTCTGCTCCAGGATGGCTGAGTATATGAAAAAGGCAACCAAAAACCTTGAGGCTAGCCAGGAACTGCAAAAAGCCTGGCATGACCAAAAGGCTGTACTGACTGTTTACCAGCCAGGACAGAAAGTGTGGGTGTTGGAGCCTGTGGCCCCAGCAGCCCTCCAGGACAAATGGAGTGGCCCCATGCATTTATTGAACAGAAAGGGGAGGTTACCTACTTGGTAGACCTTGGAACTCCTATGAGTGCCCATAGGGTACTTCATGTCAACAGACTTAAACCATATGTTGACAGGGCAGACATGGGCTTGCTCATGGCTACTGATGAAGGACAGGAGGAAGAGAGTGACCCACTCCCTGACCTGCTTTCTCAGAACCCTGATGATGGGTCCGTTGATGGTGTAGCCTTGGCAGGCAGCCTCACTGCCCAGCAGCAAACTGACTGCAGAAAACTTCTCAGCCAGTTCAAACATATGTTTTCTCTGACTCCAAGTCAGACCACCTGGTGCACTCATGAAGTGGACACTGGGGACTGTCTACCTGTGAAGAATAAGATCTACAGGCAACCTGACCATGTCAGGGACTGTATAAGGACAGAAGTCCAAAAGATGTTGGATTTGGGAGTGAGTGAACCCTCAGTTAGCCCTTGGGCTAGTCTAGTAGTCCTGGTACCTAAACCTCACACCACAGATGGCAAGAGAGAAATTAGGTTTTGTGTAGACTACAGGGGTCTCAATGCAGTCACTAGGATTGATGCCCATCCCATCCCCAGAGCAGATGAGCTAATAGATACTTTGGCCTCAGCCAAGTTTCTAAGCACATTTGACCTGACAGCTGGCTACTGGCAGATCAGTCTAACTGATGATGCAAAGCCAAAGACAGCATTTTCTACCCCTAGTGGGCACTGTCAGTTTGTGGTAATGCCCTTTGGTTTGAAGAATACACCTGCCACTTTCCAAAGGCTGGTGAATCAAGTCCTTACAGGCCTGGAAGACTTTAGTGCAGCATATCTAGATGATATTGCTGTCTTTAGCTCCACCTCGGACGATCACCTGGTTCACCTGAGGAATGTTTTGGAGGCCCTGCAAAAAGCAGGCATAACTATCAAGGCTACTAAGTGCCAGATAGGGCAGAGTCAGGTTGTGTACCTGGGCCACCTTGTAGGTGGAGGCCAGGTTCAACCACTACAGAGCAAAATCCAGACCATCATGGACTGGGTTGCACCAACTACCCAGACTCAGGTGAGAGCCTTCTTAGGCCTGACTGGGTACTATAGATTTGTCAAGGGGTATGGATCAATAGTGACACCCCTGAATGACTTAACTTCTAAAAAGATGCCCAAAAAGGTTCAGTGGACAGCTAGCTGTCAAAAGGCATTTGATGACCTGAAGCATGCCATGTGCACTGCTCCCATTCTGCAGAGTCCTGACTACTCCAAGAAGTTCATTGTCCAAACAGATGCATCTGAATTGGGGGTAGGGGCTGTACTGTCACAATTGAATGATGAAGGTCAGGATCAGCCAGTAGCTTTCATAAGCAGAAGGCTGACCCCTAGAGAGAAACATTGGTCAGCCATTGAGAGGGAGGCCTTTGCTGTGGTTTGGGCTCTGAAGAAGTTGAGGCCATACTTGTTTGGTACTCACTTCCTTGTTCAGACAGACCATAAGCCCCTCTTATGGCTAAAGCAAATGAAGGTAAAACCCCCAAACTGCTTAGGTGGTCCATTTTCCTACAGGAGATGGACTTTACAGTGGAACATAGACCTGGGAGTAAACATGCCAATGCAGATGGACTCTCTAGGTATTTCCACTTAGAACATGAAGACTCAACTGGTCAAGGTTAGTTTAATGTCCTTGCGTTTTGGGGGGGGGGGGTTATAGGAGAGTAGGATCTGCTTCACATGGGTACCCCCACTTTTTGCTGGTGTTTCACTGTTTTTCGACCTTAGCCTGGCTGTGGCCCGGCTAATCAGGACCCCAGCCTAGCTGCTTCCTCTCTAAAATGGTTTCAATGTATATTAGGTACATTTCTAATTGGATTCTGGAGTGCCTTATAAGCCCCTAGTACATGGTATACTATGTACATAGGGCACAGGTACCTCACAGGCCTACCAGGGGCTGAAGCATGTATTATGCCACCCCTGGGAAGCACTCCAAAATGGCACCACAGGTCTGCTACTGCAGCCTAGGTAAGGTGGTGCTTGCACCCCTTACAGTGGTATAGGCTACCTATATCACTACCAATGCACATACAAATAAAACCTATAAGTCACTCCTATGGCACACCTTAACAATCCTGAAGGCAGAGTGCTTGGTTTTTATGTGAGAGGGTGCCCCTGCATGAGCAGAGCCCTTCTGCAGTGTTCGGAGTACCTCCTCTGATGCTGTTTGTGGTGCAGCCTGACCATATACTCTTAAATGCATTATAACCTCGGGGTAAATGCTAACTTTGGGATGGCTGCACGTGTTTGGTGTCAAACGCTTTGGAATACTACCCCCCCACCAGTTCTGGCGGCGGGGGTAGCATTCCACCCTTCTAGAGGGCGAGACATGTTCACACTGGTCTAACCCGGTAGGACTTTCTACAGCCCTGGCATTACAAAATGGATGCCTCTGCTATAGACACAGATCTGGCCTCCTGCTGCTGACCGAAACTCCGGCAGGGGAGGCCTGGACAATAGGTTTCCTGTCCCAGGGAGGTGTAACCACCTCCTCAGACAGGCAGATGTGTATTGGGGCTGGGCAGGAGAACTCTCTGGTGCTTTGAAGTCCTGCACTGGGGGCACACTTGGTGTCCCTGTGCATAGTCCAGTTCAAACCGGTTGCAGGGGCTACCTGCCCCTGCTCTGGCATGAAACTGGACAAAGGAAATGTGTGTAACCACCCCTGTTTCCAAACCCTCCCATAGGTGGGTCCCTAGAGTGTGTCCATCCCCCAAACTTTGTATAAGCATGGGAACCCAGTCCTTGCGACTTTAGATTACCCTGGACAAAACTCTGCAATATATATCCTGGACCTTCGACGTTCTACTTTTCTTAGAAGACTGAAGAAATCTCCCTTGGAGTCAAGGAGTGACTCCCCTGCTTGGCAGGCACCAAAGAAGCAACTGACTGGTCTGCATCGCTGAAGCTCCCGCCAGACACCGAAGTCTTTGCATCACCAGAGGTGGATTTCCAGACGTCCCTGGGGCTACCCTGAGTCCACAGCAAAGCTGAGGCCCGTGGCTATCGTGGGTGACATGGAACCATGACCCCTGGACACCATGAACTTTTGCAGCAACACCATCTTCCTGGTCTTTCTTGAAGTTGTGCTTTGGGCTTCGAGTAGCCTCAGCCTTGAGCACCTCCTGCACCAAAGATTTCTGGCCTCCACTCCATAAGTGACCCGTGGGCCAGTTTCCAGTGCGACCGCTCAAGGCTCCTTCACGATCGCTAGCCCATTAGCTAGTAGGTCCCCACGAAGGCAACTCCTCTTCTAATTGGGCTTTCCTGGTTGCTCCAGACATACCGCGACTTACCCTTGCTGGGTCAGTCCCCCAGACCTTGCTGGTCTGCACCGCTGTCCTTTCTCTGATTCCAAGTGACTTGCCGTTGCCAAGGCTTGTTGGGTCCAATCTGGTCGCCAACACTGCAGCACTCAACAGACTTTGTGGGACAGCTCGAATCCAGCTCCTGGTTGTCATCGGCGCCTCCTGGACCTCGTGGCTGAAGAGTCAAGACACCCGTCAACTCACCTGAAGCACCTGACATCTGTGGGCATTGTTCCATCGTGCCCTTGGTCACTGGTAAGTGACCCAGACTCTGTCCCCTCTGCTTTCACGTTACTTCCATCCTAGATCCAGGCTTGGATCACTTCGGACACTTCTCCTCTTCACGGCAGCAGCACTTCTTCGCCAGCTTCCACTGAAATCGACTACGCGACCCGACACCAAAAGAACCCTATGCACCCAGCTTCCCTGGGTGAGGTAACACGAGTACTCCAGTGCTCCCGTGGGTGCTAGCCCTAGAACTTCCTAAGTCCAAAAGGGTTTGGTCCTAACTCAATTCTAAGTGTCCCTAATCTTTAAATTTCCAACCGCGACATTGCGCATAGAAGCTAACGGGAACCCGCGGTTGTTTTCACACACTGCACACGGCCCCCGTGGGTCCCCCGTGTCACTACCTTGGGTGGTTCCTTGGGGTCCCAGCGATTCTACAGGCTCTAGGCCTTGTGTCTAGTTCATTCGTGGTTCTTATACCACTTCATTGGTATATGGTTTGGTACGCCCCTAGGGCCCAAACGTGTATTTGTGCTATTACTGTTGATTGCTAACTTGTAAATTAAGTACTTCGAACTCCAGTCTCATAAAGAGACTAGAGGGGTGTGTTTTATCTTAAATACATATATTTTAGATATATACCTGGTGTGGTTGTCCTTTCATTTGGTCATTCAAGAGATTATAGGCTGGTAAAACAAGCTGCTTTACATTCCTTCAGGACTTAGCCTGAAGGCTGCTCTCCATAGCTACCACTAGGAGAGCTTTCAATAAAGGTTGTCTTTAACCTATTCACCATAAGGGGTTGTTTGGACTGATACAGGGTGCCCACTATAATTAGTGGACAGCATATATCAGGCCAACTTCTAACACTCAGCACAGGGACTCTATGTACCCCGAAGATGAACAAACTCCCATGCTCTGCACATGGAAGCTCTGTACCCCAAATATGAACACACTCCCATGCTCTGCACATGGACTCTCTGTACCCCAAATATGAGCAAAATCCCATGCTCAGCACATGGATTCTCTGTACCCCGAATATGAACAAACTCCCATGCTCTGCACATGGACACA
Organism: Triturus cristatus; assembly: GCF_964204655.1. Taxonomy (NCBI): domain Eukaryota; kingdom Metazoa; phylum Chordata; class Amphibia; order Caudata; family Salamandridae; genus Triturus; species Triturus cristatus. Next base: position 871,461,757 of record NC_140579.1, on the reverse strand, counting down.
CTTTACCCCAAACACAAACAAACTCCCATGCTCTGCACATGGACGCTCTGTACCCGGAATATAAATAAACTCCCATACTCTGCATACGGTCGCTCCCTGTTGCTGCATATGGATTGTGCGATGCATGTGGGCTATGTGATGCATAATTACTGTTCCCTATATATGCACTCACTGTGCCTTTCATAGGAATTTCATAAGCTCAGCATATCGGCTCAATACACTGTGCCTATGGACTGCCTACCTACATCCTGCGTATGGACTCACCGTGCCCTTCGTAAGACGTGTTGTCTCCTAGCCCCCAGCACTCACTCTTGCACCTACACTTGCAACTAAACAACAGACCTTCTTTCATTGCCTTTGAAAATGTTGCATCCTTTAGACCTTATATGACTCCTGATTTATCACATGAAGCGTGTAGTATTCCACCTCGTCGCGTGCCCCCTCTCGCCCTGCTTCCAGAGAACCTGCACGCATTGCCTCAGCGGCACCCTTCCCTGCCACCTCGCGCCCCTCCTCACTCACAGCTCCAGACGTACCTTTGCTCATCTCCACTGGGTACCTTGTAGGTGGCTCCACCGGTTATGGCACCACACACGAGCCCCGCTGCCTGTTGCTTTTAGTTTCCCTTTCTCATGTTGTCGGGTGTCCCGCGGCGCCAGATGTCACAGCACTCACAACATGCAGGCCTCTCTTCTCCTGGAAGTGGTCAGGTGAATGAACAGTCAGTTTGCATAGCGGGCGACAGCTGCCTCTTAAACATTCTACCTACCTTGGCCTTGTGTGAGACAACAAGCACCATCAGGTGTGCAGCAGACACTCCAATGAGACATGTCGGCTCGGAAAGAAATGTACTCAGTAATCCTTAAGACTACCCCAGAGATGACACTTGTATCAAATAAATCATATCCTTTACCATCCCCTAAATAGAGGACTGACTGTGTCTTTCTGAGCTCTGTGGCGGTGTCTGGATTTACCCGTTATGGATACTGGATAGAGCTGAACCGGGTACTCTCAGTGACCACTGGTGTCCTAGAACTGCCGGTACTCCCGAACCTTGGCTGGACAACCTCGCTCCCCTTGGGACCCTTGCCTCGCCGCGGTAGGGCCATTGCGCAGTGTAGGCTGCACCCTTAGGTGGTAGTCTTTCTGGTTTTAAATTTCCCACGCTTGTGTTAGTTTCTCTTCATTTACCAGTAGCCTCACCTGTAGGGGAGCCTGCAGGGCGGAGGCGGGGGTTGCTGGATCCCAGTTTGTTTTTAGGTCGAGCATTCGAGACCTCTTGTATATACTTAAGTATATACTTTAGTATATATACTTAAGTATATACCTTAGTATATACTTATATGTGTATGTACTTTGTGGGCTCTGGAAATCATCCCTAGGATTTGTCTGCTTCCGCTTAGGGCCTTTTTTTTCTGTTCAACTGCCTTTATTTAACTGTCTTGATAGAAAACGACCAGCAGTTGTCAGTATAATACCAGAATTGCTTTCTGCTGAGGGACTTTCTTTTTTTATTTTTTGACAACTGCCTCTATTTAACTTTCTTGATAGAAACCGATCAGCAGAGGTCAGTAAAATACCAGAATCACTTTAGCATTCTCTAGATTCTAGTCCATAGAAATTGTCTTCCACGAGAACCCGTAGACAATAATATTTTTTTCAAATCTTGTATTTTCAGTGATATGACCACCGAAGACCCTGCTTTTATATTGAAAACAGAGCTTTGGACTATACCATTTCCAGCTGATAGGCAATATTTCTCTCCATGTGTTTCCATACCTGGCATGTCATGCAGTTTGGTGCTCACTTTCCCTCCATGTTAAAGAACGGTAGATGTTTCAGCACCCAGGCTAATATACTGCAGAGCTAAATGCATATAAGGTCCCAAAGGCAAGACCGATTGCATTGCAAGTGCTTGTTTCTTAGGCCTCTTGATTTCACCGCCTTCTGGCGTTTCAACGTTTGTATGATCAGGCCACTCCCACAGCCATGACCGCATGCCGGCCTACTTAGGTGGATAACCATGCGGACACGCGCAGCGAGCGCGCCGCTGGCGTGCCGAAGGCGTACCAAAGGCAGGCCCATCTGTGCTCATCCGCGCCCAGACCACCCCAAGCACCAGAACCACTGGTCATTTGACCTCCTATACTAGACAGGAACCTCTGGTCATTGGTCAGTGCGGTAAATTTAAGGACTGTGAGCATTTTGATTGTAACAGGACCGCTAGCTCTTTTAAATGCCCCAAATGTGATTTCTTTCTGGGTCTGGTTCTTAGGATAACTTGGTGCAAACAGAGTTACACATTACTCATTACCAACAACTGATGGGGAGTCATAGTAACCCCCTCCGCTGTATACTTTTGAATGTCGGATCAATGGTAAAGAATAAACAGGAATTCACTGATTTTGTATGTTTTCGTTCACTCAATCTGGTGTTTCTTACTGAAACTTGGTTGGATACTTCATCTGACCCGGATTTGGTAACTGCTCTACCAGATGGATACAAAATGGATACAAAGTATTGAGTAGATAGACAAGACAGACGGGGTGGGGGAATTGCAGTAGGTTATTGTAATCACTTTAAATTCTCCTTTAGCCCTGCCCCTCTCTTGCGCAATGAAGCCTTGCTGTTCTCATTCAGTTTCAATGAGGCTTCTACCTTTACTGGTACACTAGACTATCGCACCCTTTGCCCTTGCAGATGTTTTATTTCAGCTGTGCAGAATATTATGCAATCTTGGTTTGACTTTACTAACTTTACTCTATTAGGATATTTTAACTTCCATTTAAAAAAGTTAGAATGACCAGACACAGCTCATCTGCTCGAGTGTTTAAAGAGCTTTGATTTGGATCAGTTAGTGAATCAGTCCACCCATATCGCCAAAAACACTTTGATTGGATTTTTTACGAATAATCCAGAGCTATGATTTGATAAAGTAATTTCCCTTACCTGGACAGACCACTATGTGGTCTGTTTTAATCTGAATATCATCACTAAAGATATTGGTATCTCTAATTCCCGAAGATTATTAATAAACGCCTTTGGCAGAAATTAGATGGCATAGCTTTCATTTGGGTACTGAATCAACAAAAAACAGACCTTAATGGTAATTTTGAGGTTGTGACTGATAATTTCATTAATTGGCTAGACTCGGCATCCACTAAGAGGGCACCGCCATAAATTACTAAATGCTTCTGGAAAATTTGTACTGCTCCATGGTACTCCCTGGAGTTAAAGAAAACTCAAACGGGGGGCGTGGCTTAGGTGCCAGCGAAGATGGCCGCCTAGTACCGGAGCTCCGACACACCGGGACGGTCTTTTAGAATTTACGGCAGAGTTCTTGCTTACTTTTCGCTCCCCTCGACCGATGCTGGCAGCGTAGTGACTCGGACCTCGGGTGAGCCCAGGCAGCGCTTCCGCTCACCTTGTAATTCTTTGTTATCCTGCATAACGGGATCTCCTCAGCGCGTCCGCCATTTTGGATTGCGGACGACGCTGTCTCGGCTTCTCATTCATGCGCAGCTTGGGGCCAAAACCTCTATAAGGGCGCTAAGAGCATTTTTGTGCCCAGTCATTGATGTGTATTCAAAAAACCTGATTATGACTTTTTTTTTTTTTTTTTTTGTGGCACTTAAATGGCATCTGTTTTATTGTGGCAAGGACAATAGAATTAATGATTACATCTGGCGCCTGTTCGTGGCGCTGCGGTTGCTGACTGGAGATTCTGCCTGGGTCTGGAGCACCCTCCTGTTCTCTCTTTTTGTCATGTTTCTTTTGGCAGTTGCTTCCTCGCACTAACTGGCTTGCACGTCATTTTGGCTCCTACGTCAAGTTACTGCGTCAGCCTAGTGGAATTTTACCTAACTCAGGGGCTTTTTCCCTACGTGCTCCCTTTACATCCTTGGAGGTGGGCCCTTTTTTTATTGTTTTTCTCTGTGTTCTGCTGGCTGCTGTGCTGTATGACTTATCTGCCATTCTATTTTCTAATTGGCTGGTCCTCCCTGGCACATTGTATTTTGTTTTGGCCTACTATTTTTGCGTCTTGCTATTCATGGGCAAACTACGTAACCCAAAATTTGTTTTTGTGCCCTCGAAGGGTCCTCTTACGGCGCCTTCCTCTTCCTCCTCAACTGTGGATTCTTCTCCAGTCTCTGCTCAAATGGCGGCAGCAGCTCCCATCCGTTCTCCCACGCCACAATCCTCTTCAGGCAAAACACCTCCTTCCTCTGCATCCTCGAAGCGCTTGAAACAGGACTCTCCCCCTCCTCCGGATAAGTCGCCACCTCCCATTTCTATGGAGCTTCTGCTGGAAGAGATACGGGCTCTTCGCCCGTTCGTGGAAGAGACTAACTCGAAAATGCAGCTTTTTGAAGCAAAATGGGTGTCTATGGATAACAGAATGTCTTCGGTGGAGCAGCAGGTTCAGGACATTCAAGTCAATTCTAAGCGTATTTCTTCTCTCGAAAAATCGGTTCTAGCCCTTCAGCAACACACAGAGGATTTAGAAAACAGAAATAGGAGGAACAATCTTCGCATTTATGGTCTGCCGGAGTCTTTGGAGGGTGATGACCCTGTCACGTTTTTCTCCTCCTTCCTCTTAAAGCTTTTAGACATGCCTTCAACCACCTCCCTGAGTATACAAAGAGCCCACAGACTTTGTCCTCGCTTATCCACCTCTACTAAACCTCGAGGAGTCATCATCCTTTTTTTGAAATTTACGGATTTGCTTCTGGTCCTCTCTGCGGCTAGAGCTAAACGTCAGGTCTCTTGGTTGGGCCAGAGGGTCTTTCTTACTCAGGATGTTTCCAATGTTACTGCAGCCAGAAGAAGAGAATTTTTGAGTCTTCGTGCTCCATTGCGCACTCTTGGTGCCAGATATGGTCTATTCCACCCATGTACCTTCAAAGTTACACATCAGAATCAAACTTGGACTTTTCAAGATCCTGCGGAACTTAAACATTTTATTCATATTCAATCTAATTCTGGCATGGATACTTCTGCTTCTGGTTGAATGTTTAATCTTTCTTTTCCTGCAGGTTTTTCAATTGTAATATTTTTATGCTACCGTTGTCTTTTAGATTAATAATTCGTTTTTTTGATTCATTCTTATGATCTTCTTTTTGATGTTTTTATCCTTATTGCTTCTCACTAAGTTGTTGGTTCTCTTTCTCTCTTCACTCCTTTTTCTCTCCCAAGCTTGTTATCACTTTTCACTTTTTAGCTGTTTCTCGTTCTACATTTCCACTCTTATGCATTTCTTTATGTGTCTATTCCATTGTCAGCACTTTTCTATTTATTTTTCTTTATTCAGATCGATTGTTGTGCTCCCCTCCTCCCTTTTTGCGAGTTGTGCTCATCGTCTCCCGTCCTGGTGCGTTCCGGTTTGGTCTCCTGGTTCCGGGAGGTCACTCTTGTTGCGTCTCTCCACTGTCCCGATATCCTCTTCGTGTCCCCTTCAGGTATGTTATGTTCAGTCGTCCTTTTTGGATTTGTACTGTCACTTCTTGTAATTTTTTCTTTTTCTCCTCCCTTTCTTTTCCTTTTCCCTTCGCTCTTCTTCTTTTTATCTGTTTTCAATCTTTCTCCGTCTCCATCATTGTTTTCCCTTTTTGCTTTACACTCTTTATTTCTTCTCTCCCCTCCCTCATTTCAGCCTTCTCCGTTTACCTGTATTCCCTGTCATTTTATGCATCTTTCTTGCCTTTTATATGTGGTTGTAGGTGTTGTTCCTGTTAATGTTCTTAGCCTTTTAAATTCAGAATAATCTCCTGGAATGTTAAAGGTTTTATCAGCCCTATTAAGCGTCAGAGGATTCTTTCCCATCTCGCTTCTTATAATCCTGACATAGTCCTCCTGCAAGAGACCCACCTCTCTGAGGCGGAATCTCTTAAGCTAAAGCGTGGTTGCGTGGGTACGGTCTTATTCTCCCCTTCTACTAACAAGAAAAATGGTGTGGCTATTTTATGTCATAAAAAATTACCATGTAAAGTGTTATTACAAGAAACAGATTCTGATGGTAGGTGGGTTTTAGCTAAGATGTAAATTAATTCTATTCCCCTGACTGTGTTTAATGTTTAAGGTCCTGCACAACCCGACTTACTTTTTTGGCCCTCAATTACGAGCAAATGTATTCAATACAAAGATGACTTTTTCATTCTAGGTGGTGATTGTAACCAGATTGTGGATCCCTTTCTTGATCGTAAGTCAATGGTTCGATTTGTACCTCACAAGCCTCACAAGCAGTTTCTCGATACTATTTCTCAAGCAAACCTCACGGATTCTTGGAGGCTTTCGCACCCTGACATCCTTGACTACTCCTTTTTCTCCCCTCCACACTCATCTTTTTCTCGCCTTGACTATATTTTTCTTTCTCTCTCTTTGTCGCAAAATGTAATTTCTTCTTCTATTGAACCTATACTCATTTCGGACCATGCTCCTATTGTAACGGACCTTGACCTCCTTCTTCCGCATCCCAAACCTTCTTGTTGGCGATTCAATAATTCTCTTCTTACTGACCCTTTTTTCTCCTCCTCTTTCCGATCTTTTGCTACTGATTTCTTTCTGTTAAATGACGTTTCTAACATTTCCCCCCACCTTCTCTGGGATTCCTTTAAGGCCACGGCTCGCGGGTTTGTTATTGACTTTGTCTCCAAGAAAAAGAAGCGTTTTCTTCAGAAACAGAAAGATATTCTAGCCCGCATTAAATCTTTGGAACGTAAGTTCTATTCTTCCCCTAAGCTCTCTGTTTCTCCGGATCTCATCCGTGCCAAACTAGATTTTAATAAATCTACTACCGATAATGCTTCGTCTATGCTCCTTCGCAGTAGCGCCCGATATTACGGTGGTCGCAATAAAGCGGGGAAGCTTTTAGCTAATTATCTCAAGTCGCGCAAGGAACGCTCTTTTATTGATTCCATTTATTCTTCTGATAATACTTTGTTGCATAAAGCTCAAGACATTCTTGACCAGTTTCAGTTATTTTATCGTACTCTTTATACACCTGAATCTTCTCCCTCTCCCTCCCTTATCCAAGCTTATTTTGACAAACTTCCTAAGCCTTCGACTTCTCTTCTTAATTTCCCAGCTCTGGAAGTTGATCTTTCCTTGCATGAGTTATCTACGGCTTTAAATTCTCTCACCAAAGGTAAAACTCCTGGCCCTGACCGTTTTTCAGTTGAATTTTATTTGCACTTTTCTGATCTTTTGCTTCCCAAACTTCTTTCTCTCTTTCATTCGTTTTATTTATCAGGTAAGTCAGAGGGTACATTTCAAGAAGCTACTATCTGTCTGATTCCTAAAGACGGTCGCGATCCCAAATTCTGGAAGAATTATCGTCTGATCTCTTTAGTAAATGTGGACTATAAATTGTTTGCTAAAGTACTTGCCCTACGCCTTGATCCCTTAATGCCCCTCCTCATTGGTAAAGAACAGTGTGGTTTTATTAAAGGTAGGCTTACCTCTGATAATTCTCGCCTTTTTCTTAATGTTTTAAATCAGGTTTCGTCCCTTTCTATTCCTTTAGCGGCTATTTCTGTAGACGCTGAAAAAGCCTTTGATAGAGTTGACTGGTCTTTTTTATTTGCTTCTTTGCGTTGGCATGGTTTTGGCCCTCACTTTATTTCTCTTATTTCTTTATTGTACTCTTCTCCTAAGGCTTCGGTTCTGGTCAATGGTCAAGTTTCATCATATTTTCCTCTTCAGCGTGGTGTTCGTCAAGGTTGCCCCTTATCTCCTTTACTTTTTGTTCTTGCCCTTGAACCCTTTTTGTCTTTTATCCGCACTAATGACTCCATTTCAGGTTTTCCTTATGGGGATAATCAATTGAAATTGTCCGCTTATGCAGACGATATACTCCTCTTTATTTCTGATCCAGAAACCTCCATTCCCCCTTTACTCTCTGAATTTGACTCTTCTTCTCAGGTTTCGGGATATAAAATCAATTCGGATAAAACCGAAATCCTTCCCCTTACAAAATGTTGTACTCCTCATGCCTTCTCCCCTACTGGTTTTGCTTGGAATAGTTCCAAAATTAAATATTTAGGAGTATGGTTTTCCAATTCCATCTCCGCTTCAATTACTCTAAACATGTCTGCGGTTTTGTCTTGTATTGAACGTTTACTTTCTTCCTGGAACCCCCTCTTTCTCTCCTGGTGGGGGCGGTTGGATTCAATCAGGATGATGATAGCCCCCATCTTAATTTACGTTTTATCCATGTTATCCGTTCATATGCCCGCATTCCATTTTAAACGTATTGATTCTTGTTTGTCTAGATTTCTCTGGAACAAAAAGAGATCTAGAATTTCTTTAGCGCAGCTTCGTAAGTCCAAGTCCAATGGTGGTGTCAACTTCCCAGACTTCCGTCTTTATCATAAATCATTCTCTTTTCGTCAGGCGTCCAGATGGCTTGCTTCCGTTCCTTCTCCCCTCACTCCTCTCTGGCTTCACATCGAACAAATATTGTTGATGCCCTTTTCCTTTGGAGAGGTTGTACGTTTTTCTACCAAGGCCCCCCATTCGTCATCCCTTTTGTTTAAACATACCTCCTCTCTTTTGAGGCCTCTTTTCAACCCTACGACTATTACTCGGGAATCTTTCCTGGATTCCACTATCTGGTATAACTCGCTCATTCTTATTAACAATAGGCCCATCTTTTGGAAGTCTTGGAGATCTTTGGGCATCATATGGGTGAACCAGCTTTTTGATGGAGTGTCTCCTTGTTCTTTTCCTCATTTTCAGATGTCTTTTCATTGTACCCGTTCCTTCTTGCAAAAGTTTGTTTCTCTGATGTCACTTATCCTCGACATTTTTTACTCTCTTCCTTCCTCTGTTTCCCAAGCTCCTCTTCTTAAAATTCTTTCAACCCTTCCCAAAGCTTCTCTCATTTATAAATTCTTTTCATCTCCTAATCCTGATCGTCTTAAATCTAAACTGGAGCTCTCGTGGGAGGCGGACTTGGGATGTGCTTGGTCCGTTGCCTTGTGGGATAAACTCTGGTCCAGATCTTTGAAAGTTTCTCGTTCCTCCTCACTCACTCAAACTTTATTTTATCTATATCATAGACTGTTTCTTTCACCACTCTCTCTAGCTTGTTTCTCTTCTTCTCCTGATTCTAACTGTTGGACTTGTTCTGCCCCTAACGCTAATCTCTTCCATCTTTTATTCTTATGTCCATCTGTTTCTCACTTCTGGAATTCTGTCTGGCTATACATCTCTCGTATTTTCACACTTTCATCTCCATATTCAATATCTACCCTTTTTTTAGGCAGTTTATCTGATTCTTTAGATCTTCCTCTGCCTTCTCGTGGCCTTTTTGATCTCATGCTGGCTTTAGCCTTTCAACACATTTCCTCTAATTGGAAGTCCCTTACAAAACTCTCCATCCGTCATTGGTGGAATTCCTTCTGTCATTTTCACAGACTTGACACCGCGTTTGCCTCCTCACAGAACAGGGATCTCTTCTGGTTACCTCTTACCTCATACTTAGATCAGATGGTTCAGAAGAATGTGTCAACTACCACTTCGGAAAATTTTAAGCCGCCTTGAGGGACTTACTCCTTTTTCTCCTATATCAATATCATTAGTACAGGATTTATTTATTGTTCTACTTGTTCTTCTAGTTGCATTTTGACTGTTGTTTTGCCTACAGCACCCCTTCTTTAATAGCATAATTTTCATTATTTTTATAATATATTGTCACCTTTTCCCTTTCTTCCCTTTTAGTTTTCCCTCCCCTTCTCTTTCCCTCCCTTTTCCCATCTTTCCTTAAAATCCGTATAAAATGCTTTTGCTCGTTTTTTATGATATTAGCTATTTACTGTTATTGCATTCTTATTACGTTATTGTCTCAATTTCTGCTGATATCCTTGTACTGACATTCTTTTTAAATAAAGCTTTTCAAACTAAAAAAAAAAACTCAAACAAAAATGTACGGCACTGGAATGAAAGTTGAGAATTGGCTTTGAAGAAGAGTAAAAAGTGCAATACAAAGCAGCACTAGTTGAGTATAAAAAAAACTGATTACGGTGGAGAAATCTAAATATTTCAAGGAGGAAAAATGCTTGCCCAAAGATTTGTTTAAGACGGTCACATTTCTATCCAACTATTAGAATTATCAGCCTATTGCTCCGACGCAGGAGCTTTATAATAGGTTGGCGAAATATTTCCAATCTGAGTTGTCAGGGGTTTACGATTAATTTTCTAACATTTCTAACAGGTCTTGTCCAGAGAAGGCAGTTTGATCCCTATCTCTCCTCTCAAGGCAACCAATCCAATAACTCAGCGCTGGATCATTTTACCCCTTGTCTTCCCTACTAAGTGGAAGCGGGAATCAATTTGCCTACTGCTGAAGAACCCTACTCTGGACCCTAATGATATTAAAAGTTACCGACCGATATCCAGATTACCTGTCCCTGCTAAAATACTGGAAAAGGCACTTCATTTGGATTAATGACCTAAAGCTCCTTTAACAGTGTATGCGCCAGCAGACCCAAACCCCAAAAACCACAATAACCCTTTCTATAGCAGATCCTTTAGTGTATACAATTGTAAAAGGTCAGACTGATTGGCTTTGTCAAAAGGTATTCATAATTTGATCAGCAGTGAAAAACGAACCTTGCATTAAAGTATCTGTCTATTACCGCAATGTAACAGACATTTTTCAAGATTTACTAATCAGACTTCTTGACTTTAGCACGCCTTCGCCAATTGCCCTTTCTCTATCACCAACCTTACATTAATGTCCTCACACATTTTAATCAAAGTCCATATTTCTGTTTTCACACAAGATTCCCCAGCAACTCCTCTGAAGCCAAAATTCAATGAGCTCAACCGTACTCCCAGACTCCACAAAAACTCTGCCCTGATATAAAACTGAAACAGACCCCACGATCTCTGGTGTCACCAATTCTCCCTCCTAGGAGGCATAGGGTGAAACGTTTTACCCATTGCAGGTGGATTACGTTAGTCCCAACAGGCCCCTGAGGGGTCTCACACATCCTAGACATTTTTGTGATGCTCTACTATTCTGGGGCACCACCTCACGCCGTGTGGACATTAAAAAATCCTAAGGTTTATTGGTGATTCCTTCGCTGGGCCAGTAAGTTTATATTTTTCTTTCTTTATAAAATTTTTGATGTGCCTGCCTGGCTGGTGTGTTCCTCGCGTGGGAGACCAACTTCCCCTGAAACCCTCGCATGTAGCTGCAGGTGGCCAGGCAGAGAGGTAGACTCTCTGCTGCTATGGATGTGGGAAAAGAGGCATCAGAACTCCCCACCCCTAGAGCACCTCTGCAAAGGACCACCCAGGGAAGCCCTCTGGTGAGTAATGTGATGCTGGACCTTCACTTGTAAGTAGGCGGGTCCAATTAGAGAACCAGCATGGCTGGGTTTTCGTACCTCAGGAGGACGTAACAGATCCCAGGCTCCCTTGGTGGCTGACTCTTGATCCCGATGGAGATTTGTCAGTGTGGTATATGCCCATTACCCCAGGTACCACCTCCTGCAGAGATATAAGCACCACATACAAGCAGCTATGTTTTTTTCTATTTTCTCAAGTTCCCAGAGGCCTATTAGCATAGGGATTTTTTTACTCAGAACTGGTGGTGCACCCCTGACACCAGAAGTGAGCACGTGGTGCCTCCTGTAGTTCCACAAACAACGCCATGTGAATGCGAACAGATCCCTGCTTGTTAAAACGTGTAGACAGTCTGGTTAGCTCGCTCTAATTGCAAGCCCCAATTTTTTGTGCTAGAACTTGCTCGTGGAGTACGAATGTGTCTGGCCAATATGAAGCGCGAGGAACGCAATACTGCGCATCCATGAAGGGTCCATTAGTTTGCCATGGAATGGTCATGGACGTTTTTTCCAGAGTAAAGCATGACTGCTTACTATGGGTATTACATCAAGACATTCCAAGCCGAGGTGATGTCACGTCAATATACTCAAAGTCTTTGATGTCAGTCTTGGAGGCACCTGCCTCTGTTTGGTCCATTACATACAGTATTGGTACTTGTAATGTCACTACATCCCAGGCCTTAGACCTTCAAGAGTTCTCTAGGCACGCGTGGGGGGTTACAAATGTGAATTAGGAATCTGTCAAGTAGACATAGGCACGCGAATATGAATAGGAATTAGGAGTCTGTTGTCAAGTAGCATCTATGCACCCATCGTAGGGGCGCGTCTGCATTGGAAGCTGGTTATGTCACACTATATCTCTGCACCTGTGTGCTGGTGCACGTTCACCAGATATGCCTGTGGTTTGTCACACAGTATCTATACAACCTTGTGCTCATACTCGTGATCACTTATGTATTGTATCACGCAGTATTTTGGCACCCATGGGCCTGAATGCTTAGGCATTAGTATGTCTGTGTCGTGCCTCACTGTGCCTATGCGCCCCCTTTTGTGCTTGTGCAATCAAGCTTTATTTACCTGGGGTTCGTCACCCCCCCCCCCCCCTTTGTGCTCATGCACTTATATTATTAGGTATTTTGTAACACAGTTCCTCGGCGCCCTTGTGCCTGAACACTTATGCAGTAGATGTCCGTGTTTCGTGTCACGGTATATACGCTTGTATCATGTGCAGTAGTGTACATTTTAAGCCTGTCAGTGGGGCAATACATCGGATTTCTATTTTCATTTTTCCTGCAGTTTCAAGAGGCCAGGGTGCGTAAGTGAGGAACAAGAATAGAGTTTCAGGGACAGTGCAGACGGCGCGCAGGGCCATGCAGGGGACTGGGGAGCCACGCTGGTAATAGAAGGTAAGGGACCACCAGCAACCCGGATCTTGCTCCTAGGGGGTAATGACCCGGCTCGCCGGGGACAAAGGGTTAGTTGAGTCCCGGGGTGGGCGAGTTACAGGGCATGACCTTCCTAGTGGGCTGAGGGGGAGGACAGATAGTCGGGCAACTATGCTGTCCTGTGGCGGTAAGGTCATGATTGGTAAGCATAGTCTTCGGTCCTTAGCGGTCAGAACCATGTAACTCCAGGGGCAGTGACAGCCGGTAGGTAGGCTGTCTGGGTGCGGGGGCCGGGGGAGACACTCTTCCCAGTGGGCCTGTGGCCACCCTCGCACGCGCATCAGGGCGCAAGTATGCAGAATTGTGCAGCCCCCGTTTATGGAGTTTAAGGCACAGGGCGTAGGGGGGGCCCGGGGGAGAATATCCGTCCAATAAGCTGTACCCCCTGCGCATGCGCAAGCCTACTCCAGCAGAGTAAATGGTAGTTTGCTGGGATCTATAGGCTGCCAGTTATTGACCTTGCCGTAGGCTCTAGAGGGGACACGCAGAAAGTGAATATATGCATTGTTAGATTTACGGTAGGAGTGTTGTGTGTATTAGCGTTTAAGGTTTGCCACATTACGTCATTGTCTAACAATGTATCTGGGCTTTCTGCGTAATTGTACGTAATGTGAATAAATATTATTTTTTAATTTTGTAATAAATACGGCTGGGGGGTTACTCCCCCTAATCCAAAAAGTAAAGTTGGTGTGGTCTTATCAATTGCCTTGGAGGAGGGAAGGAAACCCCATCCGTACAAGGGCTGTGATTACAAAAGGTAAATTGGGGACTTTGGGAGTACCAGGCCATATTCACAGTACAAGATGCCTTGTTGGCTGGGGTGGAAGAGAGAGCGAGATCTTGTAATGAGCCTGTAGGAAACTCACATGGGCAGACAAGCGTCGGGCAGTTTTTATGGTTTTGTGAAATTGTGCCAAAGCCACAGTGAAAAGCAAAATAGTGCATATGTGTTTGTGTGTGTGTGTGTACACGTCACTAAATTGTACCAGTAAACACCATGCAACATCATATTATTAAAATCAATAACGCATTTATGCTGAACGCTACAAACAGCGGACAGATTGGTTTTGTTAATGTGTATTCATTATATTTCAATTGTCGATTCTTTGTCGCTGTTCCTCTATCCTGGTGAAGCTCAGCCGCATCTGCCACGAGGCCGCAGCGCTCGGCTTCTTTAAGAAGCTTCCCTGCTTTAAGGGAGCTTATCCACCCTCAAGATTGTTCAGCTATCGCAGGAGCAGGCACATACACTCCTTCAGCTACCTCAACCGGGTCGCTATTACCAGATAGCCTTAACCTACAGGACCACTGCAAGATTTCTTCAGCAGGTGAGTGCCTCTGAAAACCAAAGTAGATGCTGGGTAGGGGAGTAGGGCATGCCTACATAAGCTCCAGCATGTTGTTGGCTCATGTGTGGCCTTAACCTAGCGTGGTAACCAAGCCACCGAACTTCAATGGCGGTGAGGAGGAGATCGAGCGCCTCGAGGAGAGTTTTCACATTTGATTTCAAAATTCACATGCCTCTAGGTTAGATTTTAAGGCAAAGCGAGATTGAGCTTTTCTTTTTTTTTGCAGCCACTGCCACGCAAATGTTTTGTTCAAGTGTCCGGGTTAGAACACAGGTGCCATTGTCAGCAATTTAGTAATGAGCCCGTAGTTCGGATTTCTCATTGGCCAGGTTGCATGAAGGTGTAGTTTTCGTGAATATCAGTCGATTACGAGTTTAGGTGCTATTTATCGCACTTGATAAGTAACGATACCACGGAGTGCATCCCCTATTTAGAATGCCCGACCCCAACGGCGGTGTTTAACATTGCACTGGCATTGCACTGGGGGTTGGATTTCACCCCACCCATCGCTGCACATGGCTGAAGTCCAAACGCAACGCTGTTTAGGGCACTTGCCCACGCTGGGCACAGTATTTGGTTGTGCGTGGTCTGGAGTTGCTGGCCTTCAAGACACATGCACTGGAAGTGGAACCCAATGAAAATTCTACACTACCAGTTTCAAACTCATCCTGACAGGAACATGTGAGCACTCAGGAATAGTAGAACAGAAATATGCTGAACTCACCCCAGTGTTATTTTCAGACACCAGGACACTTTCAGCAGCACCTGCATGTTGTCTGCTTTAGTTCTGAGCAGCAACATTCAGGCAAGGGCTCTTTATTATTTTAAATTCCAGCTGGGTCCAAAACAAAGTCCGCCTTTTGTTGGGGTATCCTGGCTGGGGGTTATCTGAAGCCTCACACCTAGATGCAAATTCAATGGAGGGCAAATAATGGCACACAGCTTATTATTACTTCCCAAGTACTTAAGAGGAGCATGCTTTTGACTCTCCTACCCCGCCCGTCCCTGTATATCATAGATTTGCATGCACTGTGGGAATATTAGAGGAAGTTGGACTAATCTAGCATGAGGCTAAGTAAATTGCCCCAGTATCCTTGTTATAGGGCAATGCAACTCTACTTGAGAACACACCTATGCCCCTAATACCAAGATACAGGACTCTAGGATTTATATTAAAATATATGGGAAGACCTCACACTCCTCCCTAGGTGTCATGCTTCATCATCGGTCACACCGGGCTATGGGATGTGCAAGAGACTTTACTGGTTCTTACATCCAACTGGGTCAACATGTTTCAGCCCTCATAGTGGCAAAACGAGCCCAGGGCTTTCATTAGGACCGGAGTGGAGTTTCGTAGGGAGGAGAACAAACGCACAAGTAGGTTGCAAACAGGAGAGACCTTTGACAAATGTGTGACTACAAGGATCATCACAATATCTCCTCCATAATGCTTGAAAATCCCATAGTGAGGGGCCCCATGAATACTTATTGATGAGTGATTCACCACTCCCCAGCAAAACATCCTCTTTGGTACTATATGTGTGTGTGCTGGTGATGTATGCATGTAGCTAGGGACTCAATTTAGGGAAAGTAGGATTCTGGTCCTGATAAAGCCCTGGACCCATGTTTGGCCACTATGGGGGCTGGCCCAGTTGGATGTAAGAACCAGTAATGTCTCTTACACATCCCATATCCCCATTTTAACTGCCTCTTCACCACCTGTCTAATAAAATTGAACAACCTTAAGTTAGGCTCAATTTATTTCAATTCATGGTATTTATAGAGTACACAGCTGTCTCCTAGGAGGTGTCCCGGTGCTGGTGGAAAGCTCCTTAGTAAATGGAAGGAACTATCATTCTACACACCCATTAGACAGGTGTCAACAAGTAGGGTTTGGATATGAAGTCTTAAAACTGTGAGGTGAGCAGGATTTTCATTTTCTATCTGGATCCTTCACCTCTTCTTCCCTATAGGTACCCTCAATGCAGCCAAGGGCTGCCCACCATTAGAGGATTCTTTGGCGAGCACAGAATGACCGATGATGAAGCATTTGAGGTCAATCCATATATTTTTATAAATATCCTAGGGTACTGTATCTTGGCATTAGGGGCATAGGAGCATCCTTAAGTAAAGTGGTATTATCCCATATTAGAACATTGGAATGTTGAGAGCTCCATTGTAGACAAGAGAGTGCTCAGGGTTTCTATTGGCCGATAAAAGCCCGGAGCTCCAACATTTTAATGTTTGTCTTTCACAGGTGTTGCTGTGAACAAAGGCCACAGTGAGCCCCTCAGGCTCACTGAGGCCATTTGTTACAACATTCTGCCCTCTAAATTTCTAATAGCTTTATAGCCCGCTGCCTTCGGCTCGTGCCTTCAGTGTTGGAGCGGGCCTTTAATGGCTGGTAAAGCTCGAGGACAGTGAGGCAATTTACTCAGCTGCATACTAGATACGTTAGCCTGTTGTGATACTGGTGCACTGTAAGAATGCCAGATGTGTTGGTCTGTCCAAGTATTTTCACAAATAACAATTAAACTACCACTATTTTGTGTTATTTCTTTTATAGCACTACTCATCACAATGTAGAGTGTCAAATCTGTTTACGTTACACATACACATTGTACATTGACAAAAGTGTGTAAATCAATGTACAGGATGTTTTACATAACACAGGGAGGGTTACAAGGTAGAGGACTTACATGCCCTTCATAGCTCACTGTGTTATATTAGAAGGATCACAGTTTATGAACTGCAAGTAACATTTTTTATCTCTGTGCTAAAAGCAGTAACCCATGTATCCTTTTTCATAACATAACATAAAAATCTGCTATCTGCGTGTTGCATGCTGTGCTTTGCAGGAGACATATTAACCCTCTATGCTATTTTAGTTCAAAACTGAGAGTAGACAAAACACAGATCTCTCCAGCAAATATGTTATCCTCCAAAGTTATCTTACCATTATTATTATTATCTGAGATTTACTGGACACACAAAGATCTTTGATACAGGTGCCTTAACCCCATTAGATATATTAAAATGCTGACTTTGCAACCAATTAGGCACAACAGATTTACTAAACAATACAAGCACGTAGGTAGAGGGTCTAAGGGATAATTTAAAGACCAGCACGGATTAATTCCCCACAGTCAACAAGAAATCACACAGATAATCCGTGGGTCTATCAAGCTAAAAACAGCTCTAGCATGCAAACAGTACAAACATATGGCTCCTATTCAAATGTGGGGGAGTCCTTTAAAGAGGACGGAATCCCATCACCCACCGAAGTGGCATGCTTCATCATCTGGGATCTTCTCTTGGTTGCAATTCCTAGTGCAGCTAAGGGCTACAACCCCCTCACTGTGAGGGAGGAGTCAGAAATGTTTTGTTAGACTCCTAAGTCGGATCTCTTAATATCCACTAGGTGTGAATCGCTAGAAACATGTAGGATGATGGTTGCAGTGCATAAATGGTGAAGTGAAAAGTGGTCTAAAATTGACTACCAAGAGAAAAAAGAGTTTTATTGGTTAACTGTTGGTGTCAAGATTAAAAAACAGTGCATGTGCAGTTTAGGAATTAATGACTGCACTAGTCCAAAATAAAGGTCTACATGTTTCAGCCATCATGATCAAATTCTGATCGTGGCATTCCTTAGGACCGATATGTAAAACGCTACTGCAAAAATTGTGAAAAGATGTGAACTAGGTAACAGACGTATGGTTGGAATCAATACAACCTACGGAAACCTGTTGTCTCGATTGCAAGAATTTCGCAAATCTGTTGATGTCACCTATGAAAGAAAAAAAAAAGACTTTACACACATAAAGAGTGGAGACAAATACACTTTTCACTTCACCATTTATGCACTGCAACCATCATCCTAAATGTTTCTAGCGCTTCACACCTAGTGCATATTAGGAGATCCAACTTAGGACTCGTAACAAAACATCCCTGAGCTCCTCCCTCACAGTGAGGGGGCTGAAGCCCTTGGCTGTACTAGGATTTGCAACAAAGAGGAGATCCCAGATGATGAAGCATGCCACTTCGGTGGGTGATGGGAGTCTGTCCTCTTTAAAGGACTCCCCAACATTTAAATAGGAGCCATATGTATGTACTGTTTGCATGCTAGAGCTGTTTTTAGCTTGATAGCCCCGCGGATTATCTGTGTGATTTCTTGTTGACAACAGATTTACTGCCACATTTCTCCTTGTGGCTAATTTCTTTGTGGCAGTGTTTTTAAAAATAAATGTAGAAGTTGAGGCCCAAATTTTGCGTCCGGGTTGGGTCACTTTTTTGGCACAACCCTGGTGTAAGAGTTGTTAAATATTGTAATGCACTCAAGTGTACTCTTGATTGATCTGCTAAATATATGTGTGAGGTCTTATGTTCTGATGTCACTTACTGTAATGCCACGTGCAATGTCACGTTCTGTGATGTCACGCACCATGATGTCACTTGTATACTGCCTAATTTGGTTAGTCCCCCAACTTCTTTTTTTCAAACTTCTGCTCTGTACTAAAAAAAACAAAGGTTACAGAGACTTTATAGTTAGGTCCAGATTTTATGCACACAAAACCATAGAAATTCACCAGTTATAGTTACCTGAGCTATCTATACTTTATATCCCAGCAATGCACTGCTTATGACCTCACATATTACATCACTCATGACATGGTCAGTGACATCTCTGATGGCTTCACTGATGACCTCTCAAATTGCATCACTGATGATATCGATATATGATGACAACGGCCCCCACAGCGCTAGGATGCCTGGCTTCACCTTGGGGGGTGCCCAGGAGTGGACATCTCACAGGAAAACCAGGAAAGGTTCCACAGCGGTATGAATACAGCGCTACAAGACCTCTGGGTAGAAGTGCGCTATATAAGTACAAATACATACATACATATCATTGAATGGAATGGAAACCTGAATACAATAATCAATCATCAACTTAAAGCATTTAATGTTCAGTCAATGATGAGAGGTTTGATGAAGTTTTAACATTTTATTTCTCATTAAAGAGATTAGTTTGTATTTTTATTCTTTTATTCAGGTTAGTCAAATAAATCCGTTTACAGAAATAGTAAATAAAATGTTATTAGAGACAGCATACAAAATAACAGCATGTTCCATGAAATAATTTGTCCCTATCTTAATCTAACAGACCTAACCTACCCTAACGAGAACCCATAGAGAGTTTCTTTAGAAAAAATCAAGTACATTTAGGAAAAAGCTAATAGTTATGAAGAGTCGAACTCCTCATAAAGAGTAGTTTTGGATACACAGCCGAGCTCCCTAACCGCTGCTGTAACAACTTGAAAATAAGGTAAAAGAAATATTCACAGCAGTAGCTATGATTAGCATAAATATTGGAAGACTCCTCACAAAGGGTAAGGAACTCAAGGACATCACTGTTAGCAGTAGCTTACAGCAATCCTGGGCTACAGAAGCACAATAAAATGCTAAGGGGCAAGCAAGATGTGCATAGAAAGCATTGACTCTCTAGCTAGGAACATGTACTATTTAGTAAAGCACAAATCATGTTACAAACTTTATTTTAAGTCTTCATCCCTGGTCATTAGGAAAGGTTCTTCTGATGGTCTATCATCTTCTTCCTCAATTCCCACTGTAACCGTCCATGTCGACATGATGTTGTTTGAAAGTGGCAACAAAATGTTACAAAAGATACATCTAGGAAGGTTCTTACGTGAACCTTCAGCAAGCCTACTCTGTCAGCTGTTCAGTGTCCCATAGTGTAACAATAGTCTGCTTATAGCAAGCATCTTCTTTTGTTAATATACATGTGCATTATAAGCATGTGGCAGAGAAAAATATCTAAATATGATGAAATCATATGGGGTGAGGTGAAATGAAATAAAGTTTGCTGCATATAGCACATTTCACGAAGATGGCAAGTTCTGCAGTTCAATTCTAACATTAAGTCAGCATTTAAAGAAAATCATTTCTTATTATTAAAGGAACAGTAAATAAGGAGAATAATTTTTAGGCCAAGTAGTGAAAAAACAACAGAAATGGGAGCTTTCTGCAACAAAAAAAACCCAGCAGTTTCTATGTGGCACGTTTAATAAAAATGCATTTTCTCCTACCACTAAATGGACACGTAATTCTTACGTTAACATTAAAGCACATTTCTATATAATTAGGCAAAATTTATGTAAAAATGTTCAACTTCCACAATGGCATCCATGTAATCTTTGTTTTTTCGGTGAATTTCTATGGTTTAAAAAAATTATTTCCTAACGATAATGTCCCTGTAACCTATTGTTTTTTTTTTTAAATATAAATTGTTCCACAATTTCACCTATAAGTTCAATTTAGTAATACACATTTTTACATATTTATAATACATTTTATTCTCACATTTATTGTTATACATTTTAAAAGTAACAATTCACAATTGAAGGTAATCTGAGTTATATTGTGGTTTTGTAAATGCAGTAAAACAAGTTTCTCTTCTTTCTAATCATGCTATGGATCTGCAGATCTGCTGCGAATTTGAGAAAGGAGCCCATATGGCTACTCTATGGTTACTAGTTCCAGTGACGAAATTTCTGCGAATCCGCGGATTCGAAAAAAAAAAAATATTATATACAGACCCCTCAAATATTAACTGATATCAGAGAAAACATATGCATATATTAATATTTGGAACTCTAGGGGCCAAATCTACCAATTTCTCATGCAGCACAGTGCAGAAGCTGCAAATGCTGCCCTGCACTGCACAAGAAGGAGAGAGCAGGAGAGTGCCAAATTTACTGAAATAAGGCACTCTCCTTCCCTCTCCCTAGTGCCAGTGCTGAAATTAGCTGCTGTGTGCCACTGAGACACCTCTGTTCCATAGTGTAAGGGTGTCTCTGTGAGTAAAGCATAGGTTTCTTACTGGTAGGATACTGTTCCAGTACAAAATACTATGTTTACACTAATTTTAAACATTTTACCACTTTGTACGTGTGTTGTACAATACAGTACACACGCAAAGTCTGAAAATAAAGGAGAAAAAAACCATTTCTCTTTCATAGTGCCTGGTTGAATAGTGCACTATTTTCTGATGTGAAACACTGTCTACTTTATTTAATACATTGGGTTTAGCATCAGAAACCTTGGGTGGCTGCATGGGAATGACCATGCACCACCCATGGTACTCCCCCTGGGTGCTAAGTAATGCAAAGCAGTGCTAAATGCTGCTTAGCGTTACTTTCACATTATTTTTAGCGTTAAACAAGTTTTGTGCTGGAAAGGAAATCAAAAAAAAAGAATATGTGTCGATTTTCATCACTTGTAAAATCTCAGTAAATCTGCCCCCTAGTGTGTTTTAAAACATTCTTATTTGTTCTAAGAGTTTGGTGAATTTGCAGATCTGCCGCAAAGGCACCATGGATCCACTGCACTGCCAGGAACACACAAAAACCTCACTTCTGATTCATTACAGTAAGTCCCCATGCATCCATATTGCAAACCTCACCTTAGCTTACTCATTTGGCTGTCAGATCTCTACAGAGAATACTGGAATTCAGTTCTCCACTGTGTTTTTTTGCATTCCTGCAAAACGTCTTACTTTCAGTGAAGCTATGTCTTCTTCAGAGTAATAGAGAGATCCTGAACCTGTAGAAGATAAGGAAAAGGATATGTCACCACCGAAAAAGTAATTTGATGTCTGGAAACACTTCTCTTTTCCATGTGGAGAAAAGAAGGTGGTAGCCAAAATTGTACAGTGCAACATCTGTGTGAAAAAGTTATTACGGGGAACAAATATTCCCAGGGAACTTTATCCATGGGGAAACACTTGAGGACAATACATCAGTGAACATACAATCTCATGATGAGAGAGAAGGCAGAAGGTGGCGAATCAACATCAGCTAGACCAACTGCAGAAATATTGGCACCACAGCAAATGATCACCATCCCTGGTTTTTCTGAGAAACTTTCTCAGATGGTGACCCACTGTGGCAAATGTCACATGCCTGTGGGTCTAAATATCTCTTCCTTGGCTCCCTATGTGGATGTAGTGAATAACCACAGCTATTAAATTTTTTTGTCCTCTCCATTCAATGTTACATTTTTTTGAATGACTGAAGATAGTTGCTTCCTTCAAGCTTCTTCCGTTACCCCTGATACAGCACTGCTTATTTTTGTTCCCCCAGAAAACAGACCAGAAAAAATATAAAATCATCCCCAAAAACATAAATAAACCTGTTATTGTTAAAACCACGCCATCTGATGAAAGAAAGCGCTAGCTACATGTTTTTTGTTTTGTGCAATTGTGTGTTTAAGTGTTTCCGAGTGATTGTCTGTATATATGTATCACACCCCGCATAAGTGAATTTAAAGTAGTACACATGACTACTCTATTATTCACCCGGGGAATAAACCTATTAAGTATTAAAGAAGACTCTTAGATGATGTTTTGCAATGTCATCTAGAGTACTTAAATGGAAATGGAAGTGAAAGTGAGTGTATGGGTGTGTGAGTGGCTGTGTGTGTTTGTGAGTGGGTTTTTGAGAGGTTGTGTGGGTGTATGAGTAGATGTGTGGGTGTGCTATTGGGTATGACAGTGTGTGAATGGCTGTGTGGGTCTGTGAGAGGGTGTAGTGGTTTTATGGGGCTGACAGTGGGTGTATGAGTAGCTTTATCAGTGTGTGACTGGGTGTGGGAGTGCCTGTGTGGATCTGTGATTGGGTATGTGGGTATGTGAGTTGGTGTCTGAGTGGCTGTATGGCAGTCAGAGTGGGTGTCTGAGTGGCTGGAAGATGGTGTGAATGAGTGTGTGACTGGCTGTGGGATCTGTGAGTGGGTGTGTGGCTAGTTTTGTGGGTCTGTAAGTGGGTGTGTAAGTAGTTTTGTGGGTTTGTGAGTGAGTGTGTAAGTGGCTGCATGGGTGTGTGAGAGGGTATGTGAGTGTTCATGTGGATGTGCTAGTTGGTATCTCAGTGTGTGAATGACTGTGTGGCTCTGTGAGTGGGTTTAGTAGTGGATTTGTGGGTATATGAGTGGGTGTATGATGGGCTAAGTGCCTCTGAGAGTGGGTGTAGTAGTGGATATGTGGGTCTTTGAGTGGGTGTGTGAGTGTGTGAATGACTGTATGGGTGTGTGACTGAATGTGTGAATGCCTGTGTGGA
The DNA here is from genome assembly GCF_964204655.1 of Triturus cristatus. Lineage (NCBI taxonomy): Eukaryota > Metazoa > Chordata > Amphibia > Caudata > Salamandridae > Triturus > Triturus cristatus. The sequence continues at coordinate 871,438,475 of NC_140579.1, read as the reverse complement.
TGTGTGAGTGGGTGTCTCAGTGGCTGAATGGGTGTCTCAGAGGCTGCATGGGTGTGTGAGTGGATGTGTGAAACTGTGAATGGATGTGCTTGTGTGGGCATGTAAGAGGGTTTGTGAGTAGCTGTATGGGTGTGTGAGTGGGTGTATAAGTGTTAGTGTGGGGGTGTAAGAGAGTGTGTAAGGTGGTCTGTGAGTGGGAGTATTATTTTCATTGGGGTCTTGATCCATGGATCTGTCGGAGATTTACAAGGGGTCACGCTGCGCGCCACGACGGATTCACAGATTCTCGCACATGGAAGAAGAAAACATGTTTGGGCAATTTCTTGCCCATCAGGGGTCTCTCACCAGCCCCTATAAAGATTTATATCAAATTACAAAAAGAGACCTCTCTGGATCAAGATCTAGCTTTCTGCCAAATTTGGTGTGATTCCGTTCAGCGTTTAAGGGTGGAGTTGTGTTGAAAATCTCCATGGGAAATTGCATGGGGGAAATGCATATTGGGACCACCCTTGACGGATTAACCCAAAACTTTCAAGACAGCAGCTGAAGTGTGTGGCAAACTAGTTTTGAAAAAGTTGTGATGTGTCGTCAATCGGCGCTAAAGTTATTAGCAAAAGAAAAAATGCTCCTTCTATGGAAACTAGATGTGAACTGTAACTACCGACTGACAATCGCCAGTAGATTTTATATATATATATATATATATATATATATATATATATATTCACTATAAAAACCACAGGCTTCAGGAACGTTATAGTTAGTTGAACATTTCACTCATACAAAACCAGAGAAATTCGGTCGTTATAGTTAGTTGAGCTAACTAGAACTTGTGCCCCCGCAATGCACTGCTGATGACGTCACATATTACATCATTCATGACATGGTCAGTGACATCACTGATGACATCTCAAATGACATCACTGATGACGTCATCAGTGACTGTGTTTCTGTAAAGTTTAAATATGTTTTCTATATATCTATGCCAAGGTGTATTGAAGAATAAGTGGGTGTATAAGTGTCTGAATGGATGATTTAGTAGGTATGTGACTGACTGTATAAGTGAGTGATTAATCGTGTCTTACTGAATGCATGGGTTAGTGACTAAACTGCGTGAATGTCTGTATCAGTCTGTCAGTTGGTGTGTAAGCGACTGCATGGGTTGGTGAGTAGCTACATGAGTATCTATATGGGTTATTGATTGGTTGTCTGAGTATCTGTATGGGTGCCTGAGTGTCTCTGTGGGTGGGTGGGGGCGTGTGACTCTGTGCATAGATGTGTGAGTAGGTGATTCACTGGGTGTATGGGTTCAAGAGTGCATCTGTGAAGGGCTGTATGGGTGGGTGAGTGTGTGTGTTGGTGAGCGAATGGATGTCTCAGTGGTACATGTGTGAATAACTACATATGTGAAAGGCAGTATATGTGAGTGTTGGAGCATATAAATGACTATATGTGAGTGTGTGATTGTGAGAGTGGCTGTATGGATGAGTGTGTGCTTGTGTCAGTGATTGTAGAAGAGAGTAAGTATGTGTAAGTATCTGTATGAATAAGTGAAGTGGTGTGTGTATAACTGTATAGGTGAGTAAATGGGAGTGTGATTGCTCCTTTGCATGACTGACTAGGTGTGTGAGTAACTATGGGTGAGTGGTGGTGTGTGAGTATCTAAATAGGTGTATGAGTGCATATGATAGTGCTGTATTGATGGGTGAATGCATGTTGAGTAACTGTATGGGTGAATGAGTAGATGTGTGTGTAGACCTAGGAATCTGTGAGTGGGTATGTAGTAACTAGTATTGGTGTGTCTATGGTTTCGAAAATGATAGTCTGTATTTTAGAGTGGGTGTAACAAAGGTTATGTTAGGGTGTGGGGAGGAGCATCAGATTATCACATGGATGATGTCATCAGTGATGTCATCAGTGATGTCACTGACCATGTCATCAGCAGTGCATTGCAGGGACAACCGTATTTCTCTGGTTTTGTAAGAGTGAAATGTCCAACTAACTATAATGTTCCTGAAACCTGTGGTTTTTTTAGTGAATTTCGAAGGTTTTTTAAAGGCTAATTTCTAAATATAGCGTCCCTGAAACCTATGGTTTTTTCAGTGAATTTCAAAGGTTTTTTGAATTCTAATTTCTAACTATAACATCCCTGAAACCTATGGTCTTTTCAGTGAATTTCCAAGGTTTTTTAAATGCTAATTTCTAACTATAACATCCCTGAAACCTATGTTTTTTCAGTGAATTTTAAAGGTTTTTTAAATGCTAATTTCGAACTAAAACGTCCCTGAAAAATATTTTTTCATAGTTTTTTATTTGCTAAGAAAATAATGTAATATTTAATATTTTCTAAAATATAAATATTAATTTGTATTTATTTATTTGATAAAAAAAAGGGATTCGCGTACCGATCATGTACCTGTCTCAGTGGGTGCGCGAATCCATGCCGCCATATTGGTAAAGTCGTGTAGGATGCGCGCTCGGTAAGCAATGGGTGCATGAATTTCAACCCCGCATAACGTTACATACGTAGTTCCGGAAGTTGCGCCGGGTGCGTGAATCCACCGCTAATTTTTAAGTTTTTAAACTAGATATATAAGTTTAATATGTATATTAAAGCAAGAGATTATTTAATGTATTTATAAAAATCATATATTTGTAACTAGAATAAAGATAATTTATTGTTAAATATATTTTTACGGATTCACAACGAATGCACGCTGGTTGCTTGCTCGGTGCGCAAATCCATGTGAAATTTAAAAAAAGAATTTCATTGGTTAAGCAGCTTTTTATTCTAGAACTTGCAAGACCCCACCCAAATTTTTCATTCTTCTAACAACATCTAAAGATGTGTGTTTTCTCTCTTCTTTTCTGCATTTTTTTGTGTTTTTTTTACATCAAGAGAAAATGGCTTCTTCAAACCCTGCTCAACAGCTTCCTCCAGATGAAGAAGAGTTAGAAGAACCAGTAAAGAAAAGGTACGAGAGCATCGTATGAGCCTTTTTTTCAATACCTGCTGGTGAGAAGAAGGTCAACGCATGTAAGATAACGTGCACTATCTGCAAGAACGTCCTCTCACGTGGATTTGAAAAGAAATACTCATGTGGGACATCTTCGATGCTTAAGCACCTGCAAACAATACATCCACGGGTCCTTGCACACGAGCAACATCATCATCAAGTTGCAGGGCCTAATACCTTATCAGGTTCTTCCACCACTCAAACAACCAATATAAAACCTGATTTCGCTAGACTGGAGCAGTGTTGCATTAAAGGCAGAAAAGTTTTATGCTATGGAGAGCAATCGGTGGATGCTATTGTGATTGGTGTAAAAAACACACTATTGTTAATTTTCTTTTTCTTTTTTCTTTTTGCAATGACTTGTTCATTGCAAAATGTTTCAAAAGTTTTGTTTGTTCATTCTCTTGATTTTTTTAAAAAAAAACTCCCCACAAAAATACATAAAAATATAAAACAAAAAAAGAAGAAGAAAATGGTTCTTGTTAGAATCGCCTATTTGGTTAAAAAAGAGAAATTTGTATGTGTTGCATGAAGAATTGTATGGATAATACCTGGATGATTACATGGGTACATGGGTAGTGCCTGGATGATTGGAGGACTGCAAGGATTGTGCCTGAGTGATTGGAAGAGTGCACGGGTAGTGCCTGGGTGATTGCATGAGTGCATGGGTAGTGCCTGGGTGATTGGAAGAGTGCATGGCTACTGGCTGGGTAATCAAAGGAGTGAATGAGTAGTGTCTGGGTGATTAGAGGAGTGCATGGGTAGTGCATGGGTGATTGGAGCAGTGCATGGGTAGTGCCTGGGTTATTGCATGAGTGGATGAGTAGTGCCTGGGTGATTGGAGGAGTGCATGGGTAGTGCCTGGGTGATTTTGTAAGTGCTTGGTTACTGCCTGGGTGATTGCATGAGTGCACAGGTAATGTATGGGTGATTGGAAGAGTGCATGGGTAATGCTTGACTGATTACATTCGTTTATGGGTAATGCCTGGATGATAGCACGAGTGCATCGGTAGTGCCTGGGTGATTGTAAGAGTGCAAGGGTAGTGCATGGTGATTTTGTAAGTGCTTAGGGATTGGCAGAGTGATTGGATAAGTGCATGGGTACTGGCTAGGTGATTGGAGGAGTGCATGGGTAGTGCATGGTGATTTTATAAGAGCATGGATAGTGGCTAAGTGATTAGAAGAGTGCATGGCTACTGCCTGGGTAATTGAAGGAGTAAATGAGTAGCATCTGGGTGATTGGATGAGTGCATGGGTTATTACATGAGTGGGTGAGTAGGGCCTGGGTGATTGGAGGAATACATTGGAAATACCTGGGTAATTTTGTAAGTGCAGAGGCATTGAATGGGTGATTTTGTAAATGCATAGGTAATGCCAGAGTAATTGCATGACTTCAGACAAAATGTATGGGTGAATTGAAGAGTGTATGGTCAATGCCTGAGTGATTGCATGAGTTTTTGAGTAATGCCTGGATAATTGCATGGGTTGCGCCTGGGTGATTGCAGGAGTGCAAGGGTAGTGCCTGGTGATTTTATAAGTGCATGGATAGTGGCTGAGTGATTAGAGGAGTGCATAGCTACTGGCTGGGTAATTGAAGGAGTGAATGAGTAGTGTCTGGGCGATTAGAGAAGTGCAAGGGTAGTGCATGGGTGATTGGAGCAGTGCATAGGTAGTGTCTGGGTTATTGCATGATTGGATGAGTAGTGCCTGGGTGATTGGAGGAGTGCATGTGTAGTGCCTGGGTGATTTTGTAAGTGCTTGGTTACTGCCTGGGTGATTGCATGAGTACACAGGTAATGTATGGGTGATTGGAAGAGTGCATGGGTAATGCTTGACTGATTACATTAGTTTATGTGTAATGCCTCGATGATTGCATGAGTGCATCGGTAGTGCCTCGGTGATTGTAAGAGTGCAAGGGTAGTGCGTGGTGATTTTATAAGTGCTTGGGTATTGGCAGAGTGATTGGATAAGTGCATGGGTACTGGCTGGGGGATTGGAGGAGTACATGGGTAGTGCGTGGTGATTTTATAAGGGCATGGATAGTGGCCAAGTGATTAGCATATGGCATGGCTACTGCCTGGGTAATTGAAGGAGTAAATGAGTAGCATCTGGGTGATTGTATGAGTGCATGGGTAGTGCCTGGGTTATTACATGAGTGGATGAGTAGGGCCTGGGTGATTGGAGGAATACATTGGAAATACCTGGGTGATTTTGTAAGTGCATAGGCATTGAATGGGTGATTTTGTAAATGCATTGGTAATGCCAGAGTAATTGCATGACTGCAGACGTAATGTATGGGTGAATTGAAGAGTGTATGGTTAATGCCCGAGTGATCGCATGAGTTTTTGGGTAATGCCTGGATAATTGCATGAGTGCATGGGTTGTGCCGGGGTGATTGCAGAAGTGCAAGGGTAGTGCATGGTGATTTTATAAGTGCATGGATAGTGGCTGAGTGATTGGAGGAGTGCATAGCTACTGGCTGGGTAATGGAAGGAGTGAATGAGTAGTGTCTGGGTGATTATAGGAGTGCATGGGTAGTGCATGGGTGATTAGAAGAGTGCATGGGTATTGCTGGGTTATTACATGAGTGGATAAGTAGTGCCTGGGTGATAGGAGGAGTGCATTGGAAATGCCTGGATGATTTTGTAAGTACATAGGTATTGTTTGGATGATTTTATAAGTGCATAGGTAATGCCTGGGTGATTACATGAGTGCATGGTTACTGCTTGGGTGATTCCATAAGTGGGTGAGTAATGTCTGGATGATTGAAGAAATGCATAGGTAATACTTGGGTGATTGCAAGACTGTAGAAGTAATGTCTGGGTGATTGCAGGAGTGTATGGGTACTACCAGAGTGATTAAAGGTGTGGATTGCAATGCCTGGGTGATTTTGTAAGTATATAGGTTATGCTTCAGTGATTGAAGGAGTGCATGGGTTCTCCTGAGGTGATTTGAGGAGTGAGAGGATTGAGTTTAAAAAATGAATGACTACAATAAAAGTGACTGTAAATATTAATTCATAATGTTATGCTTATATTATTTCATCTTACCTTCTTTATTGAAGTATATATCAAACTCATTGAAACTATTCTACAGTTGTTTCATTATAAACTAAATTTAAAATATTTTCAAACTTTAGTTTTACTTTCTGTATAAGAGAAGAAAAATTACTGTTATTGCAAATAATATAATAGTTTGAAGAACACAACATAATTTTAGAAATACATAACATATTCAGTTTCTCTTTTTTGATGTGTTCAGATTCTACTGAATTTCACCATACACAGTGAATTCAATGTTGATCTTCATATAACAGCGGGGAAAAAATACAATCAATAAGATTGTAAAAAACAAACAAATCTGCATTGAAAATATTTACAACAAATTCAACTATATGTTTACCTATCTACAGTCTTTAAATTACATTTTTCAACTACATTAAATCATTTATTACTCTAAAGTATAATTTTTTTAATATAAACTCTCATATACATTGCATATAATATAAAGATCAAATATATCAACTACTTCCTTCAAACACAATTTTGCAAATGGAATAATAAATAGCAGAAATAATAATCCAAATACTAATTGTTCACATCTTCCCAATAGGCCGAATGATATTTTCAAAACCATTTGTATTGAAAATATCCAATATAAACTTGTACATTTGTGTTCATCTCTTACCAATAGGCCGAATGATGTTTTCAAAACTTTGGCTTCAAAAATATCAGATATGAATCTTGTAATTCAAAAGGCAACCTACATTTGAATTTCAAATGTGCATCATTGCAATGTGTCCATCCTTTATTGCACTTTAAGTACACAGTATAGTGTACAGATGTAGTAGTAAGTCCATCATGGATAATAATGGCCACAGCTTTAAAAGTTCTTCCTGAAATTGATAGTTGACTTTCTACAAAATGTTTAATTTTGGTTTCCAATTTTCTTCCATCTGCTCTACAATGTTGAAGCACCAAAATGACATATTTTCCAAATCTTTCTATATTTAATGTTGACAACATTTCTGATTTCCAATGAGAGCATATCATATCTTGATTAGCTGTTTTTACTAATTTGTTAAAAGACACTGATTTGCAATCTGGTATTGTCAAATATATGAATCGTTCAGTGCCTATTTCAGTGGTAAAAGAAAATGAACACTCTTCACATTTATGATCCCATCTGTAACTTAGTCCAAACACATTTTTAATTTCTCTTTCTTCATCTTCCAATACTGCTAGCATAAATATAAGAAATTCTTGTGCATCTTGTTGTACATTAAGGTCCCGATTTGGATCCTGGAGAAACCGGGTACGAACCGTCGGATGGAGCATTTTCTCCGTCCGACTCGTACCCGGTGAAAAAACATTACAAAAATGCAAGTACGATTCGTATGGAAACACCATTTCCGTACGAATCGTACCAAACACCGACCGACGAAAATATACATACGAATGTGATCCAGGAATGCTCCGACGTGACGTCGGGACGCCTTCAGGCTGCGTTTCACGAACCAGGAAGTACGATCCGCACCGACGTCACCCTGCACGGATTATATTTTCCGGCTGCCAAAAACTGCCGGGAAATCAGGACGACGCGCACAAGGAGCACCTGTACGCGACGGACAGCCATGGACCCGAACCTACGTGTCATCCCAGCCCTCATAGCAGTCCACCTGCTCTACAGGAACCGACGCAGACGCCGCAGAAGGTCAGAACAACACCCAGGGGCAAAAGGGGGGTCAGGGGCAGGAAACCAAACCCCTACCCATGTCACAAGTCATACATGCCCTGCACATACCTGACCTCCAGGGCCTGGTCACCTCGAGGGTGTGGGGGCATGTCCAGCAACGCCAGCGTCCGCCACAACGGAAGTGGGTGATGACGCGAACCGTCTACCCAACAAATCCGGTACGTACCGTACACACGCCTTAAGAGCGTGGGTACGGGCCGTACCACACACACACCTACGTCACCCCAACAATGGCCTGGGTACAGGCCGTACCAGCATTGTTGGGGTGACGTAGGGGTACGCGTGGTCCGACCCGTACCCACGCCCAGAAGGCCCGGGTACGGTGCGCACCCCACGGCACCCCATTGGGGGTCCGCACCGTACCCATGCTGTAAGAGCGTGGGTACGGTGCGGACCCCCAATGTTGGGGTGTCGTAGGGGTCCGCACCGTACCCATGCTTGAAGAGTGTGGGTACGGTGCGGACCCCCAATGTTGGTGTGCCATAGGGGTCCGCGCCGTACCCAGGCCTTCAGAGCGTGGGCACGGGTCGGACTACGCGTACCCCTACATCACCCCAACAATGCTGGTACGGCCCGTACTCAGGCCTTACGAACATGGCTATGGGTCGTACCGCCATTGTTGGGGTGACGTAGGTGTGTGCGTGGTACGGCCCGTACCCACGCTCTGAAGTGCTGGGTACGGCGCGGACCCCTACCGCACGCCAACATTGGGGGTCCGCACCTTACCCATGTTCCAAAGGCATGGGTACGGCCCGTACCCAGGCCCGCAGAGCGTGGGTACGGGTATGTACGAAGCATACCCCCACACATGTATGAATGGAGCGTACCCCCACCCGTGTGTGTATGGAGCGTACCCCCACCCGTGTATGCATGGAGCGTACATGGCCAGACATAGGAGGGGTGGTTGCCTATCACTCCCAGCAGTGCCCAGACACAGGAGGGGTGGGTGCAGAGTCCCCCCAGCAGTGCCCAGACATAGGAGGGGTGGGTGCAGAGTCCCCCCAGCAGTGCCCAGACACAGGAGGGGTGGGTGCAGAGTCCCCCCAGCAGTGCCCAGACATTGGAGGGGTGGGTACCTATCACTCCCAGCAGTGCCCAGACATAGGAGGGGTGGGTGCCTATCACTCCCAGCAGTGCCCAGACATAGGAGGGGTGGGTGCCTATCACTCCCAGCAGTGCCCAGACATAGGAGGGGTGGGTGCAGAGTCCCCCCAGCTGTGCCCATGGAAAGAAAGGGGTTGAGTACACACAGATATAATGCCCACAATTGTCAGTCAGGTGCTCAAAGACCCAGCAGAACACGAAACACATGTGTGCGAGGCTGGGAGTACACACATGCATAGTGCGGAAAAGGTAACATGTACACATGAAGTCCTGTCAATATACTCCAGTCACAAGTACAGTGACCCCCAAGGATGCCACAAATGATGCAGGTGGAGACCTTGCCCAGCATGCATGGCCAAAGTTGAAGGGGTCCGTCACACACCCAGCAAATGTAGACACAGCACTGCACAAATGTCTTCACATCACCCTGCAGGGAAGATGTCAGGGTCCACAGAGGAAGGTACACACCTTGGGACAATGTCACCATGCAGTAACAGCTTACATGAGCAAAGTTTGATAGCAAACACCGTGTGATGGCACACAGATAACGGGGTCCACCCCACGAACAGCACACTACAACATATCCCAGACACCTAACACATTATCGCCACCCCAAATCATGGAGCAGCACCACCAACAGCAATGCCAGAAAAGCAGTAGTGTGCCAAGGAAAATAAAATAGCTTTATTCAGCAATGTTCTAAAATGTATTGTATGAAGAGTTCCATATGCACAAGGCCCATAGGGCAGTCCATAGTTCCAATCCAGGTGGGGGACACATTGGGATGCGTGTCCCCTAGCTTGCCTGCACAGTTCAGACTACCTTGTCATCCACGGGGGGGCATCATGTGGGGGGGAAGGACCAGGCACCGCAGGGACAGGAGGGACAAGGGTAGGTGTTGTGGGTGCAGGGACGGATGACTCCAACACAGGGGGTGGGGCAGCGCCAAAGGTGGATTTGAGCACGGCGCTGCACACTACTGCCAGGTCGCCCAGCGTCTCCCCTGCACCAGAAGGAACCACAGGCCCCAAGGAGGGGGGGGGTCGCAGGGATGGCTCGCAGCGCTACTGGGGGAGGGTGTGGACAGGGGGGGACTCAACTCCCCTGCCGGCGTCCTGCCTCCACCGCTTGCGGGGTGGTGCCACACTGGGGCTGATGGACACACTGGGCAGGACTGACCCTGTGTCCGACTCTTGGCCAGGAGAGCTGAGGGGAGTGGATTTGGAGGGTGGTGGTCGTGAGGAATGTGGACTCCCACTCTGGCTGCGTGTCTTCCGTTTCCCCCCCGACCCAGTGGGTGTGCCTACTTCACCCTGTGTGTGCGTGCCAGGAGGTGTGCGCTTTGCCTTCCCTGGTGGTGTGGTGCCTGTGTCTGGTGGGGTGCGTGCATGGGGACGTCTGGGTGTGCTTTGGACAGGCATGGGAGTGGGAAGTGTGGATGGTTCAGGGGTGGGGGGGGACGTAGTGCTGCAGGAGACCCACTGCTGCAGTCAGTGTCGAGTCTATGGACCTCAGCAAGTTGCGTTGGTCAGACTGCGCAGCTGAAATGCCCTCCATGTATGCCTCCATCTGGTTGAGCACTCGGCTGTGGCCATGGAGGACATTAAGCATCGCAGTCTGACCAACCTGCAACTGCCGTAGGATGTCCACAGACTCGGCATTGGTGGTGGCAGCAGTGGAGACAGGGGCAGGTGGTGCGGTGCCTGGCAAGAAGGAGACACGTGGTGACCTAGCACGGCGGGAAGGGACACGAGCAAGTGGGAGGCCGGTGATCGGAATGGAGGGGGCGGGTAGTGATGGAGTGCTGGTGTCAGCTGTGGGAGCAGCCTCCGCCCCCTCGGAGAGCTCAGCCTCGGACCCGTCAGCGTCATAGTCGGTGGTGGTTTGACTGGACAGGTCCTCCGCTGCACTCCCGTCGGGCTCCGTGCCACTCGATGTGCCAGCCAACTCAGCACTGCTGGCACTGGTGTTCGCTCCCTCCTCACGGTCCGTGCCAGTGTCTCCCTCGTAGTCCCCCGACGATGCTGTGGGCAAGGTGAAGAGACAGGAGAAATCAGACACCTGTATACATATGTCACATGAGTCAACTCTACATAGGTCACAGTGCATAGCCTGAAAAGCAACAAGAGTAACATCTACAATACAAGGTACATATGTAGTCCCTGCAACACACAGTTTGTTGACCCACCATGCCACTGTTAAAATATGGAGAGCATGACACAATAGCAAATAACTTGATATCAAATTGTACAGAGGAGCCAGGCTCTGGGGACAATCTAGCACAGCATCTGCGACACACAGCGTAGCCAAGAAAGGGATGAGCAGGAACCATGTTTATCAACGCTTGGGACATGCTGCAAAGGTAATACTGAAAACCATGGCCAACATGACTGGGGCACTGCACCTTGAGTGTTTGGCCACACAAACATCACACACTGGCCAGACCGAGCAAGGAGACTTCAGGTTTGGACATGTAGGCCTTGCCCGCACCAACCCCCCCCTACCTGAGACAATGTGATTGAGACAGAGGAAGTACTTACACCTCTTAGTCTGGGATGAAAACACATGGCCTGCAATAAATCCTGATCGCACACAAACTACCCCTGGTGCGCCTGTCCACATATATCACTGACAAACAACCATCATCAGATAGTTGTACCAAGACACACAGGCACTGGCCCCTGTGAGTATGCACCAGCTAAATTAGGTCACCCTGTACAGTGGACACATGTAGCACAGTATACGTGAATACAAATGAGGCCAGGGTACTATGCCACAGGGCCCAAACTATGCTGAAGACACAGAGAATGTCCACATTGTCTGATGACACACATGATACCTAGGAAAAGGTGCCCCAGGGGACTGTAGTGGCCACACTACTCCATGGCCCTGGATGGATATGACTGGAACACAAGCCACCATCCCTGCACTATGCATATCTCACACTCAAGCACATCATGTCAGAGGGCACAACATTCGACATGCAGGCAGTAAGGCAGTACACATGAAACACACACTCCCATGTCGGGACTCAGCATCAGTGCCAACTAACATGGACCCCACAATGACAGAACTGGCCAGGGCACAGGCAACGTGCAAAAACCTGTTACACACCACCGCCACACATGATGCTGCAAGCATTGGGCACTTGGAGTAACTGCCAGCCTAGATGACCTTGTGCAAGAGTGACTACACACAGACCAGGGAACACATGGCAAGGAGGGGCAGGGAGGAAGAACAGCACCACTTTACTTTGGGGAACAGGATATGCACTGCACATTTAAACCCTGGCAGTGTATCCATGCAACTGCGCACTTCCAAAAGCTGGTCACACGCAACAAACACACATGTACCTACCCCCTTCCTGCTGCTGCTTCTCCAGTAAGCGCCTGTCCAAGTCAGGGAAGACCACCGCCAGCACACGCTTATGGATGTGGGTCAGACGCCGGCGCCCACGGTTTTTGTGGCTCTCAGGTGAGTCCCCCAGCAGGACCCGTGCGATCCTCAGCGTCCAGCACCGGATGTCCTGCCAGCGTTTCCTCACCTGGGCTAGGCGCCGCTTCCGACCCTCCGTCCTCCTCACGGCACTGACGGCTTGCTTCCAGATCTCCCCCTTGGCACAGACGCCTACCTGTGAGGATGCAAAAGTGACAATACATCAATCCACCTTATCAATGATACAGAGACACACATATTACAAATTATGCATGTTTGAACTGGCCATAGTATGCTGCCAAGTCTTTGCACCTTTGTCATAGTGACATCATCGTCCTGGGAATGGGCAAATGCAGTAGGTGCCATTGAAAGTACACAGGTGGCATGAGGGGTGCAACACAATCAATGATGCAGGCTCACACTGTGCATCCCAAGCTACAACAGGAATCTGAACAGTAACCCTAAGCAGTCACATGCCCCAGCCCACTTACGCTACCTCAGCAGAGTACACAGACACACACAGGCACTAAACAATCACCTGGCATTGGCAACTGCCGCTACAAACCTCACTCTGCACATGTGCCACTAGACTGGGGGTGTCACAGATGTGGGGCTGTCTCAGCACGGCAGACATCCAGCACAGCTCCCTGCTCACATCAGATGGGCTGGGTGTATCCATCCCACATGCATCTGGGGTGCAACACTCCACATATGCACACACCCACATGACAGGGTACTCACACACACACACACACCAATGTCCAGGGGACGACAACATCATTTGGACACTCTCACCACAGGTACACTGAACAGACACACATCTGTGGGTACTGGCACCTGTCACCCTGGGGGGAGCACAGACTCACATCAGGACTGTAGAAACAATATTTCCAGGAGGATTAGGCAGTCCAAAAGTGGCATGCACCATGCAGTGATCATCACAGTAAGCACCATGCTAGTGCGTTGTGCACACAGGAACTACAGCATGCTCTGCATGGGAGACATGAGCCCTTCCCCCCCCTGGGAACCACTATGAAGAACCCTGCATGTCTGTCACATCTGGACACAATGCCAGAAGTCACAGTCACAAAAAGGGGCACAGTTTAAGCTAGTGGAGTCTGCACTCACCTGCTCCCCTGGTCGACCATACAGCATGGTGTACTGTGGGAGGATCACATCCACCAACGCCATATTCTCCTCCATGGTGAATGGCTGGGCCCTCTCCACAGACCTGGACATGGTGCCAGAGGAATCACAAGCAGCAGCAGTGTTGTGGAATGAAAGGATGTGCAGGCAAGTGCTCTCTCAAGGGACCTGGCTGCCTTATATCTTCCTTGCTGGCCTGTTTCATTTACAGGAGTACAGAGTGATTGGCTCAGTCACATTTGCATCCTACGTGTCCTCCAATCACTTTAAAACTACCCCAGTGACAGGCTTTGCATGGTTTTAAAATTGAGCATGATGTAATGTCAACAACCACATTGCAACAAAGTATATTGTCTCCAACTGACTTCTGCTGGCCACATGATGCAAAATTCAAACCTGAAACTCGGTCTCCATGACAACCAGCATGCATTTAGGCCCCTATACTTGTCCCTCATGTGTCCCCTATGTCAATCCTATGTCACAACACAGGTACGGTGCGTTCCACAGCCCTAGGGCACCCCAAATGCATTGCAACGGACCGTACACGCGTGTGTACGGTCCCCATCACTATGGGAGTGCTGGCGAATGCGTACGCCATAGTGATACGGACCGTACACGCGTGTGTACGGTCCCTATCACTATGGGGGTGCTCGTGTACGTGTACGCCATAGTAGTTCGTGTGTACGGTCCCTATCACTATGGGGGTGCTCGCGTACGTGTATGCCATAATAGTTCGGACCGTACACACGCGTGTGTAGGGTCGGTCCGTATCACTATGGCGTACGCATACGCCAGCACTCCCATAGTGATAGGGACCCTACACACGCGTGTACGGTCCGTATCACTATGGTGTACGCATACGCCAGCACCACCATAGTGATAGGAACCGTACACACGCGTGTACGGTCCGTATCACTATGGCGTACGCATACGCCAGCACCACCATAGTGATAGGGACCCCACACACGCCCTCAGAGCGTATGTACGGTGCGTTTCACACCTGACAGTGGTGACAGGCAGCACACAGGAAGGAATTGAGCTGTCATACATGGCCAAGGCTGGACATCAAGGCATTGCCTGTGCAGTACTACATGTGTCAGGCACAGGTGGGTCAGGCTGTGATGTGGCACCATACTCCTGAGGTGTGAAGCTAATTACAGTATGATGAGCTGTGTACACATGTCACGTGTGATGGTGCCCTATGTGCCACACATCCCCTTCACTCCTTTGACATGTGTGCATGTAGTACAGACTTGGTGGGCCATGCGTCACTGGCATGGCACAGTCACCGACACCCGCAAATGTCCCCTGATGCCAGGTACACGGAATGTTACCCCTGACAAGTGAATGCCCGCGTTGCACGCTGTAGCTATGTCATGTGTTCCCATAGGTTTGCTGTAGGTGTTTGGTCAAATGCATCTGCAGTTGCTGCAACCAACATGTGTCTGTGTGTAGATGGGCATGGCACACTGTTACGCACACCAGCACACATGTGTAATCTGACGTTAGGTGTGTATGTATGCATCGACACGGAGTTCCAAAACAAGGACATATCTGCATACTCTCTATGTATGTGTGATCAGTCTTGACATGTAATCCTTCATGGCAAGGTGTGTGGTCTGTCCTTATTCTATGACATGTGACCTGTGCCTCTAGTGTTCCGCAACCTGTCTGTACAATAAACATCCTTCTTCTGCACATATTTGGATGTCTGTAACTCCTGTAATGCGTCTGCCTGCTCACTTACACTGGCCCACAGCTAGTTTCATGGCATGGCATATTGAGGTTGAGAATCAACGTTTGTAGCTGGCTCTTGGTAGGAGTGTCACATGCCTGGCATACGTGTCCAGGGCATATTGCACAGACCTGACTCTGTATGTAGCATATGTGTATTGCCTGTTAAGCATGTGCTCTGTACATTGACATTGGTGGTGTACTGTACTCACTCTTCATTGTCCCTTCTAATTCACTGCAAGGCTCCGCCTCTCCCTCGAGCAATTCCGGACTTGGCTGACCTGAGGGAACATGACTGTATACGCCGCTACCGCTTCCCCCAACGTTTGATTGAGGACCTGACGACACGGCTGGCACCACACCTCCAACCGCTACACAGGTATCCTACTGCACTGACACCCAAGATGAAGGTGATGGCAGCCCTACATTTCTTGGCCACGGGTACCTTTCAACGTACCATTGCCCATGTCGGTGGCATGTCCCAAACCATGTTCAGCCGTTTTCTGCATGATTTTTTAGAGGCCATGTTGGAGCACCTGGATGAGTTAATTAAATTCCCAACTCCTGAGCAGTTGACAGCTGTCAAGCGTGAGTTCTATGCCCTGGGAGGGATGCCCCATGTCATTGGGTCCATAGATGGAACACATGTGGCTTTGGTACCACCACAGGCACAGGAGGTAGCGTATAGGAACCGCAAGCATTACCACTCCATTAATGCCCTTGCGGTGTGTCTTGCCAACATGGTGATTTCACATGTCTGTGCTCGTTTTCCAGGATCAGCACACGATGCCTACATCATGAGGCGTAGCAGGGTGCCTGAAATGATGCTGCAGCTGCGCAACGAACGAGCATGTATTGTTGGTGGGTATACTCTGGCAGTCCTGTATTTAACGTCATCTTCCTGTCTTACTGCTTCTCCTGACCCACTCTTGTCCATGATGTTTCCATGTAGGGGACGCTGGCTATCCCAACATGCCATGGCTGATCACGCCTCTCCGCAACCCCAGCACGGCTGCCGATCACCGCTACAACAACGCCCATGGGCGGACCAGGCGAGTGATAGAGAGGACGTTTGGCCTCTTGAAGAGCCGATTCCGTTGCCTCCACAAGACCGGTGGCGCACTCCCATATGCACCGGTGAAGGTCTGCAAGATATTCCTCGTGTGCTGCATGCTGCACAACATGGCAGTGGAGAAAGCTGTGCCACTCATCCTGAATCCAGATGAGCAGGACCATCCACCCGTGGAGGATGAAGGGCTTGGTCACGAGGCAAGTGATGTGGAGGAGGCGTCGGAGGACATGCGGAGTCGGCTCATACGCGACTTCTTTGCTTAGTGGTGAGTTCCAGTGTCTGAGTGTGCACGCATTGGGCTGTGTGTGGCATGTGTTGCAATGTAGAACACCTTTGTGGATTTTTGGTAATGTGTAAAAGTACGGTATACGGGGATCATTGTTCATTAAGAATTCTGACTCGTTTTTCGATATCCAGCCTTGTGTTAAAGCACTGGTCACTAGTGTTCTTATTGTAATGATCAGTTTTTTTAGTAGGATCCTCTTTAATTTGGACGTAATACCGTGTGTTACGTCCAAATTAAAGAGGATCCAAAAATCCACAAAGGTGTTCTACCTCCACCTGGGAGGCTCATTGTGTCAGGAATCAACTCTGCTCTGGAACCTCTTTCGCGGTTCTGTGACCACTTCCTATGCCCCCTGGTACAAAAGACCCCAACTTTTCTACTCGACACAAGGGATGTCCTCAACATCATTAAACAAGCCAATGAGACTGGTACCAGTGTGGATGCACTTATTACCTTGGATGTAGAGGCCCTCTACACTAACATTCCTCAGAGGGCCACCCTGGATGTTGTGGAAGAAGTACTTCGAGCACAAACATGGGACTCGCCCACACCAATTTCTTTCATCATGGAGTGTGCAGAGATTGCCCTAACAAAAAACGACTTCCAATTCGAAAACCGCATGTACCATCAAGTCCAGGGCACTTCAATGGGGAGCACATTCCCTCCCAGCCTGGCATGCCTTTACATGGCACATTTTGAAGCCAATCACATCTTAACTGAGACTAACATCTATAAGGAGAACGTCACCCTTTGGCGACGGTATATCGATGACATTCTCATTTTCTGGATAGGGGAATTGAACTCCATCCCCCTTTTTGTAGCTTGGGTCAACAGCCTGAACCCCTATCTACGTTTTACGGCCAATTCATCAGTCCATGAGCTTCCTTTTTTGGATTTGCTCATTCTCAAAACCCCGTTAGGTTTGAACACAAAAACCTACAAAAAACCCACCGACAGCCATAGCCCACTACTTTTTAGTAGTTTCCATCCCAAGGCTTTACGTAACAACCTACCATATGGACAATATCTTAGACTCCGACGCAACTGCAGTACATTGGAGGACTTCAAAACACAGGCACATGACCTTACAGGCCATTTGGCTTGAAGAGAATATCCGAGGGCAATCACGCAAACAGCCTACAAAAGAGCACGTAATACCAACAGGGATGCCTTGCTTACCTCCACAGAAAAAATCAAAACTGATCTGATTACGTGTGTAAGCACTTTCACGCCTGAATCAAACGCCATCCAAAAAATAATCAAAAAACATTGGAATCTGCTGTCGGTAGGAGACTGGTATGTCCCCAAGCCCGGATTTGCTTTCAAAAGGACCGACAATTTGAAAAGCTTGCTTATTAGCACTAGACCCAAACTATCCACACCATCCAACCAGCGACTGTGGGGCCTTCCACCTGTTACAGGCCATCACCCATGCGGACAATGTACCGCTTGTGCTCTAACTAAAACAAGCAAGTACATTCATTTTTCAGAAACCTTAATTTGGCAACAAAAATCCCATACCAATTGCAATACCCGCAATTGTATCTATCTAATTCAGTGCCCATGTGACCTTATGTACGTCGGCATGACGACACGTCCAGCCAAGATCAGAATTTCCGAACACCGAAGCAACATTAGGTGCAAAAAGATTAACACCAAAATGTGCACTCATTTTGTGGAGAAGAACCATACGGCCAATGACCTAACGTGGACATTTCTGCAGGCCTTTCCAGTGATCAGCAAGGAGGCCCTTTTCCGAAAGGAACAGCAGTGGATCTTCAAAATTTCTAGCCATACTGTCGGCCTCAACGATGATGTACCATGGGCCACCCTTAACAATACATGATTCACCTCACATACATGAGATGACCTGATGGAGTCAATATCGTGATCTCACCAGCTTACATACAGGTGATTTTCTGATGACACCATAAATAACAACAATAGTCTTGTAGCTTTTTAGATCTCATTAGGCAAGACCCACTGGCTTAAATTACTGATCTTTCGCCTTTTAAGACTCTGAGGTTGTTTTACACCACCCATGCGTCACCGCAACAGATACTTGCTTGCAATCTTTATTGCAATATATAGCCCGCTGAGTCACTCCCCAGCGCGTGTTTCCGTGACGTTTGTTTTGCATGCTCAACTACCCCTTCTGTGGGACATCATCTATCTTTGTCCCTTCCGCGCATTGACCGCGCAATAAAGTTTTTTGTCAGTCTCAAGATGGCCGCACAAGTTCGCGGTCTAGTCGTTTGCTCCCGTGCGTGTAAGCACTTCCTTTATCTTGCACACACCCCTGCCGGCTTGCTACGGAAGCCTGAGCCTTGAAAGGATCTCGGTTGTGTGCTCGCCCCAACTCTGTAAGTACAATGCGTTTCCATGTTGGTAACAGTGTACGGCAGTCTGTAGGGTACTCACTGCTCTCCTTAACTTTTTCAGGGCGAGCCCTCTACGGCCTCCAGGTGAACCCGTACAGCATTTTCTGTTCCCCAGGGGGTGAGTCTCCCCACATGGTCCTCGTAGCCATCGGCACTTGCATTTTTAACCTCATCTCCTTCAAAATCACCCGCTACTCTAATTTTGAGGGCAGCGATGTTACACGTATTTCGGCCTTCCCCCTCGTTTACCACGCTTACAAATGAGCTCATAGACCTGGGGACGACAGTGCACTGTAACTATAACTTGCCCGGCCACATTTTGCGATCCCATGCCATATAGCACTTCGTGAAGCATTTCATAGCATTTGGCACATATGGTGGTTGCACAGTATTATGTAGTTGGTAACACTTATACGATGCAGCACGATCTTCTCCGGACAGCTGTGTGAACACCCATTTAAACTGGCTAAGATGAATCACATTAGGCGCACGGTTACCCACGGGAGCCAAACAGCACCCAATTTAAATGCTGAAATTGTTATGTGTTTGTGTTGTCCTTCTCTTTTCTTTTAGGTACCGCAACAGTGGGTCCACTCCCCTTAGGGACCCAATGGATTTGCTTGGTGATGTACTTATAATTTTTCAATCACCCATTATGTAGTAGAGTTTATATTTTGGAGCACTTTCTCACTTGGTCCTGAAGAATTGCCACCGACCCGTTTGGGCATAGAGCAAGAAACATGTCGACCTTTCTACTTCCCTGGGGAGCATTATAATCCCTCGGGGGTCACCGATTTTAATTAGGCTGGTATACCACC
Source organism: Triturus cristatus (assembly GCF_964204655.1). Lineage (NCBI taxonomy): Eukaryota > Metazoa > Chordata > Amphibia > Caudata > Salamandridae > Triturus > Triturus cristatus. The sequence continues at coordinate 871,418,727 of NC_140579.1, read as the reverse complement.
AGAATAAAATGGTTCATTGATTGTCAATACCATACCTATTTTAACTCACCTCACTATCACTCACTACACTTGTTGCACCTACCCCCACGCACCCATACGGCTGTCTCTAAAAAGATCTACGATAAAGAGCCCCTCTGCGGGAGCCCGTCGGGCATTGCAGCGCCGGCCCGACGAGGAGCACAGCCCTATGATGAAGCATCACACCTTGCTAGGTTTGTGAGGGCATTCTATAGAGACTGATCGCTCTCCTTCCTCCTTTATCCTCCCCTCTCCCAGAGGAACTGCACTCCTGGTTTTGTTCTCGATACCTTGGAGCACTGTGCAGGACCTCATTAAAAAAGCTCTTGGTTCCTCCCTTTTTTGAAGCAACCCTAATTTGTTAGCCAGACCAGCTATATTCCAAGATAGTATTTTCAATTTAGCGGGTGAGGGTGGTGCATCTGGGATTTCCGTTGGAGTATCCCTATTACTTAAATGGTTAGTAATACCTGGGCCAATCATATTTTCCCCGGTATAATAAACTGGGAGGGGATTCACATTGAAGATATTATGTGACAAAATTTTAGATGCCTCTACCACTGGCGACTTGTTAGTCGATATTAATGGAATTGAGTGAAAGTTAGTACTTGGGGGCATTAATGGTGTAGTTTTAACTATTCCCAGTCCAAATACACATTGGGTAGATGGCTTAATGTAGTTTGTTTTGATGAGCAAAGTTCCATCGCAATCCCCTAGCGCATCAGTCTGGGAGTTCATTATAGCTAAATTGGTGTTTAGTCAGTCATTCTCACTTAAACACCTAAACTGGTTGTAGTCCCTAAGGTATAATGAAGAACCCAGAAGGTCATGGCTATTCGTATGCCCAACAGAAAAGCCTCTGCGTCCCACCCGTGTCCACCCTAGTTCATGATTTTGTTCCAGATTTCTACTAGGTGGGGGGTAGAAAAAAGCTAATGGGTGGGTCTTGATGCAAGATTCTACCCCCATATGGGAAGAATTTAAGATGGAAAAAACTGCACCCGTGTCCCTCATGTTTATAATCACACAATCCCCATTTAGACCCTTCTTAGTCGGACCTACCCAATGCACCCTTCGAACCATGAGAATTTCAACCGAAAATTTTGGGGGGAGTGGTCTGTGTTTTGAAAGCCACTTTATTCTTGAGTGATGCGAAGGGTTCATTTGTTCCCTCGGTTAATTTAGGAACTCCCGCCAGGACGACAACCAATGGTGCTGCCTCCGGGGGGAGATTTAAGGTTTGATATTCTCCCAAGGTGGAAGCTCTTATGGTAGTGGCCTTGGACGGTTCTTTCTCTGCCCTAGATGCTAGGTTTTCACTTACCCCGGGAAGGGGAGGAAAGGAAGAACTACTATTGGGGGCAGTAGGAACCTGGTAATGCAGTAGAGGATCTTCCGGAACTTGTAGAGCTAGTTGAGGGGTAGGGATACTTTGTCTCTCATTTGAGGCGGTATTGCCCAGCCCCCTGCCTACTAGTGGTGGAATAGGACGGGAGTCAAACTGCGACTCAAGGACCTTTTCCAAATTTACTAATCTAGCTTCTATTTGGTCCATTTTGGTACAGAGGGGATTAAGTAGGGATTTTAGGAGGGCCTCAAGAACTTGGTTTTGGGGATCAGTCATTGTACCCATATTTCCAGTGATAGCTACGGCAGAGGAATGTTGCACAGGAGATGCCTGAACAAGATGAGTAGTCAATGTAGATACTGGCTCATTTACTTCAACAGAAGTCGAATTTAGATTTGCGATATTCCCGGAAAAAGTGACTCGATTAGAAGAAGGGGCAGATAACTTGTGCGTCTTGTTTCTCTTCGGTGGTGGGCCCCTTTTCTTCTTCAGGACTGCCCCCTCCCTGGCAGCTCTAAGGCGCTTACGGCCAACGTCAGAAAATTGGCTTGGCGCAGAGGTGGAACTAGAGCCTTTAGGGGAAAGTGTCAAAACGCTATTATTTCCAGGGGGACACTCAGTAGCTGGAGGGGAGTTAGCCTCGGGGATGGCGATAGGGGAAACATGCTTACAGGGCATAAGTTCTTTATCAGGCATTTTAGCATTGGGTATATGACCCAGAGACGATCTTTTGGCATTTTCAAGACGTCTCTCCAAAACAGTTATCTCGTTGGAAATTAAGGAGTTAGCTCTGATTAAAAAGGAATCTAACGTACCTGAGATAGATGCACTAGACGAAAGACATTTACTGCGAGTTTCCCTAGCGGCCATTCTAGCAATAAACCACAGTACATATAAGTACAAGGTGCTTATGAAAGAGTCACAGACAACTCAAAGCCTTGCAGCAAATGAACGAGGAGTGGCCCGGTCCGGTCTTAACCGGTCTGTAACGGGCTAGAACGGGCCCGCCCTGCTCGCGTCCCGCTTACGCGTAAGTGAGCCCACAGATATAATAACCGGGGGAGGGACTGGGAAGAGGCACCAGCTGCAGTGAATGTTCCAAGAGGCGCAGGGTCCGCTGGTCCTCGCAGTCCCGCGAGTAGATTAGGGGCTAAAATCGACACTCTCCCTCAGTCTCCCCTCAGTAGAATCCTTCGGGCAGTTCTAGGCGCTAGGAGCACAATCTGCACAATGTTCTGCCTCCGAGTGGCTCCCGCGAAGCGGGGGCCGCGAGGCGTTATGTAGCATAGGAGGGAGGGAGGGAACCGGAAGAGGCACCAGCTGCAGTGAATGTGCAAATTGCGAAGAACTAGTGCATATATCCAAAAGATGCAGAATGCCAGAAGCAGTATGGATTTTAGTTCCATCAGTTACCAAGTTTTGAAAAATATAATGCAGTAAAGAACAAATATTTTTTTCTCGATTTTCCATAATTTTATAATGAAGATCTTCTAGATAAAAGACAACATTCACAATTACATTAGCATAGCAGTTGACACCTGAACTATTTTCTACTGATGTCCTACAATATCATCAACACTGTCCATTTTCATTTTCTTTGCAATGTCATCATTCTCTTGAATTGTTTTCTTTTTTTGAATCTCAGTAGAATGTTTGTCATATTTCCGTTTTAGGCACACTACATGTTTTCCATATACAGGATATTCACCTAAGTTAGGAGAATACAGTTTCCTTAACCGATTATATTCTCTCACAAAATTTGCATCAGCACCAGCCTTTTTCTCATCAAAATCAATCAAATACAAACCAGATAATGTTCTTACTCAAGACACTGCAACGTATGCCATGCCCTCTTTAAAGACTGTATTTCCAATATTTACCAAAGCATTATCTACACTTAAACCTTGAGATTTATGAATGGTTACAGCATATGCTAAAGTAGGAGGAAACTGTTTTCTACGAACATGCAAGTCTTTTAAAAGCAAAAACTGAACAGCACAACGTCCAATCTGTTTTACTTCTTCAATCTGATCAAATTTAATCATCAAAAATTCAATTCCATCTCTGTTCTAAAAATTTACAAAATCAACAACTTTTCCCATTGCTCCATTTACTAAACCTTTTTCTACATCCAAATTATGCCGTAATTTTATCCGACAGTTTACACATACATATAAAGTCTTTTCTAAACCAGCAGTCTTAGATACAGACTGTTCTAAAGAATCTAATTTTGACTGCAATTTCTCTGAGAGAAGAATAGTAACTCCTTCATGTTACATTTCATCAATAGCTTCCATTTTCACTATTGGTTATTTCTCCAGTTTCAAAAGTTCTTGATTGAATTTAGAACACTCTTGCAGTGTTGGCATAAGGCAAACTATAGACTTCTTTTCTCCAATGTTTTTGTACATTATTTCAGGTACAATATTTTCATATGGAAACAAGTTTGTTAGTAGCCGGCTTTGTAAAGCTTCTTTACCAAGTTTTGTCAAAACACCAATTATAGTATCTTGAAGAATGTTTCCATAATGTTCATCGCTTGCTTGTCGCATGGTCTTAATACGTTCTTTATATTCAAAAAGAGACCAAATGTTCACATTTCCAATACTTCCCAAAGATTTCTTAGTGTCTTCATGGACAAGTGTTTTACAAACTGGTTGTACTTTCACAGGAGTAAGTTGTAATAGATCACCAAATACAATTACATGCTTTCCTCCAAATAAAACATCATAATCTGTTTTTAAAATCTGTTGCTTTCTTAAATGTACAAAAGCAAGCATTACGTTTGAGACCATGCTCACCTCATCAATGATCAGAAGTTCATTTTCTTGAGTACTCTTGAAACTTCATAAGAAGCTTCTCCAGATAGTTTGTGATATTCCAACTTATATTCATGTTCAACTGGTAGCATGAGTAATCGATGTAATGTAATCCCTTTAATCTTATGTGCTGCTAACCCAGTTGGAGCGGTTACAACACAAGATAAATGTGATACAGTGGTTCTATGTAGATAACTCATCAAAACTTTAATTAAGTAACTTTTCCCTGTTCCAGCTTGCCCACTGATATACATTCGAATAGATTTAAATGAAGTGCATTGGCAATCTTTTTTTTTCCTGCAGAAAACCATGCTGTATCTGTTGTGTCACTTGCTGATATATTCCTTTCTGTTCAATATTTAGTTCTTCTAACTTTTCCAACTCAATAATATACTGTTGTGCTTGTTGCATTGCCGTTTCTACTTCACTCATGGCTATTGCTGCTTCATTTTCAAGAATTGGTTGTCCTAGTGGATCTTGACTTGGAGCAGAACTTTGACTATTTTGAGAATTGTCTCTAGCTATTTCAGCTGCAATAGAAGTTTCTCGTTCAATCTCTTCATTCAACATTTGCAGATAATTTGGAAAAATTGTACATTCAATGCTGTCTTTACATGCATTAAAAGAATCTTCATAGCAGTCAAAATCTCCAAGTAATTCCATTTCAGTACGCCAAGGCTTGAAGAGTTGCAGAAGTGCTAAATAGAAAAATTCCCTTCTATCTGGAGTATCACCGCTGAGTTTCCTGTGATTAATAAGATTTCCTTTTGCATGTTTTACCAAACATCCATCACATCCAATTACTGCATATTTTTCTTCATTTATATTTTCTGTAACATTTATCTTAAAGCTGTAATGTTGCAGTACTTCATAGAGACATCTGTTTTCCATATGTGGACTTCTTTTAGGATAGTACGTATCCAACATATTTGTTTTAACAATATCTCTACTTTCCGGTTCATTTAATGCTAAGTATTCAATTACTTGTACAGATTTTAATACTCGATTTCGTGTTGCAGCAAGACCTAGACTTACCCAAATGATTCCACTTGACTTTGAATATAAACTTGCAGAGGCCAACCGATCCGAACATTCGTAGGATCCAATCTCTCAATGGGAAAGCATCTTCAAACTAAAGCTGTACAATTTGTTACTAAGAGTCTTCTCTTGTGAAATTTCTTGCCACATTTCTTTCAACTCTGTCTTCCCAGATTTGGTTATATATGATGTGACATAGCAAGCAACAGCAATCGAATTATCTGCAACATACTGGATATCCATATTTGCATTCCACATCATCAAAATCACTAGATTGTAATCATTAATATACTTTGGATCTTCACTTCTTTTTATATTGTAAGTATTCTTTGGAGATTTTCGAGTTTATTCAACTTTGGTGACCTCTACTAACTCTTGCCATATTTTCCAACTCTTTGTTAGTACACCATCAAATAGAATAACTACAGGTTCAGTTTCTTCTTTCTCTGCACCAATATTTTCAATATGTTTCTTTAAATCTAAAGGTAAATACACAACTCTTCCTTTTAATCCTCTTTGTAAATCTGAGGGAGGCAACTTTGCTGTTTTAGGCTCCATACGAACTATAGCCTGAAGTGGGTGTACAGATTGAATAAGAATAGATTCATATGTATTCAAATCCACCAGTTCCGGAGGAATAGCTACCAACTCTAGGTTATTATGTACAGCTCTAGCTGGCATTTTGTTCTCTTCTAATTTGCTGTAACAATATTTATAAATACGTTGATCACTACTCATCTCAAAACAACCTTCCGCCAACAAATAAGCACCAAATTGCTTCCACTTATCATTGTTTTCCTTTTCATTTTTTAAATACACATCAACATTTCTAGTTTGACTTCTATAGAGAGTACATCGACATCAAATACAAACATAGGGGGCCATTATGATGTAGGGCGGCGATCCGCCCAACATCTTTCCCCTCCCGCACGCCATGTACCCCCCACCCTATTACAATGGCGGAGGGCACAGCGCTGCAGGCAGGCAATCGTTACGATTGCCTGCCGTGCGGTCCTGGGCCATAATATGGTGGTGGTGCCTAGCAGGCACCGCCCGCCATATTATGATGTTTGCAGATTTTGGCCTTCCCAGATTTTTTTTTTTATTGCAGAGTTTTATATAGCACAAACTTGACCCGAATCCAATCAGGTATCAGAGCGCTTTGATAGCACCAGTTACGTTACATGAGGACACACATTCATTTTTTTGTTAGGCACGGAGCGATTAAGTGATTTGCCCAGAATCACAAGAGGTTTAGCGTCATTACAGAGTTTCGAACCCAGTTGACTCTTCCTTTGGAAATTACTGGACGTGGGAATCCAAAACAACATATTGCATAACATTTTTCCTTTAATTTGTATTTCCGTTGACAATATTTCCCACATTGATGACTTTGAAACCGTAAAACTTGTTGTCTTAAGGTATTTTCTCCTCCTGTTTTTGGAATAGCACAGGTGGCATAGTCTTCAATGAAAGATAAAACAGTCTCATCAGTACCAAATTTAGGTGCATCCTTGATCCATAATAGCATGTGTATATGAGGAGCACCTCTAGCTCGGTACTCCTTTCTCCAAAAGAAATTAATAACTTCTCCAAGAGGTGGGTTATTTTTATTGCAGATAAAAGACATCATAGCTTGAAACCTATGATTAAAATATCTGCACACATTTACAGGATCCAAGGAACACAGTTCTACAGCTGTCTTCAATTCAATGTTTTTAATATTTGAATTTGCTTCTCGTAGAAATTCAAGTAAATCGGTCCATGCGTATTCAGTACAGCTAAGCGTAACAAACCACATAGGCATTCCTAAGTTCCTTAACATACATTTAAGTTCTCCATGACGATGATACCAATACTCATTAGTACCACGTTGACACGCCATCAAATTAATTAACTGAGATTCTAAATGATCGTCTCTTTGTTGTACTTTGTCCATGAATTCCATTGCAGAAACATGTTTAAGATGAAATCCTGTTTTTAATATGTGGTTCACTGTATATGAAAGTCCAGACAAGTCACTTTCAAACAGAAGATGAAATATATATGGAATACATTGTCGAAATCTTGGATCTTCTGAGTGCAATCTTGTTGTACGATATTCTGAAACTGGAATCTGCACGGGTCGTTCATCATATCGTCCACCTTTTCCAGTGGGGAAGAGCTGTGGAAAACAACGGGCTTCTAAACTTCTTTCCCAAACACTCGCTTTCTTCATTTAGAATAATTCAATAGTATTTCCAATCACTTCTTTTGAATGTACAGGATGTATACTATAATGTCCATACATTTCTTCACTCCTGGAGTAGTCCACTTTTTCAATATGGCCAGTTGAAATTTCTCTATTATCTCCTAAAGATATTTCTTGTTCTTCCAGATAAATATTTTTATTATAAAAAATTGTTTTCTATGACATATAACGATTGAACTTTGGTGAAAAGGCATGCGGTTTTTGGCTTTGGGGGCCCGTTGCGGGCCCCCGTGGTGTTGGGGGTAGAGGGTGCACTTGGGGGTACCTATGGTACCCCCTACATTGGCATGCACAAGGTGGCAGGCACCGCGCGATGCCTGTCACGTTGTGCATGCCAGTGCACAACAAGCATATTTGACATTGTGGCGGGTGCTGCACAAAGCACCGCCCGCCACAATGTTAAATAAGCAGAATGCGCCTGCCAGGGTGGCGGTCGCATCCTAATGGGCACAACAGGACCGCCGCACCTCTGGCAATCGGTCCCGTTTACCGTTACGGTGTCCGTCCGTCATCGTAATGGACCCCATAGTTTGGTTTTCCACAACAAATTACTTAAACCTTTGTAATTTTGTCTACAAACTTCCTCAACACCTACACTTATCAAACTTTCACTTTCTCTACACTCTTCTTCAGTACTAAAGAAACAAAACTCTATATCATCATAAACTTTTTTTTACATCCAATACTGAACCATGCAAAAGAGCAGTGTTTATTTCACTTAAAAATAATGACTTTTTAAATAGTACAATTTTCTTACTAACTTCTGTATTGCAGAGTGATGTACTGCTATCATTCTCAAATGATAAAAAGTACTTTGACACAGTTTTCCAGAAAGACAAGCCAGAGAATGACCATGCAAGCCAGTATTTTTTCTCACTTTACAAGGATCTAGTCATTGCAACATCTTAATCTTTTGTTTAATACTTTTTTAAGTATACTGTCGTAAGACATTTCATAAAATATCAATAGATTCCTGTTGTATACTATAAATACTACTACAATCCCACGTATTCACTGGAGCTTGTGAACGTCTCCCTTGAACTTCTTCAGCTATTACTTCTTCCACATTTCTAGCAACCATATTTTCTTTTTCAATTGGACAACCGTTTTTAACCTCAAAAGAACGACCACTGGTATCAACTGCGTGAACTAATGTATTTTGTTGAAAGTAGCTTTCTTCATTAAAAAAAGGTTCTGAACTAGAAGTGTGCTTCCATTCATCGGAATGTTTTTTTAAAAAAGTTAGTTCTATTAACCAGTCTTTTTCTTTTACTTTTCTCTTTCATGAACTGCATTGTTTTATTCAACGTCTTCATTCTCTTTATTAGTAATATAAACAATCTTCTTTTCAAATTCAAAAGCCTTTTCGACTACACTTTCAATCTGTTGTTTTTTCTTGTAAAACGCAGCTTTTTGTTATATTTCTTGCAATCTTTCAATAAATTTTGCAGTATTCTAGTTTTATACATTCATTTCCTAATGTCCTTATATTGTTTCATCCTTCTTTCAACATAGATTGTTTTCCCATAACCTGATTTTCCATTAATTTGTCCTTTTTTCATTTCATTCTCCTTGGTTCTACAACCTTTCTTTCTGTTTTCCTCATTTTCTAAATTCTTGCCAGTGCTTAAAAGTCTTTTAACAAATTCTTTAGTTCTCTTACCAGAAGACTTTTTCTTCAATGTCGCAGGTTGTACTTCATCTCATTTCTGCTTTTCTCTCTCCTTAAATAGTGCTGTTTTTTTCTTCTCTTTTCTTTTGCGCTTTCTTTCTTAATAATAATGGAGAATATCTAAAAAAAAATCTTTTTATAATTAATTTAATATTATTAAAATAATTATATACAAATATTCTTATCTATTACTAAAGAAACACCTTCTATTTAAAAAGGAACAAACAAATGCATATATGATTTTCGGAATATGGTGAGACTTACACCTGAGACATGTTATAGGCATTTTTTTATATTTTCCTAGGCCCAACACTTTGAGCATTACTAGAATAGTAAAGCAACAGGACAAAAGTGACGTATAAGTCGGGTTAGAAAATGGACAGCAACAGAGGTGCAGAAAGAAGCAAGAACACTGCTGTAAGAAACAACAGAGGTACAGAAGAAGGGAAGATATGTGTAGACAGAGGCAAGAGCACTAATGAAAGAACCAATACACGTGCAAGAAAACGGAAAAAGGATGGACAAAGAGGCGCAAGGGGTACAGTATGAAGAAGAACAAGTGCAGAAAGAAGCCAAAGAGGTGCAAAAGAGGCAAAAGGGGTACAGAAAAAGGGAAGAGCACTGCAGAAAGAACTAAGAGTTATGCAGAAAGAAGCAACAGACGTGCTGAAAGAGGCATGAGATGTGCAGAAAAAGGGATAAAAAGTATAGAAAGAGGCAAGTGAAATACTGAAAGAGGAAAGAAGGTTGCAGAAAAAGGCAAGAGAGGAACAGAAAGATGCAAGTGTGGGGCACAAAGAAGCAACAGAGGTGAAAAAGGTGCAAGACAGGTGCACAAACAACCAAAAAAAGTGCACAAAGAGGCAACAGAATTGCTGTAAGAAGCAAAAATACTATAGAAAGAAGCAAAACAAGTGCAGCAAAAGGTAAGTAAGGTGCAGAACGAGGCAAGAGAGGTGCAAAAAGTGACAAGAGATCTGCAGAAGGAGGCGAGGGGGATGCAAAAAAGGAAAGAAGAGTACAGAAAGAAACAAAAGACGTGCAGAAAGAAGGAACACAGCAGCAAAATAAGGGAAGAGGGGTGCATAAACGGAGAAGATGAGTGCAGAAAGAAGCAAAAGATGTACACAAAGAAAACAAAAGTACACAAAAAAGGAACAGAGGTACAGAAAGAGGCAATAGGGGTGCAGAAAGAGGCAAGAGGAATGCAGAAATTTGGAACAGAGGAGCAGGAGGAATCCAGAGCAGTGCAGAAAGAACCAACAGAGGTGCAGAAAGAGGGAGTAAGAGGGCAGACTGGGGCAACAGAGGTGCAGAAAGAGGGAACAGAGCTGCAGAAAAAAGCAAAAGGGATGCAGACATTTTGAACAGAGAAGCAGGAAGAAGCCAGAGCAGTGCAGAAAGAACCAACAGAGGTGCACAAAGAGTCAAGAGGGCTACAAAAAGAGGCAAGTGAAATATAGAACAAACCAAAAGATCTGCAGAAAGAAACAAAAGAAGTGCAGAAAGAAGGAACAGAGGTGCAGAAAGAGGCAACAGGAATGCAGAAAAAGGAAAGAGAAGTGCAGAAAGACATAAAAGGGGTACAAAAAGAAGTGACAGATGTAGAAAGACACACATAAAATCCTGAAAAAATTAACAGAGGGGCAGAGTCCATGCCTACTACCTAAGTAATTGAAAGAGTGTATGGGTAATGGCTGGGTGATTGCATAACTGCAGGGGTAATGTCTGGGATATTGGCGGTGTGTTTGAGTACAGTGTGGGTGATTGCATGAGTGCAGGAGTAATGTGTGGGAGGTTGTATGAGTATAGTGGTAGTGAGTCTGTGATTGAAGACTGCAACGGTGGTACCTGGGTGATTATATAAGTGCATGAGTAGTGGCTACATGATCAAAAGAGTGCATGGGTAATACCTTGATGATTGCATGAGTGCATAGATAGTGCCTAGATTATTGCATCAGTGCAGCAGTAATGCCTGAGTGATTACAGCACTGCATATGCAGTGCCTGCATCATTGGAAGACTGCATGGCGAGTACTTGGGTGTTTTTATAACTGCATGAGTGTTGGGCCTAGCCATATATAAAGCAGCAGACTATTACATAACTCAACCATAAGTCTCTCCATATTCCTAAAAGAATGCATATATACGTCTCTACCTTTTAAAATCATCATGATATCTAAAACAAATATGTATACAATATTTCTGGAATATAGTGAAACCTAGAAAATGAGACATTTAATAGATCTGCTTGAGTGATTGCATATCTCCATGGGTAGTGCTTGGGTGATTGTATAAGTGGAAGGGTAGTCACTGGGTAATTGCAGGAGAAGATGAAAAGTGACTGGCTAATTGCATGAGTGCAGACATAGACGTTGAGTGCACAGATAAGTATATAAATAGCACCTGAAGGAATAGATGAGTTAGTAAGTAGTGCCTAGGTAAATAGATGAGTGCAACAATAGGGCCTATGTGATTCTATGAGTGCAAGAATAGTGTGTGGGTTATTATATGAGTGCAGATATACAGCCTGCATGATTGCATAACTGCAGGGGTAGTACATAACTAGTGCCTGGGTGATTGTATGACTACAGGGGTAATATCTGGTGGATTACTGGAGTACATAGCAAGTGAGTAGGTGATTTTATAAGTTCATAAGTGATACCTGGGTTATTACTGAACTACTAAGATACTGCCTGAGTGATTACAGGAGTGCAAAGGTAGTGACTGGGTGATTTTAAAAGTACATGAGTACTGGCTGAGTGATTACATAAGTACAAGAAAAGAGCGTGTTTTATTGAAAGAGTGCAAGGATATTGTCTGGGAGATTGAAGCACTGTATAGCTAATACATTGGTGATTGCATGAGTACAGGGGTAACATCTGGGGGATTAAAGGAGTACATAGGTAGCACCTGGGGGGTTGCATGACTACAGGGGTAATATCTGGGAATTTATATGACTACATAGGAAGTGAGTGGGTGATTTTATAAGTGCATGGGTACTTCTTCGCTGATAGCAGGACTACTCAGGTACTGCCTGAGTGAATAAAGGAGTGCAAAGGTAGTGCCTAGTTGATTTTATAACACCATGACTACTAGCTGAGTGATTACATGAGTACAGGGTAGTACCTCCGTGATTCAAGGACTGCAATGGTAGTGCCTAGGTGATTATATAAATGCATGAGTAGTGGCTACATGATCAAAAGAGTGCATGGGTAATACCTTGGTGATTACATGAGTGCATAGATAGTGCCTAGATGATTGCATCAGTGCAGCAGTAATGCCTGAGTGATTACAGCATTGCATATGTAGTGCCTGCATCATTGGAAGACTACATGGCGAGTACTTTGGTATTTGTAGAACTGAATGAGTGTTGGGCTTAGCCAAATATAAAGCAGCAGACTATTACACGACTCAACTATAAGTCTTTCCATATTGTTACAAGCACACATACATATGTCTCTACGTTGTCAAATCATCATGATATCTAAAACAAATATGTATACAATATTTCTGGAATATAGTGAAACCTAGAAACTGAGACATGTAATAGATCTGCTTGAGTGATTGCCTAACCCAATGGGTAGTAGTATTTAGTAAAAGACTCCCCATATGACTAAAACCATACATGCATATTTCTGTACCATAACACTATCTGTTAGACCTGGCATTTCTTGGCGTAGCTACCCCTGACTTTTTGCCTCTACCTCCTCTATTTTTGATGCTGTGATGGATTTTGTTTTTCTGGTTTAGATGCTTTGGGCACTTTGCCACTGCTGATCAGTGTCAAAGTGCAAGTGCTCCCTGTTAGAATTGGGGATCTCTGGTTGGCACAGGTAGGTACTAGTGACAAGCAGGGACCCTCTCCTCTAGTCAGGGTAAGGGGTTACACTCCTAAAATAACCCCTGCTCACCCTCTAGGTAGCTTGGCGCGAGCAGACAAGGCTTATCTCAGAGCGTTATAGGTTAAGCATTTGGGACCACATACAGTAACTCAGTGACAACACCCCAAATGGACTCCACACTGGGATTATCAAAAATAAGTATTTTATATCAGGCTTAGCACAAGACCAAATAACGATAAAAAGGCCCACAGTACTATTAGCAATAAGCAGTTCTTTGTTACAGCGTACTTCTTGGTTCGGCCCGTACGGGGATGAATTGGCCTTATAGAATGAGTCCATAAGTGCTGCAGACGCTCCGGTGCGAAGCATACATCCTACGGTGCGAACGTACACAGTACCTTAGTCTTGGAGAGTTCGTCACGGACGCTGCGGTGAAAGCAAAGCGTTGTACGTGGCGAAGTCAGCCAGTCACGGTGCGATCTACGGATCGTAGGACGCATTGTTTGAGGCGGACAGGCGGGTACGGTGCGTTGCTGGATAAGATTTGGCGGTACGAAGCGTACACTGCTCCCGGCCTCGGAAAATGCTAAAAACAGCGTTTCTAGCAGCGGATTGCGAGGCGGATGAAGTCCACTGGTCCTGGGACTTCGTTCAGGGGGCAAGCTCACTCACAAGCCCTTGGAAATCTTTAAGCACAAGTTGAAGCAAAGTTTCTTTGTAGTCTTTCTCCTCTCCTTCAGCAGCAAGGCAACCACTGCAGGCCCGTCCCCCAGGTCAGGGACAGTATTCCTCCTTACAGCTTTCCCAGTTCCTTCTCCTCAGGCAGAGGTTCTTCTTGTCAAGCAGGATCTAGACATCAGACGCTCCCCAGGGGGTGGAGCCAGCATTGTGGTGGAAAGGCACAGCCCTATTCAGAGCCCAGGTATACTCCTTCCACCCATCTGGATGTAAATCTCTCTATTCACCACCGGGCTGCCCCAGCCTGTCTCCGGGAACTCCCCAGCCCTGTCACTCACAGAAACCAGACAGCAGATACACATCCTAGCAGAGGCGGGCTGAAATAGTTAGGCAAGCAAATACCAGCTTTCTAAAAGTGGTATTTGCAAACACAGAATATTAAAATAAACGTTACTAAAAGATGTATTTTATTATTCTGAGTTCAGGCATACTAAACTCGAATTTCTACCATGTTCCCTGGCTCTGTTAGGTTCATAGAATGTAACAATTCTAACAGCCCATTCTGGCCTATGGAGAACAGGTAGCCTTACAATAGTGAAAAACGAAAATGGCTGTAATTCACTATTAGGACATGCCACACACATCAGGGCTTGTCCTACCTTATGCTTACAATGCACCCTGCCCTTGGGCCTACCATAGGGGTGACTAATATGAAGTTAAGGGAAGGTTTAGGGACTGGCAAGTGGGTGCACTTGCCCAGTCAGCATGACAGTACCAGACTGCACGCAGGTTCTGCAATGGCAGACCTTAGACACATTTTACTAGGCCGCTTCTGTGGGTGGCACAACCAGTGCTGCAAGCCCACTAGCAGCATTTGTATTTACAAGCGCTGGGCACTCCTGGTGCACTTTACTGGGGTCTGACAGTAAACCAAATAAGTCAATCATGGAATCCAACCAACATATACATTTTACAATAGGGAGAGCATATGCACTTTAGCACTGATCAGCAGTGGTAAAGTGCCCAGAGTCATAGAACAACCAACAACAAGTCAGAAAAAATACAGGAGGAACGCAAAAATTTCAGGGATGACCCTGCAGACAGGGCCAAGTCCAACACTCCCTGTATAAAGTGTTATGGTAATTGGTAGTCCATAATTGGTATGTTTGTCTTACTGGTAAAGTCCCTAGTAAAGTGCACTATGTATGCCAGGGCTGGTAATGCAAATGCTACTAGTGGGCCTGCAGCACTAATTGTGCCACACACACAAGTAGCCCTAAAAAGAGATCTCAGGCCTGCCTTGTTGTCCTGACAAGTGCACCCCCATGCCAGGCCTTACCCGTCCCTTTTTATGCCCATCAGACTACCCTATGGTAGGCCCAAGGTACCCCCCTGGGCAGGGGGCAGTGTATCTGAAATGTAGGACATGTACTGATGTGTGTACCATGTCACTACAGTGAAATACTGCCAAATTTGTTTTTCACTGTTGCAAGGCCATCTTGCCCATAGGACAGAATGGGGAATGGTGTGTCCCATGTTTCCAGCATATCTTCCCATAGACATAAGATGGAGAGATGGAGTTTAGTGTGCCTCAACTCAGAATTTAATAACACATCTTTTTGTGAAGATGTTTTTTAAATTGTGTGTTTAGAAACCACGCTTTTAGAAGTGGCTGGTTTCTTGTCTTAAACCATCCTGTGTGCCTCTGCCTGGTTGTGTATTGACTGTCTGGGTTTGGATGTGACAGGGTCTGGGGAGTGTCCTGACACCAGGGAGGAGTAGTGAGACAGCAACAGGCTGGCCTGAATTTGATGTGGGGGAGGAGTAGCCCCCTGGATATGAAGAGGGCTGTGTTGCTGCCACCAAAGGATGGCTCCACCTCCTGCGGAGTGTCTGGGGTCCAGACCCTCACTATCAAAGGAAGGGGGTGTGCACTGGCAGGAAGACACCCAGGTCTAATTTGGACCGGGCTCAGAGCCCCCCGAACACAAAGACTTCAAAGGCATTAAGGGGTATAAATGTGAGAGCTGAAACCCCTGAACTTGAGACTGAACTCAAGCCTGAAAAAGGATTGAAACTACTTCATGATCAAGAGGAACCTTTGCCAAGAAAGAACAGCTGAAGAGACTGAAGAGAAGGACTGCCCTTGCTGTGTGTTCTGGGGCTGGCCTGCAGTTTTCTGATTTGACTAAGGAGAGGACAAGGGCTTTTGCTGTGTGCTGTGTCCCCCTGCTTGAAAGGACTTTGCTGTGTGCTGTGTCCTGAAGTAACTTGTCTCCAAGGGCCTGAGTGGAGCTGGCTCCCTGTTGTGGAAACTCAGGAACATAAAAGTTTCCAAGTGTGTCTCAGCGACGCTGTGTGCGTGTGCTTTTTGCAGCCTGAGTCCGTCGTGAGAATTGCCCCATGACCATGTGGAAGTTTACAAGTGTGTCACAGCAACGCTGTGTGCGTGTGCTTTTTAGGTCTCGCCTACGCAGCACGCATGTGCTGTGTAGGAGGGCCTTTAGCCGTCGCTCTGCTCATTTTCAAGCACACACTCGTGCTTGTGGCAGCATTCACCTTGCGAGAGCGAGCAGGGGTGCGCCACAAGCACGAGTGCAATGCTTGAAAATGAGCAGACTGCGCGTGCATGCATGCACCACTCCCGGACTCATCTGCTGCTCCCCCTCTCTCTCACGCGCATTCCTTGTTTTGTCATCTTGCGGATGACTCATCTCTCCGATTTCCTGATTTAAATTTATTTCTGACAGCACTTTTTAATCAATTCCCTTTGGTGAAATTAAAAGTGAAAGCCCTTAATTTTTCAAACAGTCAAAATATGCGTTTTATTTGAGTGTCTTTTTAAATAGCATCCGATATTTCACTCATACTGTGGAAGTTTTGTTGAAGCAAATGTCCTGTATCACCATGCTGTATGGATCCTAACGGTAAATGTGCCAGCTATTTGAACAACACGTCCACCACCACCATGTCCACCACCACCACGTCCACCACCACCATGTCCACCACCACCATGTCCACCACCACATCCACCACGTCAACCACCACCACCACGTCCACCACCACCACGTCCATCACCACCACCACGTCCACCACAACTACGTCCACCACCACCACATCCACCACCACCATGTCCACCACCACCACGTCTACTAGCACCACATCTACCACGTCCACCACCACCACCACCAGGTCCACCACCAGAACCACCACCAACACCACATCCACCACGTCCACCACCACATCCACCACCACCACGTTCACCACCACCACTATGTCCACCACCACATCCACCACCACGTCCGCCACCACCACCACATCCACCACCACCACATCCAGCACCACCATGTCCACCACCACCATGTCCACCACGTCCACCAACACCACCACATCCATCACCACCATGTCCACCACCACGTCTACCACCACCACGTCCACCACCACCCTGTCCACCACACCATGTCCACCACCACCACCATGTCCACCACCACCAAGTCCACCACCATGTCCATCAACACCACTACGTCCACCACCACTACCACGTCCACCACCACCCTGTCCACCACCACCTCCACCACTACCACCACATCTACCCCCACGTCCACCACCTCCACCACATCCACCACCACGTCCACCACCACCACCACGTCAACCACCACGTCCACCACCACCATGTCCACCACCACATCCACCACCACCATGTCCACCACCACATCCACCACCACCACGTCCACCACCACCCCATCATCCACCACCACCATGTCCACCACCACCATGTCCACCACCACCAATACGTCCACCCCTATATCCACCATGTCCACCACAATGTTCACCACCACATCCTCCACCACCATGTCCACCACCACATCCACCACCATGTCCACCATTACCATGTCCACCACCACCACATCCACCAACACCACCACATCCACCACCACCATGTGCACCACCACGTCCACCACCACCACGTCCACCACCACCATGTCTACCACCAGGTCAACCAATACCAGGTCCACAACACCATGTCCACCACCACCATGTCCACCACCACATCCACCACCACCACATCCACCACCACCATGTCCATCAACACCACCACATCCACCACCAAAATGTCCACCACCACGTCCGCCACCAGCCTGTCCACCACCACCACCACATCTACCACCACTTCCACCACCACCACCACATCCACCACCACCATGTCCACCACCACCTCCACCACATCCAACACCACATCCACATCCACCCCCACGTCCACCACCTCCACCACCACTACCACATCCACCAGTACATCCACCACTACCACCATGTCCACCACCACCACGTCCACCACCACCATGTCCAAAACTACATCCACCATGTCCACCACCATGTCCACCACCACATCCACCACCACCACGTCCACCACCACATCCACCACAACCATGTCCACCATCACCATGTCCACCATGTCCACCACCACCACATCCACCACCACCACATCCACCACCACCACCATGTCCACCATCACCATGTCCACCATGTCCACCACCGCAACATCCACCACCACCACATCCACGACCACCATGTCCACCATCACCATGTCCACCACCACATCCACCACCACCATGTCCACCACCACCACCACATCCTCCACCACCACCAAGTCCACCCCCACAACCACCACCACATCCACCACCATGTCCACAACCAACACGTCCACCACCACCATGTCCACCACCACGTCCACCACCACCACATACATGTCCTCCACCACCACATCCACCATGTCCACCACCACATCCACCACCACCACCATGTCCTCCACCACCACCATGTCCACCACCACGTCCACTGTTGCGGGGATTCTGCTCATGCACAGGACTATGCGCAGGAAACCAGGACCTCAGTGAATTGTGGTGTACCAAAAAACTCACCTCAGTACCTAGAACCCCTATACGACTAGCAACAGTGTCTCATTCGTTCTCTGTATCATATCAAAGCTACCAATGATAAGACAACCCAGAACAAGCGACTTAGAATACTCTCAGGAATGGTGGGAATCAAGAATACCTTTTCGTTGTTATTCTCATATCAGTCCACAACGTGAGTAATCAGAGACACAGAAAAGTTTAAAATGTTTATTTTTAACTACGTGCTCTAAGATGCAGTACTTTGGCTAACATAAGCAAACAAATGATCAGAAATAAAATAAAATAATATTGGAAACAGGTCCTATAATACCTTGTGAACCACCCTCCCCTGCCTAGTAAGCTAGTTTTATAATAATAGAAGGTCTCTAGGTTTGAATGGGGAACCCCATACCTCAAAGATCAGCTTAGGTAAATCACATCACAGGATCAGCACTGCTCTCTGTGTCTGGAAAGTGTGTCAGCATCATGCATGCAATGCAATATTAAAGGCACCCGAGTTTCAGATATTTGCAGCTGTGTGCTTGTTGTGTCTAGAGCATGGGTCGATCAACCTGAATTCAACAGCATACATTGTTATTTGACCTTGACGGTTTCTGCACACAGTGTTCAGACTAAGGTCGTGGTGCACGTCTAGGGATGTGGAAAAAGACCGTTCTCATGTGAAGAAAAGCAAGCAAGCAGTTTTACTTATAATAACAGCTACCTGTAGTGTCGTGTGCAAAAGCAGCAAAGTGGCAAGATGGCGTTAACATCTAAAACGCTTATGCTAACATAGCAATGTGTGCAGACCAAACCCTGTCTTCACTACACCCTCCCTTGATCGGACCACGAACAGAATAGGGAAGTAATGTTGGAACGCAGAGTTCAAGTTCGAGTGAGACAGAACCAAGTTCATATATTGCCAATCCGTATAATTGGTAGTGAAAAGTTCGAAAAGTTTGTTGGGAAAAATTAAAAAACTAAAAAAATCTGTCAGGGGCGATATACAGACCATTCTGGAGTAAAAAAATAAAAGGAAAAAAATCGAGTCTGTATGTGTGGAAGATGGACAACTGCCAATTCAATCCATCAACGTATAGGCACAGTATGTTGCAACAGCCTCCAAGAGGAGGTCATTGTAATCTTCAGTAAATGATTCAGCAATCCAATCTAATAAAGTAAAGGAACATACATTTTCTTCAACAACCGGAGCCTCTAGCACCATCAGAGGACAACTTGCGGGTTCTTCGAGATAACTTAGCGCCAGGAAGTCATGGGCTGCCACATATATATCCCAATTTCCTAGGATTCCGTGCGCAGCTGCACAGGCCATAATCCCGATACCAGAACAGTCCAATTCATGAGCCACTAAGGGACTCATCAGTTGATAATAATCCGGGGCAGGAGACGCCATGTTCGACATGCACAAATCCAGAGCCCATTCAAATGAACAATCTAGGCAATGGAAAACAGGTTGCACGCAAGTAAAGTATGAGAACCGGAAGGGCAATCCATAGGCTACGCTCAAAGTGGCCAGAGGTAGTGTTCCATAGTATTCAAGCATCAGGGTGCGCAGTTGGAGCAGCCGGGGCAGACTGTTGCGTGATACAGATCATGCAGCCATTGCGGAGCAAACAAACCAACAGCAGCACACCAGCAGTCAAGGCGAAGATTAAGGAAAGCTCGCCGAAGACGCTGGAAAAAATAGAATGAAAAAATACCGGTATCACACCAAATATTGTTTGGAACGAGTTCACAAGGCCGGAGCCCACAACTTTGAAAAAATGCACCAAGCCAGTTGTTGACGAGGCATTGAATATAGTGTGAATCAGAGCACTGAAATGAAGTGGGAGATCAGTATTTATAAGAGCATGCACCTCGGTGTGGGTGTTAGCTACGTGAAGGATAAATGCTTCACGAGAGGAAGTTAGAGCGACTTCTTTTTGAGATAATAGAGCCCTTATTCTGCTCATCTTGTTGAACTCTGCTTTCAAGGTTTGTATGGAAGGCCAGATGGATACATCGAGTCTCTCATGCGGAGGTGGGAAAAGCACATTCTTACAACAGACAACTCGTTGGGAGACAGTTACAATGTACGGAATCCCCGCTAGCATCCCGCAACACGCTCATTATTTAAAAGCAAATAGCTACCGTTAGCTAATAACGTTGGCATAATTGCTGGCATAGGATTTCCCTTCAAAATGCAAGCTAAATTCGGGGTGTGAACATTACAAGCGCCATGCAATTGGATGTTCCTACAAACTACTGAGTGATCAGGTGTGGAAGTGCAATCCTCTCCTTTTAAATAAACCTCTTTACCCTCTCTCATGCACCTGTATGTAAATGGGAGCGACCAAACTTCATGTAGAAAAGCGGTGCCTAGTGGTTCATATCTGCCTAAGGCATAGTGTTTCACATATGAACTGAACTTAAGCAATGGAAAAGCTAAAGTGATTATCCCATGGATAAGCCACACAGCTGAGTTTGATTTGGCCACAGAGAATGGTAAAGGTTCCAACTTTTCAATATGCAATAGTGAATATGTTGCATCCTTCATGGACATGAACTGTTGTTTATCTGTCAGATTAAACGGTAGGAATAAAGATGATGTATTCATGTATTCCAAGGGAACTTTCCCAGCCTTCAACGTTTGTAAAGTCCATGCAAACTGCATTATAGAACGCAATTGATTTTGACCATGCTATAAGACAGACATGTCATCCTGTACAATATATCCACAACAGATGAAACAATATTATCTAATGTGTAAATTCTGGAAGAAAGGGTGTTAATGCTATTATCAATGACAGCAAGCACTTTTTCCAAATTTGCTTGATCAATTGCTCTTAATCTAGAAGCAGCTTCAATTTGAGATAATTTACAAACTTCGTTGTAAATAGCATATACCCATCTTTTGGACCTGCCACCCACAGGGCCTTTAACAAAATCATTCAAATGCAAATCGTCTGTTAATTTGGGCAAATTAAGTTTAACTGACGCTAAGGTGGAATGTTTAAGCCAGTTTTGACATAATTTGCCTACCGAATAGGTAGTAACAGAATGGGAAGATTCAAATCAGGTGTCTATTCTAGCCTGTGAATAACCGGTGATCAGACCCAGAAAATGATGTTGACACGAGTCAGAAGCTTTTTGCCATATCAACCACCCTTGGGGATCTAAGCCGGAACTATTGAAGGATGTATTTGTAATCAGTGACTGTGATTCATCCATGGACAGATCTGTGTGATTGTCCCAGGAAGGATAAGTACCCAGATCAGGAATAGTAGGGGCGTTCATCTTTTTAGAAGTAGCCAATCCAAAGCAGGTGGTCTGAAAAATAGTAGAATTCAAAAATAACATATGGTTCGGGATAAGGCACACATGATGCAAAGCCTCAGAACCTTGCACCTGCCAGGTTTTAGAACCCCAAACAGATTTAAGATCAATGGTATCTTTCCGCAGCTCATAGCCCCCTTTAGCTAATTCATCCATAAAGGACTTCGAATACAGTAATTTAGTATGTGTCAGTCTAACTTTGGAAGCTGACCCAGCAGCCATTTTAAAATAAAAGGCTTCAGGTTTAGATACACTGAAGTCTGTAAAATATGTACATTTTTTCACTAAAGTTTTGAAGCTGCCTTTAATGGGAGCTGGACAATGTTCCCATTGTGTATAATTAACAACATTTCTAATTGTATTCGCTTTATGCAGGAAATGTATGCCATAATGTTGGTAGCAAAACAACTCTCCATAACTTGCTGAGTCTAAATACAAATCTTCAGCATCAAAAGCAGCATAATATTTCCAAATCAGAAAAAAGAGGCTCAACGGCTTGGGCATCCCAGTCATCAGAGTGTATGTTTTGTTTCACAACATCCCCCATAGAAACACGAAGCACATTGGGGACATTAATCACCTCTGTGGGGCCAAGAACTAGAAATTTTACACCATCCCATACAATCCCATCTAACACAGGCCAGGCAGTAATATTAACAAAAGTCTGGTCCCTCTTCATGATGTGTGAAGAGGAGTGGGGTGCCAAAGTTCTATCAATTAATCTAATTGCAGATCTTTCTGTAAGATAATGTCCATTTACTAGACGAAAAAAAACAACTACAAATCCAATAGACATGAACAAAAAATAGATATGAAAACCAGCCAAATGTAAGTCTAAGGGGGAATTAAAAAATGTCTTTTAAACCAAACAGCAAAAATAGAAATTTTCGATGGGGCATCCGATGTTGTAGAGTTAGTGTCAAATGAAAACCGTGACTGGTCAACTGCACTCGATTGCACACCAGGCAACGACACATCTGTGGGATAGGCATACTCAGTATCTTCAAGGGGACCACCAGCCGGTGGAGTCATTAAAGGATTAGTAACTGTATGCATCTCGATGGCAATGTCAGGCATGTTGGTATTTGCCGGAGCCAAAACAGAATTTCTCAGCATTGCTGGACAAGAGACCGCTGAAGTCATACTAAGAAGAATCGGCCACTCGCTGTAGTTTGACATTGTCATTGGAGATATACCTGTTATCCTTGCGACCAGGAAGTGGAGGAAAAATGACTGTTCTTGTACCCTGCATGCCAAGCACTGGAACAGATGCATGATAAGAGGGGCCAAACTCCTTTTTGTTCTCCACCTTCTCACGGACCAGGTCACCGACTCGAGGTAGCCAGCCAACTACCGGAATCTGAAGAGCAGCATCAGTTGTGGAGGGCAAGTGTTCCTTTGCAAGACTGTCTCGAGCCTCTTGTAGATTCTGTAAGACAGCAGCATGATCATCTACGTCAAAGGGTGCCGCCGATGCCGCAATGTCTAGACCATCAAGGTCCGGGACAAACATTTTTATGCCAAAGAGCATTTCGTATGGAGTCCGCCCACCCAGAGACCTTCTAGGGAGATTATTAAGTGCACGTTGAATGCTATACAAATGGGCCAACCAGTTCCTGCCAGTACCTAAAACCCTAGCTGTCAAGGATTGCTTTAAGTCACGGTTAATTTGCTCCACAACAGAATTGCCCTCAGGCCGATATGGAGCCGAAAATTTGACTTGGGCCCCCAAGGATCTCATGGCATCCTTGTACGCCTAAGAGGCGAACGCCGGACCCTGGTCCGAATGGAGGGTACCACATGCAAAAATTCCCACAAAGACATGCAAATCCCTGATGACAGTTCAAGCATCAGCACTCCTTTGTGGCCAGAACCATAGAAAACGTGTGCACGAATTCACTGCCACTAAGATGCACTTATACGCAGTATCAGAGGCGAAAGGACCGCAGTGATCTAAATCTGCTGGCAAATGTCACAAGTAAGGACACAATCACGAGTCTGTTTATACTATCCGTGCCACCAGTAACATTGTTGTAAAATAGTAACAGTTGCTGAGACGCCTGCATGGGCCAATGCCATACCTGCGTGAGCGGCTGCTATGAAGGCAAGTCTGAGGTCCGCGTTGGGAATCAACCTGTCACCAACATAGTTAATTCTCACATAGGGAACTTTATCAGGAGTTAAATGATAAGAGTATTTAGAAGGGAAACCCCAAGGGTAATTATCACCCTTCTCTGTTGCAGCAATGGCTGCCAAGAGGTCATCATCAATCTTACTTTTGGATCTTATCACTGCTGCTACCAGATATGTTGCCACTGCTGTTTTCGCTGCTTCATCAGCTAAACTGTTGCCAACAGCGTGTACCCCTACGCGCTGGTGACCAAGAGTATGAATTACATTCATGAGAGGCAGACGCTGTTTAAGTTCTGCGACCCGAACCCAAAGCATTTTATGTTTGATTGTGCTACCTTTGGAATCACGATATTCATTTTGAGACCAAAAGAATAAATTGTCGTTGAAAGACTGTACACAGAAGTATGAGTCACTCACAATAAGAGTAGTCACTCGAGGATCAGCAAACTCCAGTGCAAGCACTAGAGCCCGTAGCTCTGCCAACAGGGCGGTACAATCACCCAATGTCTTCGTATGCACAACATCAGACTTGAATTCTCTATTCACAAAAGTACCCGCCACTATTGTGCAGGCCGCCGAACCGTCAGTGTAAATGATACAATGGTAATCCTCAAGCGGGCGCAAGGACAGAGGAGCTGGATGAACAAATTCATACTGCAAATACTCCTGAGTCTGCAATGAGGCATCAAAGATGAATGTGACATCCGGAGACGTCAAAGAAGTGGCCCATTGTATCCAACGTGGATGCAAAGCTTTAGAATTTGGTGCACTGGCCTTCGTCACTGCCTCAAGGGCAGGATACGGTGTGACAACCAACATGCGTTTTCCTTGTGACTGTGCTCTCTCTTTTAGAATCGCCATCTGTACTGCAGTTAACACCTTCTCTACTGTGGAAAAGCGCATTTCAGCCGAAGTGTACAAGTGTGACTTTTAAGGAATATGGACAGTGTCCCCTTCATTAAATGTCAAGTACTTGAAACCCACTGCACCAGGCACAATTCTGATTACGAGGTTTGTGTGGTTATCACATGTCAATAAGTACTTAGAAGCAAGAAGATCAGCCTGCAAAGAGTGCAGCATAGCTGAATGTTCCGGCAGCCAGCAAGATTTGGTCAAGGTAGGTTGTACCAAGGCATATAGCAGCTTGATACACTGGGCATAATCGGGAATGTAAGTACGCCCGTAATTCAAAAAGCCCAGTAAAGATTGTAGTTTTTGCAGGGTTGTTGGAGCGCGCAAATATGCGCATTTCTCCAGGAAGTGAGTTGCTAAACCTCGTCCTTCGTTGTTGAGTTCATAGCCCAAAAACAACACTGTATGCTCTGCAATGTGTGATTTTGCAAAGTTAAATTTGTAACCGAAGTCCGCAAATATAACAATGTTGCGGTCAACGCGACACAGATGCGGCCATAATTCGTCATTTGTGAGATAAATATCATCAACATACGAGTACGCATCCGGGTCACTGCTCTCTAACAGAGACTACACGTGCGGCAAAGACTCCTGGACTGTTTTTGTAGCCCATGGCTAATCTTCTATACTGTTTTTGTTTGCCACCAGAAGTACAGGCTGTCCATTGACTACTAACAGAGGACATGTTCTGGCTATAAAATCCATTAGAGTTGTCAAGTGTGATCTTAAACCTTTTTCTCACAAGACTATCAACGAGGGCAGAACTGTGGGTGTTTTGAACCGCACATGTCTGACAATGAGAGTTCAAATGCCGATAATCCAAAACTAGGTGGTACGAGCCATTAGGTTTGGTTACAGTGAAAAGAGGATTATTCATGGGAGACACACATGTTTTAATTACACCTTGATATTCCAATTGTTCAAGGATTTCTGCGACATGAGATCTATCTTCTCGGTGCATTGGATACTGGGGTTGTGGCTGTGGCATAGACCGTAACAGAATCTCATGGCTTAGCGATAATTTATCCCACCCAAACTGAGTATGGTACAACGCCGGTGCAAGCACCTGTGCCCACTCCTCTGCAAAGTTCGGAGCTTGCTCCTTTGGCACTGTGTGCGTGAAAGATGGGAGGATTACCTCCTCCCCTCTAGGAGCGGCCAAAACAAAAGCTGGGGGCCAGTCCGCCTCTGCTAGCAAAATGTAGAGGTCAGATTTTCCCCAAAAATCCCTTTTATGGCACGTTGTATGTCACCTTCAATTAAAAGGACTATGTCATATAGTCTGTCAGGGGGAGCCGCTCTAGTGTCAGCAGTTTCTACAGTAAGAAATGTGTCAGTTGCTGTCACTTTCCGATATGGACGCAGTGCTTTCCGCACTATTGTAACCTCCGCTGCACTGTCTAGCAGCGTTAGTGCCCATGTCAGGTTCTGAAGCTGTGTTCTCACTATCTGTGGCATACCTCGCTGTTAGTGCAGCAACTTTCTTTTTCTGAAACGGAGGTCGTTGACGTGCAAAGTCGTCCTGCTTGCCTTTACCATCAGCCGGGCGGGGCTGCTCACGTCCTTGTGGGGCACCCCAACCTCTGCCACGTTCACCTCCACCGGCTTGTGACACCGATATTTCCTGTGAAGAACTAAGAGAACGTTGTTCAGGAACCTGAAATCTATCAGGAGACCTAATTCTTGTGCGATCGCACAATTCATATGTGCGTTCAGTAGTCACTGGTATTGGTGATGCGGGACGTGACCCCTGTTTCTGTTGCTGCTTCCCCTGTTTTTTGCCTTTCCAATTTTGTTTAGGAAAAGCAGGACGGTCGTCTTTTGTAGACTTAACCGTCTGAGTTTGCGGTTGCGCTGTTGTTTTAGCAAAAGGGTTAACCCCCAAACTATTGCTGCCAATGGTCTTATAAGCCTCCGCAATAATTCTTGATAACTGCCGGGGTTTATCGACGTCGGCGACGAGGCGCAGCTCATTCGACACTTGAAAGTTAACTGCATATCCCTTGACGTTAGCAAGGATGAGATCAGCAACTACATCGAACAAACCGACAAGCCTCATTCCCAACTTGACCACCACCTCCGGACCGTGCTCATCCCGAACACGCTTAATCACGGAGGGCAATACAGTCATAGACGGTGTGCCAAAGCACTTCATGTAGACCGCTGAAAACACTTTACCACAGTTCTCACAATCTGTTACCTCTGGGACTACATTTTTCTGCAAACTAATAGTAAGAATCCTGTGTTTTTCCACAGGAGTAGAATTTGGAAATACTGCTTCCAGCTGGTCACATTTCTCTGCAAGCCAATAAGGCATATCATCCTTATTCTGGGGGCGCTTGCCCATTACCGAATTAACCAAGACGGGACTAATAGTGATCCCGGCCGGTCCAACTGGTTGCATCGCAACCCCAGGTGCCACCACCTGGACATTGCGAGAGACGTATTGCACTAAAGCCCTATGCACCGCAATCAAGGCGGCATGGAGTTGACGTTAGTCATCCAGCGGGGCTAGCAAATATCTTGGATGTGGTGTGAACCCTGCCAAGATTGGCCAAGTGGCCCCAGGAATGGACAAGGGACCTAACCGAACCGGAGTTACGGTGTGGGGGAGGGCACCATTGAACCAAATACGATGCTGCCAAGGGGAAATTGGAATTTCCTGCGTCCTATACAGCTGGAACTGCCGTAGGAGTGTACACGTGAAACGTTTTATCATCCGCATTCACCTCCGGAAAAGTAACCCAAGAGTAAAACAGCTCATAGGGGAACGATGCATCGGCACTCACTACAAAGATAATAGACATCCCATCGTCTGGCACCCCAAACTGCATCAAATGACGTCGGAGAGGTGCGCGACTATGCGCTGCAATAGCAACTTCAACCATGAGGACACAGAGAAGAAAAACAATCTATATTAAACCGTAGCACAGAAAGGGTCAGTAATTCAAAAGGAAACCTTTTTAATTGTCAAGCTTGAATGAACGTATAAGTCAAATATATAGGTAGGTTTAAACCGTCACTCCCGTTAACCGGATACAAGAGTGAGGGTGTTGTGGACAAATATAGGCACTACTAAGGCGTTTCAATCATAAGACCAAAACGTTAGGTGCGCCATGTTGCGGGGATTCTGCTCATGCACAGAACTATGTGCAGGAAACCAGGACCTCAGTGAATTGTGGTGTACCAAAAAACTCACCTCAGTACCTAGAACCCCTATCCGACTAGCATCAGTGTCTCATTTGTTCTCCGTATCATATCGAAGCTACCAATGATTAGACAACCCAGAACAAGCGACTTAGAATACTCTCAGGAATGGTGGGAATCAAGAACACCTTTTCGTTGTTATTCTCATATCAGTCCACAACGTGAGTAATCAGAGACACAGAAAAGTTTAAAATGTTTATTTTTAACTACGTGCTCTAAGATGCAGTACTTTGGCTAACATAAGCAAACAAATGATCAGAAATAAAATCATCAGCATTGTTACAATTCCATAAAAAACAAAGGGAGAAATCATATTTCAATGATAGTGTAAACAGGTCCTATAATACCTTGTGAACCACCCTCCCCTGCCTAGTAAGCTAGTTTTAGAATAATAGAAGGTCTCTAGGTTTGAATGGGGAACCCCATACCTCAAAGATCAGCTTAGGTGAATCACATCACAGGATCAGCACTGCTCTTTGTGTCTGGAAAGGTTTTCTCCAAGTGTGTCAGCATCATGCATGCAATGCAATATTAAAGGCACCCGAGTTTCAGATATTTGCAGCTGTGTGCTTGTTGTGTCTAGAGCGTGGGCCGATCAACCTGAATTCAACACTATACATTGTTATTTGACCTTGACGGTTTCTGCACACAGTGTTCAGACTAAGGCCGCAGTGCACACAGACCGTTCTCATGTGAAAAAAGCAAGCAAGCAGTTTTACTTATAATAACAGCTACCTGTAGTGTCCTGTGTAAAAGCAGCAAAGTGGCAAGATGGCATTAACATCTAAAACGCTTATGCTAACATAGCACTGTGTGCAGGCCAAACCCTGTCTTTTCTCTACACCACCACCACCACCATGTCCACCACCACCACCACGATCTTCACCATCACCACGTCCACCACCACCACCACGTCTACCATGTCCACCACCACCATGTCCACCACCACATCCACTACCACCACGTCCACCACCACCACATCCACTACCACCACGTCCACCACCACCACCTCCACCACCACCACCTCCACCATGTCCACACCACATCCACCATCACCACATCCATCACCACCACATCCATCACCACCACATCCACCACCACCACATCCACAACCACCATGTCCACCACCACATCCACCACCACGTTCACCATGTCCACCACCACCACATCCACCACTGCCACATCAACCACCATGTCCACAACCACCACCACATCCACCACCACGTCCACCACCACATCCACAACCACGTCCACTACCAGATCCACCACCATGTCCACCCCCACCACGTCCACCACCATGTCCACCACCACGTCCACCACAACCACATCCATGTCCACCACCACCACCACG
This sequence comes from Triturus cristatus, assembly GCF_964204655.1. Taxonomy (NCBI): domain Eukaryota; kingdom Metazoa; phylum Chordata; class Amphibia; order Caudata; family Salamandridae; genus Triturus; species Triturus cristatus. The sequence goes on along the minus strand of NC_140579.1, from coordinate 871,389,225 downwards.
TCCACCACCACGTCCACCACCACATCCACCACCACCGTGTCCACCACCACCACATCCACCACCACGTCCACCACCACGTCCACCACCATGTCCACATCCACCGCCATGTCCACCACCACATACACCACTGCCACGTCCACCACCACCACGTCCACCACCACCATGTCCTCCACCACATCCACCACCACCACATTCACCACCATCACATCCACCACCACCATGTCCACCACCACATCCACCACCACCATGTCCACCACCACTACCACGTCCACCACCACCACATCTACCACCACGCCCACCACCACGTCGACCACCACCACATCCATCACCACCTTGTCTACCACCACATCCACCACCACTTCCACCACCACATCCACCACAACATCTACCATCAGCACATCCCCCACCACCACCATGTCACCCACTCATTCCACCACGACCATGTCATCCACCACCATGACCACCACCACCACATCCACCACTACCATGTCCACCACCCCCTCCATGTCCACCACCATGTCCACCACCACGTCCATCACCTCCACCACCACCACGTCCACCTCCATGTCCACCACCACCATGTCCACTAAGTCCACCACCATCATGTCCACCACCACATCCACCACCATCATGTCCACCACCAGGTCCACCACCACCACCACCATGTACACCACCACCACCACCTCCACCACCATGTCCACCACCACCACCATGTTCACAACCACCACCACGTCCACCACCACATCCACCACCACATCCACAATGTCCACCACGTCCACTACCACCACACCCACCACCATGTCCACCACCACCACATCCACCACCATGTCCACCACCACGTCTACCACAACCATATCCATGTCCACCACCACCACCACTACGTCCACCACCACCAGCATGTCCACCACGTCCACCACCAGGTCCACCACCACACTGTCCACCACCACATCTACCACCACGCCCACCACCACATCCACCACAACATCCACCACCACTTTGTCCACCACCACATCCACCATCACAATGTCCACCACCATGTCCACACCCACCACCACATCCACCACTATCCCGTCCACTACAACCACGTTGTTAGAAATGGGATTTCTGGTTGGCTAGGGCTTGCACCAAAGCCAGGCAGAAACCACCATTCTAGTCAGGGCTGGGGAGTTACACGCCAAAGATAACCCCTGCTCACCCCCTTCGTAGCTTGGCACGAGCAGTCAGGCTTATCCCAGAGGCAATGTGTAAAGCGTTTGCGCGCGCACCCAGCAACAACACCCAAGGCCCACCACAAAGGAAACTCCACACAAGGTTATATATAAAAATAGCCTTTGTATTATACCAAAACACATTAGATAATATTCACACAATTTACACTGTGCCAACTGGCACTGGGCAGAATTTTACAAGGGACTATTTACACGGGACAGGGCCACATGGGCCACTGTCAGAATCAACACAAATCACCAATTGTACATGTAGAACATATACTAACTGTAGCACAAATGATCACTGTAGAGCACAACCAGTAACTACTGGCGCAATAATGACCTCAGCGTCATCACACTAGCATCAGGTATAAAACCTATCCTGTATCCATCACAGGGGCATAAACACATTATGCAATTTCTCATTAGTCGAACGCATTAGACCTAACCACCTAAGCATAACTACACTAGGGGCGTATATCGAACAGGGAAGTACAATCTCCCTAACATCAACCTAAACAGGTAAAACAACCTCCTAGGCAGAAATCCTATCTAGAGGTATAAAACACAGGGTGCGCAAAACATGCTATACACAGTACATTTCCTAACACCCAATCCCATTAGCATGAATCACAAGAACACCTCAATCGCATTAGGGTCCAGGTCGCACCAGAACCTAAACGTAGCAGCTGCCCACTACTTGCTGGGCAGCTGGTGACAAGAACAGGGCCTAAACGCTGCAGCTGGCACTAAGTGCTGCGCAGCTGTGGAAGGCAAATAGGAGGCATGGGCTCTCAATGGCCCTGGAAATAATGTCCAAAACGTTGGAGCCACCTAGGCTCTAAAGACACTGGTGCACATGTCATGGGAGCCACGCACAGGCTCTGGAGATCAATATGCCCATGCTGGAGCCACGGGGCTCTTAGAATAATGGTACCCAAGCGTTGGAGCCTCTCTGGGCTCTTAACGACAAATGCCCCCAAGTCCCACTCAGGGACTGCTAAATATCAAATGGCCCCCTGAAACGTAGAGCGCACTGGCGCTTAAAACTAACATGCCCCCAAAAGAACTTGCTCCCTCGGTGCAGCTGCCCTCTGCAAGTGGGGCAGCTGAAAGAACAAGGTGAAGGGTACAAAGGATACGGAGGAGCTCTACGGGACCGGGACTTCAGCATGGAGCCTACGGGGCTCCAGACGTCTCCTCGGGCTGCTGGGGTGTGCGCGGGACTTCCTCTGCAGAACCGGAAGTCCCGCCCGCCGCCAGGCACATTCTCGCCTGACTTCCGCTTCTGCCGTGACTCGGGCCGCAGCGGTGATCGCGGTTCTCCTTGCACCATGAGGGGTAGGCTCCCTCTTCATTAAGACTATAAAGCGGGGTGGGCACCCGCTCAAACAATAAAAGTAAAGACGCGGGGTGGGCACCCGCACATGAATTAAAATTAAGCGAAGACGCAGGGTGGGCACCTGCTTAATGCTTCCGCATTACAAAAGCGGGGTGGGCACCCGTGAAACAACGATAAATGCAGGCATCACGGTGGGGGGATCCCCACATCGGGATTCCCTCGGTTCCCGGCAGCGGCGCGCTGCACGCCGTCAGCTCCTCGCTCTCTTCTGGGGCCATGATTCGAATGTGGCGCTCCTAAGGTGCAAGAAGCATTGGCAAAGTCCTGGCCTTTAGCCAGAAAAGCACAAAGGAGTAACAAAAGTCCTGAAGTATCCAGGGGCAATGCAGGGCCCAGGAGCCAGCTCACAAGGCCCTCCAGCAGGGAGGCAGCCCCCATGGCGGTCCCCCCTGGGCCCCACCAGCAGCAAGCCCCCCTCTGTCAAGATCCAAAACAGAAAACTTTGTAAGGGGACACAGCCCCTTTTTATACACAGATCACCTTTGTTTCAAGGTGCAGGGAAGGGGCGAACCAGATGCAACTGGTTCTTGAGCACTTTGTTTTGCTCAGCCCCTCTCCCTATTCACAGAACAGGCCAGGGTCATCAGTCGCACCACAGAGGGCGGAGCCAGCATTGTGTGGGGAAAGCCCAGCCCTATTCAGGTCCTAGGTGTACTCCTCCCACCCATCTGGCTGCTGATCTCCCCATTCACCACTGGGTGACTCCTCCTGACCCTGGGGATTCCCTAGCCCGTCACATGACCTCAGGCAGCCAATCGCCAGACAAGGCACTCATCTCACACTGCACACAGAAATGCCCACTTCTAGAAGTGGCACTTCCACACTAGGTACATTGACGCCACACACATCATCGCGCAGCATTTCATCACACGAGTCCGCACATACCAAACTCAGCCCTGCACTCCCCATGCATCAGAAACTAACATGGTCACTCAGATCCCCCATGCATTCCTATGGGAGGGCAGGTCAGTCTCACTCAATGTAACCCAGAGCGCACGCGCTTTCCACTGGGACACAGTGTGCAAGCGCCTAGAGGCCTAAAACCACTAGTACAACGCAGGAAAAAGGCTAGGATAATGCAATAAGTTCTAGGGGTGAACTTGCCAGAAGGGCCAAGTCCAACACACGTTCATCACCATGTCTACCACTACGTCTACCACCACCATGTCCTCCATCACCACGTCCACACTACCACATCCACCACCACCACGTCCACTACCACCATGTCCACCAGCGCAGCCACCACATCCACCACCACCATGTCCACCACAACCACGTCCATCACCACCACGTTCACCACCACCACATCCATGACCACGTCCACCATGACCACATCCACCACAACCATGTCCACCACCACCACATCCACCACCACCATGTCCACCACCACCACATCCACCATGTCTACCACCATCACGTCCACCACCACCACCACATCCACCACCACGTCCACCATGTCCACCACCACGTCCACCACCACATCCACCACCACATCCACACCAACCACCACATCCACCACTACCCCATCCACCACCACCACGTTCATCACCATGTCTACCACCAAGTCTACCACCACCATGTCCTCCACCACCATGCCCACCACCACCATGTCCACCACCACCACATCCACCACCACCATGTCCACCACCACCATATCCACCACCACCACATCCACTACGTCCACCACCACATCTACCACCATATCCACCACATCCACCACCACAATGTCCACCACCACATCCACACCAACCACCACATCCACCACTACCCCATCCACCACCACCATATTCATCACCATGTCTACCACCACGTCTACCACCACCATGTCCACCACCACCACATCCACCACGTCCACCACCACCATGTCCACCACCACCATGTCCACCACCACCTCCACCACGTCTACCACTACCACCTCCACCACCACCACCTCCACCATGTCCACCACCACCACCACATCCACCACCACCACATCCACCACCACCACATCCATCACCACCACATCCATCACCACCACCACATCCACCACCACCACGTTCACCACCAGCACCACATACACCACCACATTCACCACCACCACGTCCACCACCACCACATCCACCACCATGTCTACCACCACACTGTCCACCACCACATCTACCACCATGACCACCACCACATCCATTACCACCACATCTACCACCACCTTGTCCACCACCATGTCCACCACCATGTCCATCACCACGTCTACCACCAGCACATCCACCACCACCACCATGTCGACCACCACGTCCACCACCACGTCATCCTCCACCATGACCACCACCACCACATCCACCACCACCACTTCCACCACCACCAGCACATCCACCACCACCATGTCAACTACCACAACGCCCACCACATCCACCGCCACCACCATATCGACCACCACCACCCCCACATCCACAACCACCACGTCCACCACCACCACATCCACCACCACCACATCCATCACCACCACATTCACCATGTCCTCCGCCACCACGATGTCCACTACCATCACATCCACCACCACATCTACTACCAAGTCCACCACCAATACCACGTCCACCACATCCACCACCACCACATCCACCACCACGTCCCCCACCACCACATCCACCACCACTGCGTCTACCACCACCATGTCCACCACCACCGCGTCCACCATCACATCCACATCCACCACATCCACCACCAGCACTTCCACCACCACCACTTCCACCATCACCACTTCCACCACCATGTCCACCATCACCACGTCCACCACCAGGTCCACCAACAGGTCCACCACTACCATATCCACCACTACCATGTCCACCACCACCGCATTCACTACCACATCCACCACCATGTCCACCACCACCACATCCACCACCACCACGTCACACACCACATCCACCATCACGTCTACCACCACATCGTCCACCACCACATCCACCACTTCCATCACCACCACTTACACCACTACCATGTCCACCACCACCAAGGCCACCACCACCACTTCCACCACCATGTCCACCACCACCACATCCATCACCACATCCACCACCACCACGTCCACCAGCACCACATCCACCACCACCAATTCCACCACCATGTCCACCACCACCATGTCCACCACCACCACCACCATGTCCTCCACCACCACGTCCACCACTACCACATCCACCACCACCACGTCCAGCACCACCACATTCACCACCACATCCACCACCATGTCCACCACCACCACATCCACCACCACCATGTCACACACCACATCCACCACCACATCCACCACCACATCCACCACCACTAACACGTCGTCCACCACCACATCCACCACCACCACATCCACCACCACCACTTCCACCACCTCCTCTTCCACCACTACCATGTCTACCACCACCAAGGCCAACACCACCACTTCCACCACCACGTCCACCACCATGTCCACCACCACATCCACTACCACATCCACCACCACACTGTCCACCACCATGTCCACACTCATCACCACATACACTACCATGTCCACCACCACCCTGTCCACCACCACCACGTCCATCACCAATTCTACCACCACGTCCACCACCACCATGTCCTCCACCACCACATCCACCACAACCACATCCACCACCACCACATCGACCACCACCACATCCACCAGCACATCCACCACCATGTCCACCAGCACATCCACCACATCCACCACCACCACGTCCACCACCATGTCAACCACCACCATGTCCACCACCACCACATCCACTACGTCCACCACCACCACATCCATCTTCACCACCACACCCACTAAGTCCACCACCACCACGTCTACCACCACCACCACCATGTCCACTACCACGTCCACTACCACCACATCCACCATCACCACCTCTACCACCACCATCTCCACCATGTCCACAACCACATCCAAGTCCACCACCATGTCCGCCACCACATCCACCACCACCATATCCACCACCACCACATCCACCACCACGTCCACTTCCATGTCCACCGCCACATCCACCACCATGTCCACCACAACCATGTCCACCACCACATCCCCCACCACCATGTCCACCACCACCACATCCAACACCACCATGTCCACCACCACATCCACCACCACCATGTTCACCACCACCACCATGTTCACCACCACCACCAAGTCCACCACCACCACCATGTCCACCACCACCACATCCACCACCATGTCTATCACCACACTGTCCACCACCATATCTACCACCATGCCCACCATCACATCCATTACCACCACATCCACCACCACCTTGTCCACCACCACGTCCACCACCATGTCCACCACCACGTCTACCACCAGCACATCCACCACCATGTCGACCACCACATCCACCACCACCACATCATCCTCCACCATGACCACCACTACCACGTCCACCACCACCACTTCCACCACCACCTTGTCCACCACCACCATGTCAACTACCACAACGCCCACCATATCACCCACCACCACCACATCCACCACCACCACATCCACAACCACCACGTCCACCACCACCACATCCATCACCACCACATTCACCATGTCCTCCACCACCACGATGTCCTCTACCACCACATCCACCACCACATCTATTACCAAGTCCACCACCAACACCACGTCCACCTCATCCACCACCACCACATCTACCACCACGTCCCCCACCACTACCACATCCACCACCATTGCGTCTACCACCATCGTGTCCACCACCAGCACATCAACCACCATATCCACTACCACCACATCCACCAGCACCACATCCACCACCACTACTTCTACCACCACCACTTCCACCACCACCACTTCCACCACCATGTCCACCATCACCACGTCCACCACCAGGTCCACCAACAGGTCCACCACTACCACATCCACCACCACCACGTCCACCACCACCACATTCACTACCACATCCACCACCATGTCCACCACCACCATATCTACCACCACCATGTCACACACCACATCCACCATCATGTCTACCACCACCACCACGTTGTCCACCACCACATCCACCACTTCCATCACCACCACTTCCACCACTACCATGTCCACCACCACCAAGGCCACCACCACCACTTCCACCACCATGTCCACCACCTCCACATCCACCACCACATCCACCACCACCACGTCCACCAGCACCACATCCACCACCACCACTTCCACCACCACCACTTCCACCACCACCACTTCCACCACCATGTCCACCACCACCATGTCCACCACCACCAGGTCCACCACTACCACATCCACCACCACCACGTCCACCACCACCACATTCACCACCACATCCACCACCATGTCCACCACCACCACATCCACCACCACCACGTCACACACCACGTCCACCACCACGTCCACCACCACCAACACGTTGTCCACCACCACATCCACCACCACCACATCTACCACCACCACTTCCACCACCTCCACTTCCACCACTACCATGTCCACCACCACCAAGGCCACCACCACCACTTCCACTACCACATCCACCACCATGTCCACCACCACCACATCTACCACCACCACATCCACCACCATGTCCACCACCACGTCCACTACCACATCCACCACCACACTGTCCACCACCATGTCCACACCCACCACCACATACACTACCATGTCCACCACCACACTGTCCACCACCACCACGTCAATCACCATTTCTACCACCACGTCCACCACCACCATGTCCTCCACCACCACGTCCACCACTACCACATCCACCACCACCACATCCACCACCACCACGTCCACCAGCACATCCACCAACATGTCCACCAGCACATCCACCACATCCACCACCACCACGTCCACCTCCATGTCAACCACCACCATGTCCACCACCACATCCACTACAACCATCACCACCACATCTACCACAATATCCGCCACCACCATGTCCATCACCACATCCATCACCACGTCCATCACCACCACCATGCCCACTAAGTACACCACCACCACGTCCACCACCACCACCATGTCCACTACCACGTCCACTACCACCACATCCACCATCACCACCTCCATCACCACCACCTCCACCATGTCCACCACCACATCACCACCACCACGTCCATCACCACCACATCCATCACCACCACCACATCCACAACCACCATGTCCACTACCACATCCACCACCACGTTCACCACGTCCACCACATCCACCACCGCCACCTCAACCACGACGTCCACAACCACCACCACGTCCACAACGTCCACCACCACGTCCACCACAACCATATCCACCACCATGTCCACCCCCACCTCGTCCACTACATGTCCATCACCACGTCCACCACAACCACATCCATGTCCACTACCACCACCATGTCCACCACCACCACATCCACCACCACCGTGTCCACTACCACCATTTCCACCTCCACGTCCACCACCACCACCACCATGTACACCACCACCACCTCCACCACCTCCACCTCCACCACCATGTCCACCACCACCACCACATCTAAAACCACCACCACGTCCACCACCACATCCACCATGTCAACCATGTCCACCAACACCACATCCACCACCACGTCCACCACCATGTCCACCACCACGTCTACCACAACCACATCCATGTCCACCATGACCACCACGTCCACCACCACCACCACATCCACTACCACCACCACCTCGTCCACCACCACCATGTCCACCACCACCACGTCCACCACTACCACGTCCACCACCATGTCCACCACCATACTGTCCACCACCACATCTACCACCACGCCCACCACCACATCCACCACCACCTTGTCCACCACCACGTCCACCACCACGTCCACCACCACATCTACCACCAGCACATCACCACCGCCACCATGTCGACCACCACATCCATCACTACCACGTCATCCTCCACCATGACCACCACCACCACATCCACCACCACCACCTCCACTACCACCAGCACATCCACCACCACCATGTCAACTACCACAACACCCACCATGTCCACCACCATGTCCACCACCACCACGTCCACAACCACCACATCCACCACCACCACATCCACCACCACCACATCCACCATGTCCTCCACCACCACGACGTCTACCACCACCACATACACCACAACATCTACTACCACATCTACCACCAATACCACATCCACCACCACCACATCCACCACCACGTCTACCACCACCACCACATCCACCACCACTGTGTCCACCACCACCGCATCCACCACCACATCCACCACCACATCCACCACCACCACATCCACCACCACCACTTCCACCACCACCATATCCACCACCATGTCCATCACCACCATGACCATCACCACCAGGTCCACCAACAGGTCCACCACTACCATGTCCACCACCACAACGTCCACCACCACCACGTCCACCACCACCACGTCCACCACCATATCCACCACCATGTCCACCACCACCACATCCACCACCACCACATCACACACCACGTCCACCACCACATCTACCACCACTACCACGTCATCCACATCCACCACCACCACTTCCATCACCACCACTTCCACCACTACCATGTCCACCACCACCACATCTACCACCACAACCACATCCACCACCACGTCCACCACCACTTTGTCCACCACCACATCCACTACCACACTGTCCACCACCATGTCCATGCCCGCCACCACATATGCTACCATGTCTACCACCACCCCGTCCACCACCACCACATCCATCACCATTTCTACCACCATGTCCACCACCATGTCCTCCACCACCACATCCACCACTACCACATCCACTACCACCACATCCAACACCTCCACATCCACCACCACATCCAACACCACCACATCCACCACCACGTCCACCACCTCCACCACCACCATCTCCACCACCACCACATCCACCACCACCACATCCACCACCACAACCACATCCACCACGTTCACCACCACCACGTCCACCACAACCACGTCCACCGCCACCACGTCCACCATGTCAACCACCACCATGTCCACCACCACCACATCCACCACCACCACATCCAGTACGTCCACCACCACCACATCTACCACCATATCCACCACCACCATGTCCACCACCACATCCATCACCACATTGTTGGACTTGGCCCTTTTTGCAGGGTCATCCCTAACCTTTTTGCCTTCCTCCTGTATTTTTTCTGACCTGGTGTTGGCTGTTTTATGACTCTGGGCACCTTACCACTGCTGACCAGTGCTAAGGTGCATATGCTCTCCCTATGGTAAAATGTATACATTGATTGACTTCCATGTTTGGCTTATTTGGTTTACTATCAGTCTCTAGTAGAGTGCACCAGGGGTGCCAAGGGCTTATATATCCAAATGCTGCTAGTGGGCGTGCAGCACTGGTTGTGCCACCCACAGAAGCAGCCTGGTAAGGTCTGCCATTGCAGAACCTGCATGCGGTCTGGTACTGTCATGCTGACTGGGCAAGTGTCCCCACTTGCCAGTCCCTAAACCTTCCCTTACCTTCAAGTTAGTCACCCCTAAGGTAGGCCCTAGGGCAGGGTGCATTGTAAGGATAAGGTAGGACATGCCCGGAGGTGTGTGGCATGTCCTAATAGTGAATTACAGCCATTTTCGTTTTTCACTATTGAAGGCTACCTGCTCTCCATAGGCCAGAATGGGCTGCTTGAATTACTACACGCTGTAATCCCAGTGGACTCAGAGAGCATGGTAGAAAGTCAAGTTTAGTATGCCTGAACTCAGAATAATAAAATACTTCTTTTAGTAAAGTTTATTTTAATATCCTGTGTTTGTAAATACTACTTTTAGAAAGTTAGTATTTACTGACCTGGCCATTTCAGTCCGCCTCTGCTGTGTGTGTGTGTTCTGCCTAGTAACAGTAAAGGAGCAGGGCTGGGGAATTCCAGGAGACAGGCTGGCTGCCAGGTGGTGGGTAGAGAGATTACACCAGGATGGGTGGGAGGAGTACACCTTTGACTCTGAATAGACCTGTGCTCTGCCACCACAATGCCGGCTCCGCCCCCTGTGCAGCGGCTGATGTCTCTGCCCTGCTGCTGAAAGGAAAGAGCAGAGTCACTACAACAAAGTGCTCCAAAACTGGACCGAGCCAGGCCCAGGCCCCCTGGCGACAAAGAACAAAAGAATTGTGCTATAAAAGAAGGAGCCCTGCTCCTAAGAAATCAGATCCTGATTGAACCACGAAGGAACTCTGCCTGACTAGAAGGACCTGGAAGAAGCTGAAGGAGGAGTAACTTTCCCTGACCTGGGGGATTGGCCTGCAGTTGGTGCCTTGCTGAGAAAGGAGAGGAAAAGACTGAAAGAGACTTTGCACTTTGTTCTTCAACTATCTCCAAGGGCTTGGAAGTAGAGCTTGCCCCCTGAACTGAGTCCCAGGACCATTGGACTCATCTGCCTACAATAATTGAGTTGCCTGGACGATCTGTGCTTGTTTCCCGCTGGATTTGGCCCCAGTACGCCTCGTACACCATCCGCCGCGAAGCCGTGTCTTTGACGCCCGGCACCGTGCGTCTACGCTGATCCAAAAGCGTTAGTACGCGCCGTATCCCTCCCGGCCGCATTGCACCTAACCTTCCCCGCCGATTCGAGACGTACATCACTGGCTGCCGAACCCTGTACGCCGGACCCAAGCTCCATCGACCCGCAGGTACGGTCCGTACGCTGCTAATGTACTGCACCGTGCCGTACTCAGAGCCAAGAAGCCGCAGTACGCTGATCCTCCCCGTACGCTGTACGGCGCCGAGAAGTGTCGCCGCCTATCCGCATCGAAGGTACGGCTCAAACGCCAAACGCCACGGACTCTGCAAGCTGATCCGGGCCATCCGCACGTATCCCTGAATGTCCCGTACCAACGCCGCGTCCCGACGCCGCGACCCGACCTGCACCTGAATACGCTGCCGAACTACGACCCGGACCCATCAACTTGTCCCGCACTGTCCGTCGCGGACCCCACGAACTTGAGGTACTTTGTTCTGTTCGCACCGCAGCGTGCGCGTCACGGACCCCGGAGTCCGCACCGATTGTTTGACTCGTACTCTCCTTATTTTTAATGCGGACGAGTCGCACATCCAGGTACGAGCCGTACAAAGCCTGAAAAGAAGCAGAATTGAGTAAAAGAAGCCTATTTTTGCATTTTAAGCCTTTTGACAAGAACATTGAACTTTAAAATAATACTGTGGTCATTTCTAATCGTTATTCTGGTCTTGTGCTAAGCCTTATAGAAAGAAACCTATTTTTGATATAACCTTGACTGGTGTCCATTTGTGGTGTGTCATTGCATTACTGTATGTGTTCACAAATGCTTAACCTATGACGCCCTGAGAATAGTCTTGACTGCTTGCGCCACACTACCTAAAGGGTGAGCAGAGGTTATTTGAAAGGGTGATCCCCTTACTCTGACTTAGAATTGAGAGTCCCTGCTTGTCGCAAGTGCATACCTGTGCCAACTAGAGACCCCCATTTCTAACACACGTCCTCCACCATGTCCATCTCCACCACCACAATGTCCACCACTACCACATCCACCACCAACACCATGTCCACCACCACATCCACTACCACCATGTCCACCACCACCACCACCTCCACCACCACCACCTCCACCATGTCCACCCCCATATCCACCACTACCACGTCCACCACCACCACATCCATCACCACCCCCACCACATCCACCACCACCACATCCACAACCATGTTCACCACCACCATGTCCACCACCACCACATCTACCACTGCCATCTCAACCACCACGTCCACAACCACTACCACATCCACCACCACGTCCACCACCACATCCACCACCACGTCCACCACCACCACATCCACCACCATGTCCACCACCACGTTTACCACCATGTCCACCACCATGTCCACCACAACCACATCCATGTACACCACCACCACCACGTCTACCACTACTACATCCACCACCATAGTGTCCACCACCACCACATCCACCACCATGTCCACCACCACGTCCACCACCATGTCCACCACCATGTCCACCACCGCCACATCCACCACCACCACGTCCACCACCACCATGTCCTCCACCACCACCATGTCCTCCACCACGTCCACCACCACCACATCCACCACCACCACATCCACCACCACCACATCCACCACCATCATGTCCACCACCATGTCCACCACCACATCCACCACCATCATGTCCACCACCACGACCTCATCCACCACCCCTACCACGTCCACCACCACCACATCCACCACCATGTCCACCACCACACTGTCCACCACCACATCTACCACCACGCCCACTACCACATCCACCACCACCACATCCACCACCACCTTGTCCACCACCACATCCACTACCACGTCCACCACCATGTCCACCACATCTACCACCAGCACATCCACCACCACCACCATGTCGACCACCATGTCGACCACCAAGTCCACCACCCCCATGTCACCCACCACCATGACCACCACCACCACGTCTACCTCCATGTCCACCACCACCACCACGTCTACTAAGTCCACAACCATCATGTCCACCACCACCACCACCACATCCACCACTACCATGTCCACCACCACCACCATGTACACCACCACGTCCACTACCACCACCACGTCCATCAACTCCACCACTACCACCTCCACCACCACATCCACCACCACCACATCCACCACCATCACATCCATCACCACAACCACATCCACCACCACCATGTTCACCACCACCACGTCCACCAGCATGTCCACCACAACCACGTCCACCACCACCACGTCCACCACCGTCATGTCAACCACCACCATGTCCACCACCACCACATCCACCACCACCATGTCCACCACCACCACATCCCCTACGTCCACCACCACCACCACATCTACCACCATATCCACCACCACCATGTCCACCACCACATCCATCACCACATCCTCTACCACCTCCACCTCCATGTCCACCACCACCACCATGTCCACTAAGTCCACCACCATCTTGTCCACCACCATCACCACATCCACCACCACCACCACCACCATGTCCACCACCACCATGTCCACCACCACATCCACCACCTCCACCACCATGTCCACCACCACCAACACGTCCACCACCACCACCACATCCACCATGTCCACCACCACCACATCCACCATCATGTCCACCACCACCACGTCCACCATGTCCACAACCACATCCACCACAACCACATCCATATCCACCACCATGTCCACCACCACCACATCCCCTACGTCCACCACCACCACCACATCTACCACCATATCCACCACCACCATGTCCACCACCACATCCATCACCACATCCTCTACCACCTCCACCTCCATGTCCACCACCACCACCATGTCCACTAAGTCCACCACCATCTTGTCCACCACCATCACCACATCCACCACCACCATGTCCACCACCACCATGTCCACCACCACATCCACCACCTCCACCACCATGTCCACCACCACCAACACGTCCATCACCACCACCACATCCACCATGTCCACCTCGTCCACCACCACCACATCCATCATGTCCACCACCACCACGTCCACCATGTCCACAACCACATCCACCACAACCACATCCATATCCACCACCATATCCACCACCATGTCCACCACCACCACGTTTACCACCATGTCCACCACCATGTCCACCACAACCACATCCACCACCACCACCACGTCTACCACCACCACATCCACCACTACAGTGTCCACCACCACCACATCCACCACCATGTCCACCACCACATCCACCACCATGTCCACCACCACCATGTCCACCACCATGTCCACCACCGCCACATCCACCACCACCACGTCCACCCCCACCATGTCCTCCACCACCACCATGTCCTCCACCACGTCCACCACCACCACATCCACCACCACCACATCCACCACCACCACATCCACCACCATCACGTCCACCACCATGCCCACCACCACATCCACCACCATCATGTCCACCACCACGACCTCATCCACCACCACCACCACGTCCGCCACCATCACATCCACCACCATGTCCACCACCACACTGTCCACCACCACATCTACCACCACGCCCACTACCACGTCCACCACCACCACATCCACCACCACATTGTCCACCACCACATCCACTACCACGTCCACCACCATGTCCACCACCACATCTACCACCAGCACATCCACCACCACCACCACCACCATGTCGACCACCATGTCGACCACCAAGTCCACCACCCCCATGTCACCCACCACCATGACCACCACCACCACGTCCACCTCCATGTCCACCACCACCACCACGTCCACTAAGTCCACCACCATCATGTCCACCACCACCACCACCACATCCACCACTACCATGTCCACCACCACCACCATGTACACCACCACGTCCACTACCACCACCACGTCCACCAACTCCACCACTACCACCTCCACCACCATGTCCACCACCACCACATCCACCACCACCACATCCATCACCACAACCACATCCACCACCACAACCACATCCACCACCACCACGTCCACCAGCACCACATCCACCACCACCACTTCTACCACCACCACTTCCACCACCATGTCCATCACCACATTGTTGGACTTGGCCCTTTTTGCAGGGTCATCCCTAACCTTTTTGCCTTCCTCCTGTATTTTTTCTGACCTGGTGTTGGCTGTTTTATGACTCTGGGCACCTTACCACTGCTGACCAGTGCTAAGGTGCATATGCTCTCCCTATGGTAAAATGTATACATTGATTGACTTCCATGTTTGGCTTATTTGGTTTACTATCAGTCTCTAGTAGAGTGCACCAGGGGTGCCAAGGGCTTATATATCCAAATGCTGCTAGTGGGCGTGCAGCACTGGTTGTGCCACCCACAGAAGCAGCCTGGTAAAATGTGTCTAAGGTCTGCCATTGCAGAACCTGCATGCGGTCTGGTACTGTCATGCTGACTGGGCAAGTGTCCCCACTTGCCAGTCCCTAAACCTTCCCTTACCTTCAAGTTAGTCACCCCTAAGGTAGGCCCTAGGGCAGGGTGCATTGTAAGGATAAGGTAGGACATGCCCGGAGGTGTGTGGCATGTCCTAATAGTGAATTACAGCCATTTTCGTTTTTCACTATTGAAGGCTACCTGCTCTCCATAGGCCAGAATGGGCTGCTTGAATTACTACACGCTGTAATCCCAGTGGACTCAGAGAGCATGGTAGAAAGTCAAGTTTAGTATGCCTGAACTCAGAATAATAAAATACTTCTTTTAGTAAAGTTTATTTTAATATCCTGTGTTTGTAAATACTACTTTTAGAAAGTTAGTATTTACTGACCTGGCCATTTCAGTCCGCCTCTGCTGTGTGTGTGTGTTCTGCCTAGTAACAGTAAAGGAGCAGGGCTGGGGAATTCCAGGAGACAGGCTGGCTGCCAGGTGGTGGGTAGAGAGATTACACCAGGATGGGTGGGAGGAGTACACCTTTGACTCTGAATAGACCTGTGCTCTGCCACCACAATGCCGGCTCCGCCCCCTGTGCAGCGGCTGATGTCTCTGCCCTGCTGCTGAAAGGAAAGAGCAGAGTCACTACAACAAAGTGCTCCAAAACTGGACCGAGCCAGGCCCAGGCCCCCTGGCGACAAAGAACAAAAGAATTGTGCTATAAAAGAAGGAGCCCTGCTCCTAAGAAATCAGATCCTGATTGAACCACGAAGGAACTCTGCCTGACTAGAAGGACCTGGAAGAAGCTGAAGGAGGAGTAACTTTCCCTGACCTGGGGGATTGGCCTGCAGTTGGTGCCTTGCTGAGAAAGGAGAGGAAAAGACTGAAAGAGACTTTGCACTTTGTTCTTCAACTATCTCCAAGGGCTTGGAAGTAGAGCTTGCCCCCTGAACTGAGTCCCAGGACCATTGGACTCATCTGCCTACAATAATTGAGTTGCCTGGACGATCTGTGCTTGTTTCCCGCTGGATTTGGCCCCAGTACGCCTCGTACACCATCCGCCGCGAAGCCGTGTCTTTGACGCCCGGCACCGTGCGTCTACGCTGATCCAAAAGCGTTAGTACGCGCCGTATCCCTCCCGGCCGCATTGCACCTAACCTTCCCCGCCGATTCGAGACGTACATCACTGGCTGCCGAACCCTGTACGCCGGACCCAAGCTCCATCGACCCGCAGGTACGGTCCGTACGCTGCTAATGTACTGCACCGTGCCGTACTCAGAGCCAAGAAGCCACAGTACGCTGATCCTCCCCGTACGCTGTACGGCGCCGAGAAGTGTCGCCGCCTATCCGCATCGAAGGTACGGCTCAAACGCCAAACGCCACGGACTCTGCAAGCTGATCCGGGCCATCCGCACGTATCCCTGAATGTCCCGTACCAACGCCGCGTCCCGACGCCGCGACCCGACCTGCACCTGAATACGCTGCCGAACTACGACCCGGACCCATCAACTTGTCCCGCACTGTCCGTCGCGGACCCCACGAACTTGAGGTACTTTGTTCTGTTCGCACCGCAGCGTGCGCGTCACGGACCCCGGAGTCCGCACCGATTGTTTGACTCGTACTCTCCTTATTTTTAATGCGGACGAGTCGCACATCCAGGTACGAGCCGTACAAAGCCTGAAAAGAAGCAGAATTGAGTAAAAGAAGCCTATTTTTGCATTTTAAGCCTTTTGACAAGAACATTGAACTTTAAAATAATACTGTGGTCATTTCTAATCGTTATTCTGGTCTTGTGCTAAGCCTTATAGAAAGAAACCTATTTTTGATATAACCTTGACTGGTGTCCATTTGTGGTGTGTCATTGCATTACTGTATGTGTTCACAAATGCTTAACCTATGACGCCCTGAGAATAGTCTTGACTGCTTGCGCCACACTACCTAAAGGGTGAGCAGAGGTTATTTGAAAGGGTGATCCCCTTACTCTGACTTAGAATTGAGAGTCCCTGCTTGTCGCAAGTGCATACCTGTGCCAACTAGAGACCCCCATTTCTAACACACGTCCTCCACCATGTCCATCTCCACCACCACAATGTCCACCACTACCACATCCACCACCAACACCATGTCCACCACCACATCCACTACCACCATGTCCACCACCACCACCACCTCCACCACCACCACCTCCACCATGTCCACCCCCATATCCACCACTACCACGTCCACCACCACCACATCCATCACCACCCCCACCACATCCACCACCACCACATCCACAACCATGTTCACCACCACCATGTCCACCACCACCACATCTACCACTGCCATCTCAACCACCACGTCCACAACCACTACCACATCCACCACCACGTCCACCACCACATCCACCACCACGTCCACCACCACCACATCCACCACCATGTCCACCACCACGTTTACCACCATGTCCACCACCATGTCCACCACAACCACATCCATGTACACCACCACCACCACGTCTACCACTACTACATCCACCACCATAGTGTCCACCACCACCACATCCACCACCATGTCCACCACCACGTCCACCACCATGTCCACCACCATGTCCACCACCGCCACATCCACCACCACCACGTCCACCACCACCATGTCCTCCACCACCACCATGTCCTCCACCACGTCCACCACCACCACATCCACCACCACCACATCCACCACCACCACATCCACCACCATCATGTCCACCACCATGTCCACCACCACATCCACCACCATCATGTCCACCACCACGACCTCATCCACCACCCCTACCACGTCCACCACCACCACATCCACCACCATGTCCACCACCACACTGTCCACCACCACATCTACCACCACGCCCACTACCACATCCACCACCACCACATCCACCACCACCTTGTCCACCACCACATCCACTACCACGTCCACCACCATGTCCACCACATCTACCACCAGCACATCCACCACCACCACCATGTCGACCACCATGTCGACCACCAAGTCCACCACCCCCATGTCACCCACCACCATGACCACCACCACCACGTCTACCTCCATGTCCACCACCACCACCACGTCTACTAAGTCCACAACCATCATGTCCACCACCACCACCACCACATCCACCACTACCATGTCCACCACCACCACCATGTACACCACCACGTCCACTACCACCACCACGTCCATCAACTCCACCACTACCACCTCCACCACCACATCCACCACCACCACATCCACCACCATCACATCCATCACCACAACCACATCCACCACCACCATGTTCACCACCACCACGTCCACCAGCATGTCCACCACAACCACGTCCACCACCACCACGTCCACCACCGTCATGTCAACCACCACCATGTCCACCACCACCACATCCACCACCACCATGTCCACCACCACCACATCCCCTACGTCCACCACCACCACCACATCTACCACCATATCCACCACCACCATGTCCACCACCACATCCATCACCACATCCTCTACCACCTCCACCTCCATGTCCACCACCACCACCATGTCCACTAAGTCCACCACCATCTTGTCCACCACCATCACCACATCCACCACCACCACCACCACCATGTCCACCACCACCATGTCCACCACCACATCCACCACCTCCACCACCATGTCCACCACC
Source organism: Triturus cristatus (assembly GCF_964204655.1). Classification (NCBI taxonomy): domain Eukaryota; kingdom Metazoa; phylum Chordata; class Amphibia; order Caudata; family Salamandridae; genus Triturus; species Triturus cristatus. The sequence continues at coordinate 871,369,016 of NC_140579.1, read as the reverse complement.
ACCAACACGTCCACCACCACCACCACATCCACCATGTCCACCACCACCACATCCACCATCATGTCCACCACCACCACGTCCACCATGTCCACAACCACATCCACCACAACCACATCCATATCCACCACCATGTCCACCACCACCACATCCCCTACGTCCACCACCACCACCACATCTACCACCATATCCACCACCACCATGTCCACCACCACATCCATCACCACATCCTCTACCACCTCCACCTCCATGTCCACCACCACCACCATGTCCACTAAGTCCACCACCATCTTGTCCACCACCATCACCACATCCACCACCACCATGTCCACCACCACCATGTCCACCACCACATCCACCACCTCCACCACCATGTCCACCACCACCAACACGTCCATCACCACCACCACATCCACCATGTCCACCTCGTCCACCACCACCACATCCATCATGTCCACCACCACCACGTCCACCATGTCCACAACCACATCCACCACAACCACATCCATATCCACCACCATATCCACCACCATGTCCACCACCACCACGTTTACCACCATGTCCACCACCATGTCCACCACAACCACATCCACCACCACCACCACGTCTACCACCACCACATCCACCACTACAGTGTCCACCACCACCACATCCACCACCATGTCCACCACCACATCCACCACCATGTCCACCACCACCATGTCCACCACCATGTCCACCACCGCCACATCCACCACCACCACGTCCACCCCCACCATGTCCTCCACCACCACCATGTCCTCCACCACGTCCACCACCACCACATCCACCACCACCACATCCACCACCACCACATCCACCACCATCACGTCCACCACCATGCCCACCACCACATCCACCACCATCATGTCCACCACCACGACCTCATCCACCACCACCACCACGTCCGCCACCATCACATCCACCACCATGTCCACCACCACACTGTCCACCACCACATCTACCACCACGCCCACTACCACGTCCACCACCACCACATCCACCACCACATTGTCCACCACCACATCCACTACCACGTCCACCACCATGTCCACCACCACATCTACCACCAGCACATCCACCACCACCACCACCACCATGTCGACCACCATGTCGACCACCAAGTCCACCACCCCCATGTCACCCACCACCATGACCACCACCACCACGTCCACCTCCATGTCCACCACCACCACCACGTCCACTAAGTCCACCACCATCATGTCCACCACCACCACCACCACATCCACCACTACCATGTCCACCACCACCACCATGTACACCACCACGTCCACTACCACCACCACGTCCACCAACTCCACCACTACCACCTCCACCACCATGTCCACCACCACCACATCCACCACCACCACATCCATCACCACAACCACATCCACCACCACAACCACATCCACCACCACCACGTCCACCAGCACCACATCCACCACCACCACTTCTACCACCACCACTTCCACCACCATGTCCACCACCACCATGTCCACCACCACCAGGTCCACCAACAGGTCCACCACATCCACCACCACCACGTCCACCACCACCACATTCACCACCACATCCACCACCATGTCCACCACATCCACCACCACCACGTCACACACCACGTCCACCACCACCAACACGTTGTCCACCACCACATCCACCACCACCACATCTACCACCACCACTTCCACCACCTCCACTTCCACCACTACCATGTCCACCACCACCAAGGCCACCACCACCACTTCCACTACCACATCCACCACCATGTCCACCACCACCACATCTACCACCACCACATCCACCACCATGTCCACCACCACGTCCACTACCACATTCACCACCACACTGTCCACCACCATGTCCACACCCACCACCACATACACTACCATGTCCACTACCACACTGTCCACCACCACCACGTCCATCACCATTTCTACCACCACGTCCACCACCACCATGTCCTCCACCACCACGTCCACCACTACCACATCCACCACCACCACATCTACCACCACCACGTCTACCAGCACATCCACCAACATGTCCACCAGCACATCCACCACATCCACCACCACCACGTCCACCACCATGTCAACCACCACCATGTCCACCACCACATCCACTACAACCATCACCACCACATCTACCACAATATCCACCACCACCATGTCCATCACCACATCCATCACCACGTCCATCACCACTACCATGCCCACTAAGTACACCACCACCACGTCCACCACCACCACCGGGTCCACTACCACGTCCACTACCACCACATCCACCATCACCACCTCCATCACCACCACCTCCACCATGTCCACCACCACCACGTCCATCACCACCACATCCATCACCACCACCACATCCACAACCACCATGTCCACTACCACATCCACCACCACGTTCACCACGTCCACCACATCCACCACCGCCACCTCAACCACCACGTCCACAACCACCACCACGTCCACAACGTCCACCACCACGTCCACCACAACCATATCCACCACCATGTCCACCCCCACCACGTCCACTACATGTCCATCACCACGTCCACCACAACCACATCCATGTCCACTACCACCACCATGTCCACCACCACCACATCCACCACCACCGTGTCCACTACCACCATTTCCACCTCCACGTCCACCACCACCACAACCATGTACACCACCACCACCTCCACCACCACCACCTCCACCACCATGTCCACCACCACCACCACCACCACATCTAAAACCACCACTACGTCCACCACCACATCCACCATGTCAACCATGTCCACCAACACCACATCCACCACCACGTCCACCACCATGTCCACCACCACGTCTACCACAACCACATCCATGTCCACCATGACCACCACGTCCACCACCACCACCACATCCACTACCACCACCACCTCGTCCACCACCACCATGTCCACCACCACCACGTCCACCACTACCACGTCCACCACCATGTCCACCACCATACTGTCCACCACCACATCTACCACCATGCCCACCACCACATCCACCACCACCTTGTCCACCACCACGTCCACCACCACGTCCACCACCATATCTACCACCAGCACATCACCACCGCCACCATGTCGACCACCACATCCATCACTACCACGTCATCCTCCACCATGACCACCACCACCACATCCACCACCACCACCTCCACTACCACCAGCACATCCACCACCACCATGTCAACTACCACAACACCCACCATGTCCACCACCACCACCACGTCCACTAAGTCCACCACCATCATGTCCACCACCACCACCACCACATCCACCACTACCATGTCCACCACCACCACCATGTACACCACCACGTCCACTACCACCACCACGTCCACCAACTCCACCACTACCACCTCCACCACCATGTCCACCACCACCACATCCACCACCACCACATCCATCACCACAACCACATCCACCACCACAACCACATCCACCACCACCACGTCCACCAGCACCACATCCACCACCACCACTTCTACCACCACCACTTCCACCACCATGTCCACCACCACCATGTCCACCACCACCAGGTCCACCAACAGGTCCACCACTACCACATCCACCACCACCACGTCCACCACCACCACATTCACCACCACATCCACCACCATGTCCACCACCACCACATCCACCACCACCACGTCACACACCACGTCCACCACCACCAACACGTTGTCCACCACCACATCCACCACCACCACATCTACCACCACCACTTCCACCACCTCCACTTCCACCACTACCATGTCCACCACCACCAAGGCCACCACCACCACTTCCACTACCACATCCACCACCATGTCCACCACCACCACATCTACCACCACCACATCCACCACCATGTCCACCACCACGTCCACTACCACATTCACCACCACACTGTCCACCACCATGTCCACACCCACCACCACATACACTACCATGTCCACTACCACACTGTCCACCACCACCACGTCCATCACCATTTCTACCACCACGTCCACCACCACCATGTCCTCCACCACCACGTCCACCACTACCACATCCACCACCACCACATCTACCACCACCACGTCTACCAGCACATCCACCAACATGTCCACCAGCACATCCACCACATCCACCACCACCACGTCCACCACCATGTCAACCACCACCATGTCCACCACCACATCCACTACAACCATCACCACCACATCTACCACAATATCCACCACCACCATGTCCATCACCACATCCATCACCACGTCCATCACCACTACCATGCCCACTAAGTACACCACCACCACGTCCACCACCACCACCGGGTCCACTACCACGTCCACTACCACCACATCCACCATCACCACCTCCATCACCACCACCTCCACCATGTCCACCACCACCACGTCCATCACCACCACATCCATCACCACCACCACATCCACAACCACCATGTCCACTACCACATCCACCACCACGTTCACCACGTCCACCACATCCACCACCGCCACCTCAACCACCACGTCCACAACCACCACCACGTCCACAACGTCCACCACCACGTCCACCACAACCATATCCACCACCATGTCCACCCCCACCACGTCCACTACATGTCCATCACCACGTCCACCACAACCACATCCATGTCCACTACCACCACCATGTCCACCACCACCACATCCACCACCACCGTGTCCACTACCACCATTTCCACCTCCACGTCCACCACCACCACAACCATGTACACCACCACCACCTCCACCACCACCACCTCCACCACCATGTCCACCACCACCACCACCACCACATCTAAAACCACCACTACGTCCACCACCACATCCACCATGTCAACCATGTCCACCAACACCACATCCACCACCACGTCCACCACCATGTCCACCACCACGTCTACCACAACCACATCCATGTCCACCATGACCACCACGTCCACCACCACCACCACATCCACTACCACCACCACCTCGTCCACCACCACCATGTCCACCACCACCACGTCCACCACTACCACGTCCACCACCATGTCCACCACCATACTGTCCACCACCACATCTACCACCATGCCCACCACCACATCCACCACCACCTTGTCCACCACCACGTCCACCACCACGTCCACCACCATATCTACCACCAGCACATCACCACCGCCACCATGTCGACCACCACATCCATCACTACCACGTCATCCTCCACCATGACCACCACCACCACATCCACCACCACCACCTCCACTACCACCAGCACATCCACCACCACCATGTCAACTACCACAACACCCACCATGTCCACCACCACCACCACGTCCACTAAGTCCACCACCATCATGTCCACCACCACCACCACCACATCCACCACTACCATGTCCACCACCACCACCATGTACACCACCACGTCCACTACCACCACCACGTCCACCAACTCCACCACTACCACCTCCACCACCATGTCCACCACCACCACATCCACCACCACCACATCCATCACCACAACCACATCCACCACCACAACCACATCCACCACCACCACGTCCACCAGCACCACATCCACCACCACCACTTCTACCACCACCACTTCCACCACCATGTCCACCACCACCATGTCCACCACCACCAGGTCCACCAACAGGTCCACCACTACCACATCCACCACCACCACGTCCACCACCACCACATTCACCACCACATCCACCACCATGTCCACCACCACCACATCCACCACCACCACGTCACACACCACGTCCACCACCACCAACACGTTGTCCACCACCACATCCACCACCACCACATCTACCACCACCACTTCCACCACCTCCACTTCCACCACTACCATGTCCACCACCACCAAGGCCACCACCACCACTTCCACTACCACATCCACCACCATGTCCACCACCACCACATCTACCACCACCACATCCACCACCATGTCCACCACCACGTCCACTACCACATTCACCACCACACTGTCCACCACCATGTCCACACCCACCACCACATACACTACCATGTCCACTACCACACTGTCCACCACCACCACGTCCATCACCATTTCTACCACCACGTCCACCACCACCATGTCCTCCACCACCACGTCCACCACTACCACATCCACCACCACCACATCTACCACCACCACGTCTACCAGCACATCCACCAACATGTCCACCAGCACATCCACCACATCCACCACCACCACGTCCACCACCATGTCAACCACCACCATGTCCACCACCACATCCACTACAACCATCACCACCACATCTACCACAATATCCACCACCACCATGTCCATCACCACATCCATCACCACGTCCATCACCACTACCATGCCCACTAAGTACACCACCACCACGTCCACCACCACCACCGTGTCCACTACCACGTCCACTACCACCACATCCACCATCACCACCTCCATCACCACCACCACCACGTCCATCACCACCACATCCATCACCACCACCACATCCACAACCACCATGTCCACTACCACATCCACCACCACGTTCACCACGTCCACCACATCCACCACCGCCACCTCAACCACCACGTCCACAACCACCACCACGTCCACAACGTCCACCACCACGTCCACCACAACCATATCCACCACCATGTCCACCCCCACCACGTCCACTACATGTCCATCACCACGTCCACCACAACCACATCCATGTCCACTACCACCACCATGTCCACCACCACCACATCCACCACCACCGTGTCCACTACCACCATTTCCACCTCCACGTCCACCACCACCACCTCCACCACCACCACCTCCACCACCATGTCCACCACCACCACCACATCTAAAACCACCACCACGTCCACCACCACATCCACCATGTCAACCATGTCCACCAACACCACATCCACCACCACGTCCACCACCATGTCCACCACCACGTCTACCACAACCACATCCATGTCCACCATGACCACCACGTCCACCACCACCACCACATCCACTACCACCACCACCTCGTCCACCACCACCATGTCCACCACCACCACGTCCACCACTACCACGTCCACCACCATGTCCACCACCATACTGTCCACCACCACATCTACCACCATGCCCACCACCACATCCACCACCACCTTGTCCACCACCACGTCCACCACCACGTCCACCACCATATCTACCACCAGCACATCACCACCGCCACCATGTCGACCACCACATCCATCACTACCACGTCATCCTCCACCATGACCACCACCACCACATCCACCACCACCACCTCCACTACCACCAGCACATCCACCACCACCATGTCAACTACCACAACACCCACCATGTCCACCACCATGTCCACCACCACCACGTCCACAACCACCACATCCACCACCACCACATCCACCACCACCACATCCACCATGTCCTCCACCACCACGACGTCTACCACCACCACATACACCACAACATCTACTACCACATCTATCACCAACACCACATCCACCACCACCACATCCACCACCACGTCTACCACCACCACCACATCCACCACCACTGTGTCCACCACCACCACATCCACCACCACATCCACCACCACATCCACCACCACCACATCCACCACATCCACCACCACCACTTCCACCACCACCATATCCACCACCATGTCCATCACCACCATGACCATCACCACCAGGTCCACCAACAGGTCCACCACTACCATGTCCACCACCACAACGTCCACCACCACCACGTCCACCACCACCACGTCCACCACCATATCCACCATCATGTCCACCACCACCACATCCACCACCACCACATCACACACCACGTCCACCACCACATCTACCACCACCACCACGTCGTCCACATCCACCACCACCACTTCCATCACCACCACTTCCACCACTACCATGTCCACCACCACCACATCCACCACCACAACCACATCCACCACCACGTCCACCACCACTTTGTCCACCACCATGTCCACCACCACATCCACTACCACACTGTCCACCACCATGTCCATGCCCGCCACCACATATGCTACCATGTCTACCACCACCCCGTCCACCACCACCACATCCATCACCATTTCTACCACCATGTCCACCACCATGTCCTCCACCACCACATCCACCACTACCACATCCACCACCACCACATCCAACACCACCACATCCACCACCATGTCCACCACCTCCACCACCACCATCTCCACCACCACCACATCCACCACCACCACATCCACCACCACAACCACATCCACCACGTTCACCACCACCACGTCCACCACAACCACGTCCACCGCCACCACGTCCACCATGTCAACCACCACCATGTCCACCACCACCACGTCCACCACCACCACATCCACCACCACCACATCCAGTACGTCCACCACCACCACATCTACCACCATATCCACCACCACCATGTCCACCACCACATCCATCACCACATTGTTGGACTTGGCCCTTTTTGCAGGGTCATCCCTAACCTTTTTGCCTTCCTCCTGTATTTTGTCTGACCTGGTGTTGGCTGTTTTATGACTCTGGGCACCTTACCACTGCTGACCAGTGCTAAGGTGCATATGCTCTCCCTATGGTAAAATGTATACATTGATTGACTTCCATGTTTGGCTTATTTGGTTTACTATCAGTCCCTAGTAGAGTGCACCAGGGGTGCCAAGGGCTTATATATCCAAATGCTGCTAGTGGGCGTGCAGCACTGGTTGTGCCACCCACAGAAGCAGCCTGGTAAAATGTGTCTAAGGTCTGCCATTGCAGAACCTGCATGCGGTCTGGTACTGTCATGCTGACTGGGCAAGTGTCCCCACTTGCCAGTCCCTAAACCTTCCCTTACCTTCAAGTTAGTCACCCCTAAGGTAGGCCCTAGGGCAGGGTGCATTGTAAGGATAAGGTAGGACATGCCCTGAGGTGTGTGGCATGTCCTAATAGTGAATTACAGCCATTTTCGTTTTTCACTATTGAAGGCTACCTGCTCTCCATAGGCCAGAATGGGCTGCTTGAATTACTACACGCTGTAATCCCAGTGGACTCAGAGAGCATGGTAGAAAGTCAAGTTTAGTATGCCTGAACTCAGAACAATAAAATACTTCTTTTAGTAAAGTTTATTTTAATATCCTGTGTTTGTAAATACTACTTTTAGAAAGTTAGTATTTACTGACCTGGCCATTTCAGTCCGCCTCTGCTGTGTGTGTGTGTTCTGCCTAGTAACAGTAAAGGAGCAGGGCTGGGGAATTCCAGGAGACAGGCTGGCTGCCAGGTGGTGGGTAGAGAGATTACACCAGGATGGGTGGGAGGAGTACACCTTTGACTCTGAATAGACCTGTGCTCTGCCACCACAATGCCGGCTCCGCCCCCTGTGCAGCGGCTGATGTCTCTGCCCTGCTGCTGAAAGGAAAGAGCAGAGTCACTACAACAAAGTGCTCCAAAACTGGACCGAGCCAGGCCCAGGCCCCCTGGCGACAAAGAACAAAAGAATTGTGCTATAAAAGAAGGAGCCCTGCTCCTAAGAAATCAGATCCTGATTGAACCACGAAGGAACTCTGCCTGACTAGAAGGACCTGGAAGAAGCTGAAGGAGGAGTAACTTTCCCTGACCTGGGGGATTGGCCTGCAGTTGGTGCCTTGCTGAGAAAGGAGAGGAAAAGACTGAAAGAGACTTTGCACTTTGTTCTTCAACTATCTCCAAGGGCTTGGAAGTAGAGCTTGCCCCCTGAACTGAGTCCCAGGACCATTGGACTCATCTGCCTACAATAATTGAGTTGCCTGGACGATCTGTGCTTGTTTCCCGCTGGATTTGGCCCCAGTACGCCTCGTACACCATCCGCCGCGAAGCCGTGTCTTTGACGCCCGGCACCGTGCGTCTACGCTGATCCAAAAGCGTTAGTACGCGCCGTATCCCTCCCGGCCGCATTGCACCTAACCTTCCCCGCCGATTCGAGACGTACATCACTGGCTGCCGAACCCTGTACGCCGGACCCAAGCTCCATCGACCTGCAGGTACGGTCCATACGCTGCTAATGTACTGCACCGTGCCGTACTCAGAGCCAAGAAGCCGCAGTACGCTGATCCTCCCCGTACGCTGTACGGCGCCGAGAAGTGTCGCCGCCTATCCGCATCGAAGGTACGGCTCAAACGCCAAACGCCACGGACTCTGCAAGCTGATCCGGGCCATCCGCACGTATCCCTGAAGGTCCCGTACCAACGCCGCGTCCCGACGCCGCGACCCGACCTGCACCTGAATACGCTGCCGAACTACTACCCGGACCCATCAACTTGTCCCGCACTGTCCGTCGCGGACCCCACGAACTTGAGGTACTTTGTTCTGTTCGCACCGCAGCGTGCGCGTCACGGACCCCGGAGTCCGCACCGATTGTTTGACTCGTACTCTCCTTATTTTTAATGCGGACGAGTCGCACATCCAGGTACGAACCGTACAAAGCCTGAAAAGAAGCAGAATTGAGTAAAAGAAGCCTATTTTTGCATTTTAAGCCTTTTGACAAGAACATTGAACTTTAAAATAATACTGTGGTCATTTCTAATCGTTATTCTGGTCTTGTGCTAAGCCTTATAGAAAGAAACCTATTTTTGATATAACCTTGACTGGTGTCCATTTGTGGTGTGTCATTGCATTACTGTATGTGTTCACAAATGCTTAACCTATGACGCCCTGAGAATAGTCTTGACTGCTTGCGCCACACTACCTAAAGGGTGAGCAGGGGTTATTTGAAAGGGTGATCCCCTTACTCTGACTTAGAATTGAGAGTCCCTGCTTGTCGCAAGTGCATACCTGTGCCAACTAGAGACCCCCATTTCTAACACACGTCCTCCACCATGTCCATCTCCACCACCACAATGTCCACCACTACCACATCCACCACCAACACCATGTCCACCACCACATCCACTACCACCATGTCCACCACCACCACCACCTCCACCACCACCACCACCTCCACCACCACCACCTCCACCATGTCCACCCCCATATCCACCACTACCACGTCCACCACCACCACATCCATCACCACCCCCACCACATCCACCACCACCACATCCACAACCATGTTCACCACCACCATGTCCACCACCACCACATCTACCACTGCCATCTCAACCACCACGTCCACAACCACTACCACATCCACCACCACGTCCACCACCACATCCACCACCACGTCCACCACCACCACATCCACCACCATGTCCACCACCACGTTTACCACCATGTCCACCACCATGTCCACCACAACCACATCCATGTACACCACCACCACCACGTCTACCACTACCACATCCACCACCATAGTGTCCACCACCACCACATCCACCACCATGTCCACCACCACGTCCACCACCATGTCCACCACCACCATGTCCACCACCATGTCCACCACCGCCACATCCACCACCACCACGTCCACCACCACCATGTCCTCCACCACCACCATGTCCTCCACCACGTCCACCACCACCACATCCACCACCACCACATCCACCACCATCATGTCCACCACCATGTCCACCACCACATCCACCACCATCATGTCCACCACCACGACCTCATCCACCACCCCTACCACGTCCACCACCACCACATCCACCACCATGTCCACCACCACACTGTCCACCACCACATCTACCACCACGCCCACTACCACATCCACCACCACCACATCCACCACCACCTTGTCCACCACCACATCCACTACCACGTCCACCACCATGTCCACCACATCTACCACCAGCACATCCACCACCACCACCATGTTGACCACCATGTCGACCACCAAGTCCACCACCACCACTTTCACCACCACCAGCACATCCAACACCACTATGTCAACTACCACAATGTCCACCACATCCACCACCACCATGTCCACATTCATCACCACGTCCACCACCACGTCCACCTCCATGTCCACCACCACCACCACATCCACTAAGTCCACCACCTCCATGTCCACCACCACCACCACATACACCAGCACCATTTCCACCACCACCATGTCCACCAACACCACCACATCCACCACCTCCACCACCACCACCTCCACCATGTCCACCACCACCACCACATCCACCACCACCACATCCACCACCACAACGTCCACCACCACCATGTCAACCACCACCATATCCACCACCACCACATCTACCACTACCATGTCAACCACCACCATGTCCACCACCACCACATCCACCACCACCATGTCCACCACCACCACATTCACTACGTCCACCAGCACCACCACATCACCACCATATCCATCACCACCATGTCCACCCCCACATCCATCACCACGTCCACCACCACATACACCTCCATGTCCACCACCACGACCACTAAGTCCACCACCACCATGTCCACCGCCTCCACCATCACGTCCACCACCACCACGTCCACCACCATGTCCACCACCACCACATCTACCACCACCACCTCCACCACCACCATGTCCTCCACCACCACCACATCCACCACCACCACGTCCATCACCACCACATCCATCACCACCACCACCACATCCACCACCATCACGTCCACAACCATGTCCACCACCACATCCACCACCACGTTCACCACCACCACCACCACGTCCACCACCACCACCACGTCCACCACCATGTCCACCACCACATCTACCACCACGTTTACCACCACCACCACATCCACCACCATGTCCACCACCACGTCCACCACCACCACATCCACCACTACGACCTCTACCTCCACCTCTACCACCATGTCCATGTCCACCACCACATCCACCACGCCCACCACCACCACCACCACCACATCCAGCATGATCACATCCATCACCACATCCACCACCACGTCCACCACCACCATGTTCTCCACCACGTCCACCACCACCACATCCACCACCACCACGTCCACTGCCACCATGTCCTCCACCACCATCATGTCCTCCACCATGTCCACCACCACATCCACCACCACATCCACCACCACCACATCCACCACCACAACATCCACCACCACGTCCACCACCATCACCACATCCACCACCACTGTGTCCACCACCACCGTGTCCACCACCACTGCATCCACCACCACATCCACAACCACAACATCCACCACATCCACCACCACCACTTCCACCAGCACCACATCCACCACCATGTCCATCACCACTATGACCACCACCACCAGGTCCACCACTACCACGCCCACCACCACCACGCCCACCACCACCACGCCCACCACCACCACCACCACGTCCACCACCATATCCACCACCATGTCCACCACCACCACATCCACCACCACCACATCACACACCACGTCCACCACCACATCTACCACCACCACCACGTCGTCCACATCCACCACTTCCATCACCACCACTTCCACCACTACCATGTCCACCACCACCAAGGCCACCACCATGTCCACCACCATAACCACCACCATGTCCACCACCACCACATCCACCACCACAACCACATCCACCACCACATCCACCACCCCTTTGTCCACCACCATGTCCACCACCACATCCACTACCACACTGTCCACCACCATGTCCGTGCCCTCCACCACATATACTACCATGTCTACCACCACCCTGTCTACCACCACCACGTCCATCACCATTTCAACTACCACGTCCACCACCATGTCCTCCACCACCACGTCCACCACTACCACATCCACCACCACCACGTCCACCACCACCACATCCACCACCACATCCACCACCTCCACCACCACCACATCCACCACCACCACATCCACCACCACAACCACATCCACCACCACCACGTTCACCACCACCACGTCCACCACAACCACGTCCACCACCACCATGTCCACCATGTCAACCACCACCATGTCCACCACCACCACATCCACTACGTCCACCACCACCACATCTACCACCATATCAACCACCACCATGTCCACCACCACATCCATCACCATGTCATCCACCATGTCCATCTCCACCACCACCATGTCCACCACTACCACATCCACCACCACCACCAACACCATGTCTACCACCACATCCACAACCACCATGTCCACCACCACCACCACCTCCACCACCACCACCTCCACCATGTCCACCACCACCACATCCACCACCACCATGTCCATAACCACCACATCCACCACCACCATGTCCACAACCACCATGTCCACCACCACATCCACCACCATGTTCACAACCACCATGTCCACCACCACCACATCTACCACTGCCACCTCAACCACCACGTCCACAACCACCACCACATCCACCACCACGTCCACCACCACATCCACCACCACGTCCACCACCACCACATCCACCACCATGTCCACCACCATGTTTACCACCATGTCCACCACAACCACATCCATGTCCACCACCACCACCACGTCTACCACCACCACATCCACCACCACAGTGTCCACCACCACCATATCCACCACCATGTCCACCACCGTGTCCACCACCACCATGTCCACCACCATGTCCACCACCGCCACATCCACCACCACCATGTCCACCACCACCATGTCCTCCACCACCACCATGTCCTCCACCACGTCCACCACCACCACATCCACCACCACCACCATCACATCCACCACCACCATGTCCACCACCACATCCACCACCATCATGTCCACTGTTGGACTTGGCCCTTCTGGCAGGTTCACCCCCGAGACTTTTTGCTTTTTATTGGTGACTTGGTGTAGTACTTTTGGGTTTCTGCGCACTTTACCGCTGTGTCCCAGGGTAAAGTGCGTGCATGTTGTGAGGTTGGCCTGCCCTCCCATAGGAATGCCTGGGGGAATGTATGTGTCCTGGTAGTTCCTGATGCGTGGGGTGTGCAGGCCCGAGTTTGGTATGTGCGGACTCGTGTGAGTGAATGCTGCGCGATGATGTGTGCGGCATGCATGTACCTAGTGTGGAAGTGCCACTTCTAGAAGTGGGCACTTCAGTGTGCAGTATGAAATGTGTGGCTTGTCTGGCGATTGGCTGGTGGAGGTCATGTGACGGACTAGGGAAATCCCCAGAGTCAGGAGGAGTCACCCAGTGGTGAATGGGGAGTTAGCATGCTGATGGCTGGGGAGGAGTATACCTGGGTCCTGAATAGGACAGGGCTTTCCCCACACAATGCTGGCGCCGGCCCCTGTGGTGCGTCTAATGACCCTAGCCCTGCCAGTGAATAGGGAGAGGGGCTGAGCAAAACAAAGTGCTCAGGAACCTGTTGGAACTGGTTCGCCCCTTCCCTGCACCTTTAGACAAAGACTTTTTACTGTATAAAAAGGGGCTGTGTCCCCTTACAATTTGTTCTCTTCCAGGATCCTGCCTGAGGGGGCTGCTGCTGTTGCTGGGCCAGAGGACCGCCACTTGGACGACCTCCCTGCCTGGAGGCCCAGTGAGCTGGCTCTGGACCCAGCCTTGCCCCCCTTCCTTGCTGCATAGCCCAGGAGAACTTTACCAGAACTTTTGGTTGCTGGACATTGCTTATAGCGCCTGGGAGCGCTTTCTGGACTTTATAGCGCTGGGCGTGCTGTTTGGGCTTTTATAGCGCTGTGAGCGTTTTATTTCAAGAAGCCGTGTTCCCAACCCGGCGTTTGCCCCGTCTCTGTTGATCGCGAGGTCCCCTGGCAGGTGCCCACCCTGCCTGGGACGTGGCCGTGGTCGTTGGCGGGTGCCCACCCCGCTTCCTTCAGTATTGAAACGACGGGTGCCTACCCCGCGTTATTGCCACTTTAGCGGGAGCCCACCCCGCATTTTGGTTGCCGAAATCACCGCTGCAGCCCGATTCGTAACCGGAAGTCAGGCGGCCGTGTTGGGATGTGGGCGGGACGTGACGAAGCAGGAAGCGAACGGGAGCCTACCCCGCGCTCCTGCACTGAAGCCGGAAATACTTGGTGACTGACGCGGGGCTCGCGTGAGGTCGAGGGAAGCCCCGCGCCGAGAAAGAGAAACAGCGCCGTGACCGCCCCAGCACCGGAGCGGAGAGAGCCGACATCCAGGAGCAGAGCCGGCACGGAGGAAACCCTGGTAAGGAGAGGGTGCACGGGGCAGCCTGCTTTGCTACTGAGCGCTGGTGCGCTCCAACTAGGTTCCCCCGAGTAATGTCCAACGAGGCGCCTGGTATTCCTTCAGAGTCCGGTGTGACTCCAACGTCGGGGGCATTTCTGTCGCACCCAGAGCGGCCCCGGAAGGCAGCGGGCCGCTCCCACGAACAGGGGCAATTTGTTCAGAGCCGTAAAGGCTCCAACGAGCGGCAGATATTGTTCAGAGCCTAGAGGGCTCCAACGTTACCGGGGCATTGCTTACGTGTCAGAGTGGCCCCAGATGGCAGCGGGCCACTCCCACCTTGCCCCACATTAGTTACAGAGCCCGGAGAGGCTCTAGGGGGCATATCTTGTGGACTTGAGCCCACGTGGCTCCTACGTTACCCCCAGTAACATTTTCCACAGCTGCCCAGCACTTAGTGGGCAGCTGCAACGTTTAGGTGGGGATAATTTACATTCTGGCTGGCGCAGCTGGCGCAGCTTTTCTGAACGCAGGGCGTCCTAGCCCCTACCAGGCCAGTTGGCCTAGGGACGGCCACAGGTGGTGGCATATGAGTCTTGCGCAATTGTTCCTTTCCTTGCACCTCTGAATGTGTTTTTATGCGTCATGTGCCATTGCTTTACACCTCTGAATGTGTTTTTATGCATCATGTGTTTTCCTTCCCTACACCTCTGAATGTGATGCATCATGTGTAACGTTCTATTACCCCTACAGGTATTGTGATACTTAGGTGGTTGTTTGCTTTCTCCTAGTACAGGTGGTACTAGGGAGGTTCTGAGTCCCTGCGCAATAGTCTCCTAAGGTAGTTAGGGTTGCGTAGGTGGTACTTACCTGATACCAGTAAGTACTGGTTGTGTGCTATACATATTATTTTTGTGCTACAGTAATCTTATATATTTTTGTGTTACGTTCTAAAAAGTGCTAATTCCGGACAGTGGTCCATGTGGCCCTGTCCCCTGTACATATAATCCCTTGTAAATTCTGCCCGTGCCTGTTGGCCCGTTGTAAAGTGTGTGTTTTTATCTAATGTGTTTTATTATAATACAAAGGCTATTTTTATAGAATACCTTGTGTGCAGTTTCCTTTGTGGTGGGCCTTGGGTGTTGTTGCTGGGTGCGCGCGCAAACGCTTTACACATCGCCTCAGAGATAAGCCTGACTGCTCGTGCCAAGCTACCAAGGGGGTGAGCAGGGGTTATCTTTGGCGTGTAACTTCCTTGCCCTGGCTAGAGTGGTGGTTTCTGCCTGACTTTGGCGCAAGCCTTAGCCAACCAGAAATCCCATTTCTAACATCCACCACCATGACCTCATCCACCACCACGTCCACCACCACCACATCCACCACCATGTCCACCACCACACTGTCCACCACCACATCTACCACCACGCCCACTACCACGTCCACCACCACCACATCCACCAACACCTTGTCCACCACCACATCCACTACCACGTCCACCACCATGTCCACCACCACATCTACCACCAGCACATCCACCACCACCACCATGTCGACCACCAAGTCCACCACCACCATGTCATCCACCACCATGACCACCACATCCACCACCACATCCACCACCACTTCCACCACCACCAGCACATCCAACACCACTATGTCAACTACCACAACGTCACCACATCAACCACCACCACCATGTCCACATCCATCACCACATCCACCACCACGTCCACCTCCATGTCCACCACCATGTCCACTAAGTCCACCTCCACCTCCACAATGTCCACCACCACCACATCCACCACCACCATGTCCACCACCATGTACACCACCACATCCACTACCACCACCACGTCCACCAACTCCACCACTACCACCTTCACCACCATGTCCACCACCACCACATCCACCACCACCACATCCATCACCACAACCACATCCACCACCACCACGTTCACCACCACCACGTCCACTAGCATGTCCACCACAACCATGTCCACCACCACCACGTCCACCACCGTCATGTCAACCACCACCATGTCCACCACCACCACATCCACCACCACCACCATGTCCACCACCAACACATCCCCTACGTCCACCACCACATCTACCACCATATCCACAACCACCATGTCCACCACCACATCCATCACCATGTCCTCTACCACCTCCACCTCCATGTGTACCACCACCACCATGTCCACTAAGTCCACCACCATCTTGTCCATCACCACATCCACCACCACCATGTCCACCACCACCATGTCCACCACCACATCCACCACCTCCACCACCATGTCCACCACCATGTCCACCACCACCACCACGTCCACCACCACATCCGCCTTGTCCACCTCATCCACCACCACCACATCCACCATCATGTCCACCACCACAACATCCACCACCATGTCCACCAACACGTCCACCACAACCACATCCATGTCCACCACCACCACCATGTCCACCACCACCACCACATCCACCACCACCATGTCCACCACCACCCTGTTCTCCACCATGTCCACCACCACCACATCCACCACCACCATGTCCACCACCACTATGTCCTCTACCACCACCATGTCCTCCACCACATCCACCACCACATCCACCACCACCACATCCACCACCACCATGTCCACCACCACATCAACCACCAGCATGTCCAGCACCATCACCGCGTCCACCACCACGTCCACTACCACCACCACATTCACCACAATGTCCACCACCACATCTACCACCACACCCACCACCATGTCCACCATCACCACATCCAGCACCACCTTGTCCACCACCATGTCCACCACCACATCCACCACCACGTCTACCACCAGCACATCCACCACCACCACCATGTCGACCACTACGTCCACCACCACCATGTCATCCTCATCCACCACCATGACCACCACCACCACGTCCACCCCCACCACTTCCACCAGCACATCCAACACCACTGTCAACTACCACAACATCCACCACATCCACCACCACCATGTCCACATCCATCACCACGTCCACCACCATGTCCGCCTCCATGTCCACCACTACCACCACGTCCACTAAGTCCATCACCACCATGTCCACCTCCACCACCATGTCCACCACCACCACCATGTCCACCACCACCACAACATCCACCACCACCACGTCCATCACCACCACGTCCATCATCACCACGTCCATCATCACCACGTCCATCACCACCACATCCATCACCACCACCACCACGTACACAACCACCATGTCCACCACCACATCCTCCACCACGTTCACCACCACCACGTCCACCACCACCACATCCACCACTGCCACATCAACCACCACGTCCACAACCACCACCACGTCCACCCCCATATCCACCACCACCATTTCCACCACCACCACATCCACCACTACCACGTCCACCACCACCACGTCCACCACCACCACCACGTCTACCACCACCACATCCACCACATCTACCACCACCTTCACCACCATGTCCACCACCACCACCATGTCCACCACCACCACCATGTCCACCACCACCACCATGTCCACCACCACCACCATATCCACCACCACCACGTCCATCACCACCACATCCATTACCACATCACCATATCCACCACCACCATGTCCACAACCACCATGTCCACAACCACATCCACCACCATGTTCACCCCCACCATGTCCACAACCACCACCACATCCACCACCACCACCACATCCACCACCACATCCACCACCACGTCCACCACCACTACATCAATCACCATGTCCACCACCACCATGTCCACCACCATGTCCACCACAACCACCTCCATGTCCACTACCACGTCTACTACCACTACCACATCCATCACCACCACATCCACCACCACGTCCACCACGACATCCACCACCACCATGTTCACCACCACATCCACAACTACCACATCATCCACAACCATCATATCCTCCACCACCACCATGTCCTCCACCATCTCCACCACCATATCCACCACCACCACATCCACCACCACACTGTCCACCTCCACATCTACCACCACACCCACCACCACGTCCACCACCACCACAACCACCACCTCCTTGTTCACCACCACATCCACCAACACGTCCACCACCACGTCCACCACCACATCTACCACCACATCTACCACCAGCACATCTACCACCACATCTACCACCAGCACATCTACCACCACCACCATGTCGACCACTATGTCCACCACCACCATGTCATCCACCACCATGACCAGCACCACCACATCCACCACCACCACTTCCACCAGCACATCCAACACCCCTATATCAATTGCCACAACATCCACCACATCCACCACTACCTCCATGTCCACATCCATCACCACGTCCACCACCACATCCATATCCATGTCCACCACCACCACCACGTCCACTAAGTCAACCACCACCATCTCCACCACCATCACATTCACCACCACCATGTCCACCACCACCATGTCCACCACCATGTCCACCACCACCACGTCAACCTCCACCACAATGTCCACCACCACCACCACATCCACCACCACCAAGTCCAGTACCACCACATCCATCACCACCACCACTATGTCCACCACCACGTCCACCACCACCACCATGTCCACCACCACCACTTCCACCACCTACACCACCATGTCCACCACCACCACCACATCCACCACCACCACGTCCATCCCCACCACGTCCATCCCCACCACATCCATCACCACCACCACATCTACCACCACCACGTCCACAACCACCACGTCCACAACCACCATATCCTCCACCACGATCACCACCACCACGTCCACCACCACCACATCCACCACCACCACGTCAACCACCACGTCCACAACCACCACCACATCCACCACCACATCCACCACGTCCACCACCACCACATCCACCACCATGTCCACCACCACCACATCCACCACCACGTCCACCACAACCACATCCATGTCCACCACCACCACCACATCCACCACCACATCCACCACCACATCCACCACCACATCCACCACCACATCTACCACCACGTCCACCATCACATTCACCACCATATCCACCACCATGTCCACCACCATCATGTCCACCACCACGTCCACCACCACCACATCCACCACCACCACATCCACCACCACATCCACCACCACCATGTCCTCCACCACTACCATGTCATCCACCACGTCCACCACCAACACCACATCTACCACCACCACATCCACCACCATATCCACCACCATGTCCACCACCACATCCTCCACCACGATCACCACCAACACGTCCACCCCCACCACATCCACCACCGCCACGTCAACCACCACGTCCACAACCACAACCATATCCACCACCACATCCACCACGTCAACCACCACCACATCCACCACCATGTCCACCACCACCATGTCCACCAGCACCACGTCCACCACCATGTCTACCACCACATCAACCACAACCACATCCATTTCCACCACCACCACCACATCTACCACCACATCCACCACCATGTCCACCACCACCACATCCACCACCATGTCCACCACCACATCCACCACCATGTCCACCACCACCATGTCCACCACCACCACGTCCACCACCACCACTTCCACCACCACCATGTCCTCCACCACTACCATGTCCTCCACCACATCCACCACCACATCCACCACTTCCACCACCACCATGTCCACCACCACATCCACCACCATGTCCAGCACCACCACAACATCCACTACCACCACCACATCCACCACCATGTCCACCACCACACTGTCCACCAACACATCTACCACCACGCCCACCACCACATCCACCACCACATCCACCACCACCATGTCATCCACCACCATGACCACCACCACACTGTCCACCACATCTACCAACACGCCCACCACCACATCCACCACCACCACATCCAGCACCACCTTGTCCACCACCACATCCACCACCACGTCCACCACCACGTCCACCACCATATCTACCACCAGCACATCCACCACCACCAACATGTCGACCACCACATCCACCACCACCACTTTCAACACCACCAGCACATCCAACACCACTATTTCAACTACCACAACGTCCACCACATCCACCACCACCATGTCCACATTCATCACCACGTCTACCACCACGTCCACCTCCATGTCCACCACCACCACCTCCACTAAGTCCACCACCTCCATGTCCACCACCACCACCACATACACCAGCACCATTTCCACCACCACCATGTCCACCACCACCACCACATCCACCACCTCCACCACCACCACCTCCACCATGTCCACCACCACCACCACATCCACCACCACCACATCCACCACCACAACCACATCCACCACCACCACATTCACCACCACCACGTCCACCACCACCATATCCACCACCACATCTACCACCACCACATCTACCACCACCATGTCAATCACCACCATGTCCACCACCACCACATTCACTACGTCCACCAGCACCACCACATCTACCACCATATCCATCACCACCATGTCCACCCCCACATCCATCACCACGTCCACCACCACATACACCTCCATGTCCACCACCACGTCCACTAAGTCCACCACCACCATGTCCACCACCACCACATCCACCACCACCTTGTCCACCACCACATCCACCACCACATCCACCACCACGTCCACCACCATATCTACCACCAGCACATCCACCACCACCAACATGTCGACCACCACATCCACCACCACCACTTTCAACACCACCAGCACATCCAACACCACTATGTCAACTACCACAACGTCCACCACATCCACCACCACCATGTCCACATTCATCACCACGTCCACCACCACGTCCACCTCCATGTCCACCACCACCTCCTCCACTAAGTCCACCACCTCCATGTCCACCACCACCACCACATACACCAGCACCATTTCCACCACCACCATGTCCACCACCACATCCACCACCTCCACCACCTCCACCACCACCACCTCCACCATGTCCACCACCACATCCACCACCACCACATCCACCACCACAACCACATCCACCACCACAACCACATCCACCACCACTACATTCACCACCACCACGTCCACCACCACCACATCCACCACCACCACATCCACCACCACCACATCTACCACCACCATGTCAACCACCACCATGTCCACCACCACCACATTCACTACGTCCACCAGCACCACCACATCTACCACCATATCCATCACCACCATGTCCACCCCCACATCCATCACCACATCCACCACCACATACACCTCCATGTCCACCACCATGTCCACTAAGTCCACCACCACCATGTCCACCACCACCACCTCCACCATCCCATCCACCACCACCACGTCCACCACCATGTCCACCACGTCCACCACCTCCACCACCACCTCCACCACCATGTCCACCACCACCACCACATCCACCACCACCACGTCCATCACCACCACATCCATCACCACCACCACCACATCCACCACCATCACGTCCACAACCACCATGTCCGCCACCACATCCACCACCACGTTCACCACCACCACGTTCACCACCACCACGTCCACTACCACATCCACCACCATGTCCACCACCACCACAACCACCACCACGTCCACCACCACCACGTCTACCACTATGTCCACCACCACGTCCACCACAACCACATCCATGTCCACCACCACCATGTCCACCACCACCATGTCCACCACCACATCCACCACGACCACATCCACCACCACGTCCACCACCATGTCCACCACCACTATGTTCACCACGACGTCCACCACCACCATGTCTTCCACCACCACTATGTCCTCCACCACGTCCACCACCACCACCACGTCTACCGCCACCACATCCACCACCACCACATCCACCACCACCATGTCCACCAGCACCACGTCCACCACCATGTCCACCACCACACTGTCCACCACCACATCTACCACCACGCCCACCACCCCACCCACCACCACTACATCCACCACCATCACATCCACCACCACCTTGTCCACCACCACGTCCACATCTACCACCAGCACATCCACCACCACCACATCCACCACCACAACCACATCCACCACCTTCACCACCACCACGTCCACCACCACGTCCACCACAACCACATCCACCACCACAACGTCCACCATCACCACATCAACCACCACCACATCCACTACATCTACCAGCACTACCACATCTACCACCATATCCACCACCACCATGTCCACCACCACGTCCACCTCCATGTCCACCACCATGTCCACTAAGTCCACCACCACCATGTCTACCACCACCACATCTACCACCACCACCACCACCACGTCCACCACCATGTTCACCACCACGTCCACCACCACCACCACCACATCCATCACCACCTCTACCTCCACCTCTACCACCATGTCCACCACCACTACCACATCCACCACGTCCACCACCACCACCACATCCAGCACGATCACATCCACCACCACATCCACCACCACGTCCACCACCACCATGTTCTCCATCACGTCCACCACTACCACATCTACCACCACCACGTCCACCACCACCATGTCCACCACCACCATCATGTCCTCCACCACGTCCACCACCACATCCACCACCACATCCACCACCACCACGTCCACCACCACCACATCCACCA
Organism: Triturus cristatus; assembly: GCF_964204655.1. NCBI lineage: Eukaryota > Metazoa > Chordata > Amphibia > Caudata > Salamandridae > Triturus > Triturus cristatus. The sequence goes on along the minus strand of NC_140579.1, from coordinate 871,344,315 downwards.
CCACGTCCACCACCACATCCACCACCACTGTGTCTACCACCACCGTGTCCACCACCACTGCATCCACCACCACATCCACCACCACATCCACCACCACAACATCCACCACATCCACCACCACCACTTCCACCAGCACCACATCCACCACCATGTCCATCACCACTATGACCACCACCACCAGGTCCACCAACAGGTCCACCACTACCACGCCCACCACCACCACGCCCACCACCACCACGTCCACCACCACCACATCCACCACCACCACGTCCACCACCACCACATCCACCACCACCACGTCCACCCCCATATCCATCACCATGTCCACCACCACCACATCCACCACTACCACATCACACACCACGTCCACCACCACATCTACCACCACCACCACGTCGTCCACATCCACCACTTCTATCACCACCACTTCCACCACTACCATGTCCACCACCACCAAGGCCACCCCCACCATGTCCACCACCATAACCACCACCATGTCCACTACCACCACATCCACCACCACAACCACGTCCACCACCACTTTGTCCACCACGTCCACCACCACATCCACTACCACACTGTCCACCACCATGTCCATGCCCTCCACCACATATACTACCATGTCTACCACTACCCCGTCCACCACCACCACGTCCATCACCATTTCAACTACCACGTCCACCACCATGTCCTCCACCACCACGTCGACCACTACCACATCCACCACCACCACGTCCACCACCACCACATCCACCACCACCACATCCACCACCACCACATCCACCACCACCACATCCACCACCACCATGTTCACCACCACCACGTCCACCACAACCACGTCCACCACCACCATGTCCACCATGTCAACCACCACCATGTCCACCACCACCACTTCCACTATGTCCACCACATCTACCACCATATCAACCACCACCATGTCCACCACCACATCCATCACCACGTCATCCACCATGTCCATCTCCACCACCACCATGTCCACCACTACCACATCCACCACCACCACCACCAACACCATGTCTACCACCACGTCCACAACCACCATGTCCACCAGCACCACCACCTCCACCACCACCACCTCCACCATGTCCACCACCACCACATCCACCACCACCACCACCATGTCCATCACCACCACATCCACCACCACCACGTCCACAACCATGTCCACCACCACATCCACCACCATGTTCACCACCACCATGTCTACCACCACCACATCTACCACTGCCACCTCAACCACCACGTCCACAACCACCACCACATCCACCACCACGTCCACCACCACATCCACCACCACGTCCACCACCACCACATCCACCACCTCCACCACCACCTCCACCACCATGTCCACCACCACCACCACATCCACCACCACCACGTCCATCACCACCACATCCATCACCACCACCACCACATCCACCACCATCACGTCCACAACCACCATGTCCGCCACCACATCCACCACCACGTTCACCACCACCACGTCCACCACCACCACCACGTCCACTACCACATGCACCACCATATCCACCACCACCACAACCACCACCACGTCTACCACTATGTCCACCACCACGTCCACCACAACCACATCCATGTCCACCACCACCATGTCCACCACCACATCCACCACGACCACATCCACCACCACGTCCACCACCATGTCTACCACCACTATGTTCACCACGACGTCCACCACCACCATGTCTTCCACCACCACTATGTCCTCTACCACGTCCACCACCACCACCACGTCTACCGCCACCACATCCACCACCACCACATCCACCACCACCACATCCACCACCACCATGTCCACCAGCACCACGTCCACCACCATGTCCACCACCACACTGTCCACCACCACATCTACCACCACGCCCACCACCCCGCCCACCACCACTACATCCACCACCACCACATCCACCACCACCTTGTCCACCACCACGTCCACATCTATCACCAGCACATCCACCACCACCACCACAACCACATCCACCATCTTCACCACCACTACGTCCACCACCACGTCCACCACAACCACATCCACCACCACCACGTCCACCATCACCACATCAACCACCACCATGTCCACCACCACCACATCCACTACATCCACCAGCACTACCACATCTACCACCATATCCACCACCACCATGTCCACCACCACGTCCACCTCCATGTCCACCACCATGTCCACTAAGTCCACCACCACCATGTCTACCACCACCACCACATCTACCACCACCACCACCACCATGTCCACCACCATGTTCACCACCACGTCCACCACCACCACCACCACATCCACCACCACCACCTCTACCTCCACCTCTACCACCATGTCCACCACCACCACCACATCCACCACGTCCACCACCACCACCACATCCAGCACGATCACATCCACCACCACATCCACCACCACGTCCACCACCACCATGTTCTCCATCACGTCCACCACCACCACATCTACCACCACCACGTCCACCGCCACCATGTCCTCCACCACCATCATGTCCTCCACCACGTCCACCACCACATCCACCACCACATCCACCACCACCACATCCACCACCACCACATCCACCACCACGTCCACCACCACCACCACATCCACCACCACTGTGTCCACCACCACCGTGTCCACCACCACTGCATCCACCACCACATCCACCACCACATCCACCACCACAACATCCACCACATCCACCACCACCACTTCCACCAGCACCACATCCACCACCATGTCCATCACCACTATGACCACCACCACCAGGTCCACCAACAGGTCCACCACTACCACGCCCACCACCACCACGTCCACCACCACCACATCCACCACCACCACGTCCACCCCCATATCCATCACCATGTCCACCACCACCACATCCACCACCACCACATCACACACCATGTCCACCACCACATCTACCACCACGTCGTCCACATCCATCACTTCCATCACCACCACTTCCACCACTACCATGTCCACCACCACCAAGGCCACCACCACCATGTCCACCACCATAACCACCACCATGTCCACTACCACCACATCCACCACCACAACCACATCCACAACCACGTCCACCACCACTTTGTCCACCACCATGTCCACCACCACATCCACTACCACACTGTCCACCACCATGTCCATGCCCTCCACCACATATACTACCATGTCTACCACTACCCCGTCCACCACCACCACGTCCATCACCATTTCAACTACCACGTCCACCACCATGTCCTCCACCACCACGTCGACCACTACCACATCCACCACCACCACGTCCACCACCACCACATCCACCACCACATCCACCACCACCACATCCACCACCACCACATCCACCACCACCACATCCACCACCACCACAACCACATCCACCACCACCATGTTCACCACCACCACGTCCACCACAACCACGTCCACCACCACCATGTCCACCATGTCAACCACCACCATGTCCACCACCACCACATCCACTACGTCCACCACCACCACATCTACCACCATATCAACCACTACCATGTCCACCACCACATCCATCACCACGTCATCCACCATGTCCATCTCCACCACCACCATGTCCACACCTACCACATCTACCACCACCACCACCACCACCAACACCATGTCTACCACCACGTCCACAACCACCATGTCCACCACCACCACCACCTCCACCACCACCACCTCCACCATGTCCACCACCACCACATCCACCACCACCACCACCATGTCCATCACCACCACATCCACCACCACCACGTCCACAACCATGTCCACCACCACATCCACCACCATGTTCACCACCACCATGTCCACCACCACCACATCCACCACCACCACATCTACCACTGCCACCTCAACCACCACGTCCACAACCACCACCACATCCACCACCACGTCCACCACCACATCCACCACCACGTCCACCACCACCACATCCACCACCACGTTTACCACCATGTCCACCACAACCACATCCATGTCCACCACCACCACTTCCACCACCACCATGTCCTCCACCACTACCATGTCCTCCACCACGTCCACCACCACCACCACATCCACCACCACCATGTCCACCACCACATACACCTCCATGTCCACCACCATGTCCACTAAGTCCACCACCACCATGTCCACCACCACCACCTCCACCATCCCGTCCACCACCACCACGTCCACCACCACCACGTCTACCACCACCACCTCCACCACCACCTCCACCACCATGTCCACCACCACCACCACATCCACCACCACCACGTCCATCACCGCCACATCCATCACCACCACCACCACCACCACCACATCCACCACCATCACGTCTACAACCACCATGTCCACCACCACCACGTTCACCACCACCACGTCCACCACCACCACCACGTCCACTACCACATCCACCATCATGTCCACCACCACCACATCCACCACCACGTCCACCACCACCACGTCTACCACTATGTCTACCACCACGTCCACCACCACGTCCACCACAACCACATCCATGTCCACCACCACCATCATGTCCACCACCACATCCACCACGACCACATCCACCACCACGTCCACCACCATGTCCACCACCACTATGTTCACCACGATGTCCACCACCACCATGTCTTCCACCACCACTATGTCCTCCACCACGTCCACCACCACCACCACGTCTACCGCCACCACATCCACCACCACCACATCCACCACCACCACGTCCACCAGCACCACGTCCACCACCATGTCCACCACCACACTGTCCACCACCACATCTACCACCATGCCCACCACCCTGCCCACCACCACCACATCCACCACCACCACATCCACCACCACATCCACCACCACCTTGTCCACCACCACGTCCACATCTACCACCAGCACATCCACCACCACCACATCCACCACCACAACCACATCCACCGCCACCACGTTCGGCACCACCACGTCCACCACCACGTCCACCACAACCACGTCCACCACCACCACGTCCACCATCACCACATCAACCACCACCATGTCCACCACCACCACATCCACTACATCCACCAGCACTACCACATCTACCACCATATCCACCACCACCATGTCCACCACCACTTTCACCTCCATGTCCACCACCACGTCCACTAAGTCCACCACCATCATGTCTACCACCACCACCACATCCATCACCACCACCACCACCACGTCCACCACCATGTCCACCACCATGTCCACCACCACCACATCCACCACTACCACCTCTACCTCCACCTCTACCACCATGTCCACCACCACCACCATGTCCACCACCACCACCACATCCACCACCACCATGTCTACCACCATGTCCACCACCACCACATCCACCACCACCACCACATCTACCGCCACCACGTCCACCACCACCACATCCACCACCACCATGTCTACCACCATGTCCACCACCACCACCACATCTACCACCACCACATCCACCACCACCACCACATCCAGAACGATCACATCCACCACCACATCCACCACCATGTCCACCACCACCATGTTCACCACCACGTCCACCACCACCACATCCACCACCACCACGTCCACCACCACCTTGTCCTCCACCACCTTGTCCTCCACCACCATCATGTCCTCCACCACGTCCACCACCACATCCACCCCCACCACATCCACCACCACCACATCCACCACCACTACATCCACCACCACATCCACCACCATCACGTCCACACCCATGTCCACCACCACACTGTCCACTACCACCACGTCCACCACCACCATGTCCACCACCACCATGTCCTCCACCACCACCATGTCCTCCACCACCACCATGTCCTCCACCACGACCACCACATCCACCACCACCACCACATCCACCACCACCACATCCACCACCACCATGTCCATCACCACATCAAACACCAGCATGTCCAGCACCACCACCACGTCAAGCACCAGCACCACGTCCACCACCACGTCTACCACCACATTCACCACCATGTCCACCACCACATCTACCACCACGCCCACCACCACGTCCACCATCACCACATCTACCACCACGTCGACCACCACGTGTACCACCACATCTACCACCAGCACATCCACCACCACCATGTCGACCACTACGTCCACCACCACCGTGTCATCCACCACCATGACCACCACCACGTCCACCACCACGTCCACCAGCACATCCAACATCCAACATCCGAAGGCGCGCCAAAGGCAAGCTCGTCTGCGCCCGTCCGCGCCTGTCCAGTGCCCAGTGCCAGACCCCCTGGCCCCCGCAGATGCCAGCCCACCCGCCGGACTTTCGATGCCGCCACCCTCAATGCACCCAACACAGGCCGGATCCCCGGTTGCTACCGAGCCACCCCAAGACGCTCCCACGGGCCCTTCACCTGCCAATCCTGCAAGTTCTCCTGCATCCGGACCTGCACCGCACCCGCCAAGCCGAGCACCAGCAACAACCACCTGAAGTTCATCCTGCTCAACACCCGCTCCGTCCACAGACACGCCGTGGAACTCTGGAACCTGCTTGACACCACATCTCCAGACTTCGCCTTCCTCACGGAAACCTGGATGAACGCCTCCTCAGCGCCCGACATCGCCATCGCTATCCTGGACGGATACAAGATCACCCGGAGGGACCGTGTCAACCAAAGAGGAGGAGGCATCGCCATCGTCCACAAGAACACCATCCGCATCACAACCAACTCCGACGACACCCTCACAGCCGCCGAACATCTTCACACCGGCCCCAAGACCACACTCAGAGGCACCCTCATCTACAGACCCCCAGGACCTCGCACACAATTCAGCGAAGACATCGCAGACTTCATCAGCCCACACGCCCTCCCCTCCGCTGACTACATCCTCCTAGGGGACCTCAACTTCCACCTGGAGAACAACAACGACAACAACACCACCACCACCCTGCTGGACAACCTCGCCAACCTCGGACTCAAGCAACTGGTGAACACCCCCACCCACTACGCCGGACATACTCTTGACCCAGTCTTCTCCTCCAGCAAGTACATCTCCTTCAGCCACTCCACCGGACTCCACTGGACTCCACTGGACAGACCACAGCTGCGTCCACTTCAGCTTCAGAAGGACCACGACTCACCACCACCCGCAACAGGTTCCCCACAGGAGCAGGAACAAGATCACCACCGACCAGCTCACCACATCACTGAGCCAGAACCCTCCCGCCAGCTCAACGGACCCCAACCAAGCAGCCAACAACCTCACACAGTGGATCACCAACTGCGCTGACGACCTCGCACCACTGAAAAACCATCCCAGCAGGTCCGGCAGCAAGAAAGCCTCCTGGTTCAACGACGACCTCAAGGACTCCAAGAAGAACTGCCGTACCCTCGAGAAAGCCTGGCGAAAAAACCCGACTACAGACAACATGACCACCCTCAAGCACGCCACCCGCAAACACCACCAGCTGATCCACACCACCAAGAAGACAGCATTCAAGGAACGACTAGACAACAACGCACACAACAGCAAGGAACTCTTCAGCATCGTCAAAGAGCTCTCCAACCCCAGCGCCGGAAACAACGACATCACTCCCTCACAAGACCTCTGCGACTCACTCGCCTCGTTCTTCCACAACAAGATCACCGACATACACAACAGCTTCCGCACACAGACCACGCACCCGACCACCGAACCGATGCCCCCCACCACCACCCTCCGCGCCTGGACCCCGGTCAGCACCGAAGACACCATCCACACGATGAACTCCATCCACTCCGAATCTCCAACCGACCCATGCCCCCACCACGTCTTCAACAAGGCCGACTCCGTCATCACACCCCAACTCCGGGACATCATCAATTGCTCCTTCAACACCGCCACCTTCCCGGAGAGCTGGAAGCATGCCGAACTCAGCGCCCTACTGAAGAAACCATCAGCAGACCCCACCGACCTCAAGAACTACCGCCCCATCTCGCTCCTCCCGTTTCCTGCCAAAGTCATCGAGAAGACCGTCAACAGACAGCTGGCCGCCTTCCTCGAGACGAACAGATCCCTCGACCACTCGCAGTCCGGCTTCCGAGCCAACCACAGCACCGAGACCGCCCTCATCGCAGCCACTGATGACATCCGAGCCCTGTTCGACAACGGGGAAACAGCAGCCCTCATCCTCCTGGACCTCTCCGCAGCGTTCGATACTGTCTGCCACCGCACCCTAGTGCAACGCCTCAGCAACATCGGAATCCAAGAGAAGGCACTAGAGTGAATCATCTCGTTCCTCGCTGGAAGAACCCAGAGAGTCCGCCTCCCCCCGTTCAGATCCGAGGCCACCGAAGTTATCTGCGGCGTACCACAAGGATCTTCACTCAGCCCCACCCTCTTCAACGTCTACATGAGCCCCCTCGCAGCCATCGCACGCCGACACAACCTCAACATCATCTCCTACGCCGACGACACCCAGCTGATCCTCTCCCTCACCAACGACCCAGCCACCACCAGAACCAACCTACACGAAGGGATGAAAGATGTAGCCGAGTGGATGATGAACAGCCGCCTGAAACTGAACTCAGACAAGACAGAAGTCCTCATCCTTGGATCATCACCCTCTGCCTGGGATGACTCCTGGTGGCCCCCTGCCCTGGGCAGCACACCCAAACCAACGGACCACGCACGCAACCTGGGCTTCATCCTGGACTCCTCCCTCTCGATGACCAGACAAGTCAACGCCGTCTCGTCATCATGTTTCAACATCCTACGCATGCTCCGAAAGATCTTCCGATGGATCCCCACCGAAACCAGGAAGATGGTCACCCAGGCACTCGTCACCAGCCGACTGGACTACGGAAACACCCTCTACACCGGAACCACAGCCAAACTGCAGAAAAGACTCCAACGCATCCAGAACGCCTCCGCACGTCTCATCCTCGACATCCCCCGACACAGCCACATCTCCGGACACCTGAGAGACCTGCACTGGCTCCCCATCAGCAAGAGAATCATGTTCTGACTCCTCACCCATGCACACAAGGCCCTCCACGACCTGGGCCCGAGGTACCTCAACAACCGCCTGACCTTCTACACTCCCACCCGCCAGCTACGATCGACCAGCCACGCCCTCGCCGCCGTTCCACGCATTCGAAGAACCACCATGGGAGGAAGATCCTTCGCCTACCTGGCAGCCAAGACTTGGAACTCCCTCCCCATCCACCTCCGTCTGACCCAAGACCACCTCTCCTTCAGGAAGCAACTCAAGACCTGGCTGTTCGAGCAGTAGCGGACCCCCTCCCCCAAGCGCCTTGAGACCCTCCGGGTGAGTAGCGCGCTATACAAATTTCTTGATTGATTGATTGACTATGTCAACTACCACAACGTCCACCACATCCACCACCACCATGTCCACATCCATCACCACGTCCACCACCACGTCCACCTCCATGTCCACCACCACCACCACGTCCACTAAGTCCACCACCACCATGTCCACCACATCCACCACCACCATGTCCACCACAACCACCATGTCCACCACCATGTCCACCACCACCACCACGTCCACCACTACCACCTCCACCACCACCATGTCCACCACCACTACCACATCCACCACCACGTCCATCACGACCACACCCATCACCACCACCACCATATCTACCACCCACATGTCCACGACCACATCCACCACCACCTCCAGTACTACCACCTCCATCACCATGTCCACCACCACCACAACATCCACCACCACCACGTCCATCACCACCACATCCATCACCACCACCACCACATCCACCACCACCACGTCCACAACCACCATGTCCACCATCACATCCTCCACCACGTTCACCACCACCACATCCACCACCACCACATCCACCACTGCCACATCAACCACCATGTCCACAACCACCACCACGTCCACCACCATGTCCACCACCACATCTACCACCACATCCACCACCACTACATCCACCACCATGTCCACCACCACCATGTCCACCACCATGTCCACCACCACGTCCACCACAACCACATCCATGTCCACCACCACCACCATGTCCACCACCACCACATCCACCACCACCATGCCCACCACCACCACATCCACCACCACGTCCACCACCATGTCCACCACCATCATGTCTACCACCATGTCCATCACCACCACTTCCACCACCACCACGTCTACCTCCACCACCACCATGTCCTCCACCACATCCACCACCACATCCACCACCACCACGTCCACCACCACCATGTCCACCACCACATCCACCACCATGTCCACCACCACATCCACCACCACCACCACATCCACCACCATGTCCACCACCACACTGTCCACCACCACATCTACCACCATGCCCACCACTGCATCCACCACCACCACATCCACCACCACCTTGTCCACCACCACCTTGTCCACCATCTGTGGCATACCTCGCTGTTAGTGCAGCAACTTTCTTTTTCTGAAACGGAGGTCGTTGACGTGCAAAGTCGTCCTGCTTGCCTTTACCATCAGCCGGGCGGGGCTGCTCACATCGTTGTGGGGCACCCCGACCTCTGCCACGTTCACCTCCACCGGCTTGTGACACCGATGTTTCCTGTGAAGAACGAGGAGAACGTTGTTCAGGAACCTGTAATCTATCAGGAGACCTAATTCTTGTGCGATCGCACAATTCATATATGTATTCAGTAGTCACTGGTATTGGTGATGCAGGTCGTGACCCCTGTTTCTGTTGCTGCTTCCCCTGTTTTTTGCCTTTACAATTTTGTTTAGGAAAAACAGGACGGTCGTCTTTTGTAGACTTAACCGTCTGAGTTTGCGGTTGCGCTGTTGTTTTAGCAAAAGGCTTAACCCCCAAACTATTGCGGCCAATGGTCTTATAAGCCTCCGCAATAATTCTTGGTAACTGCCGGGGTTTATCGACGTCGGCGACGAGGCACAGCTCATTCGACACTTGAAAGTTAACTGCATCTCCCTTGACGTTAGCAAAGATGAGATCAGCAACTACGTCGAACACACCGACAAGCCTCATTCCCAACTTGACCACCACCTCCGGACCGTGCTCATCCTGAACACGCTTAATCACGGAGGGCAATACAGTCATAGATGGTGTGCCAAAGCACTTCACGTAGACCGTTGCAAACATTTTATCCCAGTTCTCACAATCTGTTACCTCTGGGACTACGTTTTTCTGTAAACTAATAGTAAAAATCCTGTGTTTTTCCACAGGATTAGAATTTGGAAATACTACTTCCAGCTGGTCACATTTCTCAGCAAGCCAATAAGGCATATCATCCTTATTCTGGGGGCGCTTGCCCATTACCGAATTAACCATGACGGGACTAATAGTGATCCCGGCCGGTCCAACTGGTTGCCTCGCAACCCCAGGTGCCCCCACCTGGACATTGCGAGAGACGTATTGCACTAAAGCCCTATGCACCGCAATCAAGGAGGCATGGAGTTGACGTAAGTCATTCAGCGGGGCTAGCAAATATCTTGGATGTGGTGTGAACCCGGCCAAGACTGGCCAAGTGGCCCCAGGAATGGACAAGGGACCTAACCGATCCGGAGTTACGGTGTGGGGGAGGGCGCCATTGAACCAAATACGATGCTGCCAAGGGGAAATTGAAATTTCCTGCGTCCTATACGGTGTGTAATTAGCTGGAACTGCCGTAGTAGTGTATGCGTGAAACGTCTTATCATCCGCATTCACCTCTGGAAAAGTAACCCAAGAGTAAAACAGCTCATAGGGGAACGATGCATCGGCACTCACTACAAAGATAATAGACATCCCATCGTCTGGCACCCCGAACTGCGTCAAATGACGTCGGAGAAGTGCAAGACTATGCACTGCAATAGCAACTTCAGCCATGAGGACGCAGAGAAGAAAAACAATCTATATTAAACTGTAGCACAAAAAGGGTCAGTAATTGAAAAGGAAACCTTTTTAATTGTCAAGCTTGAATGAACCTATAAGTCAAATATATAGGTAGGTTTAAACCGTCACTCCCGTTAACCGGAAACAAGAGTGAGAGTGTTGGGGACAAATATAAGCACTACTAAGGCGTTTCAATCATAAGACCAAATCGTTAGGTGCGCCATGTTGCGGGGATTCTGCTCATGCACAGAACTATGCGCAGGAAACCAGGACCTCAGTGAAAGCCAAACATGGAAGTTAATTCACATAATACATTTTACCATAGGGAGAGCATATGCACGTTAGCACTGGTCAGCAGTGGTAAGGCGCCCAGAGTCATAAAACAGCCAACACCATGTCAGAAAAAATACAGGAGGAAGGCAAAAAGTTTAGGGATGACCCTGCAAAAAGGGCCAAGTCCAACACTCTTCCAGTCTTTACCTCTCCTTTCTCAGCAAGGCACCACTGCAGGCCAATCCCCCAGGTTAGGGAAAGTTACTCCTCCTTCAGCTTCTTCCAGGTCCTTCTAGTCAGGCAGAGTTTCTTCGTGGTTCAATCAGGATCTGATTTCTTAGGAGCAGGGCTCCTACATTTATACTCAGTTTCTTTTGTCTTTACGGGCCAGGGGGGCCTTTGCATAATCCCAGTCCAGTTCTTTTCAGTGAGGAGCACTTTGTTGTTGGGACTCTGGTGGTGGATGTGGTGGTGGTGGACATAGGGGTGGTGGTGGATGTGGTGGTGGACATGGTGGTGGATGTGGTGGTGGACATGGTGGTGGTGGACGTGGTGGATGTGGTGGTGGACGTGGTGGAGGACATGGTGGTGGTGGAGGACATGGTGGTGGTGGACGTGGTGGTGGTGGATGTGGTGGTGATGGACATGGTGGTAGACATGATGGTGGTGGACGTGGTGGTGGATGTGGTGGTGGTGGACATGGTGGTGGTGGATGTGGTGGTGGTGGACATGGTGGTGGTGGTGGACATGGATGTGGTTGTCGTGGACGTGGTGGTGGACATGGTGGTGGTGGACATGGTGGTGGATGTAGTGGTGGTGGACGTGGTGGACGTGGTGGTAGATGTGGTGGTGGACATGGTGGTAGACGTGGTGGTGGTTGTGGACGTGGTGGTTGATGTGGCAGTGGTGGATGTGGTGGTGGTGGACGTGGTGGTGGTGAACGTGGTGGTGGTGAACGTGGTGGAGGATGTGATGGTGGACATGGTGGTTGTGGACGTGGTGGTGGTGGATGTGGTGGTGGTGGTGATGGATGTGTATATATAATAACAGCTACCTGTAGTGTCCACTGTAAAAGCAGCAAAGTGGCAAGATGGCATTAACATCTAAAACGCTTATGCTAACATAGCAATGTGTGCAGGCCAAACCCTGTCTTTCCTCTACACCACCACCATGTCCACCACCACGTCCTTCACCATCACCACGTCCACCACCACCACGTCTACCATGTCTACCACCACCATGTCCACCACCACCACCATGTCCACCACCACATCCACCACCACCACTTCCACCACCACCACGTCCACCACTACCACGTCCACCACCACCACATCCACCACCACCACGTCTACCACCACCACATCCACCACCACATCTACCACCACCACCACCACCTCCACCACCATGTCCACCACCAACACCCTATCCACCACCACCACGTCCATCACCACCACATCCATTACCACAATCACCACATCCACCACCACCATGTCCACAACCACCATGTCCACCACCACATCCACCACCATGTTCACCACCAACACGTCCACAACCACCACCACATCCACCACCACCACGTCCACCACCACATCCACCACCACGTCCACCACGTTCACCACCACCACATCCACCACCATGTCCACCACCACCACGTCCACCACCATGTCCACCACCACCACGTCCACCACCATGTCCACCACCATGTCCACCACAACCACCACCACATCCACCACCACATCCACCACCACCACCACATCCATCACCACCACATCCACCACCACGTCCACCACGACGTCCACCACCACCATGTTCACCACCATGTCCACAACCACCACATCATCTACCACCACCATATCCTCCACCACCACCACCACCATGTCCTCCACCATGTCCACCACCACCATCATATCCACCACCACCACATCCACCACCACCATGTCCACCACCACCATGTCCAACACCACCACATCCACCACCATGTCCACCACCACACTGTCCACCACCACATCTACCACCACACCCACCACCACGTCTACCACAACCACCACCTCCTTGTTCACAACCACGTCCACCAACATGTCCACCACCACGTCTACCACCAGCACATCCACCACCACCACTATGTCGACCACTAAGTCCACCACCACCATGTCATCCACCACCATGACCAGCACCACCACATCCACCACCACCACTTCCACCAGCACATCCAACACCACTATGTCAACTGCCACAATGTCCACCACATCAACCACCACCTCCATGTCCACATCCATCACCATATACACCACCACATCCATGTCCACCACCACCACGTCCACTAAGTCCACCACCACCATCTCCACCACGACAACATCCACCACCACCATGTCCAACACCACCACCATGTCCACCACCATGTCCACCACCACCATGTCCACCTCCACCACCATGTCCACCACCACATCCACCACCACCAAGTCCATTACCACCACATCCATCACCATCACCACTATGTCCACCACTACGTCCACCACGTCCACCACCACCACCATGTCCACCACCACCACCTCCACCACCACCACCACCATGTCCACCACCACCACGTCAACCACCATGTCCACCACCACATCTACCACAACCACATCCATGTCCACCACCACCACCACATCCACCACCACCACCATGTCCACCACCACCACCACATCCACCACCACCACGTACAGCATGTCCACCACCACACTCTCCACCACCACATCTACCACCACGCCCACCACCACATCCACCACCACAACATCCACCACCACCTTGTCCACCACCATGTCCACCACCACATCCACCACCATAATGTCCACCACCACATCCACACCCACCACCATATCCACCACTATCCCGTCGACCACCACCACATTCATCACCATGTCTACCACCACATCTACCACCATATCCTCCACCACCACGTCCACCATTATCACATCAACCACCACCACGTCCACCACCGCCACGTCCACCAGGACATCCACCACCACTACCTTGTCTACCAGCACATCCACCACATCCACCACCACGTCCACCAGAACCAAGTCCATCACCACCACGTTCACCACCACCACATCCACGACCATGTCTACCACAACCACATCCACCACAACCATGTCCACCACAACCATGTCCACCACCACCACCACGTCCACCACCACCACGTCCACCACCACCACATCCACCATGTCTACCACCATCACGTCCACCACCACCACCACATCCATGACCACATCCACCACCACGTCCACCATGTCCACCACCACGTCCACCACCACATCCACCACCACAATGTCCACCACCACGTCCACACCCACCACCACATCTACCACTACCACATCCACCACCACTACGTCCACCACCACCACATCCACCAGTACATCCACCACCACCACCATGTCCACCAGCACATCCACCACGTCCACCACAACCACGTCCATTGCCACCACATTCACCACCACCACATCCACCACCATGTCCACCACAACCACACCCACCACCACCATGTCCACCACCACCACATCCACTACATCCACCACCACCACCACATCTACCACCATATCCACCACCAGCATGTCCACCACCACATCCATCACCATGTCCCCACCACGTCCGCCTCCATGTCCACCACCACCACCACGTCCACTATGTCCACCACCACCATGTCCACCACCACCACCACATCCACCACCACCACCGCCATGTCCACCACCACCATGTCCACCACCATGTCCACCACCACCTCCTCTACCACCACCACCTCCACCATGTCCACCACCACCACATCCACCACCACATCCATCACCACCACATCCATCACCACCACCACCACATCCACCAACACCACGTCCATCACCAGCACCACATACACCACCACGTTCACCATCACCATGTCCACCACCACCACATCCACCACCACCACATCCACCACCACCACCATGTCTTCCACCCCCACCACGTCCACCACCACATCCACCACCATGTCCACCACACCCTCCACGTCCACCACAACATCCACCACCATATCCACCACCACATCCACACCCACCACCACATCCACCACTATCCCGTCCACCACCACCACGTTCATCACCATGTCTACCACCACGTCTACCACCACCATGTCCTCCACCACCACATCCACCACTACCACATCCACCACCACCATGTCCACCACCACCACGTCCACCAGCACATCCACCACCACTACCATGTCCACCAACACATCCACCACATCCAACACCACCACGTCCAACACAACCATGTCCATCACCACCACGTTCACCACCACCACATCCACCACAACCATGTCCACCACAACCATGTCCACCACCACCACGTCCACCACCATCATATCCACCAAGTCTACCACCATCACATCCACCACCACCAATACATCCACCACCATGTCCACCATGTCCATCACCATGTCCACCACCACATCCACTACCACAATGTCCACCACGTCCACACCCACCACCACGTCCACACCCACCACCACATCTACCACCACATCCACCACGATGTCCACCATGTCTACCACCACGTCCACCACCACCATGTCCTCCACCACCATGTCCACCACTACCACATCCACCACCACCACGTCCACCACTACCACGTCCACCAGCACATCCACCACCATGTCCACCACCACCACATCCACCACCACCACCACCATGTCCACCACCACCATGTCCACCACCATGTCCAACACCACCTCCTCTACCACCACCACCTCCACCATGTCCACCACCACCACCACATCCACCACCACCACCACATCCATCACCACCACATCCATCACCACCACCACCACATCCACCAGCACCACATCCATCACCAGCACCACATACACCACCACGTTCACCATCACCATGTCCACCACCACCACATCCACTACCACCACATCCACCACCACCACCATGTCTACCACCCCCACCACGTCCACCACCACATCCACCACCACATCCACCACACCCTCCACGTCCACCACAACATCCACCACCATATCCACCACCACGTCCACACCCACCACCACATCCACCACTATCCCGTCCACCACCACCACGTTCATCACCATGTCTACCACCACGTATACCACCACCATGTCCTCCACCACATCCACCACTACCACATCCACAACCACCATGTCCACCACCACCATGTCCACCAGCACATCCACCACCACTACCATGTCCACCAACACATCCACCACATCCACCACCACCACGTCCAACACACCCATGTCCATCACCACCACGTTCACCACCACCACATCCATGACCACATCCACCACAACCACATCCACCACAACCATGTCCACCACAACCATGTCCACCACCATCACATCCACCAAGTCTACCACCATCACATCCACCACCACCAATACATCCACCACCACATCCACCACCATGTCCACCATGTCCACCACCACATCCACTACCACAATGTCCACCATGTCCACACCCACCACCACATCTACCACCACATCCACCACGATGTCCACCATGTCTACCACCACGTCCACCACCACCATGTCCTCCACCACCATGTCCACCACTACCACATCCACCACCACCACGTCCACCACCACCACGTCTACCAGCACATCCACCACCACCACCATGTCCACCACCACATCCACCACCATGTCCACCACAACCACGCCTACCACCACCATGTCCACCACCACCGCATCCACTACATCCACCACCACCACCACCACATCTACCACCATATCCACCACCACCATGTCCACCACCACATCCATCACCATGTCCCCACCACGTCCACCTCCATGTCCACCATCACCACCACATCCACCACCATGTCCACCACCACCATGTCCACCACCACGTCCACCACCACCACGTCCATCACCACCATCTCCACCATGTCCACCACCACCACTACATCCACCACCACCACATCTGTTAGACCTGGCACCATTGGCGTGGGTCACCCTTCCATTTTTGTCTGTGCCTCAATGTATTTTTGTGCTGGTGTTAGCTGCTCAGGGCCCTGCGCCACTGCCATCCAGTGCCACAGGGCAAGTGCTCCCTATGGGAAAATGTATTCTGTGAATTGACTTCCATGTTTGGCTTATTTGGTTTACTATCAGTCCCTAGTGGAGTGCACCAGGAGTGCCAAGGGCTTGTATATCCAAATGCTGCTAGTGGGCTTGCAGCACTGGTTGTGCCACCCACAGAAGCAGCCTGGTAAAATGTGTCTAAGGTCTGCCATTGCAGAACCTGCATGCAGTCTGGTACTGTCATGCTGACTGTGCAAGTGTCCCCACTTGCCAGTCCCTAAACCTTCCCTTACCTGCATATTAGTCACTCCTAAGGTAGGCCCTAGGGCAGGGTGCATTGTAAGGATAAGGTAGGACATGCCCTGAAGTATGTGGCATGTCCTAATAGTGAATTACAGCAATTTTCGTTTTTCACTATTGTAAGGCTACCTGCTCTCCATAGGCCAGAATGGGCTGCTAGATTATAACACTCTATAATCCTAGCAGGCTCAGGAAGCATGGTAGAAATTCATGTTTAGTATGCCTGAACTCAGAATAATAAAATACATCGTTTAGCAAAGGTTATTTTAACATCCTGGGTTTGCAAATGCTACTCTTAGAAAGTTAGCCTTTGCGTGCCTAACCATTTCAGTCCACCTCTGCTGGGAGGGGCTGTCTTCTTTGTGTGTAGCTTGAGTGACAGGGCTGGGAAGTTCCAGGAGACAGGCTGGGGCTGCCAGGTGGTGAATAGAGAGATTACACCAGGATGGGTGGGAGGAGTGCACCTTGACTCTGAATAGGGCTGTGCTCGGCCACCACAATGCTGGCTCCACCCCCTGGGGAGCGTCTGATGTCTCTGCCCTGCCTGCTGAAAGAAGAAACCAGAGTCCCAACAACAAAGTGCTCCTCACTGAAAAGAACTGGACTGGGATTATACAAAGGCCCCCCTGGCCTGTAAAGACAAAAGAAACTGAGTATAAATGTAGGAGCCCTGCTCCTAAGAAATCAGATCCTGATTGAACCACGAAGAAACTCTGCCTGACTAGAAGGACCTGGAAGAAGCTGAAGGAGGAGTAACTTTCCCTAACCTGGGGGATTGGCCTGCAGTGGTGCCTTGCTGAGAAAGGAGAGGTAAAGACTGGAAGAGTGTTGGACTTGGCCCTTTTTGCAGGGTCATCCCTAAACTTTTTGCCTTCCTCCTGTATTTTTTCTGACCTGGTGTTGGCTGTTTTATGACTCTGGGCGCCTTACCACTGCTGACCAGTGCTAACGTGCATATGCTCTCCCTATGGTAAAATGTATTATGTGAATTAACTTCCATGTTTGGCATATTTGGTTTACTATCAGTCTCTAGTAGAGTGCACCAGGGGTGCCAAGGGCTTGTATATCCAAAAGCTGCTAGTGGGCTTGCAGCACTGGTTGTGCCACCCACAGAAGCAGCCTGGTAAAATGTGTCTAAGGTCTGCCATTGCAGAACCTGCATGTAGTCTGGTACTGTCATGCTGACTGGGCAAGTGTCCCCACTGGCCAGTCCCTAAACCTTCCCTTACCTTCATATTAGTCACCCCTATGGTAGGCCCCAGGGTAGGGTGCATTGTAAGGATAAGGTAGGACATGCCCTGAGGTGTGTGGCATGTCCTAATAGTGAATTACAGTCATTTTCGTTTTTCACTATTGAAGGCTACCTGCTCTCCATAGGCCAGAATGGGCTGCTGGAATTACTACACGCTGTAATCCCAGTGGACTCAGAGAGCATGGTAGAAAGCCAAGTTTAGTATGCCTGAACTCAGAATAATAAAACACTTCTTTTAGTAAAGTTTATTTTAATATCCTATGTTTGTAAATACTACTTTTAGAAAGTTAGTATTTACTGACCTGGCCATTTCAATCCGCCTCTGCTGTGTGTGTGTGTACTGCCTAGTAACAGTAAAGGAGTAGGGCTGGGGAATTCCAGGAGACAGGCTGGCTGCCAGGTGGTGGGTAGAGAGGTTACATCAGGATGGGTGGGAGGAGTACACCTTTGACTCTGAATAGACCTGTGCTTTGCCACCACAATGCTGGCTCCGCCCCCTGTGGAGCGGCTGATGTCTCTGCCCTGCTGCTGAAAGGAAAGAGCAGAGTCACCACAACAAAGTGCTCCAAAACTGGACTGAGCCAGGACCAGGCCCCCTGGCGACAAAGAACAAAAGTATTGTGCTATAAAAGAAGGAGCCCTGCTCCCAAGAAATCAGATCCTGATTGAACCACGAAGGAACTCTGCCTGACTAGAAGGACCTGGAAGAAGCTGAAGGAGGAGTAACTTTCCCTGACCTGGGGGATTGGCCTGCAGTTGGTGCCTTGCTGAGTAAGGAGAGGAAAAGACTGAAAGAGACTTTGCACTTTGTTTTTTAACTATCTCCAAGGGCTTGGAAGAAGAGCTTGCCCCCTGAACTGAGTCCCAGGACCATTGGACTCATCTGCCTTCAAAAATTGAGTTGCCTGGACGATCTGTGCTTGTTTCCTGCTAGATTTGGCCCCAGTATGCCTCGTACACCATCCGCCGCGAAGCCGTGTCTTTGCCGCCCGGCACCGTGCGTCTACGCTGATCCAAAGCATTAGTACGCGCCGTATCCCTCCCGGCCGCATTGCACCTAACCTTCCCCACCGATTCGAGACGTACATCACTGGCTACCGAACCCTGTACGCCGGACCCAAGTTCCATCGTCCCGCAGATACGGTCCGTACGCTGCTAACATACTGCACCGTGCCGTACTCAGAGCCGAGAAGCCGCAGTACGCTGATCCTCCCCATACGCTGTATGGCGCCGAGAAGTGTCGCCGCCCATCCGCACCGAAGGTACGGCTCGAACGCAGAACGACACGGACTCTGCAAGCTGATCCGGGCCATCCGCACGTACCCCTGAAGGTCCCGTACCAACTCCACGTCCCGACGCCGCGACCCGACCAGCATCTGAATACGCTGCCGAACTACGACCCGGACCCATCAACTTGTCCCGCACTGTCCGTCGCGGACCCCATGAACTTAAGGTACTTTGTTCTGTTCGCACCGCAGCGTGCGAGTCACGGACCCCGGAGTCCGCACCGATTGTTTGACTCGTACTTTCCTTGTTTTTAATGCGGACGAGTCGCACACCCAGGTACGAACCGTACAAAGCCTGAAAAGAAGCAGAATTGACTAAAAGAAGCCAATTTTTGCATTTTAAGCCTTTTTACAAGAACTTTGAACTTTAAAATTATACGGTGGTCATTTTATTCGTTATTCTGGTCTTGAGCTAAGCCTTATATAAAGAGAACTATTTTTGATATAACCTTGACTGGTGTCCATTTGTGGTGTGTCATTGTATTACTGTATGTGTTCACAAATGCTTAACCTATGACGCCCTGAGAATAGTCTTGACTGCTTGTGCCACACTACCTAAAGGGTGAGCAGGGGTTATTTGAAAGGGTGATCCCCTTACTCTGACTTAGAATTGAGAGTCCCTGCTTGTCGCAAGTGCATACCTGTGTTCCCAATTCTAACAAAGAGACTTTGCACTTTCTTTCAACAATCTCCAAGGGCTTGGAAGAAGAGCTTGCCCCCTGAACTGAGTCCCAGGACCATCGGACTCATCTGCCTTCCAAAACTGAGTTGCCTGGACAATTTTTGCTTGTTTCCCGCTGGATTTGGCCCCAGTACGACTCGTACTCCATCCGCCGCGAAGCCGTGTCTTTGCCGCCCGGCACCGTGTGTCTCCGCTGATCCAAAAGCGTTAGTATGCACCGTATCCCTCCCGGCCGCATCGCACCTAACCTTCCCCGCCGATTCGAGTCGTACAGCCCTGGCTGCCGAACCCTGTACGCCAGACCCAAGTTTCATTGTCCCGCAGGTACGGTCCGTACGCTGTTAACGTACTGCACCGTGCCGTACTCAGAGCCGAGAAGCCGCATCACGCTGATCCTCCCCATACGCTGTACGGCGCCGAGAAGTGTCACCGCCTATCCGCACCGAAGGTACGGCTCGAACGCCGAACGCCACGGACTCTGCAAGCTGATCCGGGCCATCCGCACGTATCCCTGAAGGTCCCGACTCTGCGACCCGACCAGCATCCGAATACGCTGCCGAACTACGACCCGGACCCATCAACTTGTCCCGCACTGTCCGTCGCGGACCCCACAAAACCAAGGTACTTTGTTCTGTTCGCACCGCAGCGTGCACGTTATGGACCCCGGAGTCCGCAACGATTGTTTGACTCGTACTTTCCTTGTTTTTAATGCTTACGAGTCGCACATCCAGGTACGAACCGTACAGAGCCTGAAAAGAAGCAGAATTGACTAAAAGAAGCCTATTTTTGTATTTTAAGCCTTTTTACAAGAACATTGAACTTTAAAATAATACTGTGGTCATTTTATTCGTTATTCTGGTCTTGTGCTAATGTGTATGTGTTCACAAATGCTTAACCTATGACGCCCTGAAATAGTCTTGACTGCTTGCGCCACACTACCTAAAGGGTGAGCAGGGGTTATTTGAAAGGGTGATCCCCTTACTCTGACTTAGAAGTAAGAGTCCCTGCTTGTCACAAGTGCATACTTGTGCCAACCAGAGATTCCCAATTCTAACATTGGTGGTCAGCGGTGAGGATTTGAATTTGCATTTGTGATTCATGTACAGTGATTGAGTGAACGCCACGCAGTGAGTTCAGACCGATAACGCAGCCACACAGTATTGATTTTTGTTTTGCTGAAGAATCTCCGCTTTAAGAAACCATGCCTAGCTCAGTCAATGGAGGCAGGGCGTCCTCTATATTCTCTGGGGTTGATGACATAGATTGGGAGGAGAGGGCACTGCTGAGGTCCACAAGTGAAGTCTTGAAAGGATACCTCTCCAAGTACAGAATTAACCAAACTGGATTGAAAAACAAGGAGCAGTACACAAAGGCGCTGAGGGCCTGGTACGAATCCAAGTTCCCAGATAATGTGCTGGAGGTGATACCCCCAGAAGGTGCTTCTGAGCCTGGCAGAGGCCTGTCGCCAGAGGAGATGGCCGACAGGAGTGCTGCAAGACCACATGAAGTGGAGATGGCAAAACTTCAAATGGAAATGGAAAGACAAAGGCTGGCCATGGAGCATGAGGTAAAAATGAGGGAGTTGGATCTCAAGGCCAAGAGTTTAGACCGCTCTCCCTCTGGTGGCAGCAATTTAACAGAGTCAAGGGTGCTCATTCCTAAAGATGTGGTGAAAGAGTATTACAAGCAGGATGATATTGGGCAGTGGTTCAGGGCCTATGAAGTAGCCATGTCCCCCCACCGGGTCCCTGAGAGAGATTGGGGAGCGGGGTTGTGGGGGAGGTTCCTGAGTGAGGGGCGGGACACACTGCTGGATCTCCCCTCTGATGTCACCACATCCTATCCACACATGAAGGAAGCTCTGATGACAAGGTATGGGTTAACTCCTGAATTGTACAGGCAGAGGTTTAGGGATTGCACCAAGAAGCCTGGTACCACTTATGTAGAATATGTGACTTTTTTTTCCAGAGCGCTAGATGGTTGGGTGAAGGGTAGCAAAGTAAATGATTACCAAGGGCTGTTTGATCTAATTGCATGGGAGCACTTGTCTGATAATTGTTTTCCTGAGCTACGCCAGCACCTGATCGATAGCAAGCTAACTAACCCTAGGAAGCTTGCTGAGGAGGCGGACCGCTGGATCAGCACCAGGGTCCACAAGGGTCCCGTGGGAGGCCCCGCCAAAGGTGGTCAGGGTCCCCAGCAGAAAAGTGGGGGGGACAAGGGTAAACAAAGGGAGTTCTACAGAGGGCCCCAAAGTAATTCCCAGGGGAACCAAGGGAAAGGTTCTCAGCCACCCCCGCCCCCGAAGCAGACCGGGGCCCGATAGGGAACCCTGTTCAAAGAGGGCCCCCCATATGTTACAAGTGTAACAACCTGGGGCACTATTCCATGGATCCCAAGTGCCCCATGTTTGGTAAACCAGCACCCCCTGGTGCTCCACCCCCCAAGCAGGTGGCTAGTGTAGCCTTTGGGAGGGAGGTAGATGTCCAAGGGGAGGGGGATTCCGTACAGATGACCCCAGTCTCATTAGGAGACGGTGAGATGGTCGCTGAGGCCCAACTGCCCCCCAATACTCAAAAGTATGGGCAGTGGGTGACCATAAATGGCAAAAGGGTGGGGGCTCTTAGAGATACAGGAGCCAGTGTGACTGCTGTCAGGCAACACCTAGTGTCTCAAGAGCAGGTGGTCCCACACGCATTCTGCCGTGTTGTCAACGCTGACAACACAGAGAGTCATTGTCCAATGGCTCAAGTTCCCTTTGAGTGGGGGGGGGGGTCTCTGGTACTCTGCAAGTCGCTGTGAGAACTGCCATGCCTGTAGACTGTCTCCTAGGGAATGATTTGGAGAGCTCCCCTTGGGAAAAGGTGGAGAAGACAACTCACCTGCGGATGGTGGGTTTACCTGATTGGGCGTGCGTGACCACCCGGACGATGGCAGCCAGTAGGGGTGTTGAAGGGACCCTGGAGCCTGAAGGAGAAGCCCAGGAACCGGCCTTAGGGAGAGGGCGCAGGAGGCACGGGAAACCGGCTCCTGAACTTCCCACGGCCCAGGAGGAAGCAGACCTTGAGGGGGATGCCCTGGAGCCTACCGGGGAACAGATAGCCGAACTGGGGGACCTGCCTGAGCTGACCCATTGGCAGCAAGAAGGAGGCCCCACCAGGGAGGAATTCTGCAGGGAGCAGAAGGAGTGCCCCTCTCTAGTGGGTATGCGGCAGCAGACTGCAGCCCAGGCCAATGGTGATTAGTCCGGTACTCACTTAATCTACTGGGAGAACGACCTCCTGTACTCAGAGCCTAAGGTTGCTGAACCTGGGTCAGCCCATGCGCTGGTGGTACCCCAGAAGTTCAGAGCCTTCCTACTGGGGCTGGCTCACGATGTTCCATTAGCAGGGCATTTGGGGCAGGACAAGACCTTTGAAAGGCTTGTCACCCACTTTTATTGGCCTCAAATGCGCAGGAGTTCTGCCACTCACTGCAGGACATGCCAGACTTGCCAGGCAAGTGGTAAGAGTGGAAGGAAGCTGACGGCTCCACTCCAACCTTTCCCTGTGGTCAGTACCCCATTCTAGCGAGTGGGGATTGACATTGTGAGGCCACTGAACCCCAAGACAGCCATGGGCAACAGGTTTATCCTGGTCTTGGTGGACCATGCCACCCGGTGCCCTGAAGCCATCCCTCTGAGGACAGTGACGGCCCCCGTGGTGGGACGGGCACTGATGGGAATTTTCTCACGAGTAGGATTCCCTCTAGAGGTGGTGTCTGACAGGGGGACCAATTTCATATCGAAATATATGAAATCCCTTTGGCAAGAGTGTGGTGTGAC
Organism: Triturus cristatus; assembly: GCF_964204655.1. Classification (NCBI taxonomy): domain Eukaryota; kingdom Metazoa; phylum Chordata; class Amphibia; order Caudata; family Salamandridae; genus Triturus; species Triturus cristatus. Next base: position 871,318,752 of record NC_140579.1, on the reverse strand, counting down.
ATACAAGTTCACCACCCCTTACCATCCCCAAGGAAACGGGTTGGTTGAGAGATTCAACCGAACCCTGAAGGGCATGATTATGGGCCTTGAGGAGCCCATGAGGCGTAAGTGGGATGTCCTCTTACCATGCCTTCTCTTTGCGTACCGTGAGGTGCCGCAGAAGTCTCTGGGGTTCAGTCCCTTTGAGCTTCTGTATGGCCACCCAGTACGAGGACCTCTTAGTCTGGTCAAGGAAGGCTGGGAGCAATCTCCCAGGAAACCTCCCCAGAATGTATATAGTTACATGCTGGCCTTTCGGAACCAGACTAGGCATTTCAAGCAACTTGCTGAGGCAAATCTGGAAGCCAGCCAGGAGGAAATGAAGCGGTGGTAGGATCAGAATGCCACTCTGGTTGAGCTTCAACCTGGTCAAAAGGTATGGGTCCTGGCCCCTGTGGAGCCCTGTGCACTCCAGGACAAGTAGACAGGACCCTTTGAGATTGTGGAGCGCAAGAGTTCTGTCACCTACTTGGTGGACTTGCAGTCTCCTAGGAACCCCTTAAGGGTCCTACATGTCAATCAACTAAAGCCCCACTTGGAGAGGTCCGAAGTGGGCATGCTCTTGGCCACAGATGATGGGACGGAGGAGGAGTCTGAGCCTCTTCCTGACCTCCTGGTAGCCTCAGAGCGAGACGGGTCAGTGGATGGAGTTAACCTCTCACCCACCCTGACCCCTGAGCAACAGGATGACTGCCGCCAGCTGCTGGGGCAGTTTCCTGACCTGTTCTCCCTGGTTCCTGGTATCACAGATTGGTGCGTCCATGATGTGGATACAGGAGACAGCTTACCTGTGAAGCACAAAGCTTACAGGGTAACTGACAGGGTCAGAGCCTGCATCAAAGAGGAGGTCTCAAAGATGCTTGCTCTAGGGGTGGTTGAGTCCTCCAGCAGTCCTTGGGCCAGCCCAGTGGTCTTGGTCCCAAAGGCTGCCGCGCCGGATGCCACACCCGAACTCCGGTTCTGTTTGGACTACAGAGGACTCAACTCAGTCACGAAGACTGACGCGCACCCCATCCCCAGAGCTGACGAGCTCATCGATCAGTTAGGGGCTGCACGGTACCTCAGCACGTTTGATTTAACGTCTGGGTACTGGCAGATCGCCTTGACTGATGGGGCCAAAGAGAGATCCGCATTCTCCACACCAGATGGGCATTTCCAGTTCCGGGTTATGCCATTTGGGATGAAGAATGCCCCTGCCACCTTCCAGAGGTTGGTCAACCAGGTGTTGGCTGGGCTGACCGAGTTCAGCGCCGCATACCTGGATGACATCGCAGTGTTCAGCGGCACATGGAAAGAACACCTGCAACATCTCTGGGAAGTGTTGATGGCACTGCGCAAGGCAGGCCTCACGATCAAGGCAAGCAAGTGTCAGATCGGGCAGGGATCAGTGGTGTACTTGGGACACCACGTGGGGAGCGGGCAGGTGGCGCCCCTCCAACCCAAGATTGAAACCATCCTGGCTTGGGAGCCCCCAAAGACCCAGACAGAGGTGAGGGCCTTTTTAGGACTCACAGGGTACTACAGGAGGTTTGTCAAGGGGTATGGCAGCATTGTTGCACCCTTGACAGAGCTGACTTCGAAGAAGCAGCCCAGAAAAGTGATATGGACTGACACCTGTCAGAAGGCATTTGACACCCTGAAGACTACCATGTGCACGGCACCCGTGCTCTTGGCTCCTGACTTCTCCAAAGAATTCCTTGTGCAGACAGATGCATCAGAGCATGGTGTAGGGGCTGTTCTCTCACAGATGACTGAGGAGGGCTGGGACCAACCTGTAGCCTTCATAAGTAGGAGGTTACTTCCCCGGGAACAAAACTGGAGTGCGATTGAGTGAGAAGCATTTGCTGTGGTCTGGGCATTGAAGAAGCTAAGACCCTACTTGTTTGGGTCTCACTTCCGGGTTCAAACCGACCACAGGCCCCTCAGGTGGTTGATGCAGATAAGGGGTGAGAATTCTAAGTTGTTGAGGTGGTCCATTTCCCTACAGGGGATGGATTTCATGGTGGAACACCGCCCCGGTACAGACCACGCCAACACAGATGGTCTTTCCAGATTTTTCCGCCTTAGTGATGAGAACTCCCTGGGGTAGGGTAGTTCTCCCCACATTTCAGCTGGAGGGGACATGCGTTAGACCTGGCACCATTGGCCTGGGTCACCCTTCCATTTTTGTCTGTGCCTCAATGTATTTTTGTGCTGGTGTTAGCTGCTCAGGGCCCTGTGCCACTACCATCCAGTGCCACAGGGCAAGTGCTCCCTATGGGAAAATGTATTATGTGAATTGACTTCCATGTTTGGCTTATTTGGTTTACTATCAGTCCCTAGTAGAGTGCACCAGGAGTGCCAAGGGCTTGTATATCCAAATGCTGCTAGTGGGCTTGCAGCACTGGTTGTGCCACCCACAGAAGCAGCCTGGTAAAAATGTGCAGAACCTGTATGCAGTCTGGTACTGTCATGCTGACTGGGCAAGTGTCCCCACTTGCCAGTCCCTAAACCTTCCCTTACCTGCATATTAGTCACCCCTAAGGTAGGCCCTAGGGCAGGGTGCATTGTAAGGATAAGGTAGGACATGCCCTGAAGTGTGTGGCATGTCCTAATAGTGAATTACAGCCATTTTCGTTTTTCACTATTGTAAGGCTACCTGAAACACCATAGGCCAGAATGGGCTGCTAGATTATAACACTCTATAATCCTAGCAGGCTCAGGAAGCATGGTAGAAATTCATGTTTAGTATGCCTGAACTCAGAATAATAAAATACATCTTTTAGCATAGGTTATTTTAATATCCTGGGTTTGCAAATGCTACTTTTAGAAAGTTAGCCTTTGTGTGCCTAACCATTTCAGTCCGCCTCTGCTGGGAGGGGCTGTCTTCTTTGTGTGTAGCTTGAGTGACATGGCTGGGAAGTTCCAGGAGACAGGCTGGGGGTGCCAGATGGTGAATAGAGAGATTACACCAGGATGGGTGGGAGGAGTGCACCTTGACTCTGAATAGGGCTGTGCTCGGCTACCACAATGCTGGCTCCACCCCCTGGGGAGCGTCTGATGTCTCTGCCCTGCCTGCTGAAAGAAGAAGCCAGAGTCCCAACAACAAAGTGCTCCTCACTGAAAAGAACTGGGTTGGGATTAGGCAAAGGCCCCCCTGGACTGTAAAGACAAAAGAAACTTGGTATAAATGTAGGAGCTCTGCTCCTAAGAAATCAGATCCTGATTGAACCACGAAGAAACTCTGCCTGACTAGAAGGACCTGGAAGAAGCTGAAGGAGGAGTAACTTTCCCTAACCTGGGGGATTGGCCTGCAGTGGTGCCTTGCTGAGAAAGGAGAGGAAAGGACTGGAAGAGACTTTGCACTTTGTTTCAACAATCTCCAAGGGCTTGGAAGAAGAGCTTGCCCCCTGAACTGAGTCCCAGGACCATTGGACTCATCTGCCTTCCAAAACTGAGTTGCCTGGACAATTTTGGCTTGTTTCCCACTGGATTTGGCCCCAGTATGACTCGTACTCCATCCGCCACGAAGCCGTGTCTTTGCCACCCGGCACCGTGTGTCTCCGCTGATCCAAAAGCGTTAGTACGCACCGTATCCCTCCCGGCCGCATCGCACCTAACCTTCCCCGCCGATTCGAGTCGTACAGCCCTGGCTGCCGAACCCTGTACGCCGGACCCAAGTTTCATTGTCCCGCAGGTACGGTTCGTACGCTGCTAACGTACTGCACCATGCCGTACTCAGAGCCGAGAAGCCGCATCACGCTGATCCTCCCCGTACGCTGTACAGCGCCGAGAAGTGTCGCCGCCAATCCGCACCGAAGGTACGGCTTGAACGCTGAATGCCACGGACTGCAAGCTGATCCGGGCCATCCACACGTATCCCTGAAGGTCCCGTACGAACGCCGCGTCCCGACGCCACGACCCGACCAGCATCCGAATACGCTGCCGAACTACGACCCAGACCCATCAACTTGTCCCGCACTGTCCGTCACGGACCCCACAAAACCAAGGTACTTTGTTCTGTTTGCACTGCAGCGTGCACGTCACGGACCCCGGAGTCTGCAACGATTGTTTGACTCGTACTTTCCTTGTTTTTAATGCCTACGAGTCGCACATCCAGGTACGAACCGTACAGAGCCTGAAAAGAAGCAGAATTGACTAAAAGAAGCCTATTTTTGTATTTTAAGCCTTTTTACAAGAACATTGAACTTTAAAATAATACTGTGGTCATTTTATTAGTTATTCTGGTCTTGTGCTAAGCCTTATATAAAGAGAACTATTTTTGATACAACCTTGACTGGTGTCCATTTGTGGTGTGTCATTGCATTACTGTATGTGTTCACAAATGCTTAACCTATGACGCCCTGAGAATAGTCTTGACTGCTTGCGCCACAATACCTAAAGGGTGAGCAGGGGTTATTTGAAAGGGTGATCCCCTTACTCTGACTTAGAAGTAAGAGTCCCTGCTTGTCACAAGTGCATACTTGTGCCAACCAGAGATTCCCAATTCTAACAACATCCATCACCACCACATCCATCACCACCACCACCACATCCACCACCACCACGTCCACCACCAGCACGACATACACCACCACGTTTATCACCACCATGTACACCACCACCACCACATCCACCACCACCACATCCACCACCACCACCATGTCCACCACCCCCACCACGTCCACCACCACATCCACCACCACATCCACCACGCCCTCCACGTCCACCACCACCACATCCACCACCATGTCCACCACCATATCCACCACAGCCACATTCATGTCCACCACCACCACCATGTCCGCCACCACATCCACCACCACCATGTCCATCACCACCACATCCACCACCACGTCCACCACCACATTCACCACCATGTCGACCACCACCATGTCCACCACCACCATGTCTATCACCACCATGTCACCACCACCACGTCCACCACCACCATGTCCACCACCACCATGTCCACCACCACATCCACCACCACCATGTTCACCACCACCACCATGTCCACCACCACCATCACATCCACCACCACCATGTCCACCACCATGTCCACCACCATGTCCACCACCACACTGTTCACCACCATATCTACCACCAAGCCCACCACCACATCCACCACCACCACATCCACCACAACCTTGTCCACCACCACGTCCACCACAATGTCCACCACCACATCCACCACCACGTCCACCACCAGCACATCCACCACCTTGTTGACCACCATGTCCACCACCACCACGACATCCTCCATCATGACCACCACCACCACATCCATCACCACCACTTCCACCACCACCAGCACATCCATCACCACCATGTCAACTACCACAACACCCACCACATCCACCACCATGTCCACCACCACCACATCCACAACCACGTCCACCACCATGTCCACCACCATGTCCACCACCACACTGTCAACCACCACATCTACCACCAAGCCCACCACCACATCCACCACCACCACATCTATCACCTTCTTGAACACCACCACATCCACCACCATGTCCACAACCATGTCTACCACCAGCACATCCACCACCACCACCATGTTGACCACCATGTCCACCACCACCACGCCATCCTCCACCATGACCACCACCACCACGTCCACCACCACCACTTCCACCACCACCAGCATATCCATCACCACCATGTCAACTACCACAACGCCCACCACATCCACTACCACCACCATGTCCACCACCACCACCACATCCACAACCACCACGTCCACCACCACCACATCCATCACCACCACATCCACCATGTCCTCCACCACCACGACGTCCACCACCACCACATCCACCACCACATTTACTACCAATTCCACCACCACCACATCCACCAGCACCACATCCACCACCACGTCCACCACCACATCCACCACCACCACCATATCCACCACCACTGCGTCCACCACTACCGCATCCACCACCGCATCCACCACCACCACTTCCACCAGCACCACATCCACCACCACCACTTCCACCACAACATCCACCACCATGTCCACCACCACAACGTCCACCACCACCAGGTCCACCAACAGGTCTACCACTACCACATCCACCACCACCATGTCCACAACCACCACATCTACTACCACCACATCCACCACCACATCCACCACCATGTCCACCACCACCACATCCACCACATCCACCACATCACACACCACATCCACCACTACCATGTCCACTACCACCAAGGCCCCCACCACCACATCCACCACCACGTCCACCACCATGTCCACCACCACCATATCCACCACCACAACCATATCCACCACCACGTCCACCACCACGTCCACTTCCACATCCACCACCACACTCTCCACCACCATGTCCACGCCCACCACCACATACACTACCATGTCCACCACCACCCCGTCCACCACCACGACATCCATCACCATTTCTACCACCACGTCCATCACCACCATGTCCTCCACCACCACGTCCACCACTACCACATCCACCACCACCACATCCACCACCACCACATCTACCACCACCACATCCACCACCACCACATCCACCAGCACATCCACCACCACCACCATGTCCACCAGCACATCCACCACATCCACCACCACCACATCCACCACCACAACCACATCCACCACCACCACATTCACCACCACCACGTCCACTACCACATCCACCACAACCACGTCCACCACCATGTCCACCATCATGTCAACCACCACCATGTCCACCACCACCACATCCACCACCACCACATCTTCTACGTCCACCACCACCACATCTACATCAATATCCACCACCACCATGTCCACCACCACATCCATCACCACATCCATCACCACGTCCATCTCCACCACCATGCCCACTAAGTCCACCCACACCATGTCCATCACAACCACGTCCACCACCACCATGTATATTACCACCACGTCCACCACCACCATGTCCATCACCACGTCGATCACCACCACATCCATCACCACCACATCCATCACTACCACCACCACATCTACCACTACCACATCCACAACCACCATGTCCTCCACAACCACCATGTCCTCCACCACCATGTCCCCCACCACCAGGTCCACCAACGGGTCCACCACTACCACATCCACCACCATCATGTCCACCACCACCACATCCACCACCACCACATCCACCACCTCATCTACCACCATGTCCACCACCACATCCACCATGTCATACACCACGTCCACCACTAGCATGTCCACCACCACCAAGGCCACCACCACCACATCCACCACCACGTCCACCACCATGTCTACCACCACCACATCCACCACCACAACCACATCCACCACCACATCCACCACCATGTCCACCACCACGTCCACTTCCACATCCACCACCACACTGTCCATCACCATGTCCACGCCCACCACCATATACACTACCATGTCCACCACCACCCCGTCCACCACCACGACGTCCATCACCATTTCTACTACCACGTCCATCACCACCATGTCCTCCACCACCACGTCCACCACTACCATATCCACCACCACCACATCAACCACCACCACATCCACCAGCACATCCACCACCACCACCATTTCCACTACCACATCCACCACAACCACGTCCACCACCACGTCCACCATCATGTCAACCACCACCATGTCCACCACTACCACATCTACTACGTCCACCACCACCACATCTACATCAATATCCACCACCACCATGTCCACCACCACATCCATCACCACGTCCATCACCACGTCCATCTCCACCACCACGCCCACTAAGTCCACCAACACCATGTCCATCACCACCACGTCCACCACCATGTCCATTACCACCACATCCACCATCACACTGTCCATCACCACTTCGATCACCACCACATCCATCACCACCACATCCATCACCACCACCACCACATCTACCACTACCACGTCAACAACCACCATGTCCACCACCACATCCACCACCATGTTCACCAAGTCCACCACTACCACATCCACCACCTCCACCTCAACCACCATGTCCACAACCACCACCACGTCCACCACCACATCCACCACCACATCCACCACCACCACATCCACCACCATGTCCACCCCACCACGTCCACCACCATGTCCACCACAACCACATCCATGTCCACTACCACAACCACATCCATGTCCACCACCACCACCACATCCACCACCACCACCACATCCACCACCACAACCACATCCACTACCACCCCATCCACATCCACCACCACCACGTTCACCACCACCACATCCACCACCACCACATCCACCACCACGTCCACCACAACCACGTCCACCACCACCACGTCCACCACCATGTCAACCACCACCATGTCCACCACCACCACATCCACCACCACCACATCCACTACGTCCACCATCACCACATCTACCACCATATCCACCACCACCATGTCCACCACCACATCCATCACCACATCCATCACCACATCCATCTCCACCACTACGCCAACTAAGTCCACCAACACCATGTCTACCACCACCACGTCCACCACCACCACCACCATGTCCACTACCACCATGTCCACCTCCATCACCACCACTTCCACCACCACCACCTCCACCGCCACCACATCCATCGCCACCACAACCACATCCACCACCACCACGTCCACAACCACCATGTCCACCACCACATCCACCACCACTTTCACCACGTCCACCACTATCACATCCACCACCGCCACCTCAACCACCACGTCCACAACCACCACCACATCCACCACCATATCCACCACCACTTCCACCACCACCACATCCACCACCATGTCCACCACCACCAAGTCCACCACCACCAGGTCCACCAACATGTCCACCACTACCACATCCACCACCACCACGTCCACCACCTCCACATCCACCACCACATCCACCACCATGTCCACCACCACCACATCCACCACCACCCCTTCCACCACCAGCACTTCTTCCACTACCATGTCCACCACCATCAAGGCCACCACCACCACGTCCACCACCACGTCCACCACCATGTCCACCACCAGCACATCCACCACCACAACCACATCCACCACCACATCCACCATGTCCACCACCACGTCCACTACCACATCCACCACCATACTGTCCTCCACCATGTCCACGTCCACTACCACTATGTCCTCTACCACCACGTCCACCACTACCACATCCACCACCACCACATCCACCACCACGTCCACCAGCACATGCACCATCACCACCATGTCCACCAGCACATCCACCACATCCATCACCACCACTACCACATCCACCACCACCACGTCCATAACCACCATGTCCACCACCACATCCACCACCACTTTCACCACGTCCACCACTATCACATCCACCACCGCCACCTCAACCACCACGTCCACAACCACCACCACATCCACCACCATATCCACCACCACTTCCACCACCACTACATCCACCACCATGTCCACCACCACCAAGTCCACCACCACCACCACCAGGTCCACCAACATGTCCACCACTACCACATCCACCACCACCACGTCCACCACCTCCACATCCACTACCACATCCACCACCATGTCCACCACCACCACATCCACCACCACCCCTTCCACCACCAGCACTTCTTCCACTACCATGTCCACCACCATCAAGGCCACCACCACCACGTCCACCACCAGCACATCCACCACCACAACCACATCCACCACCACATCCACCATGTCCACCACCACGTCCACTACCACATCCACCACCATACTGTCCTCCACCATGTCCACGTCCACTACCACCATGTCCTCTACCACCACGTCCACCACTACCACATCCACCACCACCACATCCACCACCACCACATCCACCAGCACATGCACCATCACCACCATGTCCACCAGCACATCCACCACATCCACCACCACCACATCCACCACCACAACCACATCCAGCACCACCACGTTCACCACCACCACGTTCACCACCACCACGTCCACCACAACCACGTCCACCACCACCACGTCCACCATGTCAACGACCAACATGTCCACCACATCCACCACCACCACATCCACCACCACCACATCCACCACCATGTCCATCCACCACATCCATCACCACGTCTATCACCACGTCCATCTCCACCACCATACCCACTAAGTCCACCAACATCATGTCCACCACCACCACATCCACCACCACCACATCCACCACCACCATGTCCACCACTACCACATCCACCACCACATCCACAACCACCACCATGTCCACCACCACGTCCACCACCACATCCACAACCACATCCACCACGTCCACCACCACCACATCCATCACCACATCCATCACCACATCCACAACCACGTCCACCACCATGTCCACCGCCATGTCCACCACCAAGTCGACCACTGCCACGTCCACCACCACATCTACCACCACGACCACCCCATCCACCACAACCACATCCATGTCCACCACCACCACCACGTCCACCACCACCAGCACATCCAACACCACTATGTCAACTACCACAACATCCACCAAATCCACCACCATGTCCACATCCATCACCATGTCCACCACCATGTCCACCTCCATGTCCACCACCACCACCACCACATCCACTAAGTCCACCACCACCATGTCCACCACTACCCCCACATCCACCACCCCCATGTCCACCACCACCTCCATGTCCACCACCATGACCACCACCACCACCATGTCCACCACCTCCACCACCACCACCTCTACCACTATGTCCTCCACCACATCCACCACCACCACCACATCCACCACCACCAAGTTCACCACCACCACATCCACCACCATCATGTCAACCACCATGTCCACCACCACCACGTCCACCACCACCACCATCATGTCAACCACCACCATGTCCACCACCACCACGTCCACCACCACCACATCCACTACATCCACCATCACCACCACATCTACCACCATATCCACCACCACCATGTCCAACACCACATCCATCACCACGTGCACCACCACGTCCACCTCCATGTCCACCACCACCAACATGTCCACTAAGTCCACCACCATCATGTCCACCACCACCACCACATCCACCACTACCACCACCATGTCTACCACTACCATGTCCACCACCACGTCCACCACCACCATGTACACCACCACCACCTCCACCACCACCACCTCCACCACCATGTCCACCAGCACATCCACCACCACATCTACCATGTCCACCACATCCACATCCACCACATCTACCACCATGTCCACCACCACCATGTCCACCACCATGTCCACCACCACATCTACCACAACCACATCCTTGTCCACCACCACCACCACATCCACCACCACCACCACCATGTCCACCACCACCATGTCCACCACCACATCCACCACCACCACCTCCACCACCACCATGTCCACCACCACATCCACCACCACATCCACCATGTCCACCATGTCCACCACCATCACATCCACCACCATGTACACCACCACCACATCCACCACCATGTCTACCACCACGTCTACCACAACCACATCCACGTCCACCACCACCTCCATGTCCACCACCACCACATCCACCATGTCCACCACCATATTGTCCATCACCACATCTACCACCACAGCCACCACCACATCCACCACCACAACATCCACCACCACCTTGTCCACCACCACGTCCACCACCACATCCAGCACCACAATGTCCACCACCATGTCCACACCCACCACCACATCAACCACTATCCCGTCCACCACCACCACGTTCGGCACCATGTCTACACCCACCATGTCCTCCACCACCACGTCCACCACTACCACATCCACCACCGCCACGTCCACCACCACTACACCACCAGCACATCCACCACCACTACCATGTCCACCAGCACATCCACCACCAACATGTCCACCACAACCACGTCCATGACCACCACGTTCACCACCACCACCACATCCACGACCACGTCCACCACAACCATGTCCACCACAACCATGTCTACCAACACCACATCTACCACCACCAGGTCCACCACCACCACATCCACCACGTCTACCACCATCATGTCCACCACCACTACCACATCCACCACCACGTCCACCATGTCCACCACCACGTCCACCACCACATCCACTAGTACAATGTCGACCACCATGTCCACACCCACCACCACATCCACCACTACCCTGTCCACCACCACCACGTTCATTACCATGTCTACCACCACGTCCACCACCACCATGTCCTCCACCACCATGTCCACCACTACCACATCCACCATCACCACGTCCACCACCACCACGTCCACCAGCACATCCACCACCACTACCATGTCCACCAGCACATCCACCACCACCACATCCACCACCATGTCCATCACCACCACGCCCACCACCACCATGTCCACCACCACCACATCCACCACCACCACATCCACTACGTCCACCACCACCACCACATCTACCACCATATCCACCACCACCATGTCCACCACCACATCCATCACCATGTCCACCTCCATGTCCACCACCACCACCACGTCCACTATGTCCACCACCACCATGTCCACCACCACATCCACCACCACCACCACCTCCACCATGTCCACCACCAACACCATATCTACCACCACCACATCCATCACCACCACATCCATCACCACCACCACTTCTACCACCAGCACCACATACACCACCACGTTCACCACCACCATGTCCTCCACCACCACCACATCCACCACCACCATGTCCACCACCACCACCACCACCACCCCCACCACGTCCACCAGGACATCCAAAACCACATCCACCATGTCCACCACATCCACCACCACCACATCCACCACCATGTCCACCACCACCACATCCACCACCAAAACCACATCCACCACCACATCCACCACCATGTCCACCACCACGTCCACTACCACATCCACCACCACACTGTCCACCACCATGTCCACGCCCACCACCATATACGCTACCATGTACACCACCACCCCGTCCACCATCATGATGTCCATCACCATTTCTACCACCACGTTCACCACCACCATGTCCTCCACCACCACGTCCACCACTACCACATCCACCACCAACACATCCACCACCACCAAGTCCACCAGCACATCCACCACAACGACCATGTCCACCAGCACATCCATCACATCCACCAGCACCACATCCCCCACCACCACCACGTTCACCACCACCACGTCCACCACCACATCCACCACAAACACGTCCACCACCACGTCCACCACAACTACGTCCACCACCACGTCCACCATCATGTCAACCACCACCATGTCCACCACCACCACATCCACCACCACCACATCCACTACATCCACCACCACCACATCTACCACCATATCCACCACCATCATGTCCACCACCACATCCATCACCACGTCCATCACCACGTCCATCTCCACCACCATGCCCATTAAGTCCACCAACACCATGTCCACCACCACCATGTCCACCACCACATCCACCACCACGTTCACCATGACCACATCCACCACCACGTCCATCACCATGTCCACTACCACCATGTCCACCACCACATCCACCACCACGTTCACCATGACCACATCCACCACCACGTCCACCACGATGTCCATTACCACCACATCCACCTCCACCACCACCACGTCCATCACCATGTCCATCACCACCACATCCATCACCACCACATCCATCAACACCACCACCACCACCACCACATCTACCACCACCACGTCCACAACCACCATGTCCACCACCACATCCACCACCACGTTCACCATGACCACATCCACCACCACGTCCACCACGTCCGCCACCACCTCATCCACCACGTCCACCACCATGTCCACCACCATGTCCACCACAACCACATCCATGTCCACCACCACCACCACATCCACCACCACTGTGTCCACCACCACCACATCCACCACCACCGTGTCCACCACCATCACATCCACCACCATGTCCACCACCATGTCCACATCTACTGCCATGTCCACCACCACGTCCACCACCGTCACGTCCACCACCACCACATCCACCACCACCACGTCCACCACCACCATATCCTCCACCACCACCATGTCCTCCACCGTGTCCACCACCACATCCACCACCACCACATCCACCACCATCACGTCCACCACCACCATGTCCACCACCACATCCACCACCACCATGTCCACCACCACTACGTCCACCACCACCACCACGTCCACCACCACGATGTCCACCACCATGACATCTACCACCATGTCCACCACCACACTGTCCACCACATCTACCACCACGCCCACCACCACGTCCACCACCACTATATCCACCACCACCTTGTCCACCACCACATCCACCACCACGTCCCCTACCACGTCCAGCATCACATCTACCACCAGCACATCCACCACCACCATGTCGACAACCAAGTCCACCACCACCATGTCATCCACCACCATGACCACCACCACCACGTCCACGGGCTTGTATATCCAAATGCTGCTAGTGGGCTTGCAGCACTGGTTGTGCCACCCACAGAGGCAGCCTGGTAAAATGTGTCTAAGGTCTGCCATTGCAGAACCTGCATGTAGTCTGGTACTGTCATGCTGACTGGGCAAGTGTCCCCACTGGCCAGTCCCTAAACCTTCCCTTACCTTCATATTAGTCACCCCTATGGTAGGCCCCAGGGCAGGGGGCATTGTAAGGATAAGGTAGGACATGCCCTGAGGTGTGTGGCATGTCCTAATAGTGAATTACAGTCATTTTCGTTTTTCACTATTGAAGGCTACCTGCTCTCCATAGGCCAGAATGAGCTGCTGGAGTTACTACACGCTGTAATCCCAGTGGACTCAGAGAGCATGGTAGAAAGTCAAGTTTAGTATGCCTGAACTCAGAATAATAAAACACTTCTTTTAGTAAAGTTTATTTTAATATCCTGTGTTTGTAAATACTACTTTTAGAAAGTTAGTATTTACTGACCTGGCCATTTCAGTCCGCCTCTGCTGTGTGTGTGTGTACTGCCTAGTAACAGTAAAGGAGTA
The DNA here is from genome assembly GCF_964204655.1 of Triturus cristatus. Classification (NCBI taxonomy): domain Eukaryota; kingdom Metazoa; phylum Chordata; class Amphibia; order Caudata; family Salamandridae; genus Triturus; species Triturus cristatus. The sequence goes on along the minus strand of NC_140579.1, from coordinate 871,303,686 downwards.
GGGCTGGGGAATTCCAGGAGACAGGCTGGCTGCCAGGTGGTGGGTAGAGAGGTTACATCAGGATGGGTGGGAGGAGTACACCTTTGACTCTGAATAGACCTGTGCTTTGCCACCACAATGCTGGCTCCGCCCCCTGTGGAGCGGCTGATGTCTCTGCCCTGCTGCTGAAAGGAAAGAGCAGAGTCACCACAACAAAGTGCTCCAAAACTGGACTGAGCCAGGACCAGGCCCCCTGGCGACAAAGAACAAACGTATTGTGCTATAAAAGAAGGAGTCCTGCTCCCAAGAAATCAGATCCTGATTGAACCACGAAGGAACTCTGCCTGACTAGAAGGACCTGGAAGAAGCTGAAGGAGGAGTAACTTTCCCTGACCTGGGGGATTGGCCTGCAGTTGGTGCCTTGCTGAGAAAGGAGAGGAAAAGACTGAAAGAGACTTTGCACTTTGTTTTTTAACTATCTCCAAGGGCTTGGAAGAAGAGCTTGCCCCCTGAACTGAGTCCCAGGACCATTGGACTCATCTGCCTTCAAAAATTGAGTTGCCTGGACGATCTGTGCTTGTTTCCTGCTAGATTTGGCCCCAGTATGCCTCGTACACCATCCGCCGCGAAGCCGTGTCTTTGCCGCCCGGCACCGTGCGTCTACGCTGATCCAAAGCATTAGTACGCGCCGTATCCCTCCCGGCCGCATTGCACCTAACCTTCCCCGCCGATTCGAGACGTACATCACTGGCTACCGAACCCTGTACGCCGGACCCAAGTTCCATCGTCCCGCAGATACGGTCCGTACGCTGCTAACATACTGCACCGTGCCGTACTCAGAGCCGAGAAGCCGCAGTACGCTGATCCTCCCCGTACGCTGTATGGCGCCGAGAAGTGTCGCCGCCCATCCGCACCGAAGGTACGGCTCAAACGCAGAACGACACGGACTCTGCAAGCTGATCCGGGCCATCCGCACGTACCCCTGAAGGTCCCGTACCATCTCCGCGTCCTGACGCCGCGACCCGACCAGCATCTGAATACACTGCCGAACTACGACCCGGACCCATCAACTTGTCCCGCACTGTCCGTCGCGGACCCCACGAACTTAAGGTACTTTGTTCTGTTCGCACCGCAGCGTGCGAGTCACGGACCCCGGAGTCCGCACCGATTGTTTGACTCGTACTTTCCTTGTTTTTAATGCGGACGAGTCGCACGCCCAGGTACGAACCGTACAAAGCCTGAATTGACTAAAAGAAGCCTATTTTTGCATTTTAAGCCTTTTTACAAGAACTTTGAACTTTAAAATAATACGGTGGTCATTTTATTCGTTATTCTGGTCTTGAGCTAAGCCTTATATAAAGAGAACTATTTTTGATATAACCTTGACTGGTGTCCATTTGTGAGTCCCTGCTTGTCGCAAGTGCATACCTGTGTCAACTAGAGATTCCCAATTCTAACAAAGAGACTTTGCACTTTCTTTCAACAATCTCCAAGGGCTTGGAAGAAGAGCTTGCCCCCTGAACTGAGTCCCAGGACCATCGGACTCATCTGCCTTCCAAAACTGAGTTGCCTGGACAATTTTTGCTTGTTTCCCGCTGGATTTGGCCCCAGTACGACTCGTACTCCATCCGCCGCGAAGCCGTGTCTTTGCCGCCCGGCACCGTGTGTCTCCGCTGATCCAAAAGCGTTAGTACGCACCGTATCCCTCCCGGCCGCATCGCACCTAACCTTCCCCGCCGATTCGAGTCGTACAGCCCTGGCTGCCGAACCCTGTACGCCAGACCCAAGTTTCATTGTCCCGCAGGTACGGTCCGTACGCTGTTAACGTACTGCACCGTGCCGTACTCAGAGCCGAGAAGCCGCATCACGCTGATCCTCCCCATACGCTGTACGGCGCCGAGAAGTGTCACCGCCTATCCGCACCGAAGGTACGGCTCGAACGCCGAACGCCACGGACTCTGCAAGCTGATCCGGGCCATCCGCACGTATTCCTGAAGGTCCTGTACCAACGCCGCGTCCCGACTCCGCGACCCGACCAGCATCCGAATACGCTGCCGAACTACGACCCGGACCCATCAACTTGTCCCGCACTGTCCGTCGCGGACCCCACAAAACCAAGGTACTTTGTTCTGTTCGCACCGCAGGGTGCACGTTATGGACCCCGGAGTCCGCAACGATTGTTTGACTCGTACTTTCCTTTTTAATGCCTACGAGTCGCACATCCAGGTACGAACCGTACAGAGCCTGAAAAGAAGCAGAATTGACTAAAAGAAGCCTATTTTTGTATTTTAAGCCTTTTTACAAGAACATTGAACTTTAAAATAATACTGTGGTCATTTTATTCGTTATTCTGGTCTTGTGCTAAGCCTTATATAAAGAGAACAATTTTTGATACAACCTTGACTGGTGTCCATTTGTGGTGTATCATTGCATTACTGTATGTGTTCACAAATGCTTAACCTATGACGCCCTGAAATAGTCTTGACTGCTTGCGCCACACTACCTAAAGGGTGAGCAGGGGTTATTTGAAAGGGTGATCCCCTTAATCTGACTTAGAAGTAAGAGTCCCTGCTTGTCACAAGTGCATACTTGTGCCAACCAGAGATTCCCAATTCTAACATTGGTGGTCAGCGGTGAGGATTTGAATTTGCATTTGTGATTCATGTACAGTGATTGAGTGAACGCCACGCAGTGAGTTCAGACCGATAACGCAGCCACACAGTATTGATTTTTGTTTTGCTGAAGAATCTCCGCTTTAAGAAACCATGCCTAGCTCAGTCAATGGAGGCAGGGCGTCCTCTATATTCTCTGGGGTTGATAACATAGATTGGGAGGAGAGGGCACTGCTGAGGTCCACAAGTGAAGTCTTGAAAGGATACCTCTCCAAGTACAGAATTAACCAAACTGGATTGAAAAACAAGGAGCAGTACACAAAGGCGCTGAGGGCCTGGTACGAATCCAAGTTCCCAGATAATGTGCTGGAGGTGATACCCCCAGAAGGTGCTTCTGAGCCTGGCAGAGGCCTGTCGCCAGAGGAGATGGCCGACAGGAGTGCTGCAAGACCACATGAAGTGGAGATGGCAAAACTTCAAATGGAAATGGAAAGACAAAGGCTGGCCATGGAGCATGAGGTAAAAATGAGGGAGTTGGATCTCAAGGCCAAGAGTTTAGACCGCTCTCCCTCTGGTGGCAGCAATTTAACAGAGTCAAGGGTGCTCATTCCTAAAGATGTGGTGAAAGAGTATTACAAGCAGGATGATATTGGGCAGTGGTTCAGGGCCTATGAAGTAGCCATGTCCCCCCACCGGGTCCCTGAGAGAGATTGGGGAGCGGGGTTGTGGGGGAGGTTCCTGAGTGAGGGGCGGGACACACTGCTTGATCTCCCCTCTGATGTCACCACATCCTATCCACACATGAAGGAAGCTCTGATGACAAGGTATGAGTTAACTCCTGAATTGTACAGGCAGAGGTTTAGGGATTGCACCAAGAAGCCTGGTACCACTTATGTAGAATATGTGACTTTTTTTTCCAGAGCGCTAGATGGTTGGGTGAAGGGTAGCAAAGTAAATAATTACCAAGGGCTGTTTGATCTAATTGCATGGGAGCACTTGTCTGATAATTGTTTTCCTGAGCTACGCCAGCACCTGATCGATAGCAAGCTAACTAACCCTAGGAGGCTTGCTGAGGAGGCGGACCGCTGGATCAGCACCAGGGTCCACAAGGATCCCGTGGGAGGCCCCGCCAAAGGTGGTCAGGGTCCCCAGCAGAAGAGTGGGGGGGACAAGGGTAAACAAAGGGAGTTCTACAGAGGGCCCCAAAGTAATTCCCAGGGGAACCAAGGGAAAGGTTCTCAGCCACCCCCGCCCCCGAAGCAGACCGGGGCCCGATAGGGAACCCTGTTCAAAGAGGGCCCCCCATATGTTACAAGTGTAACAACCTGGGGCACTATTCCATGGATCCCAAGTGCCCCATGTTTGGTAAACCAGCACCCCCTGGTGCTCCACCCCCCAAGCAGGTGGCTAGTGTAGCCTTTGGGAGGGAGGTAGATGTCCAAGGGGAGGGGGATCCCGTACAGATGACCCTAGTCTCATTAGGAGACGGTGAGATGGTCGCTGAGGCCCAACTGCCCCCCAATACTCAAAAGTATGGGCAGTGGGTGACCATAAATGGCAAAAGGGTGGGGGCTCTTAGAGATACAGGAGCCAGTGTGACTGCTGTCAGGCAACACCTGGTGTCTCAAGAGCAGGTGGTCCCACACGCATTCTGCCGTGTTGTCAACGCTGACAACACAGACAGTCATTGTCCAATGGCTCAAGTTCCCTTTGAGTGGGGGGGGGTCTCTGGTACTCTGCAAGTCGCTGTGAGAACTGCCATGCCTGTAGACTGTCTCCTAGGGAATGATTTGGAGAGCTCCCCTTGGGAAAAGGTGGAGAAGACAACTCACCTGCGGATGGTGGGTTTACCTGATTGGGCGTGCGTGACCACCCGGTCGATGGCAGCCAGTAGGGGTGTTGAAGGGATCCTGGAGCCTGAAGGAGAAGCCCAGGAACCGGCCTTAGGGAGAGGGCGCAGGAGGCACGGGAAACCGGCTCCTGAACTTCCCATGGCCCAGGAGGAAGCAGACCTTGAGGGGGATGCCCTGGAGCCTACCGGGGAACAGATAGCCGAACTGGGGGACCTGCCTGAGCTGACCCATTGGCAGCAAGAAGGAGGCCCCACCAGGGAGGAATTCTGCAGGGAGCAGAAGGAGTGCCCCTCTCTAGTGGGTATGCGGCAGCAGACTGCAGCCCAGGCCAATGGTGATTAGTCCGGTACTCACTTAATCTACTGGGAGAACGACCTCCTGTACTCAAAGCCTAAGGTTGCTGAACCTGGGTCAGCCCGTGCGCTGGTGGTACCCCAGAAGTTCAGAGCCTTCCTACTGGGGCTGGCTCACGATGTTCCATTAGCAGGGCATTTGGGGCAGGACAAGACCTTCGAAAGGCTTGTCACCCACTTTTATTGGCCTCAAATGCGCAGGAGTTCTGACACTCACTGCAGGACATGCCAGACTTGCCAGGCAAGTGGTAAGAGTGGAAGGAAGCTGACGGCTCCACTCCAACCTTTCCCTGTGGTCAGTACCCCATTCTAGCGAGTGGGGATTGACATTGTGGGGCCACTGGACCCCAAGACAGCCATGGGCAACAGGTTTATCCTGGTCTTGGTGGACCATGCCACCCGGTGCCCTGAAGCCATCCCTCTGAGGACAGTGACGGCCCCCGTGGTGGGACGGGCACTGATGGGAATTTTCTCACGAGTAGGATTCCCTCTAGAGGTGGTGTCTGACAGGGGGACCAATTTCATATCGAAATATATGAAATCCCTTTGGCAAGAGTGTGGTGTGACATACAAGTTCACCACCCCTTACCATCCCCAAGGAAACGGGTTGGTTGAGAGATTCAACCGAACCCTGAAGGGCATGATTATGGGACTTGAGGAGCCCATGAGGCGTAAGTGGGATGTCCTCTTACCATGCCTTCTCTTTGCGTACCGTGAGGTGCCGCAGAAGTCTCTGGGGTTCAGTCCCTTTGAGCTTCTGTATGGCCACCCAGTACGAGGACCTCTTAGTCTGGTCAAGGAAGTCTGGGAGCAATCTCCCAGGAAACCTCCCCAGAATGTATATAGTTACATGCTGGCCTTTCGGAACCAGACTAGGCGTTTCAGGCAACTTGCTGAGGCAAATCTGGAAGCCAGCCAGGAGGAAATGAAGTGGTGGTACGATCAGAATGCCACTCTGGTTGAGCTTCAACCTGGTCAAAAGGTATGGGTCCTGGCCCCTGTGGAGCCCTGTGCACTCCAGGACAAGTAGACAGGACCCTTTGAGATTGTGGAGCGCAAGAGTTCTGTCACCTACTTGGTGGACTTGCAGTCTCCTAGGAACCCCTTAAGGGTCCTACATGTCAATCAACTAAAGCCCCACTTGGAGAGGTCCGAAGTGGGCATGCTCTTGGCCACAGATGATGGGACGGAGGAGGAGTCTGAGCCTCTTCCTGACCTCCTGGTAGCCTCAGAGCGAGACGGGTCAGTGGATGGAGTTAACCTCTCACCCACCCTGACCCCTGAGCAACAGGATGACTGCCGCCAGCTGCTGGGGCAGTTTCCTGACCTGTTCTCCCTGGTTCCTGGTATCACAGATTGGTGCGTCCATGATGTGGATACAGGAGACAGCTTACCTGTGAAGCACAAAGCTTACAGGGTAACTGACAGGGTCAGAGCCTGCATCAAAGAGGAGGTCTCAAAGATGCTTGCTCTAGGGGTGGTTGAGTCCTCCAGCAGTCCTTGGGCCAGCCCAGTGGTCTTGGTCCCAAAGGCTGCCGCGCCGGATGCCACACCCGAACTCCGGTTCTGTTTGGACTACAGAGGACTCAACTCAGTCACGAAGACTGACGCGCACCCCATCCCCAGAGCTGACGAGCTCATCGATCAGTTAGGGGCTGCACGGTACCTCAGCACGTTTGATTTAACGTCTGGGTACTGGCAGATCGCCTTGACTGATGGGGCCAAAGAGAGATCCGCATTCTCCACACCAGATGGGCATTTCCAGTTCCGGGTTATGCCATTTGGGATGAAGAATGCCCCTGCCACCTTCCAGAGGTTGGTCAACCAGGTGTTGGCTAGGCTGACCGAGTTCAGCGCCGCATACCTGGATGACATCGCAGTGTTCAGCGGCACATGGAAAGAACACCTGCAACATCTCTGGGAAGTGTTGATGGCACTGCGCAAGGCAGGCCTCACGATCAAGGCAAGCAAGTGTCAGATCGGGCAGGGATCAGTGGTGTACTTGGGACAGCACGTGGGGAGCGGGCAGGTGGCGCCCCTCCAACCCAAGATTGAAACCATCCTGGCTTGGGAGCCCCCAAAGACCCAGACAGAGGTGAGGGCCTTTTTAGGACTCACAGGGTACTACAGGAGGTTTGTCAAGGGGTATGGCAGCATTGTTGCACCCTTGACAGAGCTGACTTCGAAGAAGCAGCCCAGAAAAGTGATATGGACTGACACCTGTCAGAAGGCATTTGACACCCTGAAGACTACCATGTGCACGGCACCCGTGCTCTTGGCTCCTGACTTCTCCAAAGAATTCCTTGTGCAGACAGATGCATCAGAGCATGGTGTAGGGGCTGTTCTCTCACAGATGACTGAGGAGGGCTGGGACCAACCTGTAGCCTTCATAAGTAGGAGGTTACTTCCCCGGGAACAAAAGTGGAGTGCGATTGAGTGAGAAGCATTTGCTGTGGTCTGGGCATTGAAGAAGCTAAGACCCTACTTGTTTGGGTCTCACTTCCGGGTTCAAACCGACCACAGGCCCCTCAGGTGGTTGATGCAGATAAGGGGTGAGAATTCTAAGTTGTTGAGGTGGTCCATTTCCCTACAGGGGATGGATTTCACGGTGGAACACCGCCCCGGTACAGACCACGCCAACACAGATGGTCTTTCCAGATTTTTCCGCCTTAGTGATGAGAACTCCCTGGGGTAGGGTAGTTCTCCCCACATTTCAGCTGGAGGGGACATGCGTTAGACCTGGCACCATTGGCCTGGGTCACCCTTCCATTTTTGTCTGTGCCTCAATGTATTTTTGTGCTGGTGTTAGCTGCTCAGGGCCCTGTGCCACTGCCATCCAGTGCCACAGGGCAAGTGCTCCCTATGGGAAAATGTATTATGTGAATTGACTTCCATGTTTGGCTTATTTGGTTTACTATCAGTCCCTAGTAGAGTGCACCAGGAGTGCCAAGGGCTTGTATATCCAAATGCTGCTAGTGGGCTTGCAGCACTGGTTGTGCCACCCACAGAAGCAGCCTGGTAAAATGTGTCTAAGGTCTGTCATTGCAGAACCTGTATGCAGTCTGGTACTGTCATGCTGACTGGGCAAGTGTCCCCACTTGCCAGTCCCTAAACCTTCCCTTACCTGCATATTAGTCACCCCTAAGGTAGGCCCTAGGGCAGGGTGCATTGTAAGGATAAGGTAGGACATGCCCTGAAGTGTGCGGCATGTCCTAATAGTGAATTACAGCCATTTTCGTTTTTCACTATTGTAAGGCTACCTGAAACACCATAGGCCAGAATGGGCTGCTAGATAATAACACTCTATAATCCTAGCAGGCTCAGGAAGCATGGTAGAAATTCATGTTTAGTATGCCTGAACTCAGAATAATAAAATACATCTTTTAGCATAGGTTATTTTAATATCCTGGGTTTGCAAATGCTACTTTTAGAAAGTTAGCCTTTGCGTGCCTAACCATTTCAGTCCGCCTCTGCTGGGAGGGGCTGTCTTCTTTGTGTGTAGCTTGAGTGACATGGCTGGGAAGTTCCAGGAGACAGGCTGGGGCTGCCAGGTGGTGAATAGAGAGATTACACCAGGATGGGTGGGAGGAGTGCACCTTGACTCTGAATAGGGCTGTGCTCGGCTACCACAATGCTGGCTCCACCCCCTGGGGAGCGTCTGATGTGTCTGCCCTGCCTGCTGAAAGAAGAAGCCAGAGTCCCAACAACAAAGTGCTCCTCACTGAAAAGAACTGGGTTGGGATTAGGCAAAGGCCCCCCTGGACTGTAAAGACAAAAGAAACTTGGTATAAATGTAGAAGCCCTGCTCCTAAGAAATCAGATCCTGATTGAACCACGAAGAAACTCTGCCTGACTAGAAGGACCTGGAAGAAGCTGAAGGAGGAGTAACTTTCCCTAACCTGGGGGATTGGCCTGCAGTGGTGCCTTGCTGAGAAAGGAGAGGAAAGGACTGGAAGAGACTTTGCACTTTGTTTCAACAATCTCCAAGGGCTTGGAAGAAGAGCTTGCCCCCTGAACTGAGTCCCAGGACCATTGGACTCATCTGCCTTCCAAAACTGAGTTGCCTGGACAATTTTGGCTTGTTTCCCACTGGATTTGGCCCCAGTATGACTCGTACTCCATCCGCCACGAATCCGTGTCTTTGCCACCCGGCACCGTGTGTCTCCGCTGATCCAAAAGCGTTAGTACGCACCGTATCCCTCCCGGCCGCATCGCACCTAACCTTCCCCGCCGATTCGAGTCGTACAGCCCTGGCTGCCAAACCCTGTACGCCGGACCCAAGTTTCATTGTCCCGCAGGTACGGTTCGTACGCTGCTAACGTACTGCACCGTGCCGTACTCAGAGCCGAGAAGCCGCATCACGCTGATCCTCCCCGTACGCTGTACGGCGCCGAGAAGTGTCGCCGCCAATCCGCACCGAAGGTACGGCTCGAACGCTGAATGCCACGGACTGCAAGCTGATCCGGGCCATCCACACGTATCCCTGAAGGTCCCGTACGAACTCCGCGTCCCGACGCCACGACCCGACCAGCATCCGAATACGCTGCCGAACTACGACCCAGACCCATCAACTTGTCCCGCACTGTCCGTCGCGGACCCCACAAAACCAAGGTACTTTGTTCTGTTTGCACTGCAGCGTGCACGTCACGGACCCCGGAGTCTGCAACGATTGTTTGACTCGTACTTTCCTTGTTTTTAATGCCTACGAGTCGCACATCCAGGTACGAACCGTACAGAGCCTGAAAAGAAGCAGAATTGACTAAAAGAAGCCTATTTTTGTATTTTAAGCCTTTTTACAAGAACATTGAACTTTAAAATAATACTGTGGTCATTTTATTCGTTATTCTGGTCTTGTGCTAAGCCTTATATAAAGAGAACTATTTTTGATACAACCTTGACTGGTGTCCATTTGTGGTGTGTCATTGCATTACTGTATGTGTTCACAAATGCTTAACCTATGACGCCCTGAGAATAGTCTTGACTGCTTGCGCCACACTACCTAAAGGGTGAGCAGGGGTTATTTGAAAGGGTGATCCCCTTACTCTGACTTAGAAGTAAGAGTCCCTGCTTGTCACAAGTGCATACTTGTGCCAACCAGAGATTCCCAATTCTAACAACATCCATCACCACCACATCCATCACCACCACCACCACATCCACCACCACCACGTCCACCACCAGCACGACATACACCACCACGTTTACCACCACCATGTACACCACCACCACCACGTACACCACCACCACATCCACCACCACCACCATGTCCACCACCCCCACCACGTCCACCACCACATCCACCACCACATCCACCACGCCCTCCACGTCCACCACCACCACATCCACCACCATGTCCACCACCATATCCACCACAGCCACATTCATGTCCACCACCACCACCATGTCCGCCACCACATCCACCACCACCATGTCCATCACCACCACATCCACCACCACGTCCACCACCACGTCCACCACCACATTCACCACCATGTCGACCACCACAATGTCCACCACCACCATGTCTATCACCACCATGTCACCACCACCACGTCCACCACCACCATGTCCACCACCACCATGTCCACCACCACATCCACCACCACCATGTTCACCACCACCAACATGTCCACCACCACCATCACATCCACCACCACCATGTCCACCACCATGTCCACCACCATGTCCACCACCATGTCCACCACCACCATCACATCCACCACCACCATGTCCACCACCATGTCCACCACCATGTCCACCACCATGTCCACCACCACACTGTTCACCACCACATCTACCACCAAGCCCACCACCACATCCACCACCACCACATCCACAACAACCTTGTCCACCACCACGTCCACCACAATGTCCACCACCACATCCACCACCACGTCCACCACCAGCACATCCACCACCTTGTTGACCATCATGTCCACCACGACATCCTCCACCATGACCACCACCACCACGTCCATCATCACCACTTCCACCACCACCAGCACATCCATCACCACCATGTCAACTACCACAACACCCACCACATCCACCACCACCACCATGTCCACCACCACCACATCCACAACCACGTCCACCACCATGTCCACCACCACACTGTCAACCACCACATCTACCACCAAGCCCACCACCACATCCACCACCACCACATCTATCACCTTCTTGAACACCACCACGTCCACCACCATGTCCACAACCATGTCTACCACCAGCACATCCACCACCACCACCATGTTGACCACCATGTCCACCACCACCACGCCATCCTCCACCATGACCACCACCACCACTTCCACCACCACCAGCATATCCATCACCACCATGTCAACTACCAAAACGCCCACCACATCCACCACCACCACCATGTCCACCACCACCACCACATCCACAACCACCACGTCCATCACCACCACATCCACCATGTCCTCCACCACCACGACGTCCACCACCACCACATCCATCACCACATCTACTACCAATTCCACCACCATCACATCCACCAGCACCACATCCACCACCACGTCCACCACCACATCCACCACCACCACCATATCCACCACCACTGCATCCACCACTACCGCATCCACCACCGCATCCACCACCACCACTTCCACCAGCACCACATCCACCACCACCACTTCCACCACCACATCCACCACCATGTCCACCACCACAACGTCCACCACCTCCAGGTCCACCAACAGGTCTACCACTACCACATCCACCACCACCATGTCCACCACCACCACATCTACCACCACCACATCCACCACCACATCCACCACCATGTCCACCATCACCACATCCACCACATCACACATCACATCCACCAATACCATGTCCACTACCACCAAGGCCCCCACCACCACATCCACCACCACGTCCACCACCATGTCCACCACCACCATATCCACCACCACAACCATATCCACCACCACGTCCACCACCATGTCCACCACCACGTCCACTTCCACATCCACCACCACACTGTCCACCACCATGTCCACGCCCACCACTACATACACTACCATGTCCACCACCACCCCGTCCACCACCACGACATCCATCACCATTTCTACCACCACGTCCATCACCACCATGTCCTCCACCACCACGTCCACCACTACCACATCCACCACCACCACATCCACCACCACCACCATGTTCACCAGCACATCCACCACATCCACCACCACCACATCCACCACCACAACCACATCCACCACCACCACATTCACCACCACCACATCCACTACCACATCCACCACAACCACGTCCACCACCATGTCCACCATCATGTCAACCACCACCATGTCCACCACCGCCACATCCACCACCACCACATCTTCTACGTCCACCACCACCACATCTATATCAATATCCACCACCACCATGTCCACCACCACATCCATCACCACGTCCATCACCACGTCCATCTCCACCACCATGCCCACTAAGTCCACCCACACCATGTCCATCACCACCACGTCCACCACCACCATGTCCATTACCACCACGTCCACCACCACCATGTCCATCACCACGTCGATCACCACCACATCCATCACCACCACATCCATCACTACCACCACCACATCCACCACTACCACATCCACAACCACCATGTCCTCCACCACCATGTCCCCCACCACCAGGTCCACCAACTGGTCCACCACTACCACATCCACCACCATCATGTCCACCACCACCACATCCACCACCACCACATCCACCACCTCATCTACCACCATGTCCACCACCACCACATCCACCATGTCATACACCACGTCCACCACTAGCATGTCCACCACCACCAAGGCCACCACCACCACATCCACCACCACGTCCACCACCATGTCCACCACCACCACATCCACCACCACAACCACATCCACCACCACATCCACCACCATGTCCACCACCACGTCCACTTCCACATCCACCACCACACTGTCCATCACCATGTCCACGCCCACCACCATATACACTACCATGTCCACCACCACCCCGTCCACCACCACGACGTCCATCACCATTTCTACCACCACGTCCATCACCACCATGTCCTCCACCACCACGTCCACCACTACCACATCCACCACCACCACATCCACCACCACCACATCCACCAGCACATCCACCAGCACATCCACCACCACCACCATGTTCACCAGCACATCCACCACATCCACCACCACCACATCCACCACCACAACCACATCCACCACCACCACATTCACCACCACCACATCCACTACCACATCCACCACAACCACGTCCACCACCATGTCCACCATCATGTCAACCACCACCATGTCCACCACCGCCACATCCACCACCACCACATCTTCTACGTCCACCACCACCACATCTATATCAATATCCACCACCACCATGTCCACCACCACATCCATCACCACGTCCATCACCACGTCCATCTCCACCACCATGCCCACTAAGTCCACCCACACCATGTCCATCACCACCACGTCCACCACCACCATGTCCATTACCACCACGTCCACCACCACCATGTCCATCACCACGTCGATCACCACCACATCCATCACCACCACATCCATCACTACCACCACCACATCCACCACTACCACGTCCACAACCACCATGTCCTCCACCACCATGTCCCCCACCACCAGGTCCACCAACTGGTCCACCACTACCACATCCACCACCATCATGTCCACCACCACCACATCCACCACCACCACATCCACCACCTCATCTACCACCATGTCCACCACCACCACATCCACCATGTCATACACCACGTCCACCACTAGCATGTCCACCACCACCAAGGCCACCACCACCACATCCACCACCACGTCCACCACCATGTCCACCACCACCACATCCACCACCACAACCACATCCACCACCACATCCACCACCATGTCCACCACCACGTCCACTTCCACATCCACCACCACACTGTCCATCACCATGTCCACGCCCACCACCATATACACTACCATGTCCACCACCACCCCGTCCACCACCACGACGTCCATCACCATTTCTACTACCACGTCCATCACCACCATGTCCTCCACCACCACGTCCACCACTACCATATCCACCACCACCACATCAACCACCACCACATCCACCAGCACATCCACCACCACCACCATGTCCACCAGCACATCCACCACATCCACCACCACCACATCCACCACCACAACCACATCCACCACCACCACATTCACCACCACCACGTCCACTACCACATCCACCACAACCACGTCCACCACCACGTCCACCATCATGTCAACCACCACCATGTCCACCACCACCACATCTACTACGTCCACCACCACCACATCTACATCAATATCCACCACCACCATGTCCACCACCACATCCATCACCACGTCTATCACCACGTCCATCTCCACCACCACGCCCACTAAGTCCACCAACACCATGTCCATCACCACCACGTCCACCACCAACATGTCCATTACCATCACATCCACCACCACACTGTCCATCACCACGTCGATCACCACCACATCCATCACCACCACCACCACATCCACCACTACCACGTCAACAACCACCATGTCCACCACCACATCCACCATGTTCACCATGTCCACCACTACCACATCCACCACCTCCACCTCAACCACCATGTCCACAACCACCACCACGTCCACCACCACATCCACCACATCCACCACCACCACATCCACCACCATGTCCACCCCACCACGTCCACCACCATGTCCACCACAACCACATCCATGTCCACCACCACCACCACATCCACCACCACCACATCCACCACCACAACCACATCCACTACCACCCCAACCACATCCACCACCACCACGTTCACCACCACCACATCCACCACCACGTCCACCACAACCACGTCCACCACCACCACGTCCACCACCATGTCAACCACCACCATGTCCACCACCACCACAACCACCACATCTACCACCATATCCACCACCACCATGTCCACCACCACATCCATCACCACATCCATCACCACATCCATCTCCACCACTACGCCAACTAAGTCCACCAACACCATGTCTACCACCACCACGTCCACCACCACCACCACCATGTCCACTACCACCATGTCCACCTCCATCACCACCACTTCCACCACCACCACCTCCACCACCACCACATCCATCGCCACCACATCCATCACCACCACTACCACATCCACCACCACCACGTCCATAACCACCATGTCCACCACCACATCCACCACCACTTTCACCACGTCCACCACTATCACATCCACCACCGCCACCTCAACCACCACGTCCACAACCACCACCACATCCACCACCATATCCACCACCACTTCCACCACCACTACATCCACCACCATGTCCACCACCACCAAGTCCACCACCACCACCACCAGGTCCACCAACATGTCCACCACTACCACATCCACCACCACCACGTCCACCACCTCCACATCCACTACCACATCCACCACCATGTCCACCACCACCACATCCACCACCACCCCTTCCACCACCAGCACTTCTTCCACTACCATGTCCACCACCATCAAGGCCACCACTACCACGTCCACCACCAGCACATCCACCACCACAACCACATCCACCACCACATCCACCATGTCCACCACCACGTCCACTACCACATCCACCACCATATTGTCCTCCACCATGTCCACGTCCACTACCACCATGTCCTCTACCACCACTACCACATCCACCACCACCACATCCACCACCACCACGTCCACCAGCACATGCACCATCACCACCATGTCCACCAGCACATCCACCACATCCACCACCACCACATCCACCACCACAACCACATCCAGCACCACCACGTTCACCACCACCACGTTCACCACCACCACCACGTTCACCACCACCACGTCCACCACAACCACGTCCACCACCACCACGTCCACCATGTCAATGACCAACATGTCCACCACATCCACCACCACCACATCCACCACCACCACATCCACCACCATGTCCATCCACCACATCCATCACCACGTCTATCACCACGTCTATCACCACGTCCATCTCCACCACCATACCCACTAAGTCCACCAACATCATGTCCACCACCACCACATCCACCACCACCACATCCACCACCACCATGTCCACCACTACCACATCCACCACCACATCCACAACCACCACCATGTCCACCACCACATCCACCACCACATCCACAACCACATCCACCACGTCCACCACCACCACATCCATCACCACGTCCACGACCACAACCACGTCCACCACCATGTCCACCACCAAGTCGACCACCGCCACGTCCACCACCACATCTACCACCACGACCACCCCATCCACCACAACCACATCCATGTCCACCACCCGGTCCACCACCACCAGCACATCCAACACCACTATGTCAACTACCACAACATCCACCAAATCCACCACAATGTCCACATCCATCACCATGTCCACCACCATGTCCACCTCCATGTCCACCACCACCACCACATCCACTGAGTCCACCACCACCATGTCCACCACTACCCCCACATCCACCACCCCCATGTCCACCACCACCTCCATGTCCACCACCATGTCCACCACCACCACCATGTCCACCACCTCCACCACCACCACCTCCACCACTATGTCCACCACCACCACATCCACCACCACCACATCCACCACCACAACCACATCCACCACCACCAAGTTCACCACCACCACATCCACCACCACCACCATCATGTCAACCACCACCATGTCCACCACCACCACGTCCACCACCACCACATCCACTACATCCACCATCACCACCACATCTACCACCATATCCACCACCACCATGTCCAACACCACATCCATCACCACGTGTACCACCACATCCACCTCCATGTCCACCACCACCAACATGTCCACTAAGTCCACCACCATCATGTCCACCACCACCACCACATCCACCACCACCACCACATCCACCACTACCACCACCATGTCTACCACTACCATGTCCACCACCACGTCCACCACCACCACCACCATGTACACCACCACCACCTCCACCACCACCACCTCCACCACCATGTCCACCAGCACATCCACCACCACATCTACCATGTCCACCACATCCACATCCACCACATCTACCACCATGTCCACCACCACCATGTCCACCACCACATCTACCACAACCACATCCTTGTCCACCACCACCACCACATCCACCACCACCACCATGTCCACCACCACCATGTCCACCACCACATCCACCACCACCACCTCCACCACCACCATGTCCACCACCACATCCACCACCACATCCACCATGTCCACCATGTCCACCACCATCACATCCACCACCATGTACACCACCACCACATCCACCACCATGTCCACCACCACGTCTACCACATCCACGTCCACCACCACCTCCATGTCCACCACCACCACCACATCCACCATGTCCACCACCATATTGTCCATCACCACATCTACCACCACAGCCACCACCACATCCACCACCACAACATCCACCACCACCTTGTCCACCACCACGTCCACCACCACATCCAGCACCACAATGTCCACCACCATGTCCACACCCACCACCACATCAACCACTATCCCATCCACCACCACCACGTTCGGCACCATGTCTACCACCACCATGTCCTCCACCACCACGTCCACCACTACCACATCCACCACCGCCACGTCCACCACCACTACACCACCAGCACATCCACCACCAACATGTCCACCACAACCACGTCCATGACCACCACGTTCACCACCACCACCACATCCACGACCACGTCCACCACAACCATGTCCACCACAACCATGTCTACCACCACCACATCTACCACCACCAGGTCCACCACCACCACATCCACCACGTCTACCACCATCATGTCCACCACCACTACCACATCCACCACCACGTCCACCATGTCCACCACCACGTCCACCACCACATCCACTAGTACAATGTCGACCACCATGTCCACACCCACCACCACATCCACCACTACCCTGTCCACCACCACCACGTTCATCACCATGTCTACCACCACGTCCACCACCATGTCCTCCACCACCATGTCCACCACTACCACATCCACCACCACCACGTCCACCCCACCACGTCCACCAGCACATCCACCACCACTACCATGTCCACCAGCACATCCACCACATCCACCACCATGTCCATCACCACCACGCCCACCACCACCATGTCCACCACCACCACATCCACCACCACCACATCCACTACGTCCACCACCACCACCACATCTACCACCATATCCACCACCACCATGTCCACCACCACATCCATCACCATGTCCCCACCATGTCCACCTCCATGTCCACCACCATCACCACGTCCACTATGTCCACCACCACCATGTCCACCACCACATCCACCACCACCACCACCTCCACCATGTCCACCACCAACACCATATCTACCACCACCACATCCATCACCACCACATCCATCACCACCACCACTTCTACCACCAGCACCACATACACCACCACGTTCACCACCACCACCACATCCACCACCACCATGTCCACCACCACCACCACGTCCACCACCCCCACCACGTCCACCAGGACATCCAAAACCACATCCACCACGTCCACCACATCCACCACCACCACATCCACCACCACATCCACCACCATGTCCACCACCACCACATCCACCACCAAAACCACATCCACCACCATGTCCACCACCACGTCCACTACCACATCCACCACCACACTGTCCACCACCATGTCCACGCCCACCACCATATACGCTACCATGTACACCACCACCCCGTCCACCATCATGATGTCCATCACCATTTCTACCACCACGTCCACCACCACCATGTCCTCCACCACCACGTCCACCACTACCACATCCACCACCAACACATCCACCACCACCAAGTCCACCAGCACATCCACCACAACGACCATGTCCACCAGCACATTCATCACATCCACCACCACCACATCCCCCACCAC
The DNA here is from genome assembly GCF_964204655.1 of Triturus cristatus. Classification (NCBI taxonomy): domain Eukaryota; kingdom Metazoa; phylum Chordata; class Amphibia; order Caudata; family Salamandridae; genus Triturus; species Triturus cristatus. Next base: position 871,284,823 of record NC_140579.1, on the reverse strand, counting down.
CACCACATTCACCACCACCATGTTCACCACCACCACGTCCACCACCACATCCACCACAAACACGTCCACCACCACGTCCACCACAACTACGTCCACCACCACGTCCACCACCATGTCAACCACCACCATGTCCACTACCACCACATCCACCACATCCACTCCATCCACCACCACCACATCTACCACCATATCCACCACCACCATGTCCACCACCACATCCATCACCACGTCCATCACCACGTCCATCTCCACCACCATGCCCACTAAGTCCACCAACACCATGTCCACCACCACCACGTCCACCACCACCACCACCATGTCCATTACCACCACATCCACCTCCACCACCTCCACCACCACCACGTCCATCACCATGTCCATCACCACCACATCCATCACCACCACATCCATCACCACCACATCCATCAACACCACCACCACCACCACCACATCCACCACCACCACGTCCACAACCACCATGTCTACCACCACATCCACCACCATGTTCACCACGACCACATCCACCACCACATCCACCACGTCCGCCACCACCACATCCACCACGTCCACCACCACGTCCACCACCACATCCACCACCATGTTCACCACGTCCACCACCACCACATCCACCACCTCCACCTCAACCACCACGTCCACAACGACCACCACGTTCACCACCACATCCACCATCACATCCACCACCACATCCACCACATCCACCACCACCACATCCACCACCATGTTCGACCCCACCACGTCCACCACCATGTCCACCACCACGTCCACCATAACCACATCCATGTCCACCATCACCACCACATCCACCACCACCACATCCACCACCACATCCACCACCACGTCCACCACAACCACGTCCACCACCACCACGTCCACCACCATGTCAACTACCACCACATCCACCACCACGTCCGCCACCACGTCCACCGCCACATCCACCACCATGTCCACCACCACCATGTCCACCACTACGTCCACCACCACCATGTCTACCACCACCACGTCCACCACCACCATGTACACCACCACCAAGTCCACCACCACATCCACCACCACCGCCATGTCCGCCACCACCACCACCATATCCACAACCACCACATCCACCACCACCACATCCTTCACCACCACATCCATGTCATCCACCACCATGACGTCCACCACCACCACATCCACCACCATATCTACTACCAAGTCCACCACCAACACCACGTCCACCACCACCACATCCACCACCACGTCCACCACCACCACCACATCTACCACCACTGCGTCCACCACCGTGTCCACCACCACCGCATCCACCACCACATCCACCACCACCACATCCACCAGCACCACATCTACCACCACCACTTACACCACCACATCCACCACCATGTCTACCACCACCACATCCACCTCCACCACCACCACCACCACCTCCACCACCACCACGTCCACCACCACATCCACCACCATGTTCACCACATCCACCACCACCACATCCACCACCTCCACCTCAACCACCACGTCCACAACGACCACCACGTCCACCACCACATCCACCATCACGTCCACCACCACATCCACCACGTCCACCACCACCACATCCACCACCATGTTCAACCCCACCACGTCCACCACCATGTCCACCACCACGTCCACCATAACCACATCCATGTCCACCATCACCACCACATCTACCACCACCACATCCACCACCACATCCACCACCACGTCCACCACAACCACGTCCACCACCACCACGTCCACCACCATGTCAACTACCACCACATCCACCACCACGTCCGCCACCATGTCCACCGCCACATCCACCACCATGTCCACCACTACGTCCACCACCACCATGTCTACCACCACCACGTCCACCACCACCATGTACACCACCACCAAGTCCACCACCACATCCACCACCACCATGTTCACCACCACGTCCACCACCACCACCATGTCCACCACCACCACGTCCACCACCATGTCCACCACCATGTCCACCATCACACTGTCTACCACCACATCTACCACCATGCCCACCACCACATCCACCACCACCTTGTCCACCACCACATCCACCACCACCTCCACCACCACATCCACCACCACGTCTACCACTAGCACATCCATCACCACCACCATGTCGACCACCATGTCCACCACCACCACGCTATCCTCCACCATGACCACCACCACCACGTCCACCACCACCACTTCCACTAGCACCAGCACATCCACCACCACCATGTCAGCTACCACAACGCCCACCACATCCACCACCACCATGACGTCCACCACCACCACATCCACCACATCTACTACCAAGTCCACCACCAACACCACATCCACCACCACCACCACATCTACCATCACTGCGTCCACCACCATGTCCACCACCACATCCACCACCACCACGTCCACCACCACCACTTCCACCACCACTTCCACCACCATCACCACATCCACCACCACCATGTCCACCACTACCATGTCCACCACCACCAAGGCCACCACCACCACATCCACCACCATGTCCACTATCACCACATCCACCACCACAACCACATCCACCACCACATCCACCACCACGTCCACCACCACGTCCACCACCATGTCCACCACCATGTCCACTACCATATCCACCACCACACTGTCTACCACCATGTCCACTCCCACCACCACATACACTACCATGTCCACCACCACCCCGTCCACCACCACGACGTTCACCACTACCATATCCACCACCATCACATCCACCACCACCACGTCTACCAGCACATCCACCACCACGTCCACCAGCACATCCACCACATCCACCACCACCACATCCCCCACCACAATCACATCCACCACCACCACGTTTACCACCACCACATCCACCACAACCACGTCTACCACCACATCCACCACCACGTCCACCACCATGTCAACCACCACCACCACATCCACTATGTCCACCACCACCACATCTACCTCCATATCCACCTCCACCATGTCCACCACCACATCCATCACCACGTCCATCACCACGTCCATCTCTACCACCATGCCCACTAAGTCCACCAACACCATGTCCACCACCACCACATCCACCACCACCATGTCCATTACCACCATGTCCACCTCCACCACCACCACCTCCACCACCACAACGTCCATCACCATGTCCATCACCACCACATCCATCACTACCACATCCATCACCACCACCACCACATCCACCACCACCACGTCTACAACCACCATGTCCACCACCACATCCACCACCACGTTTACCACATCCACCAAAACCACATCCACCACCCCGTCCACCATGTCCGCCACCACCACATCCACCATGTCCACCCCCACCACGTCCGCCATCATGTCCACCACCACGTCGACCACAACCACATCCATTTCCACCACCACCACCACATCCACCACCACTGTGTCCACCACCACCACATCCACCACCACCGTGTCCACCACCACCGTGTCCACCACCACGTCCACCACCACGTTCACCATCATGTCCACATCTTCTGCCATGTCCACCACCATGTCCACCACCGTCACGTCCACCACCACCACGTCCACCACCACCACGTCCACCACCATGTCCTCCACCACCACCATGTCCTCCACCACGTCCACCACCACATCCACCATCAACACATCCACCACCATCACGTCCACCACCATCACATCCACCACCACCATGTCCACCACCACCACCACCACCTCCACCACCACCATGTCCACCACCACATCCACCACCACATCCACCATGTCCACCATGTCTACCACCATCACATCCACCACCATGTACACCACCACCACATCCACCACCATGTCCACCACCACGTCTACCACAACCACATCCATGTCCACCACCACCTCAATGTCCACCACCACCACATCCACCATGTCCACCACCATATTGTCCATCACCACATCTACCACCACAGCCACCACCACATCCACCACCACAACATCCACCACCACCTTGTCCACCACCACGTCCACCACCACATCCAGCACCACAATGTCCACCACCATGTCCACACCCACCACCACATCAACCACTATCCCATCCACCACCACCACATTCGGCACCATGTCTACCACCACCATGTCCTCCACCACCACGTCCACCACTACCACATCCACCACCGCCACGTCCACCACCACTACACCACCAGCACATCCACCACCACTACCATGTCCACCAGCACATCCACCACCAACATGTCCACCACAACCACGTCCATGACCACCACGTTCACCACCACCACCACATCCACGACCACGTCCACCACAACCATGTCCACCACAACCACGTCTACCACCACCACATCTACCACCACCAGGTCCACCACCACCACATCCACCACGTCTACCACCATCATGTCAACCACCACTACCACATCCACCACCACGTCCACCATGTCCACCACCACGTCCACCACCACATCCACTAGTACAATGTCGACCACCATGTCCACACCCACCACCACATCCACCACTACCCTGTCCACCACCACCACGTTCATCACCATGTCTACCACCACGTCCACCACCACCATGTCCTCCACCACCATGTCCACCACTACCACATCCACCACCACCACGTCCACCACCACCACGTCCACCAGCACATCCACCACCACTACCATGTCCACCAGCACATCCACCACCACCACATCCACCACCATGTCCATCACCACCACGCCCACCACCACCATGTCCACCACCACCACATCCACCACCACCACATCCACTACGCCCACCACCACCACCACATCTACCACCATATCCACCACCACCATGTCCACCACCACATCCATCACCATGTCCCCACCATGTCCACCTCCATGTCCACCACCACCACCACGTCCACTATGTCCACCACCACCATGTCCACCACCACATCCACCACCACCTCCACCATGTCCACCACCAACACCATATCTACCACCACCACATCCATCACCACCACATCCATCACCACCACCACTTCTACCACCAACACCACATACACCACCACGTTCACCACCACCATGTCCTCCACCACCACCACATCCACCACCACCATGTCCACCACCACCACCACGTCCACCACCCCCACCACGTCCACCAGGACATCCAAAACCACATCCACCACGTCCACCACATCCACCACGTCCACCACATCCACCACCACATCCACCACCATGTCCACCACCACCACATCCACCACCAAAACCACATCCACCACCACATCCACCACCATGTCCACCACCACGTCCACTACCACATCCACCACCACACTGTCCACCACCATGTCCACGCCCACCACCATATACGCTACCATGTACACCACCACCCCGTCCACCATCATGATGTCCATCACCATTTCTACCACCACGTCCACCACCACCATGTCCTCCACCACCACGTCCACCACTACCACATCCACCACCAACACATCCACCACCACCAAGTCCACCAGCACATCCACCACAGTGACCATGTCCACCAGCACATCCATCACATCCACCACCACCACATCCCCCACCACCACCACGTTCACCACCACCACATCCACCACCACATCCACCACAAACACGTCCACCACCACGTCCACCACAACTACGTCCACCACCACGTCCACCACCATGTCAACCACCACCATGTCCACCACCACCACATCCACCACCACCACATCCACTACATCCACCACCACCACATCTACCACCATATCCACCACCACGATGTCCACCACCACATCCATCACCACGTCCATCACCACGTCCATCTCTACCACCATGCCCACTAAGTCCACCAACACCATGTCCACCACCACCACATCCACCACCACCACCACCATGTCCATTACCACCACATCCACCTCCACCACCTCCACCACCACCACGTCCATCACCATGTCCATCACCACCACATCCATCACCACCACATCCATCAACACCACCACCACCACATCCACCACCACCACGTCCACAACCACCATGTCCACCACCACATCCACCAATACGTTCACCACGACCACATCCACCACCACGTCCACCACGTCAGCCACCACCACATCCACCACGTCCACCACCATGTCCACTACCATGTCCACCACAACCACATCCATGTCCACCACCACCACCACATCTACCACCACTGTGTCCACCACCACCACATCCACCACCACTGTGTCCACCACCATCACATCCACCACCACATCCACCACCATGTCCACCACCATGTCCACATCTACTGCCATGTCCACCACCACGTCCACCACCATCACGTCCACCACCACCACATCCACCACCACCACGTCCACCACCACCATATCCTCCACCACCACCATGTCCTCCACCGTGTCCACCACCACATCCACCACCACCACGTCCACCACCATCACGTCCACCACCACCATGTCCACCACCACTACATCCACCACCACCACCACGTCCACCACCATGATGTCCACCACCATGACATCCACCACCATGTCCACCACCACACTGTCCCCCACATCTACCACCACGCCCACCACCACGTCCACCACCACGTCCACCACCACTATATCCACCACCACCTTGTCCACCACCACGTCCACCACCACATCCAGCACCACAATGTCCACCACCATGTCCACACTGTCCACCACATCTACCACCACGCCCACCACCACGTCCACCACCACTATATCCACCACCACCTTGTCCACCACCACGTCCACCACCACATCCAGCACCACAATGTCCACCACCATGTCCACACCCATCACCACATCAACCACTATCCCGTCCATCACCACCACGTTCAGCACCATGTCTACCACCACCATGTCCTCCACCACCACCTCCACCACTACCACATCCACCACCGCCATGTCCACCACCACTACACCACCAGCACATCCACCACCACTACCATGTCCACCAGCACATCCACCACCAACATGTCCACCACAACCATGTCCATGACCACCACGTTCACCACCACCACCACATCCACGACCACGTCCACCACAACCATGTCCACCACAACCATGTCTACCACCACCACATCTATCACCACCAGGTCCACCACCACCACATCCACCACGTCTACCACCATCATGTCCACCACCACTACCACATCCACCACCACGTCCACCATGTCCACCACCACGTCCACCACCACATCCACTAGTACAATGTCGACCACCATGTCCACACCCACCACCACATCCACCACTACCCTGTCCACCACCACCACGTTCATCACCATGTCTACCACCACGTCCACCACCACCATGTCCTCCACCACCATGTCCACCACTACCACATCCACCACCACCACGTCCACCCCACCACGTCCACCAGCACATCCCCCACCACTACCATGTCCACCAGCACATCCACCACCACCACATCCACCACCATGTCCATCACCACCACGCCCACCACCACCATGTCCACCACCACCACATCCACCACCACCACATCCACTACGTCCACCACCACCACCACATCTACCACCATATCCACCACCACCATGTCCACCTCCACATCCATCACCATGTCCCCACCATGTCCACCTCCATGTCCACCACCACCACCACGTCCACTATGTCCACCACCACCATGTCCACCACCACATCCACCACCACCACCACCTCCACCATGTCCACCACCAACACCATATCTACCACCACCACATCCATCACCACCACCACTTCTACCACCAGCACCACATACACCACCACGTTCACCACCACCATGTCCACCACCACCACCACGTCCACCACCCCCACCACGTCCACCAGGACATCCAAAACCACATCCACCATGTCCACCACATCCACCACCACCACATCCACCACCACATCCACCACCATGTCCACCACCACCACATCCACCACCAAAACCACATCCACCACCACATCCACCACCATGTCCACCACCACGTCCACTACCACATCCACCACCACACTGTCCACCACCATGTCCACGCCCACCACCATATACGCTACCATGTACACCACCACCCCGTCCACCATCATGATGTCCATCACCATTTCTACCACCACGTCCACCACCACCATGTCCTCCACCACCACGTCCACCACTACCACATCCACCACCAACACATCCACCACCACCAAGTCCACCAGCACATCCACCACAACGACCATGTCCACCAGCACATCCATCACATCCACCACCACCACATCCCCCACCACCACCACGTTCACCACCACCACATCCACCACCACATCCACCACAAACACGTCCACCACCACGTCCACCACAACTACGTCCACCACCACGTCCACCACCATGTCAACCACCACCATGTCCACCACCACCACATCCACCACCACCACATCCACTACATCCACCACCACCATGTCCACCACCACCATGTCCACCACCACATCCATCACCACGTCCATCACCACGTCCATCTCCACCACCATGCCCACTAAGTCCACCAACACCATGTCCATCACCACCACGTCCACCACCACCACCACCATGTCCATTACCACCACATCCACCTCCACCATCTCCACCACCACCACGTCCATCACCATGTCCATCACCACCACATCCATCACCACCACATCCATCAACACCACCACCACCACCACATCCACCACCACCACGTCCACAACCACCATGTCCACCACCACATCCACCACCACGTTCACCACGACCACATCCACCACCACGTCCACCACGTCCGCCACCACCACATCCACCACGTCCACCACCATGTCCACCAATACCACATCCATGTCCACCACCACCACCACATCCACCACCACTGTGTCCACCACCACCACATCCACCACCACCGTGTCCACATCTACTGCCATGTCCACCACCACGTCCACCACCGTCACGTCCACCACCACCACATCCACCACCACCATATCCTCCACCACCACCATGTCCTCCACCGTGTCCACCACCACATCCATCACCACCACATCCACCACCATCACGTCCACCACCACCATGTCCACCACCACAACCACCACCACCATGTCCACCACCACTACGTCCACCACCACCACCACGTCCACCACCACGATATCCACCACCATGACATCCACCACCATGTCCACCACCACACTGTCCACCACATCTACCACCACGCCCACCACCACGTCTACCACCACTATATCCACCACCACCTTGTCCACCACCACATCCACCACCATGTCCCCTACCACGTCCAGCATCACATCTACCACCAGCACATCCACCACCACCATGTCGACCACCAAGTCCACCACCACCATGTCATCCACCACCATGACCACCACCACCACGTCCACCACCACTGCCACCACCACCAGCACATCCAATACCACTATGTCAACTACCACAACGTCTACCACATCCACCACCACCACCATGTCCTCATCCATCACCATGTCCACCACCATGTCCACCTCCATGTCCACCACCATGTCTACTAAGTCCACCACCACCATGTCCACCACCACCCCCACATCCATCACCACCATGTCCACCACCACCTCCATGTCCACCACCATGTCTACCACCACCACCACCACCACGTCCACCACTTCTACCACATCACCTCCACCACCTTGTCCACCACCACCACGTCCACCACCACCACGTCCACCACCATGTCCACCACAACCAAGTCTACCACCACCACGTCCACCACCATCCACCAGCACCATGTCCACCACCACCACATCCACTACGTCCACCACCACCACCACATCCATCACCACGTCCACCACCACATCCACCTCCATGTCCACCACCAAGTCCACTAAATCCACCACCATCATGTCCACCACCACCACCACATCCACCACCACCACCATGTCCATCACCACCATGTCCACCACCACATCCACCACCACCATGTTCACCACCACCACGTCCACCACCACCACCACGTCTACCACCACCACGTCCACCACCATGTCCACCACCATGTCCACCACCACACTGTCCATCACCACATCTACCACCACGCCCACCACCACATCAACCACCACCACATCCACCACCACCTTGTCCACCACCATGTCCACCACCACATCCACCACCATGTCCACCATGTCTACCACCAGCACATCCATCACCACCACCATGTCAACCACCATGTCCACCACCACCATGCTATCCTCCACCATGACCACCACCACCACGTCCACCACCACCACTTCCACTACCACCAGCACATCCACCACCACCATGTCAGCTACCACAACGCCCACCACATCCACCACCACCACCATGTCCGCCACCAACACCACCACATCCACAACCACCACGTCCACCAGCACCACATCCACCACCACCACTTCCACCACCACATCCACCACCATGTCCACCACCACCACATCCACCACCACATCCACCACCACCACGTCCACCAGCACCACATCCACCACCACCACTTCCACCACCACATCCACCACCATGTCCACCACCACCACATCCACAACCACATGTACTACCAAGTCCACCACCATGACGTCCACCACCACCACATCCACCACCACGTCCACCACCACCACCACTGCGTCCACCACCACCATGTCCACCACCACCGCATCCACCACCAAATCCACCACCACCACGTCCACCAGCACCACATCCACCACCACCACTTCCACCACCACATCCTCCACCATGACCACCACCACCATGTCCACCACCACCACTTCCACTACAACCAGCACATCCACCACCACCATGTCAGCTACCACAACGCCCACCACATCCACCACCACCACCATGTCTGCCACCACTACCACCACATCCACAACCACCACGTCCACCACCACATCATCCATCACCACCACATCCACCATGTCATCCACCACCATGACGTCCACCACCACCACATCTACCACCACATCTACTACCAAGTCCACTACCAACACCAAGTCCACCGCCACTACATCCACCACCACGTCCTCCACCACCACCACATCTACCACCACCGTATCCACCACCACATCCACCACCACCACGTCCACCAGCACCACATCCACCACCACCACTTCCACCACCACAACCACCACTATGTCCACCACCATGTCTACCACCACCAAGTCCACCATCACCAGGTCCACCAACAGGTCCACCACTACCACATCCACCACCACCACTTCCACCACCACATCCACCACCATGTCTACCACCACCACGTCCACCTCCTCCACCACCACTTCCACCACCACCACCTCCACCACCACAAGGTCCATCACCATGTCCATCACCACCACATCCATCACCATTACCACCACCACCACGTCCATAATCACCATGTCCACCACCACATCCATCACCATGTTCACCACGTCCACCACCACCACATTCACCACCTCCACCTCAACCACCATGTCCACAACCACCACCACATCCACCATCACATCCACCCCCACGTCCACCACATCCACCACGTCCACCAAAACCACATCCACCACAATGTCTGACCCCACCACGTCCACCACCATGTCCACCACCACGTCCACCACAACCACATCCATGTCCACAACCACCACCAGATCCACTATCACCACATCCACCACCACAACCACATCCACCACCACGTTCACCACCACCACATCCACCACCACATCCACCACAACCATGTCCACCATCACCAAGTCCACCACCATGTCAACCACCACCACATCCACCACCACGTCCACCACTACGTCCACCGCCACATCCACCACCATGTCCACAACCACCATGTCCACCACCACGTCCACCACCACAATGTCCACCACCCTCACATCCACCACCACCATGTTCACCACCACCATGTCCACCACCATGTCCACCACCATGTCCACCACCATGTCCACCACCACACTGTCCACCACCACATCTACCACCATGCCTACCACCACATCCACCACCACATCCACCACCACCACATCCACCACCACCTTGTCCACCACCATGTCCACCACCATGTCTACCACCACGTCCACCACCACGTCTACCACCAGCACATCCATCACCACCACCATGTGGACCACCATGTCAACCACCACCTCGCTATCCTCCACCATGACCACCACCACCACGTCCACCACCACCACTTCCACTACCACCAGCACATCCACCACCACCATGTCAGCTACCACAATGCTCACCACATCCACCACCACCACCATGTCTACCACCACCACCACATCCACAACCACCACGTCTACCACCACCACATCCATCACCACCACATCCACCATGTCCTCCACCACCATGACGTCCACCACCACCACATTCACCACATCTATTACAAAGTCCACCACCAACACCACGTCCACCACCACCACATCCACCACCACGTCCACCACCACCACCACATCTACCACCACTGCGTCCACCACCACCATGTCCACCACCACCGCATCCACCACCACATCCACCACCACCACATCCACCAGCACCACATCCACCACCACAACTTCCACCACCAACACATCCACCACCACCACGTCCACCACTACCATGTCCACCACCCCCAAGGCCACCACCACCATATCCACCAACATGTCCACCACCACCACATCCACCACCACCACGCCCACCACCACATCCACCACCATGTCCACCACCATATCTACTACCACATCCACCACCACACTGTCCACCACCATGTCCACGCCCACCACCACATACACTACCATGTCCACCACCACCATGTCCACCACCATGTCCACCACCATGTCCACCACCATGTCCACCACCACACTGTCCACCACCACATCTACCACCATGCCCACCACCACATCCACCACCACCACATCCACCACCACCTTGTCCACCACCATGTCCACCACCATGTCCACCACCACGTCCACCACCACGTCTACCACCAGCACATCCATCACCACCACCATGTCGACCACCATGTCAACCACCACCTCGCTATCCTCCACCATGACCACCACCACCACGTCCACCACCACCACTTCCACTACCACCAGCACATCCACCACCACCATGTCAGCTACCACAATGCTCACCACATCCACCACCACCACCATGTCTACCACCACCACCACATCCACAACCACCACGTCTACCACCACCACATCCATCACCACCACATCCACCATGTCCTCCACCACCATGACGTCCACCACCACCACATTCACCACATCTACTACAAAGTCCACCACCAACACCACGTCCACCACCACCACATCCACCACCACGTCCACCACCACCACCACATCTACCACCACTGCGTCCACCACCACCATGTCCACCACCACCGCATCCACCACCACATCCACCACCACCACATCCACCAGCACCACATCCACCACCACCACTTCCACCACCACCACCAACACATCCACCACCACCACGTCCACCACTACCATGTCCACCACCCCCAAGACCACCACCACCATATCCACCAACATGTCCACCACCACCACAACCACATCCACCACCACGCCCACCACCACGTCCACCACCATGTCCACCACCATATCTACTACCACATCCACCACCACACTGTCCACCACCATGTCCACGCTCACCACCACATACACTACCATGTCCACCACCACCCCGTCCACCACCACTACGTCCATCACCATTTCTACCATCACGTCCACCACCACCATGTCCTCCACCACCACTTCCACCACTACCACATCCACCACCATCACATCCACAACCACCACATCCACCAGCACATCCACCACCACGACCATGTCCACCAGCACATCCACCACATCCACCACCACCACATCCCCCACCACAACCACATCCACCACCACCACATTCACCACAACCACGTCCACCACAACCACGTCCACCACCATGTCCACCACCACCACCAGATCCACTACGTCCACCACCACCACATCTACCACCATATCCACCTCCACCATGTCCACCACAACATCCATCACCACGTCCATCACCACGTCCATCTCTACCACCATGCCCACTAAGTCCACCAACACCATGTCCACCACCACCACATCCACCACCACCACCATGTCCATTACCACCATGTCCACCTCCACCACCAGCACGTCCACCACCACCACATCCATCACCACGTCCACCACCATGTCCACATCTACTGCCATGTCCACCACCACGTCCACCACCATCACGTCCACCACGTCCACCACCACCACGTCCACCACCATGTCCTCCACCACCACCATGTCCTCCACCATGTCCACCACCACATCCACCACCACCACATCCACCACCATCACATCCACCACCATCACATCCACCACCACCATGTCTACCACCACATCCACCACCACCATGTCCACCACGTCTACCACCACCACACCCACCACATCCACCACCACCTTGTCCACCACCACATCCACCACCATGTCCACCACCACATCCAGCACCACATCTACCACCAGCACATCCACCACCACCACCATGTCGACCACCACGTCCACCACCACCATGTCATCCACCATCATGACCACCATCACCACGTCCACCACCACGTCCACCTCCATGTCCACCACCACCACCATGTCCACTAAGTCTACCACCATCATGTCCTCCACCACCACCACCACATCCACCACCACCACCATGCCCACCACCACCATGACCACCACCACCATGTCCACCACCACATCCACCACCACCATGTTCACCACCACCACCACGTCCACCACCACCACCACGTCTGCCACCACCACACGTCTACCACCACCACGTCCACCACCATGTCCACCACCATGTCCACCACCACATCTACCACCACGCCCACCACCACATCCACCACCACCACATCTACCACCACCTTGTCCACCACCATGTCCACCACCACATCCACCACCATTTTCACCACCACGTCTACCACCAGCACATCCATCACCACCACCATGTCAACCACCATGTCCACCACCACCACGCTATCCTCCACCATGACCACCACCACCACATCAACCACCACCACGTCCACTACCACCAGCACATCCACCACCACCATGTCAGCTACCACAATGCCCACCACATCCACCACCACCACCATGTCCGCCTCCACCACCACCACATCCACAACCACCATGTCCACCACCCCCACATCCATCACCACCACCACCACCACCACCATGTCCACCACCACCGGAACCACCACCACATCCACCACCACCACGACCACCAGCACCACATATACCACCACCACTTCCACTACCACATCCACCACCATGTCCACCACCACCACATCTACTACCAAGTCCACCACCAACACGACGTCCACCACCACCAACACGACGTCCACCACCACCAACACATCCACCACCAAGTCCACCACCACATCTACCACCACTGCGTCCACCACCACCATATCCATCACCATGGCATCCACCACCACATTCACCACCACCACATCCACCAGCACCACATCCACCACCACTACTTCCACCACCACATCCTCCACCATGACCACCACCACCACGTCCACCACCACCACTTCCACTACCACCAGCACATCCACCACCACCACGATGTCCGCCACCACCATATCCACAACCACCACATCCACCACCACCACATCCTTCACCACCACATCCACCATGTCATCCACCACCATGACGTCCACCACCACCACATCCACCACCACATCTACTACCAAGTCCACCACCAACACCACGTCCACCACCACCACATCCACCACCACGTCCACCACCACCACCACATCTACCACCACTGCGTCCACCACCATCACCGTGTCCACCACCACTGCATCCACCACCACATCCACCACCACCACATCCACCAGCACCACATCTACCACCACCACTTACACCACCACATCCACCACCATGTCTACCACCACCACATCCACCTCCACCACCACAACCTCCACCACCACCACCTCCACCACCACCACATCCACCACCACATCCACCACCATGTTCACCACGTCCACCACCACCACATCCACCACCTCCACCACCACGTCCACAATGACCACCACGTCCACCACCACATCCACCATCACGTCCACCACCACATCCACCATGTCCACCACATCCACCACCATGTTCGACCCCACCACGTCCACCACCATGTCCACCACCACGTCCACCACAACCACATCCATGTCCACCATCACCACCACATCCACCACCACCACATCCACCACCACATCCACCACCACGTCCACCACAACCACATCCACCACCATCACATCCACCACCATGTCAACTACCACCACATCCACCACCACGTCCGCCACCACGTCCACCGCCACATCCACCACCATGTCCACCACCACCATGTCCACCACTACGTCCACCACCACCATGTCTACCACCACCACGTCCACCACCACCATGTACACCACCACCAAGTCCACCACCACATCCACCACCACCATGTTCACCACCACCACCACGTCCACCACCACCACCATGTCCACCACCACCACGTCCACCACCATGTCCACCACCATGTCCACCATCACACTGTCTACCACCACATCTACCACCATGCCTACCACCACATCCACCACCACCTTGTCCACCACCACGTCCACCACCACGTCCACCACCACGTCCACCACCACGTCTACCACCAGCACATCCATCACCACCACCATGTCGACCACCATGTCCACCACCACCACGCTATCCTCCACCATGACCACCACCACCACGTCCACCACCACCACTTCCACTAGCACATCCACCACCACCATGTCAGCTACCACAACGCCCACCACATCCACCACCACCATCATGTCCACCACCACATCCACAACCACCACGTCTACCACCACCACATCCATCACCACCACATCCACCATGTCCTCCACCACCATGACGTCCACCACCACCACATCCACCACATCTACTACCAAGTCCACCACCAACACCACATCCACCACCACCACCACATCTACCATCACTGCGTCCACCACCATGTCCACCACCACATCCACCACCACCACGTCCACCACTTCCACCACCACTTCCACCACCACCACCACATCCACCACCACCACGTCCACCACTACCATGTCCACCACCACCAAGGCCACCACCACCACATCCACCACCATGTCCACTATCACCACATCCACCACCACAACCACATCCACCACCACATCCACCACCACGTCCACCACCACGTCCACCACCATGTCCACCACCATGTCCACTACCACATCCACCACCACACTGTCCACCACCATGTCCACTCCCACCACCACATACACTACCATGTCCACCACCACCCCGTCCACCACCACGATGTTCACCACTACCACATCCACCACCATCACATCCACCACCACCACGTCAACCAGCACATCCACCACCACGTCCACCAGCACATCCACCACATCCACCACCACCACATCCCCCACCACAATCACATCCACCACCACCACATTTACCACCACCACGTCCACCACAACCACGTATACCACCACATCCACCACCACGTCCACCACCATGTCAACCACCACCACCACATCCACTATGTCCACCACCACCACATCTACCTCCATATCCACCTCCACCATGTCCACCACCACATCCATCACCACGTCCATCACCACGTCCATCTCTACCACCATGCCCACTAAGTCCACCAACACCATGTCCACCACCACCACATCCACCACCACCACCACCATGTCCATTACCACCATGTCCACCTCCACCACCACCACCTCCACCACCACAACGTCCATCACCATGTCCATCACCACCACATCCATCACTACCACATCCATCACCACCACCACCACATCCACCACCACCACGTCCACAACCACCATGTCCACCACCAAATCCACCACCACGTTTACCACATCCACCACCACCACATCCACCACCCCATCCACCATGTCCGCCACCACCACATCCACCATGTCCACCCCCACCACGTCCGCCATCATGTCCACCACCACGTCGACCACAACCACATCCATTTCCACCACCACCACCACATCCACCACCACTGTGTCCACCACCACCACATCCACCACCACCGTGTCCACCACCACCACATCCACCACCATGTCCACCACCACGTTCACCATCATGTCCACATCTTCTGCCATGTCCACCACCACGTCCACCACCGTCACGTCCACCACCACCACATCCACCACCACCACATCCACCACCATGTCCTCCACCACCACCATGTCCTCCACCACGTCCACCACCACATCCACCACCATCACGTCCACCACCATCACATCCACCACCACCATGTCCACCACCACATCCACCACCACCATGTCCACCACCACCACCACGTCCATCACCACGACATCCACCACCATGTCCACCACCACACTGTCCACCACATCTACCACCACGCCCACCACCGGATCCACCACCACCACATCCACCACCATCTTGTCCACCACCACATCTACCACCATGTCCACCACCACGTCCAGCACCACATCTACCACCAGCACATCCACCACCACCACCATGTCGACCACCAAGTCCACCACCACCACGTCCACCACCACTGCCACCACCACCAGCACATCCAACACCACCATGTCCACATCCATCACCATGTCCACCACCATGTCCACCTCCATGTCCACCACCACGTCCACTATGTCCACCACCACCATGTCCACCACCACCCCCACATCCACATCCACCACCACCATCTCCACCACCACCTCCATGTCCACCACCATGTCCACCACCACCACCACCATGTCCACCACTTCCACCACCACCACGTCCACCACCACCACATCCACCATCACAACCTCATCCACCACCAACACGTTCACCACCACCATGTCCACCACCATGTCCACCACAACCACGTCCACCACCACCACATCCACCACCATCATGTCAACCACCACCATGTCCACCACATCCACTACGTCCACCACCTTCACCACATCTACCACCATATCCACCACCACCATGTCCACCACCACATCCATCACCACGTCCACCTCCTTGTCCACCTCCTTGTCCACCACCACCACCATGTCCACTAAGTCCACCACATACACCACCACCACCACATCCACCACCACCACCATGTCCACCACCACCATGTCCACCACCACATCCACCACCACCATGTTCACCACCACCACCACGTCCACCACCACCATGTCTACCACCACCACGTACACCACCATGCCCACCACCACATCTACCACCATGCCCACCACCACATCCACCACCACCACATACACCACCACCTTGTCCACCACCATGTCCACCACCATGTCCACCACCACGTCCACCACCACGTCCACCACCACATCTACCACCAGCACATCCATCATGTTGGACTTGGCCCTTCTGGCAGGTTCACCCCTGAAACATTTTGCTGTTAGTTGTGACCTGGTGTAAGTAATTTTTGGTTTCTGCACACTTTACCGCTGTGTCCCAGGGTAAAGTGTGTGCACGTAGTGAGGTTGGCCTGCCCTCCCATAGGAATGCATGGGGGAATGTGTCCCTGGTAGTTTCTGATGCGTGGGGAGTGCAGGTGCGAGTTTGGTATGTGCAGACTCGTGTGATTAAATGCTGTGCGATGATGTGTGCGGCGTTACTGTAGCTAGTATGGACGTGCCACTTCTAGATGGTGGCATAAATGTGCAGTAACTGCCTGGCGCGTGATTGGCTGGCTGAGGGGCTAGGGAATCCCCAGTCTCAGGAGGAGTCACCCAGTGGTGAATGGGGAGATCAGCAGCCAGATGGGTACACCTAGGACCTGAATAGGGCTGGGCTTTCCCCACACAATGCTGGCTCGGCCCCCTGTGGTGCCACTGATGACCCTGGCCTGCTCTCTGAATAGGGAGAGGGGCTGAGCAAAACAAAGTGCTCAGGAACCAGTTGTAACTGGTTCGCCCCTCCCCTGCACCTTGAAACAAAGGTAAACCTGTGTATAAAATGGGGCTGTGACCCCAAGCAAAATGTTCTCTCTTGTTCCTGATTTGAGGGGGGCCTGCTGCTGCTGCTGGGCGCCAGGAGGACCACCACTGGGGACTGCCTCCCTGCCTGGAGGGCCCTGTGAGCTGGCCCCTGGGCCCAGCCCTTGCCCCCCCTGCCTCCTGAAAGACCATGTCCAGGGCCTTGCCTTGTGGGAGGAGTGCTGTGGTTCCCAGGGCAGAAGCGCTGCAGTCTGGACTAAGGAGCGCCTTTATTTGTGGCCAGCAGCGCTGAGCTGCAATCCTTTACAGGGGAACCCCGACGTAGGGATTCCCCCTGTTAGAAATGGGATTTCTGGTTGGCTAGGGCTTGCGCCAAAGCCAGGCAGAAACCACCACTCTAGTCAGGGCTGGGGAGTTACACGCCAAAGATAACCGCTGCTCACCCCCTTGGTAGCTTGGCACGAGCAGTCAGGCTTATCCCAGAGGCAATGTGTAAAGCGTTTGCGCGCGCACCCAGCAACAACACCCAAGGCCCACCACAAAAGAAACTCCACACAAGGTATTATATAAAAATAGCCTTTGTATGATACCAAACACATTAGATAATATTCACACAATTTACACTGTGCCAACTGGCACGGGCAGAATTTTACAAGGGATTATATGTACAGGGGACAGGGCCACATGGACCACTGTCAGGAATTAGCACTTTTAGTATTTAGCACTTAGAACATAGGATATAAAATTACTGTAGCACGAAATAACACATGTAGCACACAACCAGTAACTTCTGGTAACAGGTAAGTACCACCTACGCAACCCTAACCACCTTAGGAAAATATTACGCAGGGAATCATGAACACATCAGTATAACCTGTACTAGGAAAAACCCTCTCCTACATATAGGCACAGCTAGAAATAAACACAGCACAAAGACATTGCGCAGGCGCAAAAGTACATATGCAAAAAGCACCAGGTACCCTTGGTGAGGGCACAACACAGCAAAACTGTCCCCCAGGCCAACTTGGCCTTTCAGGGGCTCTACCGCCCTTTGTCCACAAAGTCAGGGCTGGACGGCGCAGGCTGCGCAATCCAATGCGCGCAGGGGCACAACCTAAACGTGGCAGCTGCCCACTAAGTGCTGGGCAGCTGGGGAAAGGAACTTGGGCGTGCCTCTGGAGCCCTCTCTGGGCTCTAGAATGCAAATATGCCCTGGGGCAATGATGGAGCCTTGTGGGCTCTAAACAAACAATGTGCCCCGTCGTTGGAGCCTTCTAGGCTCTAAAACAAATATGGCCCCTTTGGAGTCCCTCTGGACTCTAGACAAGTTTATGCCCTCGTTGGAGCGCACGAGCGCTCTAAAACAAATATGCCCCCCACGATGGAGTCCTGCTCAGGGACTCGAGAAATAATGCCCCCAGATGTTGGGGCGACCCGCTGCCATCCGGGGCCGCCCTAAGCAGAACTGCACTCAACAGGTACTGGCACTAAACAGGCTGGGGCGCCAGGAAATGCCCCCAGCCACACGGGGACTTGGGACACCAATGTAGCCTCCCACCCGCGATCCGCCCAACTTACCGGGACTCCTCTCGTTGGGGCGGACTGCGTGGGGCTCACATGCGGTGGGGGCCAGGCACCGATAATATGCCTCGTGCCCCCCTCCGCTGTGCTCCCAGGTGGTTGTAGCTTCTCCGGTGGAGCCTCCGAGGCTCTGGGTGATTTAGGCCGTACGCGGGGCTCCTACTTCCGACACAGGAGCCCCGCCAGTCACTCGCGACTTCCTCCCAGGTACCACAGGGCTCTCCCTCGCTCTCGGGAGCCCCCGGCTTCCTTCTCCCTCGCGGCTCTCCTTCTTCGTCACCGGAGCGCGGGGTAGGCTCCCGTCTGCTTCCGGGTTGAGGCCCCGCCCACGTCCCAGTCAGCGCTGCCTGACTTCCTGGGCTTCCCCGGCCGCGCCAGTGATTCTCGGGCCGTAAGAGGGGTAGGCTCCCTCGTAATCAACACGAATAAGCGGGGTGGGCACCCGCCAACTAAATAGTTAAATAAGCGGGGTAGGCACCCGCGTAATGCACGGCATAATCAGCGGGGTGGGCTCCCGCTCGATCTCGGCCAAAACGGGGGAATCCCTACGTCGGGGTTCCCCCGTGAATTATCGTAGCGCTGCTGGCCACAATGACGGCACTCTTCGGGGAAAGCGTTTCTCGATGCTGGGGCCACAAATAGTAAAATAAAAGCGCTTCCAGGCGCTTAGGGGAGAAAGAAAGTCCAGCAAAGTTCAGGAAGGTAGGCAGGGGGCAAGGCTGGGCCAGGGGCCAGCTCACTGGGCCCTCCAGGCAGGAAGGCAGTCCCAAGTGGCGGTTCCTCCTGGCCTCCAGCAGCAGCAGCCCCCCTCAGATAGGGTCCAGGAAGAGAACAACTTGCAAGGGGACACAGCCCCTTCTTATACACCTTTTCCCTTTGTTCTTGGTTCAGGGTGAGGGGGAAAACCAGTCGCAGTTGGGGAGCACCCTTGATGTGCTCAGCCCCTCACTATATTCACTGGCAGGGCTAGGGTCATCAGTCGCACCACAGGGGGCGGAGCCAGCATTGTGTGGGGAAAATCCCTGCCCTATTCAGGTCCAAGGTGCACTCCTCCCCAGCCATCAGCATGCTAATCTCACACTCACCACTGGGGCAGACCCACCCAGACTCCTGGAGCCAGGCTCACCAGCCAGCTCCAGCCAATCACACGCCAGACACATTTTACACTAATATGCCAACTCCTAGAAGTGGCACTTCCGCACATGACATAATCACGCAGTATACATCATTGCGAAGCATTCAATCATACGAGTCCGCACATACCAGACTCGACCCTGCACACCCCACGCATCAGGAACTACCAGGGACACATACATTCCCCATGCATTCCTATGGGAGGGCAGGCCTATCTCACCACATGCACTCAGAGTGCACACGCACTTTACTCTGGGACACAGGGAAACTGCACAGAAACCAAAAATCACTACCACCCGGTCACCAATAAAAGCAAAAAGTTCAGGGGTGAACCTGCCAGAAGGGCCAAGTCCAACACAACCCCCTTCCAGCCAAAACGCAGGGCAGACCAATCACCACCGTGATGGACTTCCCTGCTTGGGGCAATAGAACACGGACACGGGCCCGCAATGGCAGGGACACCCTCCTGTTCTACGCCACGGTGAACCCATGGGATCCCTTCTAAAACCACTGTCCGGACCAACTGGGCTACCCCACTGGTACTCCCAAGCTGTCCGCGGCCAAGACCAGGCCCTAGGCCACCCAGGTGCCACTGGTCCTTGCCTAATCACAGAGTGGGGGGTAGTAACCCCTGGCACATAGCAGCCATTCTCCACTCTTCCTGTCTGCAAGACAGGACTAGACTGCCACTGGTTCTCCAGCCTAGGGTCTGCACCCTCAGGCGGACCAGGAGTCTCAGGGAAGGCTCTCCTCCCCCTACCTCTTCTCCTAGGGTTCCTCCTCCTCTGGCGAGGGGTACACCTAGAACACCATTCCAACCCAGGGTTTAACCCCTCAGGTTGCACCGGGGTCAGAGGTGGGTTCTCCCACCCTCTGTACCCCCTTCCAGAGCCCTGCTCCCTACCAACTGGGGCGGTACCTCTGGAAGAAGAACCGGTCGGGATGCTGGTTACAGACGTCCCACCCTTCAGGTCAGGCTGATCCCGAACCTGGCATTCCAACCTCCGGCCTAGAACCTTTGGTGGAATAATCGCCTGGCACTCCAGGACTTCTGGGGATTTACACTCCATCCCCCTGAGGCTAACAAACGACACATATGTCGTGTGACTGTCTGTCTGGCATGGATCTCCCGTCTCCTGTCCACCTGACAGTGCGCAGAGATCCCCCAGAACAGAAGTGATGTCGCCATGGTCACTACACGGGATCCTAGCCCAGCTGGGTAGTCCCTGACCCACTGGTTCTTCCACTGGCGAACTCATCCCCCAATCACTCCTCACGCTGGACTCCTGTACCCTCCCTACCGGAGCGGCACTGCCAGACTCTAGAACCACAGGAGCCCTGTTTACAGGCGCTCCAGGTCCTCTACTCACTAGGAGATCTTCCTCAAATGGACTAACAGGACAGCCTAGGTCCCCAACTGGGTGTTCCCTCAAGAAACCATCCAAGTCCTGAGGCAGGGCTTCGTGCGTCTGGGGACTCTCGGTCACCCTCTTACTCCCGCTCCACTGAGCCAGGCAGTAAGCCCCTACACCCTCCTCGCTATCCTGGGACCTAGCTGGGCTACACTGAGCCTCTTCCACCACGCTGGGCTGGAAGATACCTGAACCACTACTTTTGGAGTCACTCCCTAATGACTCTAGAGAACCTCTAGCACTTTCTCAGCGCTCTGCTTCCTCTGCAAGCTCAAATGGTGCAGACAATCCACTCCCCAACAGGTGTTGGCGCAACCCCGGCACACAAAATCGGAGCAGGTGTTCTTTGATAACCAGATCATACATGGCGGAATAACTGCATTCCGGGCTAAGACCCACCCAATCGTCCAGTGCATCCTCACATTCACAATAAACTGTGGTTCAAATCCCTATGTCTTTAGGTATTTTGTACTCCTCTCCTTTCTCAATCTGAGGTAGTCACCAACAGCCATTCACCTTCAATTTTTTAATTTTTATAAACCAACTTACTAAAAAGTTTTACTTATGGCAATCCCCACTAATGACCTTCTCAGTGTAAAAACCCCCACGTCAATTACACCGGGTGTTTTTTTACAATCCTTTGAAAAAATGTGAGAGGACAAGATGACACCTCACGTGCGCAACACCAATTGAGCTTGCTGATTGGTACTCACCAGCTCTGCCCACTTTTATCATCATCGGTTGTCATCTTGCCCCAAAAAATAAGTAAATACAGTGTCCACAAGGTTAAACCCAAAATGTGAAGGTAAATAGTGAAATAATCACATACCAAGATACGACTGAAATGTGAAGTTAAAAAATGAAAGGGATGCACTTTCTATAGGACCAACTTTATTCCTCCTTATATGTGCACCCAATTCAAAACTTTAAAAGGTTGCTTAATATGCATACCATTGTATTATGCCAACATGTTTCATCGCCAAAATATTTGTAGCGATTTCTTCAGGGCAAATACAGTCGCTTGGCACCAGTCGGGGACACCTCTTAGCCTTTCATTCGGGGACTGCCAAAAGTAACACACACACACATAATTCTCACTACATTGCCACTTCTACACCAATGGATCTACTTGCATCTCTCGCTCTGATTTATTCTTTACCCTTATTGAGCCATAGATCCATGTCCCAGCTCCCTTGTACAGGTCACAGCACGAGCTCCATATGTGAGTCCTCGCAGTAGATCCGCATTCAGCTGTAATGCAAATCTGGAGGTAATGGGGTTTCTCATTAGTCCCTGTGGCCCTCGTTGTGTTCTCTATCTAGCACTCGCTGCACCAAGTTCTAACTGAGCCACATGGGGCCTCAACACTTCATATTGATTATGTTGCGTAATTCTGAGCAGTTACTCTCTGCCGTTCAAACGCATGCTTATTTAAATACCCCTTCTATTCTATATACATGTAGAAAAACTCATACCCGGCATTCCAAAAGACCTGGTGTATTTTTCAAAAAAAGGAGAACAAATCATTTTTTATGGAAAAGGAGAACGAATCATTTTTTATATATATCACGCTATCCTCACAAAAATCCCACAAAATGGGGTACTGGGAAGTGGAGCCCACTTTTTGCTCATCACACTACTATTTAACAGAGTCTTAATCATCTGCTCCGTTAACAAACCCCCGGATGGATTGTGCTCACCTCCTCATAGTACTTTTAACAAAACGAACTTCTTAGCAGATTTAGAGATATAATAGATGTTAACGGACTTAAAGATGTTAGAACACATCACCCTCCTTTTCAGTCATTCCTCCTTACCACCCCAGGCCTCACGGAGCTCCTTTTCTCCACCGGTTAGCGGTGTTCGCCCTCCGCCTCTGTTTTCAATCTTTCTCGGGAAGACGGCGGCGTCCCCGCGTCATAACCGTGGGCGCCATCTTGGATTGGGGTGGTTTATCCAACTTTCTTTCCACAAGTGGGTGGTTTCTACTCTTTTACTCGTCATACTGCTATTCGTCACGTTCTTATTCAGGTGGTGCCTTGACAAACCACCCAAGGTACACTGTGTTTATACAATATTCCTCAAAAAAAAAAACGAGCCTGTTAACACTTCTAAATGTGTTGGCATGTAACACCCTCCTTCATAGTCAGCGTCTCCACATCCTGTGGGCGCCATCTTAAAAAGGGATGTTAAGCCAAATTCCTTTCTACAAGATTCCTAAAAAAACAAGCCTGTTAACACTTCTAAATGTGTTGGCATGTCACACCCTCCTTCATAGTCAGCGTCACCACATCCTGTGGGCGCCATCTTAAAAAGGGATGTTAAGCCAAATTCCTTTCTACAGGTAAATGGTTATTTCTGATTTCAAACCCAAAACGCACTATCATATCGTTGGGCTCTATTTACTTATCTTGTTCTTTTCTCAAGGGGGACCTTATATATTAGAAGAATATTAAGCACACAACTGATGTAGTTATCATACCAATCCATCTATGCTGGATTTTAGATGGGCCCATCAATAGCCAGTCAGTCAAAAGCTTTTATTTCGGTAGAATACCATAAAAAGACATAAATAATTATTTACAATAAAAGATGATTAAATAGACATTGCATAGAGTATAATCCATCAAAACATTAATAGTTTTTTGTGATAAAAATTACAAGGCACAGTTAAAAAGAATATTTTCCCATAAAAACATAATATTAGAACAATATCCGTGTCCCAAAATAGTCTCACAACACCACATGCTTCTATAATAGCAATAATATCAATACTAGAAGCAGGAGAATTATATGGCGGATAGAATTTTTTTGGACCTGGCAAACCACATGGAAAGAAGAAATCAAGCCATCACAAACACTATCATTGGGGTAGTGTCGTACTTCAGGATTCTAAACACCTCCTGATAGTCCCTAAAACCCCTGGACTTACAGAGTTGAATGATCCACTTCTTCCTTGCCTTGGTGTATAAAGGGCAAAAAAGAACAACATGCAACTCTGTCTCACAGATATCAATACATTCAGGACACGAGCTTAAGGGGTCAGATGCATTAGACCATCTATGTGTGAAGGCCCTCAGTGGTAACGAGCCGTGTCTAAACTGAATGTAAAGTTTCTTTGCCAAAGGGGGTTGAATAACATCCAAAAAGACTTAAAAATGGGGACTGGTCTTAACATCCAGAAAGGTGTTAGTAAGCCTTCCTAAGGACGAATGCAATAAAATTTCCTTCCGATACAACTGTAAAGCCTCACACAGTGATTTCTTAGTTAATGAACGACTTGTCTCTTCCGGTGCGGACCATAGGTCCCCCATCCCTATAAGATAACAAAGGTTCTTCACATATGTTAGCCAAGGTGTTTTTCCCAAATTCCCCCTTGACAGTAGATCACGAGATCATGCCTATAACTTGCAAGCTCGGGAGTTGACCAGGATCGTCTCCAATACAGGAGAGGGCGATTCAGGGCGATCTCTTCAATGGGAACTAAGCCTAGATCCCATCTCAAGGGAATTAAGGGGGTGCTCATAGGTAATTTCAGGAGTCGCCTAATAAAAGAATTCTCGGTTGACGATAAGGAGGCAGTAGTACAATATCCCCAGAGTTCAGCGCCATAAAGCGCGCCCCCTCTTGCTTGGGATTTGTAAATTTCCATGGGGGGGCCCAGAGGTTTAAAAGAAGTGTTGTTAAAAACCTTCAGGATACCCCCCACTGATTGTGTTCACTTCAAATTAGCCTTCGCCATGTGGGACCCCCATTTCATTTTATCATTGAGAGTTACCCCCAAATAATCGAAAGTAGAAACCCTATCCAGCTCTTCATCTCCCATCTTGGGGTGAGGACAGTTGGTTGAGTTGGAGCTGAAAACCATGAATTTTGTTTTAGATAAATTCAATTCCAGATCCCTTTTTTTGCAGAAGGAGCAAAAAGCCTCTAAGGAACGCTGGATGCCCATGTAAGATTTAGACAACAGGAGCGTATCATCCGCGAACATTAAGGCCGGTATCTTACGCCCCGCTAGCATTGGGGAATCCAGATTAACGGCACACAAAAGGTGCTCAATCAACCCATTGATAAAAAGGGAGAAAAGTGTAGGGGCCAGAACACAACCCTGCCTCACACCCTTTTCAACCGGGAATGGGCCTGAAATTTCCCCACATCTCCCATATCTCACCCTTGCATAAGTGCCTTTATGTATACGTTTAAATAAGTGGCAAAGGTAAGGGGGAGCACCCATCTCCAATAATAAAACCCATAATTTCTCCCTTTGGACCGAATCAAATGCGGACCGATGGTCCACGAAAATCAAATAAAGATTACCAGCACCCATACAAACTGTCTTCCAATGAATTAGCTGTAACCTAAACAATTGATCAATGGTGGAAACCTTTGCTCGAAACCCCGCTTGGAGAGAGGTTAAAATTTGATGGTCCTCCATCCAAGTCTGCAGTCTTGTTAAAAGGACTCGGGCAAACAGCTTCTGAAGAACATCGATCAAACTTATGGGGCGATAATTAGCTGGATCCAAAGGGGAAGATTTTTTATGAATGGATATGATTTCTGCTCCTAGCCAAGTATCCGGGATCTCAAGACCCTGCAGAATAGCATTAAAGTAAACCCGAATGTAGGGGCCCAAATTTTTATTTCGCTTCGATACAAATCACCAGGGATCCTATCGAGCCCCGGGGCTTTCCCTACTGATAGGGTACTAAGGGCCAACTCTATTTCTGGAAGGGAGAAGGATCGACTCACCGAATCTTCATAATCAGTTTGATCCACTACAATGGCGTTAGGCTGGATTACCGGGTCAAGTCTACCACTATAATTACTAAGTGAATAAAGAGGTTTAAAATACGCAAGCCAAACCTCCTCACTAAGATTGGGAATAATAGCGGGGCAGCTTACTGCCGTACCTGTACGTACAATGTTCCAGAAAGCCCTCGAATCACGGTCTTCTAGTGCTTGCTTTATATTTTGCCACCTTAGATCCTCCCACTCAGATTTTGCCTCTTTAATCAAATTTTTGTAGTAGGCCCTCGCAACTCTGATGCTTAACTGGGTACCCTCTTTTACTTCTCTAATCAAGGCAGTCTTGGCCAACCTGCAGGTTCTATTATACCAATGATCAGGCATTGAAATCCTTGGCCTTGGCATAAAAGGGCTGTAAAAAAAGCCAACCAGGCCACCGAGAAGTTCCTTGTGAATATCCTGCAGGTCTGGGAAATGATTCTGCAAAATGTCACCATTGAGGCTCAAAAGGTGGGAAACCTCCTCATTAGAGCGGGCGACACTACAATATAATGCTGCAAGCTTTGCCTCATCGGTCACAACCCTTGCCCACCTAATGCGTCTCCCTCCTGCAGCTAACACCAAGTTCTCACTACTTGGTAGTGCTAGGCCCTGAGGGACTAAGCTACCACCAATATTATTTGCCAGTTCCAATGACAATAAATTGTGGTCGCTATCGACCCTGGGTATGATGGAGAAAGCTGCTAAAAAAAACCAAAATTCCACATTCACCAGAATATAGTCGATTGTCGAGCAATTCCCGGGTCTATTAAAAGTATAAGAACCCGGGACATCGGGAAAAAGTCTGCCATTACAAGCCCTCAAGGAATGCACGATGGCTAGCTTATTAATCTCAAGGGCCAATGGGTGAAGACGTTTTGCTGGGTACATGGTAGGGTCTGGGATTTTATAATTTTCATTCTCATCACAAGTAGCTGAGGGAATCCCAGGAAGGGGTTCAAAGTGGCAATTAAAATCGGCACCTATTATTTTATGGGACACAGGGGGAAGAGAATGTAAGATATCATCTAAGGCACCCAGGATCGACAGACCCAACTGTACCGGATAGGGACGCAGGTAGACATTGAGTACTACCAGCGAGTATCCGGCAGGAAAGGTAAGTAACAAACACAAAATATCAGGGGACTGTGAATCTATGGGCTTTACAGAGCAACCTAGATGGGTTGCAACCCAAACAACTAGCCCCCCCGAAGGTCTGCCCCTGCCACCTTGAACCGCAGGAACAAAAAAAGACGCATAGCCCACCCTCACTGGAATGTGCCGTAGCCATGTTTCTTGAAATAGGCAAATGTCATAATTGTCCATTAACTCACCCCACTCTGGGTCAGAGAGTTTGGACTCCAATCCAGCCACATTCCAGGACCCTACTAAAGGTCTGCGTGTAGGTGTATGGAGGGGACTGGCCACTGGGGGGACAGAGACGGCACAGCAATGAGAAGCAGTTTGGTCAAAAGGACCCAACTCAGAGAGCCCTTGGGTGGAGCTAATGCTCAGGGGCGGAAAAGAGGTGGAAGTGAATCCTGTCCCGGTACCAGGTATAACATTGGAGAAATCCATCTCCACACCCTGACCACCCCTTACCAAACTCCCCCTCATATGCATGTGCCTTCCCTTGGTATGCCTCAAAGATGGTGGTCAATCCACGGAACTAAGCGCGTCAAAACGGTTAGCAACCGGGATATTGAAGTGGGAATTATGAGTAGCTTGGTGAAAATAGGGTAGTTCCACAGGGTTCATTGCACTAAAGTGGGTGTAAAAATACCCCAAATGGCAGGTATCAATGGAACCTAGTTTGGAAATCCCGCCCAAATCCAATATATGGCCGACTACTCTTGGGTCCCTAAAATTAATTAGGACACAACCCCCACCGATATCCTTTGGTCGAGTCCCCAGCCAGCAAACCCTGCAAACAAAAAGGATCTCCCCCCGACCTACTCCATTCAATGGTCTATTTTTAGACAACCAGTGAATGACTTTATTTTTTAGTTCGTAGTATGTTTCCCCCTTATCATTTGTTAATGGAGGAACTCCTGTAAGCACGATCACATAGGGTGCAGCCTCAGGGGGGAGCTGTAGAAGGGGAGAGGAATTAACCAAGCTCAATGTATCTGAGTTCCCACCCAAATTAGAAGGTGGCCTACCCCCACCTGAGGTCCGTAAAGTACGATCCTTGTTACTAGGATACTGATCACATGCTGCTGGAACAGTGGGAGCTTGGGGAATGTTCGAGGGCATAGGAGGACCGCCAAAAGGAAGAGGAGGAACTGGCAGCACCGAGGATGACTGAGCTAAAACAGGAGGAGTAGAATGGGAGGAGGAAATAAAGAGACCCTGTGAAGTGGGATTGCTGATCGTAGCTTGAGTACCAACACCCTCCACGCTACCAGAATCATGCAATAAATGATGATTTGGCTGCTTCTTCCCAATGCCTTTGGTATTGATCAAAGATACCAACCTGTCGATCTTAGACGACAGGGTTTTTAAAAAAAGATTTAGGGACTGGTCTATATGCGACTGTAAATCTATTAATAGATCAGTAGCCCAAACCGGTGGGCTTGAAATAGGTGGGTGTTGGGCCAAATCTGGAAGGACAGGCCTGGCTGCAGAGGGGGCAAGATGTGAACTCCTTTTTTTTGTTTTCTGTTTTTTTTCCCTTAACTTTTCCCGCTTCTTGGGCGCCACTATGGATACCAAAGAGGATGATAGTGGACCAACTTCCACTTGCTCAGGCTCATCTGGTATCACCTGAGCACAAGGTAGGTGGGTAAACGAAGGCAACATAGAGGACATAGCTTCCATATCCACCTGGTTTAGAGAAGAATCAGCCAAACCATCAAAAGAGGGTGCCATAGAAAATGCGGGGGTAATAGACAGCCGTCTTTCCGTGTTTTCGATGGCTGTAGCAACCACCCCAATTGTTTTCTGGAGCATTTTATCTATAGCTGTGAGGCTTGGGAGCGGCAGATTTGAGTTAGCAAGTTGCCTAGTCATTGGACGGCTCGTTGAAGGCTTAGAGTGTTTCCCCATAATTGGAGGAACAGTACTAACAGACAGGTAAAATACAAAAAGGTTACCCCGCTTCAGGGAGTTAACTAATATCTAAACAAGAATTGTTAAAAATAGAACACTCTATGCACAGCTTATGGCTGAATGCTACATATAATAACAATAATTTATAATCGATTAAACCTTACAAGAGGGAGAGTCCAGACTAACCCAATGTCAGCGACCAAGAGGTGTGGCCCAGCCCGGCCTCCTTCGGCCATTGACAGGCAAGGACGGGCCCGCCCTTGGCCCGGGCTTTGCCCGGGCGCGGCCCACGCACGTCCCACGCTGCGGGTGTGGTGAGGGCCTTTAATCCCCCCCCGGCGCAGCCTGATGATGCAGATGGCAGGCGCCCAGGGCCGGGGATGCTGGGATTTGATGTTTTCGCCGGCCGTTTCCCTCACGGCTATGCAAGTCAATAACAGCCCTCTAGGCAGGGTTCGTTTCGGAAACGCCGTTCCCCTCACGGCAGGACCAACAGCCTCAACAAAGTAGCGGCAGGTAAGAGTTATGCGCGTCCCGTGCTGCGGGTGTGGTGACGGCCTTTAATCCCCCCGCGGCGCAGCCTGATGATGCAGATGGCAGGCGCCCGGGGCCGGGGAGTCTGGGATTTGGTGTTTTCGCCGGCCGTTTCCCTCACGGCTATGCAAGTCAATAACAGCCCTCTAGGCAGGGTTCATTTCGGAAACGCCGTTCCCCTCACGGCAGGACCAACAGCCTCAACAAAGTAGCGGCAGGTAAGAGTTATGCGCGTCCCGCGCTGCGGGTGTGGTGACGGCCTTTAATCCCCCCCCGGCGCAGCCTGATGATGCAGATGGCAGGCGCCCAGGGCCGGGGATGCTGGGATTTGATGTTTTCGCCGGCCGTTTCCCTCACGGCTATGCAAGTCAATAACAGCCCTCTAGGCAGGGTTCGTTTCGGAAACGCCGTTCCCCTCACGGCAGGACCAACAGCCTCAACAAAGTAGCGGCAGGTAAGAGTTATGCGCGTCCCGTGCTGCGGGTGTGGTGACGGCCTTTAATCCCCCCGCGGCGCAGCCTGATGATGCAGATGGCAGGCGCCCGGGGCCGGGGAGTCTGGGATTTGGTGTTTTCGCCGGCCGTTTCCCTCACGGCTATGCAAGTCAATAACAGCCCTCTAGGCAGGGTTCATTTCGGAAACGCCGTTCCCCTCACGGCAGGACCAACAGCCTCAACAAAGTAGCGGCAGGTAAGAGTTATGCGCGTCCCGCGCTGCGGGTGTGGTGACGGCCTTTAATCCCCCCCGGCGCAGCCTGATGATGCAGATGGCAGGCGCCCGGGGCCGGGGATTCTGGGATTTGGTGTTTTCGCCGGCCGTTTCCCTCACGGCTATGCAAGTCAATAACAGCCCTCTAGGCAGTGTTCGTTTCGGAAACGCCGTTCCCCTCACGGCAGGACCAACAGCCTCAACAAAGTAGCGGCAGGTAAGAGTTATGCACGTCCCGCGCTGCGGGTGTGGTGACGGCCTTTAATCCCCCCCGGCGCAGCCTGATGATGCAGATGGCAGGCGCCCGGGGCCGGGGATTCTTGGATTTGGTGTTTTCGCCGGCCGTTTCCCTCACGGCTATGCAAGTCAATAACAGCCCTCTAGGCAGGGTTCGTTTCGGAAACGCCGTTCCCCTCACGGCAGGACCAACAGCCTCAACAAAGTAGCGGCAGGTAAGAGTTATGCGCGTCCTGCGCTGCGGGTTTGGTGACGGCCTTTAATCCCCCCCGGCGCAGCCTGATGATGCAGATGGCAGGCGCCCGGGGCCGGGGATTCTGGGATTTGGTGTTTTCGCCGGCCGTTTCCCTCACGGCTATGCAAGTCAATAACAGCCCTCTATGCAGGGTTCGTTTCGGAAACGCCGTTCCCCTCACGGCAGGACCAACAGCCTCAACAAAGTAGCAGCAGGTAAGAGTTATGCACGTCCCCATCAATAGCTACCCGATGTTCTCTGATGTCGTATTAATGTCCTTTTATACGGGAGCTGTCATATTACAAGCAAAAATAGCTTATACTGTCTCTTGCTTACACCAGCAGCACCCTAACAGGGAGGGGGGATACTCTACAGCTTAATGTTTTGCCTTGTTCCATTCAATTTGGTCGTTTAACCCAATTTGATCGCACTTTTCCGTGACCACGTGTGTTTGCCCGTGATCATGACGTTTGATCCTCTAGCAGCACGGATCCGTCAGTCTATACGCAAGCATTGGGCACTATTGTCAACTAAAGATTTCACCATGCCTCCCCCCAGGTTTGCCTTTAAAAGATCTAGCAACTTAAGGGATAAACTTGTACACACACGGGTAGAAGCGTTACAAAAACCGACAGAGTCAACAATCCCTCCAGGGCATTATCCGTGTGGATCATGCTCTGTGTGTGGACTTACCAAGAAGACACTGAGTATAGCTTTGAACTCAGGAAAGATCTGGTATCTGAGACGTTTCAGTAACTGTAACACCGCGAATGTGGTATATAGATTGACTTGCCAATGTGGCCTTCAATATATAGGTCTCACGACGCGGAAGGTGAAGGTTAGAATGCAGGAACATCTGAGTACGATCAGAGTAGGCAAGTTAACCACTAAACTGGTGCAACATTGCCATGAAACTAAACATACTTTTACGTGGGTGGTACTTGAGAAAATAATAGGTAACCCCCAAAATGTCGAGGATCTGCTGGCCTCGAAAGAAGCACGATGGATTTTTCAGGAAAAGTGCGATCAAATTGGGTTAAACGACCAAATTGAATGGAACAAGGCAAAATATTAAGCTGTAGAGTATCCCCCCTCCCTGTTAGGGTGCTGCTGGTGTAAGCAAGAGACAGTATAAGCTATTTTTGCTTGTAATATGACAGCTCCCGTATAAAAGGACATTAATACGACATCAGAGAACATCGGGTAGCTATTGATGGGCCCATCTAAAATCCAGCATAGATGGATTGGTATGATAACTACATCAGTTGTGTGCTTAATATTCTTCTAATATATAAGGTCCCCCTTGAGAAAAGAACAAGATAAGTAAATAGAGCCCAACGATATGATAGTGCGTTTTGGGTTTGAAATCAGAAATAACCATTTACCTGTAGAAAGGAATTTGGCTTAACATCCCTTTTTAAGATGGCGCCCACAGGATATGGCGACGCTGACTATGAAGGAGGGTGTGACATGCCAACACATTTAGAAGTGTTAACAGGCTTGTTTTTTTAGGAATCTTGTAGAAAGGAATTTGGCTTAACATCCCTTTTTAAGATGGCGCCCACAGGATGTGGCGACGCTGACTATGAAGGAGGGTGTTACATGCCAACACATTTAGAAGTGTTAACAGGCTTGTTTTTTTAGGAATCTTGTAGAAAGGAATTTGGCTTAACATCCCTTTTTAAGATGGCGCCCACAGGATGTGGCGACGCTGTCTATGAAGGAGGATGTTACATGCCAACACATTTAGAAGTGTTAACAGGCTCTTTTTGTTTTTGAGGAATATTGTATAAACACAGTGTACCTTGGGTGGTTTGTTAAGGCACCACCTGAATAAGAACGTGATGAATAGCAGTATGACAAGTAAAAGAGTAGAAACCACCCACTTGTGGAAAGAAAGTTGGATAAACCACCCCAATCCAAGATGGCGCCCACGGTTATGACGCGGGGATGCTGCCGTCTTCCTGCGAAAGATTGAAAACAGAGGCGGAGGGCAAACACCGCTAACCGGTGGAGAAAAGGAGCTCCGTGAGGCCTGGGGTGGTAAGGAGGAATGACTGAAAAGGAGGGTGATGTGTTCTAACATCTTTAAGTCCGTTAACATCTATTATATCTCTAAAACTGCTAAGAAGTTCGTTTTGTTAAAAGTACTATGAGGAGGTGAGCACAATCCATCCGGGGGTTTGTTAACGGAGCAGATGATTAAGACTCTGTTAAATAGTAGTGTGATGAGCAAAAAGTGGGCTCCACTTCCCAGTACCCCATTTTGTGGGATTTTTTTGAGGATAGCGTGATATATATAAAAAATGATTCGTTCTCCTTTTCCATAAAAAATGATTTGTTCTCCTTTTTTTGAAAAATACACCAGGTCTTTTGGAATGCCGGGTATGAGTTTTTCTACATGTATATAGAATAGAAGGGGTATTTAAATAAGCATGCGTTTGAACGGCAGAGAGTAACTGCTCAGAATTACGCAACATAATCAATATGAAGTGTTGAGGCCCCATGTGGCTCAGTTAGAACTTGGTGCAGCGAGTGCTAGATAGAGAACACAACGAGGGCCACAGGGACTAATGAGAAACCCCATTACCTCCAGATTTGCATTACAGCTGAATGCGGATCTACTGCGAGGACTCACATATGGAGCTCGTGCTGTGACCTGTACAAGGGAGCTGGGACATGGATCTATGGCTCAATAAGGGTAAAGAATAAATCAGAGCGAGAGATGCAAGTAGATCCATTGGTGTAGAAGTGGCAATGTAGTGAGAATTATGTGTGTTGTGTGTTCTTACTTTTGGCAGTCCCCGAATGAAAGGCTAAGAGGTGTCCCCGACTGGTGCCAAGCGACTGTATTTGCCCTGAAGAAATCGCTACAAATATTTTGGCGATGAAACATGTTGGCATAATACAATGGTATGCATATTAAGCAACCTTTTTAAGTTTTGAATTGGGTGCACATATAAGGAGGAATAAAGTTGGTCCTATAGAAAGTGCATCCCTTTCATTTTTTAACTTCACATTTCAGTCGTATCTTGGTATGTGATTATTTCACTATTTACCTTCACATTTTGGGTTTAACCTTGTGCACACTGTATTTACTTATTTTTTGGGGCAAGATGACAACCGATGATGATAAAAGTGGGCAGAGCTGGTGAGTACCAATCAGCAAGCTCAATTGGTGTTGCGCACGTGAGGTGTCATCTTGTCCTCTCACATTTTTTCAAAGGATTGTAAAAAAACACCCGGTGTAATTGACGTGGGGGTTTTTACACTGAGAAGGTCATTAGTGGGGATTGCCATAAGTAAAACTTTTTAGTAAGTTGGTTTATAAAAATTAAAAAATTGAAGGTGAATGGCTGTTGGTGACTACCTCAGATTGAGAAAGGAGAGGAGTACAACATACCTAAAGACATAGGGATTTGAACCACAGTTTATTGTGACTTTACCTTCCTAGACCCAGTCCTGTGTATATGAGTATTGATTGAGAGGAGGGCGACTTGGGTTTATTTCCCTCTGTAGCTCCTTATTGTTTGCATCCTCACATTCACCCAAAAACTTGTCCCAAGACTGGTGAGACAGCTTCCTACTGCCCCTGAATTTCAACCTATACTTCTCTTCTTGGGGAACAGGTACCAGACTGGGTGAACTGGGAATGGGA
Organism: Triturus cristatus; assembly: GCF_964204655.1. NCBI lineage: Eukaryota > Metazoa > Chordata > Amphibia > Caudata > Salamandridae > Triturus > Triturus cristatus. Next base: position 871,247,601 of record NC_140579.1, on the reverse strand, counting down.
CTTCTCGCACGGGACTCCATATAACTGCCACCACTGGACTCAACCCTCCCTGGGGAGCCCAGAAAATTAAAACTGCGCACAGGGGATAGTCTACCCTCCAAGGCTACTTTGCCTCTGGTGGAGGCCCTCTCAGCCTCCTCTATCCTCTCCTGTGCCAAGACCCAGTCAGTCTCTAGCTGTTGCTTCTTGACCTCCAGCTGCGCCATAGCCTGGGCATGCTCTAACCTGAGCTTTTCTAACGCCAGCTGGTGCTCCCTTTCTTTCCTCCTATCTTCCCACTCCTCTGGGGACAGGGAAAGGGATGAGGCGCTGCCTCCTACGCTGGACCCAGCAAGGGACTCCCTACCTATGGGGTCTTCACTCTCTACTGGCGTCCAGGTACTGTTATCTTCTTCCTCCTCTTCTGAATCTTCAGGGCTCCCCACAGACCCACCACCCTCCAGGTGTGAGGCCCGGGTCCTTTCCGTACTGCGCTCAAGATCCCATTGACCCTTTTGCCATTGGATCAGGTTGCTTCTAAGTTTGGACTGAGTGTCTGACTCATCCACCCCTATGTCTCTCTCTCTACAGAACCTTTCCAACTCCTGCATATTGTACCAAGCTAGATCACTGAGATCAAAAGCAGACTGCATTCTGGCGGACGTTCTGGTGAAAAGATTACACAGGGAACCTAGGGGTCTGAGCTTAACACAATTCACAAAGGATTCAGCAAGCTCTCTATCCCAGAGAACTCACACTCACTTGTCTAGTGCCACACACCATTCATCCACGCACAACCCTCCCCTCGGACTGGTAAGGCAGTTTCTACCATCCCTGATTCCTCAACCTGACCACAAGTGACACAGGTACCAACTCTGGGCGCAGGGCGGGGAACAAATGTACTGGACACTATTATGCTGCCACCACTGGATCCCACCCTTACTGGTGAATCCAGAAACACATTTCCACAGAAATGACACTTAAGAACAAACTTAGCACAATAATCCCTATACCATGTGATTATCTAAATGCAGAGTTTTGTGGTGCAGCCAGCTGCTGCTGCGGTACAGCGCAAACGCAAGTCCTAATCCCACCGCTGATCACCAATGTTAGAAATGGGATTTCTGGTTGGCTAGGGCTTGCGCCAAAGCCAGGCAGAAACCACCACTCTAGTCAGGGCTGGGGAGTTACACGCCAAAGATAACCCCTGCTCACCCCCTTGGTAGCTTGGCACGAGCAGTCAGGCTTATCCCGGAGGCGATGTGTAAAGCGTTTGCACGCGCACCCTGCAACAACACCCAAGGCCCACCACAAAAGAAACTCCACACAAGGTATTATATAAAAATAGCCTTTGTATTATACCAAACACATTAGATAATATTCACACAATTTACACTGTGCCAACTGGCACGGGCAGAATTTTACAAGGGATTATATGTACAGGGGACAGGGCCACATGGACCACTGTCAGGAATTAGCACTTTTAGAATTTAGCACTTAGAACATAGGATATAAAATTACTGTAGCATGAAATAACACATGTAGTACACAACCAGTAACTACTGGTAACAGGTAAGTACCACCTACCACCTACGCAACCCTAACCACCTTAGGAAAATATTACGCAGGGAATCATGAACACATCAGCATAACCTGTACTAGGAAAAACCCTCTCCTACGTATAGGCACAGCTAGAAATAAACACAGCACAAAGGCATTGCGCAGGCGCAAAAGTACATATGCAAAAAGCACCAGGTACCCTAGGTGAGGGCACAACACAGCAAAACTGTCCCCCAGGCCAACCTGGCCTTTCAGGGGCTCTACCGCCCTTTGTCCACAAAGTCAGGGCTGGACGGCGCAGGCTGCGCAAGCCAATGCGCGCAGGGGCACAACCTAAACGTGGCAGCTGCCCACTAAGTGCTGGGCAGCTGGGGAAAGGAACTTGGGCGTGCCTCTGGAGCCCTCTCTGGGCTCTAGAATGCAAATATGCCCTGGGGCAATGATGGAGCCTTGTGGGCTCTAAACAAACAATGTGCCCCGTCGTTGGAGCCTTCTAGGCTCTAGAACAAATATGGCCCCTTTGGAGTCCCTCTGGACTCTAGACAAGTTTATGCCCTCGTTGGAGCGCACGAGCGCTCTAAAACAAATATGCCCCCCACGATGGAGTCCTGCTCAGGGACTCGAGAAATAATGCCCCCAGATGTTGGGGCGACCCGCTGCCATCCGGGGCCGCCCTAAGCAGAACTGCACTCAACAGGTACTGGCACTAAACAGGCTGGGGCGCCAGGAAATGCCCCCAGCCACACGGGGACTTGGGACACCAATGTAGCCTCCCACCCGCGATCCGCCCAACTTACCGGGACTCCTCTCGTTGGGGCGGACTGCGTGGGGCTGACATGCGGTGGGGGCCAGGCACCGATTATGTGCCTCGTGCCCCCCTCCGCCATGCTCCCAGGTGGTTGTAGCTTCTCCGGTGGAGCCTCCGAGGCTCCGGGTGATTTAGGCCGTACGCGGGGCTCCTACTTCCGACACAGGAGCCCCGCCAGTCACTCGCGACTTCCTCCCAGGTACCACAGGGCTCTACCTCGCTCTCGGGAGCCCCGTGGGGAGGCACCGGCTTCCTTCTCCCTCGCGGCTCTCCTTCTTCGTCACCGGAGCGCGGGGTAGGCTCCCGTCTGCTTCCGGGTTGAGGCTCCGCCCACGTCCCAGTCAGCGCTGCCTGACTTCCTGGGCTTCCCCGGCCGTGGCGGTGATTCTCGGGCCGTAAGAGGGGTAGGCTCCCTCGTAATCAACACGAATAAGCGGGGTGGGCACCCGCCAACTAAATAGTTAAATAAGCGGGGTAGGCACCCGCGTAGTGCACGGCATAATCAGCGGGGTGGGCTCCCGCTCGATCTCGGCCAAAACAGGGGAATCCCTACGTCGGGGTTCCCCCCGTGAATTATCATAGCGCTGCTGGCCACAATGACGGCGCTCTTCGGGGAAAGCGCTTCTCGATGCTGGGGCCACAAATAAAGCGCTCCTAGCGCTATAAGTAAAATAAAAGCGCTTCCAGGCGCTTAGGGGGAGAAAGAAAGTCCAGCAAAGTTCAGGAAGGTAGGCAGGGGGCAAGGCTGGGCCAGGGGCCAGCTCACTGGGCCCTCCAGGCAGGAAGGCAGTCCTCCTGGCCTCCAGCAGCAGCAGCCTCCCTCAGATAGGATCCTGGAAGAGAACAACTTGCAAGGGGACACAGCCCCTTCTTATACACCTTTTCCCTTTGTTCTTGGTTCAGGGTGAGGGGGAAAACCAGTCGCAGCTGGTTGGGGAGCACCCTTGATGTGCTCAGCCCCTCACTATATTCACTGGCAGGGCTAGGGTCATCAGTCGCACCACAGGGGGCGGAGCCAGCATTGTGTAGGGAAAAGCCCTGCCCTATTCAGGTCCAAGGTGCACTCCTCCCCAGCCATCAGCATGCTAATCTCACACTGACCACTGGGGCAGACCCACCCAGACTCCTGGAGCCAGGCTCACCAGCCAGCTCCAGCCAATCACACGCCAGACACATTTTACACTAATATGCCAACTCCTAGAAGTGGCACTTCCGCACATGACATAATCACGCATTATACATTATTGCGAGGCATTCAATCATACGAGTCCGCACATACCAGACTCGACCCTACACACCCGACGCATCAGGAACTACCAGGGACACATACATTCCCCATGCATTCCTATGGGAGGACAGGCCTATCTCACCACATGCACTTAGAGTGCGCACGCACTTTACTCTGGGACACAGGGAAAGTGCGCAGAAACCAAAAATCACTACCACCCGGTCACCAATAAAAGCAAAAAGTTCAGGGGTGAACCTGCCAGAAGGGCCAAGTCCAACACCCCCGCTTTGTGCCGTCGCGGGTGCCCACCCCGCACCTTTGCCGATCTGAGCATATTTGAAAGGCGGGAGCCCACCCCACATACTTGTGCCGTCACGGGTGCCTACCCCACTTTATTGGGGAATTGATATCCCTAGCGGGTGCCCACCCCGCCAGGGACCTGGCCGTTTTCTTTATTTAATTATCGGGTGCCCACCCCGCTTATTCGGTAGTCCTCACGGGAGCCTACGCCGTAGTTCCCGCGGCCGTCGGGAACCCTGGTCCGCCGCGCAGCCCGCGGCGACCCGGAAGGAGATCCCGGCAGCCTTAGTGTGAAGAAATAATGGAACTCAAAACAATAATCCCCAAAATGTGATTATCTAAAATGTAGAATTTTGTGGTACAGCCAGTTGCTGCTGCGGTACAGCGCAAACGCAAGTCCTATCCCACCGCTGATCACCAATGTTATAAATGGGATTTCTGGTTGGCTAGGGCTTGCGCCAAAGCCAGGCAGAAACCACCACTCTAGTCAGGGCTGGGGAGTTACACGCCAAAGATAACCCCTGCTCACCCACTTGGTAGCTTGGCACGAGCAGTCAGGCTTATCCCGGAGGCAATGTGTAAAGCGTTCGCGCGCGCCCACCCAGCAACAACACCCAAGGCCCACCACAAAAGAAACTCCACACAAGGTTATATATAAAAATAGCCTTTGTATTATACCAAAACACATTAGATAAAAACACACACTTTACAATGTGCCAACAGGCACGTGCAGAATTTACAGGGGATATGTACAAGACAGGGCCACCTGGACCACTGTCAGGAATCAGCACTTTTAGAACTAGCACTTAGAATATCACTTAGAACATAGAATGTAAATCACTGTAGCACACAACCAGTAACTACTGGTAAATGTTAAGTACCACCTATGCAACCCTAACCACCTTAGGAGAATATTGCGCAGGGTATCAGGACCTCACTAGCACCACCTGTACTAGGAGAAAAACAACCACCTAAGTATTACAATACCTGTAGGGGTATAAGCACATTACACATGATGCATGTTCCATTATTTCTTCTCCTAAAGGTGTCCTTTGTGAATTGTGTACTCCTGTTTTAGCTCAGACGCCCAGGTTCCTTGTGTAGAACTTTTCTCGAGAACGTCCGCCAAAATGGAGCCAGCTTTTAATTTCTGTGGTCTGTTTAGATACAGTATGTTAGAGTTGGTCAGGTTCTGTGAAGAGAGAGACATAGAGGTGGGTGAGTCAAACACCCAGTCCAAACTGAGGGACAACCTGATCCTATGGCAAAAGGATGAATGGGAACGTGAGTGCACTGAGGAAGATAGGGCCCGGGCCACACGCCTAGAGGGTGGTGGGTCTGAGGGGAGCCCTGAGGAATCTGAAGAGGAGGAAGAAAGTGACCTGACAGGGACGCCAGTAGATAGTGAAGACCCCATAGATAGGGAGTCCCTTGCTGGGTCCAGTGTCAGGAGCAGCACCCCATCCCTTTCCCTGTCCCCAGAGGAGTGGGTAGATAGCAGGGAAGGAAGGGAGCATCAGCTGGCCATGGAGAAGCTCAGGTTAGAGCATGCCAAGGAGATGGCGCAGCTGAATGTGGAGGAGAAAAAGTTTGAGACCGAGAGGGTCTTAGCTCAGAAACAGATGGCGGAGGCTGAGAGGGCCTTCACCAGGGAGAAATTAGCTCTGGAGGGTAGTTTGTCCCCTGAGCGCAGTTGTGGTTGTCTGGATTCCCCAGGGAGGGGAGAGTCCAGTGGTGGCAGCAATATAGAGTGCAGTGCAGAGAGTCCCATTCCCAGTTCCCAGATTATGGTACCTGTTTCCCAAGAAGAGGAGTATAGGTTGAAATTCAGGGGCAGTAGGAAGCTGTCTCACCAGTCTTGGGAGGAGTTTGTGGAGGCATGTGATGATGCCCTGACCGATTGGGTGATACTTAACACGGGATGTAATTATTCCGCACTGTATGCTCTGGTTATCAAAGAGCAGCTATTCAGTAGTTGTTATCCCGGGTTGCGCCAGCACCTGTTGGGGTGTGGCTCCTTGTGTCCTTGGGAACTTGCGGAGGAAGCAGACCGTTGGGAAAGGGCCCAAGGTTCTGATGAGGAATGGGAGAGTACTTCTAACAGTAGTGGCTCAGGTATCTTCCCGTCCAGTATTGGGGAAGAGGTTCAGAGTAGCCCAGCTGGGTCCCAGAGTAGGGGGGTGTAGGGGCTCACGTACTATCTCAGTGGAGTAGGAGTGAGTGGGTGACTTCGAGTCCTCAGAGGCCCGAAACCCAGTCTCAGAGCCTGGATGGTTTCTTCACGGATCACCAGGTTGGGGGCCTAGGCTGTCCTGTTAGTCCCTTTGAGGAGGATCACCTAGTGAATGAAGGACCTGGAGCGTCTGTAAGTAGAGTTCCAGTGGTTCTGGTGTCAGGCAGTACCGCTCCAGTAGGGAGGGTGCAGAAGTCCAGTGAGAGGAGTGGCATGGGGCTGTGTTCCCCGGTGGAGGAGCCAGTGGGTCAGGGAACAGCCGGGAGGGCTGAGTCTCCTAGTGGTGACCATGGTGACCACACATCTGTCCTGGGGGATCTTTGCGCACTGTCAGGTGGACAGGGGACGGGAGATCTGCGCCAGGCAGACTGTCACGCCACATATGAGGCATATGTTACCCTTGGGGGGATGATGTGTAAGTCCCCAGAAGTCCTGGAGTGCCAGGCAAGTACTCAGCCACAGGGTTTAGACCCATGGTTGGGAGGCCAGGTTCAGGATCAGCCTGACCTGGAGGGAAGGGCGACTGTAAACAGTGTCCTGACCGATGTAGCTGCTAGGGGCACCACTTCAGTTGGGAGGGTGCCAGACTCTGGAAGGGGGTGCAGAGGGAGGGAGTCCTCGCCTCTGACCCCGGTGCAACCTGAGGGGTTAAACCCTAGGTTGGGAGACCAGTTCTCAGGGAGAGGTCCTGAGCTGGTGGGAAAGTTGAGTTATGAGGGTGCCTCTCAGAGGAAGAGAGGACGGAACCCTAGAAGAAGAGGTAGGGGGAGGAGAGCCTTGCCCGTGACTTTTGGTCAGCTTGAGGGTACAGACCCTGGGCTGGAGGATCAGTGGCAGTTTAGAACTGCCCTGATGAGGGGTAGAGTGGAGAATGGTTGCTATGTGCCAGGGGTTACTACCCCCCACTCTGTGGTTAGGCAAGGACCAGTGGTATCTGGGTGGCCTAGGGCCTGGTCCTGGCCGCGGACAGCTGAGGAGTACCAGTGGGGTAGCCCCGTTAGTCCGCCGAGTTTTTTCAGAGGGAACCACGTGAATTCAGAGTGGCGTAAAACCGGAGAGTGTCCCTGCCGTTGCGGGCCTGCGTCCGTGTTTTATCGCCCCAAGCAGGGAAGACCATCACGGTGGTGATTGGTCTACCCTGCGTTTTGGCTGGAAGGGGGTTGTGTTGGACTTGGCCCTTCTGGCAGGTTCACCCCTGAAACTTTTTGCTGTTAATTGTGACCTGGTGTAAGTAATTTTTGGCTTCTGCGCACTTTACCGCTGTGTCCCAGGGTAAAGTGCGTGCGTGTAGTGAGAGTGGCCTGCCCTCCCATAGGAATGCATGGGGGAATGTATGTGTCCCTGGTAGTTCCTGATGCGTGGGGAGTGCAGGTGCGAGTTTGGTATGTGCGGACTCGTGTGATTAAATGCTGCGCGATGATGTGTGCGGCGTTACTGTAGCTAGTATGGACGTGCCACTTCTAGATGGTGGCATAAATGTGCAGTAACTGCCTGGCGCGTGATTGGCTGGCTGAGGTCATGTGATGGGCTAGGGAATCCCCAGTCTCAGGAGGAGTCACCCAGTGGTGAATGGAGAGATCAGCAGCCAGATGGGTGGGAGGAGTACACCTAGGACCTGAATAGGGCTGGGCTTTCCCCACACAATGCTGGCTCCGCCCCCTGTGGTGCGACTGATGACCGTGGCCTGCTCTCTGAATAGGGAGAGGGGCTGAGCAAAACAAAGTGCTCAGGAACCAGTTGTAACTGGTTCGCCCCTTCCCTGCACCTTGAAACAAAGGTAAACCTGTGTATAAAATGGGGCTGTGACCCCAAGCAAAATGTTCTCTCTTGTTCCTGATTTGAGGGGGGCCTGCTGCTGCTGCTGGGCGCCAGGAGGACCACCACTTGGGACTGCCTCCCTGCCTGGAGGGCCCTGTGAGCTGGCCCCTGGGCCCAGCCCTTGCCCCCCCTGCCTCCTGAAAGACCTTGTCCAGAGCCTTGCCTTGTGGGAGGAGTGCTGTGGTTCCCAGGGCAGAAGCGCTGCAGTCTGGACTAAGGAGCGCGTTTATTTGTGACCAGCAGCGCTGAGCTGCGATCCTTTACAGGGGAACTCCGACGTAGGGATTCCCCCGCTTTGTGCCGTCGCGGGTGCCCACCCCGCACCTTTGCCGATCTGAGCGTATTTGAAAGGCGGGAGCCCACCCCGCATACTTGTGCCGTCGCGGGTGCCTACCCCGCTTTATTGGGGAATTGATATCCCTAGCGGGTGCCCACCCCGCCAGGGACCTGGCCGTTTTCTTTATTTAATTATCGGGTGCCCACCCCGCTTATGCGGTAGTCCTCACGGGAGCCTATCCCGTAGTTCCCGCGGCCGCCGGGAACCCTGGTCCGCCGCGCTGCCCGCGGCAACCCCGAAGGAGATCCCGGCAGCCTTAGTGTGGGCGGGGCCGAGGCCCGGAAGGGAAGCGCCGCGTCCTCCACCCAGGCGGGAGCCCACCCCGCACTGGGACGTGCTGTCTTCGAGTTTGGAGCCGGGTGGCTCCGCATTCAAGTCCCGGGTGCCAGGAGGGGGCGCGGGTGAAGCCCGCGAGGAAGGAGCCCCGGAGACCGAGTCCTTCCTTCCCCCCCCTCCCCCAGCCGGTGAGTGTAAAAGGGAGTCCGGGTGGGGAGAGGCGGAAGCCGAGCGGCCCCGCTTGACAGAGGCCGCTCCAACGGGGCTCATCGTTTGTCCTAGAGCCTGTAAGGCTCCAACGTTACGGGGCCAATATTAGTTCAGAGCTCCCACGTTGTTTAGGGGGCATTCTTTTAGAGCCCAGAAAGGCTCCAACGTCATCCCAGGCCACATTTGTCTTGAGCCACGAGAGGCTCCAACGATGGGGGCACCTTGGTTGAAGAGCCTAGAGGGCTCCGATGTGGGGCATTCTTTGTTTAGAGCCCAGGGGGCCTCCAACAGGACCGCATTATTTGTTAAAGAGCCCACAAGGCTCCCACATCGTTTTAGAGCCTGAGTGAGGCTCCAACGGGACTGGGGCAGTATTCTTGTAAAACTTGTGCTCCAACGTTGGCCCCCTCATTTGTTTCGAGCCCACAAGGCTCCCCCATTGTCGTGGGGCAGTCCAGAGCCCAGAGAGGGCTCCAAAGGCACAGTGGTGCCCAAGCCTTTTCCCAGCTGCCCAGCACTTCGTGGGCAGCTGCAATGTTTAGGTTGTGCTCAGTTGCTCCTGGCTTGCGCAGCCTGCACAGTCTTGCCCTGACACTGGGACAAAGGGCGTCCTATCCCCAACAAGGCCAGTTGGCCTATGGACAGTCACAGGTGGTGACTTGTGTGAGTTTGGCGCAATTGTGTTTTCCTGCACCTCTGAATGTGTTGTGATGCATCATGTGTAATGTGCTTATACCCCTACAGGCATTGTAATACTTAGGTGGTTGTTTTTCTCCTAGTACAGGTGGTGCTAGTGAGGTCCTGGTTCCCTGCGCAATATTCTCCTAAGGTGGTTAGGGTTGCGTAGGTGGTACTTAACATTTACCAGTAGTTACTGGTTGTGTGCTACAGTGATTTACATTCTATGTTCTAAGTGATATTCTAAGTGCTAATTCTAAAAGTGCTGATTCCTGACAGTGGTCCAGGTGGCCCTGTCTTGTACATATCCCCTGTAAATTCTGGCCGTGCCTGTTGGCACATTGTAAAGTGTGTGTTTTTATTCTAATGTGTTTTGGTATAATACAAAGGCTATTTTCATATAATACCTTGTGTGGAGTTTCTTTTGTGGTGGGCCTTGGGTGTTGTTGCTGGGTGTGCGCGCAAACGCTTTACACATCGCCTCCGGGATAAGCCTGACTGCTCATGCCAAGCTACCAAGGGGGTGAGCAGGGGTTATCTTTGGCGTGTAACTCCCCAGCCCTGACTAGAGTGGTGGTTTCTGCCTGGCTTTGGCGCAAGCCAACCAGAAATCCCATTTCTAACACATCACCACCACCATGTCGACCACCATGTCCACCACCACCACGCTATCCTCCACCATGACCACCACCACCACGTCCACCACCACCACTTTCACTACCACCAGCACATCCACCACCAACACCATGTCCGCCACCACCACCACCACATCCACAACCACCACGTCCACAACCACCATATCCATCACCACCACCACCACCATGTCCACCACCACCGCATCCACCACCACATCCACCACCACCATGTCCACCAGCACCACATCCACCACCACCACTTCCACCACCACATCCACCACCATGTCCACCACCACCACATCCACCACCACATCTACTACCAAGTCCACCACCAACATGACGTCCACCACCACATCCACCACCACGTCCACCACCACATCCACAACCACGTCCACCACCACCACCACATCTACCACCACTGCGTCCACCACCACCACGTCCACCACCAGCGCATCCACCACCACATCCTCCACCACCACTTCCACCACCACATCCTCCATCATGACCACCACCACCAGGTCCACCAACAGGTCCACCACTACCACATCCACCACCACCACTTCCACCACCACATCCACCACCATGTCTACCACCACCACGTCCACCTCCACCACCACAACCTCCACCACCATCACCTCCACCACCACCACGTCCATCACCATGTCCATCACCACCTCATCCATCACTACCACATCCATCACCACCACCACCACATCCACCACCACCACGTCCACAACCACCATGTCCACCACCACATCCACCACCACATTCACCACGTCCACCACATCCACCACCTCCACCTCAACCACCACGTCCACAACCAACACCATGTCCACCACCACATCCACCATCACATTCACCAACACGTCCACCACGTCCACAACCACCACATCCACCACCTTGTCTGACCCCACCATGTCCACCACCATGTCCACCACCACGTCCACCACAACCACATCCATGTCCACCACCACATCCACATCTACCACCACCACATCCACCACCACAACCACATCCACCACCACCACGTTCACCACCACCACATCCACCACCACGTCCACCACAACCACGTCCACCACCACCATGTCAACCACCACCACATCCACCACCACGTCCACCACCACGTCCACCACCACATCCACCACCATGTCCACCACCACCATGTCCACCCCTACGTCCACCACCACCATGTACACCACCAACATCTCCACCACTACATCCACCACCACCATGTTCACCACCACATGTACACCACCACTGCATCCACCACCACGTCCACCAGCACCACATCCACCACCACCACTTCCACCACCATGTCCACCACCACCACGTCCACCACCACCAGGTCCACCAACAGGTCCACCACTACCACATCCACCACCACCACTTCCACCACCATATCCACCACTACCATGTCCACGACCACCAAGGCCACCACCACCACATCCACCACCGCGTCCACCACCATGTCCACCGCCACCACATCCACCACCACAACCACGTCCACCAACCCGTCCACTACCACATCCACCACCACACTGTCCACCACCATGTCCACGCCCACCACCACATACACTACCATGTCTATCACCACCCCGTCCACCACCACGACGTCCATCACCATTTCTACTAGCACTTCCACCACCACCATGTCCTCCACCACCACGTCCACCACTACCACATCCACCACCACCACATCCACCACCACCAGCACATCCACCACCACCATGTCCATCAGCACATCCACCACATCCACCACTACCACATCCACCACCACATCCACCCCCACGTCCACCACCACATCTACCACCAGCACATCCATTACCACCACCATGTCCACCACCATGTCCACCACCACCAAGCTATCCTCCATCATGACCACCACCACCACGTCCACCACCACCACTTCTACTACCACCAGCACATCCACAACCACCATGTCAGCTACCACCACATCCACAACTACCACCATGTCCGCCACCACCACATCCACAACCACCATGTCCACCACCACCACATCCATCACCACCACATCCACCATGTCATCCACCACCATGACGTCCACCACCACCACATCCACCACCACATCTACTACCAAGTCCACCAACACCACCACGTCCACCACCACCACATCCACCACCACATCCACCACCACCACCACATCTACCACCACTGCATCCACCACCACCATGTCCACCACCACCACATCCACCACCACATCCACCACCACATCCACCAGCACCACATCCACCAGCACCACATCCACCACTACCACTTCTATCACCACATCCACCACCATGTCTACCACCACCACATCTGCCACCACCACCACCTCCAGGTCCACCAACAGGTCCACCACTACCACATCCACCACCACCACTTCCACCACCATATCCACCACCATGTCTACCACCACCACGTCCACCTCCACCACCACCTCCACCACCACCACCATCACCATGTCCATCACCACCTCATCCATCACCACCACATCCATCACCACCACCACATCCACCACCACATCTACAACCATGTCTACCACCACATCCACCACCACGTTCACCATATCCACCACCACCACATCCACCACCTCCACCTCAACCACCACGTCCACCACCAGCACCACGTCCACCACCACCACATCCACCACCACGTCTACCACCACCACCACATCTACCACCACTGCGTCCACCACCACCACCATGTCCACCAGCACCACATCCACCACTACATCCATCACCACCACGTCCACCAGCACCACATCTACCACCACCACTTCCACCACCACATCCACCACAGCGTCCACCACCACCGTGTCCACCACCACCGCATCCACCACCACATCTACCAGCACCACGTCCACCAGCACCACATCCACCACTACCACTTCCACCACCACATCCATCACCACATCCCCCACCACCACGTCCACCAGCACCACATCCACCACCACCACCACTTCCACCACCACATCCTCCACCATGACCACCACCACCACGTCCACCACCACCACTTCCACTACCACCAGCACATCCACCACCACCATGTCAGCTACCACGATGCCCACCACATCCACCACCACCACCATGTCCGCCACCACCACATCCACAACCACCACGTCCACCACCACCACATCCATCACCACCACATCCACCATGTCATCCACCACCATGACGTCCACCACCACCACATCCACCACCCCATCTACTACCAAGTCCACCACCAACACCACGTCTACCACCACCACATCCACCACCACATCCACCACCACATCTACCACCACTGCGTCCACCACCACTGTGTCCACCACCACTGCATCCACCACCACATCCACCACCACCACATCCACCCCCACCACTTCCATCACCACATCCACCAGCATGTCTACCACCACCACGTCCACTACCACCACCACCAGGTCCACCAACAGGTCCACCACTAGAAAACCACCACCACCACTTCCACCACCACATCCACCACCATGTCTACCACCACCACGTCCACCTCCACCACCACCACCTCCACCACCACCACCTCCACCACCACCACATCCATCACCATGTCCATAACCACCTCATCCATCACCACCATATCCATCACCACCACCACCACATCCACCACCAACACATCCACAACCACCATGTCCCCACCACATCCACCACCATGTTCACCACGTCCACCACCACCATATCCACCACCTCCACCTCAACCACTACGTCCACAACCACCACCACATCCACCACCACATCCACCATCACATCCACCACCACGTCCACCACTACCACATCCACTACCATGTCCCCCACCACATCCACCACAACCACATCCATGTCTACCACCACCACCAGATCCACCATCACCACATCCACAACCACAACCACATCCACCACTACCACGTTCACCACCACCACATCCACCACCATGTCCACCACAACCACATCCACCACAACCACGTCCACCACCATCTCAACCACCACCACATCCACCACCATGTCCGACCTCATCACGTTCACCACCATGTCCCCCACCACGTCCACCACAACCACATCCATGTCCACCACCACCTCCACATCCACCACCACCACATCCACCATTACAACCACATCCACCACCACCACATTCACCACCACCACATCCATCACCACGTCCACCACCACCACGTCCACCACCACGTCCACCACCATGTCAACCACCACCAAATCCACCACCACGTCCACCACCACGTCCACCACCATGTCAACCACCACCAAATCCACCACCACGTCCACCACCACGTCCACCGCCACATCCACCACCGTCATGTCATCCACCACCACGTCCACCACTACCACATCCACCAATACCATGTCCACCACCAGCACATCCACCACCATGTCCACCAGCACATCCACCACCACCACATCCACCACCACAGCCACATCTACCACCACCACATCTACCACTACCACATCCACCACCACCATGTCCACCAGCATATCCACCACATCCATCATCACCACATCCACCACCACCACATCCACCACCACAACCACTTCCACCACCACGTTCACCACCACATTCACCACCATTTCCACCAGCACATCTACCACATCCACCACCACAACCACATCTACTACCACCATGTCCATCACTACCACATTCACTACGTCCACCACCACCACATGTACCACCATATCCACCACCACCATGTCCACCACCACATACATCACCACATCCACCACCACGTCCACCGCCATGTCCACCACCACCATATCCACTAAGTCCACCACTACCATGTCCACCACCACTACCACATCCACCACCACCACCACCATGTCTACCACCACCATGTCCACCACCATGTCCACCACCACCATGTCTTCCACCACCACCACATCCACCACCACGTCTATCACCACCACATCCATCACCACCACCACATCTACCACCACCACGTCCACAACCACCATGTCCACCACCACATCCACCATCACGTTCACCACCACCACATCCACCACCACCACGTCAACCACCACATCCACAACCACCACCATGTCCACCACCATGTCCACCACCACGTCCACCACCACCACATTCACCACCATGTCCACCACCACCACATCAACCACCATGTCCACCACCATGTCTACCACAACCACATCCATGTCCACCACCACGTCCACCACCACCACATCCACCACCACCATTTCTACCACATCCACCACCACATTCACCACCACATCCACCACCATGTCTACCACCACCATGTCCACCACCACATCCACCACCACCACCACATCCACCACCACCACATCCACCATGTCCTCCACCACCACCATGTCCTCCACCATGTCCACCACCACCACCACATCCACCACCACCATATCCACCACCACATCCACCACCATGTCCACCACCACCACCATGACCACCACCACGTCCACCACCACCATGTCCACCACCATGTCCACCACCACTCTGTCCACCACCACATCTACCACCATGCCCACCACCATGTCCACCACCACCACATCCACCACCACCTTGTCCACCACCACCTTGTCCACCATCACGTCCACCACCACATCCACAACCACATCTACCACCAGCACATCCATCAAGACCACCAGGTCGGCCACCATGACCACCACCACCATGTCATCCACCACCATGACCACCACCACCACGTCACCACCACCACTTCCACCACCACCAGCACATCCAACACCACTATGTCAACTACCACAACGTCCACCTCATCCACCACCACCATGTCCACATCCATCACAACGTCCACCACCACGTCCATCTCCATGTCCACCACCCCCATCACCACGTCCACTAAGTCCACCACCATCAAGTCCACCACCACCACCGCATCCACCACCACATTGTCCACCACCATGTCCACCACCACCACCAAGTCCACCACCACCACCTCCACCACCACCACCTCCACCTCCATGTCCACCACCACCACCACATCCACCACCACCACATCCATCACCACAACCACATCCACAACCACATCCACCACCACCACGTTCACCACCACCACATCCATCACCATGTCCACCACAACCACGTCCACCAACACCACGTCCACCACCACCATGTCAACCACCACCATGTCAACCACCACCATGTCCACCACCATCACATCCACCACCACCACCACGTCCACCACCACCATGTCCATCACCACCACAGTCACTATGTCCACCACCACATCTACCACCATATCCACCACCATGTCCACCACCACATCCACCACCACGTCCACCACCACATCCACCACCACCACATCCACTACCACACTGTCCACCACCATGTCCATGCCCACCACCACATCCACTACCATTTCCACCACCACCCCATCCACCACCACCACCTCCATCACCATGTCTATTACCACATACACTACCACCATGTCCTCCACCACCACGTCCACCACTACCACATCCACCAACACCACGTCCATCACCACCACATCCACTAGCACATCCACCACCACCACCATGTCCACCACCACCACATCCACCACCACCACATCCACTACCACACTGTCCACCACCATGTCCATGCCCACCACCACATCCACTACCATTTCCACCACCACCCCATCCACCACCACCACCACCTCCATCACCATGTCTATCACCACATACACTACCACCATGTCCTCCACCACCACGTCCACCACTACCACATCCACCAACACCACGTCCACCACCACCACATCCACTAGCACATCCACCACCACCACCATGTCTATCAGCACATCCACCACATCCACCACAGCCACATCCACCACCACCATGTTCACCACCACCATGTCCACCACAACCACGTCCACCACCACCGCCATGTACACCAGCACATCCACCACCACCATATCCACCACCACAACCACATCCACCACCACCACGTTCACCACCACCATGTCCACCAGCACAGCCACCACATCCACCACCACAACCACATGTACCACCATGTACACCACCACCACATTCACTACGTCCACCACCACCACCACATCTACTATCTTATCCACCACCACCATGTCCACTACCACATACATCACCACGTCCACCATGTCCACCACCACATCCACCACCACCACGTCCACCACCATATCCACCACCATCATTTCTACCACCACCACATCCACCACCACATCCACCACATCCACCACCACATCCACCATGTCCACCACCACGTCCACCACCACATCCACCATGTCCACCACCACCATGTCCACCACCACATCCACCACCACCACCACCACGTCCACCACCACATCCACACCACCATTTCTATCACCACCACATCCACCACCACATCCACCACCATGTCCACCACCACGTCCACCACCACGTCCACCACCACATCCACCAACATGTCCACCACCACATCCACCACCACATCCACCACCATGTTCTCCACCACCACCATGTTCTCCACAACGTCCACCACTACCACATCCACCATCACCACATCCACCACCATGACCACCACCACATCCACCACCACCATGTCCACCACCACCACCATGTCCACCACCACCATGTCCACCACCATGTCCACCACCACAATGTCCACCACCACATCTACCGCTATGCCCACCATGTCCACCACCACCACATCCACCACCACCTTGTCCACCACCACATCCACCACCTCATCCACCACCACATCCACCACCATGTCCACCACCATGTCCACCACCATATCCACCACCACCATGTATACCACCACCACCATGTCCACCATGTCCACCACCACGTCCACCACCACCATGTTCACTACCATGTCCACCACCACACTGTCCACCACCACATCTACCACCACACCCACCACCATGTCCACCACCACCACATCCACCACCACCTTGTCCACCACCACCTTGTCCACCACCATGTCCACTACCACGTCCACCACCACATCTACCACCATGTCGGCCACCAAGTCCACCACCACCATGTCATCCACCACCATGACCACCACCACCACGTCACCACCACCACTTCCACCACCACCAGCACATCCAACACCACTATGTCAACTACCACAATGTCCACCACATCCACCACCACGACCATGTCCACATCCATCACCACGTCCACCACCACGTCCACCTCCATGTCCACCACCACCACCACCACGTCCACTAAGTCCACCTCCACCAAGTCCACCACAACCACCACATCCACCACCACCATGTCCACCACCACCACAATGTCCACCACCACGTCCACCACCACCACCTCCACCACCACATCCACCACCACCATGTTCACTACCATGTCCACCACCACACTGTCCACCACCACATCTACCACCACAACCACCACCATGTCTATCAGCACATCCACCACAGCCACATCCACCACCACCACGTTCACCACCACCATGTCCACCACCACCACATCCACCACCATCATGTCAACCACCACCATGTCCACCACTACCACATCCACCACCACCACGTTCACCACCACCATGTCCACCAGCACAACTACCACATCTACCACCACAACCACATGTACCACCATGTACACCACCACCACATTCACTACGTCCACCACGACCACCACATCTACTATCATATCCACCACCACCATGTCCACCACCACATACATCACCACGTCCACCATGTCCACCACCACCATATCCACCACCACATCCACCACCACCACATCCACGTCCACCACCACATCCACACCACCATTTCTATCACCACCACATCCACCACCACATCCACCACCATGTCCACCACCACGTCCACCCACGTCCACCACCACCATTTCTACCACCACCACATCCACCACCACATCCACCACCATGTCCACCACCACGTCCACCACCACATCCACCATGTCCACCACCACCATGTCCACCACCACATCCACCACCACCACATCCACCACCACCACCACATCCACACTACCATTTCTACCACCACCACATCCACCACCACATCCACCACCACATCCACCACCATGTCCACCACCACGTCCACCACCACATCCACCAACATGTCCACCACCACGTCCACCACCACATCTACCACCATGTTCTCCACCACCACCATGTTCTCCACAATGTCCACCACCACCACCACATCCACCATCACCACATCCACCACCATGTCCACCACCACATCCACCACCACCATGTCCACCACCACCACCATGTCCACCACCACCATGTCCACCACCACCATGTCCACCACCACCATGTCCACCACCATGTCCACCACCACAATGTCCACCACCACATCTACCGCTATGCCCACCACCATGTCCACCACCACCACATCCACCACCACCTTGTCCACCACCACATCCACCACCTCATCCACTACCACATCCACCACCATGTCCACCATGTCCACCACCACCATGTCCACCACCACATCCACCACCACCACGTCCACAACCACATCCACCACCATCATTTCTACCACCACCACATCCACCACCACATCCACCACATCCACCACCACATCCACCATGTCCACCACCACGTCCACCACCACATCCACCATGTCCACCACCACCATGTCCACCACCACATCCACCACCACCACCACCACGTCCACCACCACATCCACACCACCATTTCTATCACCACCACATCCACCACCACATCCACCACCATGTCCACCACCACGTCCACCACCACGTCCACCACCACATCCACCAACATGTCCACCACCACGTCCACCACCATATCCACCACCATGTTCTCCACCACCACCATGTTCTCCACAACGTCCACCACTACCACATCCACCATCACCACATCCACCACCATGACCACCACCACATCCACCACCACCATGTCCACCACCACCACCATGTCCACCACCACCATGTCCACCACCACCATGTCCACCACCACAATGTCCACCACCACATCTACCGCTATGCCCACCATGTCCACCACCACCACATCCACCACCACCTTGTCCACCACCACATCCACCACCTCATCCACCACCACATCCACCACCACGTCCACCACCATGTCCACCACCATATCCACCACCACCATGTATACCACCACCACCATGTCCACCACCACCACCACGTCCACCACCACCATGTTCACTACCATGTCCACCACCACACTGTCCACCACCACATCTACCACCACACCCACCACCATGTCCACCACCACCACATCCACCACCACCTTGTCCACCACCACCTTGTCCACCACCATGTCCACTACCACGTCCACCACCACATCTACCACCATGTCGGCCACCAAGTCCACCACCACCATGTCATCCACCACCATGACCACCACCACCACGTCACCACCACCACTTCCACCACCACCAGCACATCCAACACCACTATGTCAACTACCACAATGTCCACCACATCCACCACCACGACCATGTCCACATCCATCACCACGTCCACCACCACGTCCACCTCCATGTCCACCACCACCACCACCACGTCCACTAAGTCCACCTCCACCAAGTCCACCACAACCACCACATCCACCACCACCATGTCCACCACCACCACAATGTCCACCACCACGTCCACCACCACCACCTCCACCACCACATCCACCACCACCATGTTCACTACCATGTCCACCACCACACTGTCCACCACCACATCTACCACCACAACCACCACCATGTCTATCAGCACATCCACCACAGCCACATCCACCACCACCACGTTCACCACCACCATGTCCACCACCACCACATCCACCACCATCATGTCAACCACCACCATGTCCACCACTACCACATCCACCACCACCACGTTCACCACCACCATGTCCACCAGCACAACTACCACATCTACCACCACAACCACATGTACCACCATGTACACCACCACCACATTCACTACGTCCACCACGACCACCACATCTACTATCATATCCACCACCACCATGTCCACCACCACATACATCACCACGTCCACCATGTCCACCACCACCATATCCACCACCACATCCACCACCACCACATCCACCACCACCACCACGTCCACCACCACCATTTCTACCACCACCACATCCACCACCACATCCACCACCATGTCCACCACCATGTCCACCACCACCACCATGTCCACCACCACCATGTCCACCACCATGTCCACCACCACAATGTCCACCACCACATCTACCGCTATGCCCACCATGTCCACCACCACCACATCCACCACCACCTTGTCCACCACCACATCCACCACCTCATCCACCACCACATCCACCACCATGTCCACCACCATGTCCACCACCATATCCACCACCACCATGTATACCACCACCACCATGTCCACCATGTCCACCACCACGTCCACCACCACCATGTTCACTACCATGTCCACCACCACACTGTCCACCACCACATCTACCACCACACCCACCACCATGTCCACCACCACCACATCCACCACCACCTTGTCCACCACCACCTTGTCCACCACCATGTCCACTACCACGTCCACCACCACATCTACCACCATGTCGGCCACCAAGTCCACCACCACCATGTCATCCACCACCATGACCACCACCACCACGTCACCACCACCACTTCCACCACCACCAGCACATCCAACACCACTATGTCAACTACCACAATGTCCACCACATCCACCACCACGACCATGTCCACATCCATCACCACGTCCACCACCACGTCCACCTCCATGTCCACCACCACCACCACCACGTCCACTAAGTCCACCTCCACCAAGTCCACCACAACCACCACATCCACCACCACCATGTCCACCACCACCACAATGTCCACCACCACGTCCACCACCACCACCTCCACCACCACATCCACCACCACCATGTTCACTACCATGTCCACCACCACACTGTCCACCACCACATCTACCACCACAACCACCACCATGTCTATCAGCACATCCACCACAGCCACATCCACCACCACCACGTTCACCACCACCATGTCCACCACCACCACATCCACCACCATCATGTCAACCACCACCATGTCCACCACTACCACATCCACCACCACCACGTTCACCACCACCATGTCCACCAGCACAACTACCACATCTACCACCACAACCACATGTACCACCATGTACACCACCACCACATTCACTACGTCCACCACGACCACCACATCTACTATCATATCCACCACCACCATGTCCACCACCACATACATCACCACGTCCACCATGTCCACCACCACCATATCCACCACCACATCCACCACCACCACATCCACGTCCACCACCACATCCACACCACCATTTCTATCACCACCACATCCACCACCACATCCACCACCATGTCCACCACCACGTCCACCCACGTCCACCACCACCATTTCTACCACCACCACATCCACCACCACATCCACCACCATGTCCACCACCACGTCCACCACCACATCCACCATGTCCACCACCACCATGTCCACCACCACATCCACCACCACCACATCCACCACCACCACCACATCCACACTACCATTTCTACCACCACCACATCCACCACCACATCCACCACCACATCCACCACCATGTCCACCACCACGTCCACCACCACATCCACCAACATGTCCACCACCACGTCCACCACCACATCTACCACCATGTTCTCCACCACCACCATGTTCTCCACAATGTCCACCACCACCACCACATCCACCATCACCACATCCACCACCATGTCCACCACCACATCCACCACCACCATGTCCACCACCACCACCATGTCCACCACCACCATGTCCACCACCACCATGTCCACCACCACCATGTCCACCACCATGTCCACCACCACAATGTCCACCACCACATCTACCGCTATGCCCACCACCATGTCCACCACCACCACATCCACCACCACCTTGTCCACCACCACATCCACCACCTCATCCACTACCACATCCACCACCATGTCCACCATGTCCACCACCACCATGTCCACCACCACATCCACCACCACCACGTCCACAACCACATCCACCACCATCATTTCTACCACCACCACATCCACCACCACATCCACCACATCCACCACCACATCCACCATGTCCACCACCACGTCCACCACCACATCCACCATGTCCACCACCACCATGTCCACCACCACATCCACCACCACCACCACCACGTCCACCACCACATCCACACCACCATTTCTATCACCACCACATCCACCACCACATCCACCACCATGTCCACCACCACGTCCACCACCACGTCCACCACCACATCCACCAACATGTCCACCACCACGTCCACCACCATATCCACCACCATGTTCTCCACCACCACCATGTTCTCCACAACGTCCACCACTACCACATCCACCATCACCACATCCACCACCATGACCACCACCACATCCACCACCACCATGTCCACCACCACCACCATGTCCACCACCACCATGTCCACCACCACCATGTCCACCACCACAATGTCCACCACCACATCTACCGCTATGCCCACCATGTCCACCACCACCACATCCACCACCACCTTGTCCACCACCACATCCACCACCTCATCCACCACCACATCCACCACCACGTCCACCACCATGTCCACCACCATATCCACCACCACCATGTATACCACCACCACCATGTCCACCACCACCACCACGTCCACCACCACCATGTTCACTACCATGTCCACCACCACACTGTCCACCACCACATCTACCACCACACCCACCACCATGTCCACCACCACCACATCCACCACCACCTTGTCCACCACCACCTTGTCCACCACCATGTCCACTACCACGTCCACCACCACATCTACCACCATGTCGGCCACCAAGTCCACCACCACCATGTCATCCACCACCATGACCACCACCACCACGTCACCACCACCACTTCCACCACCACCAGCACATCCAACACCACTATGTCAACTACCACAATGTCCACCACATCCACCACCACGACCATGTCCACATCCATCACCACGTCCACCACCACGTCCACCTCCATGTCCACCACCACCACCACCACGTCCACTAAGTCCACCTCCACCAAGTCCACCACAACCACCACATCCACCACCACCATGTCCACCACCACCACAATGTCCACCACCACGTCCACCACCACCACCTCCACCACCACATCCACCACCACCATGTTCACTACCATGTCCACCACCACACTGTCCACCACCACATCTACCACCACAACCACCACCATGTCTATCAGCACATCCACCACAGCCACATCCACCACCACCACGTTCACCACCACCATGTCCACCACCACCACATCCACCACCATCATGTCAACCACCACCATGTCCACCACTACCACATCCACCACCACCACGTTCACCACCACCATGTCCACCAGCACAACTACCACATCTACCACCACAACCACATGTACCACCATGTACACCACCACCACATTCACTACGTCCACCACGACCACCACATCTACTATCATATCCACCACCACCATGTCCACCACCACATACATCACCACGTCCACCATGTCCACCACCACCATATCCACCACCACATCCACCACCACCACATCCACCACCACCACCACGTCCACCACCACCATTTCTACCACCACCACATCCACCACCACATCCACCACCATGTCCACCACCACGTCCACCACCACATCCACCATGTCCACCACCACCATGTCCACCACCACATCCACCACCACCACATCCACCACCACCACCACCACCACATCCACACTACCATTTCTACCACCACCACATCCACCACCACATCCACCACCACATCCACCACCATGTCCACCACCACGTCCACCACCACATCCACCAACATGTCCACCACCACGTCCACCACCACATCTACCACCATGTTCTCCACCACCACCATGTTCTCCACAATGTCCACCACCACCACCACATCCACCATCACCACATCCACCACCATGTCCACCACCACATCCACCACCACCATGTCCACCACCACCACCATGTCCACCACCACCATGTCCACCACCACCATGTCCACCACCATGTCCACCACCACAATGTCCACCACCACATCTACCGCTATGCCCACCACCATGTCCACCACCACCACATCCACCACCACCTTGTCCACCACCACATCCACCACCTCATCCACCACCATGTCCACCACCATGTCCAC
This sequence comes from Triturus cristatus, assembly GCF_964204655.1. Lineage (NCBI taxonomy): Eukaryota > Metazoa > Chordata > Amphibia > Caudata > Salamandridae > Triturus > Triturus cristatus. Next base: position 871,222,389 of record NC_140579.1, on the reverse strand, counting down.
CACCACATCCACCACCACCATGTCCACCACCACCACCATGTCCACCACCACCACCATGTTCACTACCATGTCCACCACCACACTGTCCACCACCACATCTACCACCACACCCACCACCATGTCCACCACCACCACATCCACCACCACCTTGTCCACCACCACCTTGTCCACCACCATGTCCACCACCACGTCCACCACCACATCTACCACCACCACCATGTCGGCCACCAAGTCCACCACCACCATGTCATCCACCACCATAACCACCACCACCACGTCACCACCACCACTTCCACCACCACCAGCACATCCAACACCACTATGTCAACTACCACAATGTCCATCACCATGACCATGTCCACATCCATCACCACGTCCACCACCACGTACACCTCCATGTCCACCACCACCACGTCCACTAAGTCCACCACCACCAAGTCCACCACAACCACCACATCCACCACCACCATGTCCACCACCACCACCATTTCCACCACCACGTCCACCACCACCACGTCCACCACCACCACCTCCACCACCACAACCACGTCCACCACAACCACATCAACCACCACCATGTCAACCACCACCATGTCCACCACCACCACATCCACCACCACCATGTCCACCACCACCACATTCACTACGTCCACCACCACCACCACATCTACCACCATATCCACCACCACCATGTCCACCACCACATCCATCACCATGTCCACCACCACGTCCACCTCCATGTCCACCACCACCACGTCCACTAAGTCCACCACTACCATGTCCACCACCACCACCACATCCACCACCACCATGTCCACCACCATGTCCACCACCATGTCCACCACCACCACGTCCACCACCACCACCTCCACCACCATGTCCACCACCACCACCACATCCACCACCACCACGTCCATCACCACCACATCCACAACCACCATGTCCACCACCACATCCACCAGCACATTCACCACCACCACGTCCACAACCACCACCACGTCCACCACCACCACCACATCCACCACCACATCTACCACCACATCCACCACCACCACATCCACCACCAAGTCCACCATCACCACATCCACCACCATGTCCACCACCACGTCCACCACAACCACATCCATGTCCACCACCACCACCACGTCCACCACCATCACCACATCCACCACCACCATGTCCACCACCACCACCACATCCACCACCACCATGTCCACCACCACCATGTCCACCACCACATCCACCACCACATCCACCACATCCACCACATCCACCACCACCTCTACCATGTCCACCACCAACACCACATCCACCACCACCACATCCATCACCACCACCAACACATCCACCACCACGTCCACCACCATCACCACATCCACCACCACCATGTCCACCACCAACACCACATCCACCACCACCATGTCCACCACCACCATGTCCACCACCACATCCACCACCATGACCACATCCACCAACTCCACCACCACCTTTACCATGTCCACCACCAACACCACATCTATCACCACCACATCCATCATCACCCCCAACACATCCACCACCACATCCACCACCAGCACCACATCCACCATCACCACCGCGTTCACCACCATCATGTCTACCATGTCCACCACCACATCCACCACCATGTCCACCACCACCACGTCCACCACCACCATGTCCTCCACCACCACCATGTCCTCCACCACGTATACCACCACCATGTCCACCACCACCACATCCACCACCACCATGTCCACCACCACGTCCACCACCACCATGTCCATCACCACCACCACATCCACCACCACCACCACATCCACCACCACCACATTCACCACCATGTCTACCACCACACTGTCCACCACCACATCTACCACCATGCCCACCACCACATCCACCACCACCACATCTACCACCACTTTGTCCACCACCACGTCCACCGCCACGTCCACCACTACATCCACCACCACGTCTACCACCAGCACATCCATCACCACCACCATGTCGATCATCACATCTACCACCACCACGTCATCCTCCACCATGACCACCACCACCATGTCCACCACCACCACCACCAGCACATCCACCACCATGTCAACTATCACAATGTCCACAACATCCATCACCACCACCATGTCCACCACCACCACCACGTCCACTACCACAACGTCTACCACCACCACATCCACCACCATCACATCCACCATGTCCTCCACCACCACCATGTCCACCACCACCATATCCACCACATCTACTACCATGTCACCACCACCACGCCCACCCCATCCACCACAATGTCCACCACCACCACCACATCCACCACCATTGCATCCACCACCACCGTGTCCACCACTACCACATCCACCACCATATCCACCACCACCATGTCAACCACATCCACCACCATCACCACGTCCACCACCTCGTCCACCACCACCACATCTACCACCACTTCCACCACCACCACACCTATCACCATGTCCACCACCACCACCAGGTCCCCCAACAGGTCCACCACTACCACGTCCACCACCATCACGTCCACCACCACCACGTCTACCTCCACCACGTCCATCATCACCATGTCCACCACCACATCCATGTCCACCACCACCACGTCCACATCCACCACCACCACATCACACACCACGTCCACCACCATGTCCACCACTACCACCACCACCACATCGTCCACCACCACATCCACAACCACCACTTCCACCACCACAACTTCCACCACTACCATGTCCACCACCACCAAGGCCTCCACCACCATGTCCACCACCACGTCCACCACCACGTCCACCACCACCACATCCACCACCACCACATCCACTACCACGTCCACCACCATGTCCACCACCATGTCCACCACCACATCCACCACCACATCCACCACCACACTGTCCACCACCATGTCCATGCCCACCACCACATCCACTACCATGTCCACCACCACCCCGTCCATCACCATGTCTACCACCACATCCACCACCACCATGTCCTCCACCACCATGGCCACCACTACCACATCCACCACCAACACGTCCACCACACCACAACATCCACCAGCACATCCACCACCACCACCATGTCCACCAGCACATCCACCACATCCACCACCACATCCACCACCACAACCACATCCACCACCACCACATTCATAACCACCTAGTCCACCACAACCACGTCCATCACCACCACATCCACCACCACCATGTCAACCACCACCATGTCCACCAACACCATATCCTTTACCACCACATTCACCACCACCACATCCACTACGTCCACCACCACCAACACATCTACCACCATGTCCATCAGCACCATGTCCACCACAATGTCCACCACCACCACCACCACGTCCACCACCACCTAAACCACCATGTCCACCACCACATCCATCACCACCACATCCATCACCACCACCACCACATCCACCACCACCACGTCCACAACCACCATGTCCACTACCACATCCTCTACCACGTTGACCACCACCACATCCACTACCACCACATCCACCACCGCCACATCAACCACCACGTGCACAACCACCACCACATCCACCACCACGTCCACCACCACCACATCCACCACCATATCCACCATGTCCACCACTGCGTCCACCACAACCACATCCATGTCCACCACCACCACCATGTCCACCACCACCAACACCACCACATCCACCACCATGTCCACCACCATCACATCCATCACCACATCCACCACCACGTTCACCAACACATCCACCACCATGTCCACCACCATATCTACCACCAGCACATCCACCAACACCATGTCCACTACCACCATGTCCTTCACTACCACCATGTCCTCCACCACGTCCACCACCACCACCACATACACCACCACCATGTCCACCACCCCCATGTCCACCACCACCATGTTCCCCACCACATCCACCACCACCATGTCGACCACCACCACATCCACCACCACGTCCACAAACACCTCATCCACCACCATATCCACCTCCACACTGTCCACCACCACATCTACCACCACGCCCACCACAACATACACCACCACCACATCCACGACCACCTTGTCCACCACCTTATCCACCACCATATCTACCACCAGCACATCCACCAACACCACCATATCGACCACCAAGTCCACCATGTCATCCACCACTGTTAGAATTGGGAATCTCTGGTTGGCACAAGTATGCACTGGTGACAAGCAGGGACTATTACTTCTAAGTCAGAGTAAGGGGATCACCCTTTCAAATAACCCCTGCTCACCCTTTAGGTAGTGTGGCGCAAGCAGTCAAGACTATTCTCAGGGCGTCATAGGTTAAGCATTTGTGAACACATACAGTAATACAATGACACACCACAAATGGACACCAGTCAAGGTTGTATCAAAAATAGTTTTCTTTATATAAGGCTTAGCACAAGATTAGAATAACGAATAAAATGACCACAGTATTATTTTAAAGTTCAATGTTCTTGTAGAAAGGCTTAAAATGCAAAAATAGGCTTCTTTCAGTTAAAATACACTTCTTTCACATAAGTATGCTTCTGTCAAGGCTCTGTACGGTTCGGACATGGATGTGCGACTCGTTGGCATTCAAAACAAGGGAAGTACGAGTCTAACAATCGTTGCGGACTCCGGGGTCCGTGGCATGCACGCTGCGGTGCGAACAGAACAAAGTACCTTGGTGTTGTAGGGTCCGCGATGGACAGTGCGGGACAAGTCGATGGGTCCGGGTCGTAGTTCGGCAGCGTATTCGGATGCTGGTCGGGTCGCGGCGTCGGGACGCGGCGTTGGTACGGGACCTTCAGGGATATGTGCAGATGGCCCGGATCGGCTTGCAGAGTCCGTGGCGTTCGGCGTTCGAGCCGTACCTTCGGTGCAGATAGGCGGCGACACTTCTCGGCGAGCCGTACATCGTACAGGGAGGATCAGCGTGATGCGGCTTCGCGGCTCTGAGTATGGCACAGTGCAGTACGTCTAGCAGCATACGGACCGTACCTGCGGGACAACGAAGCTTGGGTCCGGCGTACAGGATTAGGCAGCCAGGGCTGTACGACTCTGTTAGAATTGGGAATCTCTGGTTGGCACAGGTATGCACTTGTGACAAGCAGGGACTCTTACTTCTAAGTCAGGATAAGGGGATCACCCTTTCAAATAACTCCTGCTCACCCTTCAGGTAGTGTGGCGCAAGCAGTCAAGACTATTCTCAGGGCGTCATAGGTTAAGCATTTGTACAGCGTACGGGGAGAATCGGTGTGATGCGGCGTCTCGGCTCTGAGCATGGCACAGTGCAGTACGTCTAGCAGCGTACGGACCGTACCTGCGGGACAATGAAGCTTGGGTCCAGCGTACAGGGTTCGGCAGCCAGGGCTGTACGACTCGAATCGGCGGGGAAGGTTAGGTGCGATGCGGCCGGGAGGGATACGGTGCGTACTAACGCTTTTAAATCAGCGTAGACACACGGTGCCGGGCGGCAAAGTCATGGCTTCGCGGCGGATGGGGTACGAGTCGTACTGGGGCCAAATCCAGCAGGAAACAAGCAAGAATTGTCCAGGCAACTCAGTTTTGGAAGGCAGTTGAGTCCAATGGTCCTGGGACTCAGTTCAGGGGGGCAAGCTCTTCTTCCAAGCCCTTGGAGATTGTTGAAAACAAAGTGCAAAGTCTCTCTTAGTCTTTTCCTCTCCTTTCTCAGCAAGGCACCAACTGCAGGCCAATCCCCCAGGTTAGGGAAAGTTACTCCTCCTTCAGCTTCTTCCAGGGCCTTCTGGTCAGGCAGAGTTTCTTCGTGGTTCAATCAGGATCTGATTTCTTAGGAGCAGGGCTCCTACATTTATACCAAGTTTCTTTTGTCTTTACAGGGCAGGGGGGCCTTTGCATAATCCCAGTCCAGTTCTTTTCAGTGAGGAGCACTTTGTTGTTGGGACTCTGGCTTCTTCTTTCAGCAGGCAGGGCAGAGACATCAGACGCTCCCCAGGGGGTGGAGCCAGCATTGTGGTGGCAGAGCACTGCCCTATTCAGAGTCAAGGTGCACTCCTCCCACCCATCCTGGTGTAATCTCTCTATTCACCACCTGGCAGCCCCAGCCTGTCTCCTGGAACTTCCCAGCCCTGTCACTCAAGCTACACACAAAGAAGATAGCACTCCCCTCCAGAGAAGGACTGAAATGGTTAGGCACGCAAAGGCTAACTTTCTAAAAGTAGCATTTGCAAACCCAGGATATTAAAATAACCTTTGCTAAAAGATGTATTTTATTATTCTGAGTTCAGGCATACTAAACATGAATTTCTACCATGCTTCCTGAGCCTGCTACGATTATAGAGTGTTATAATCTAGCAGCCCATTCTGGCCTATGGAGAGCAGGTAGCCTTACAATAGTGAAAAACGAAAATGGCTGTAATTCACGATTAGGACATGCCACACACCTCAGGGCATGTCCTACCTTATCCTTACAATTCACCCTGCCCTAGGGCTTACCAGAGGGGTGACTAACACGAAGGTAAGGAAAGGTTTAGGGACTGGCAAGTGAGGACACTTGCCCAGTCAGCATGACAGTACCAGACTGCATGCAGGTTCTGCAATGGCAGACCTTAGACACATTTTACCAGGCTGCTTCTGTGGGTGCCACAACCAGTGCTGCAAGCCCACTAGCAGCATTTGGATATACAAGCCCTTGGCACCCCTGGTGCACTCTACTAGGGACTGAAAGTAAACCAAATAAGCCAAACATGGAAGTCAATTCACATAATACATTTTCCCATAGGGAGAAATTGCCCTGTGGCACTGGATGGCAGTGTCACAGGGCCCTGAGCAGCTAACACCAGCACAAAAATACATTGAGGCACAGACACAAATGGAAGGGTGACCCACGCCAATGGTGCCAGGTCTAACACGTGTCCCCTCCAGCTGAAATGTGGGGAGAACTACCCTACCCCAGGGAGTTCTCATCACTAAGGCGGAAAAATCTGGACAGACCATCAGCGTTGGCGTGGTCTGTACCGGGGCGATGTTCCACCGTGAAATCCATCCCCTGTAGGGAAATGGACCACCTCAACAACTTAGGATTCTCACCCCTCATCTGCATCAACCATCTGAGGGGCCTGTGGTCTGTTTGAACCCGGAAGTGAGACCCAAACAAGTAGGGTCTTAGCTTCTTCAATGCCCAGACCACAGCAAATGCTTCTTGCTCAATCGCACTCCACTTTTGTTCCCGGGGAAGTAACCTCCTACTTATGAAGGCTACAGGTTGGTCCCAGCCCTCCTCAGTCATCTGTGAGAGAACAGCCCCTACACCATGCTCTGATGCATCTGTCTGCACAAGGAATTCTTTGGAGAAGTCAGGAGCCAAGAGCATGGGCGCCGTGCACATGGCAGTCTTCAGGGTGTCAAAAGCCTTCTGACAGGTGTCAGTCCATATCACTTTTCTGGGCTGCTTCTTCGAAGTCAACTCTGTCAAGGGGGCAACAAAGCTGCCATACCCCTTGACAAACCTCCTGTAGTACCCTGTGAGTCCTAAAAAGGACCTCACCTCTGTCTGGGTCTTTGGGGGCTCCCAAGCCAGGAAGGTTTCAATCTTGGGTTGGAGGGGTGCCACCTGGCCGCTCCCCACTTGGTGTCCCAAGTACACCACTGATCCCTGCCCGATCTGACACTTGCTTGCCTTGATCGTGAGGCCTGCCTTGCGCAGTGCCATCAACACTTCCCAGAGATGTTGCAGGTGTTCTTTCCATGTGCCACTGAACACTGCGATGTCATCCAGGTAGGCGGCGCTGAACTCGGTCAGCCCAGCCAACACCTGGTTGACCAACCTCTGGAAGGTGGCAGGGGCATTCTTCATCCCAAATGGCATAACCCGGAACTGGAAATGCCCATCTGGTGTGGAGAATGCGGACCTCTCTTTGGCCCCATCAGTCAAGGCGATCTGCCAGTACCCAGACGTTAAATCAAACGTGCTGAGGTACCGTGCAGCCCCTAACCGATCGATGAGCTCGTCAGCTCTGGGGATGGGGTGCGCGTCAGTCTTCGTGACTGAGTTGAGTCCTCTGTAGTCCACACAGAACCGGAGTTTGGGTGTGGCACCCGGCGCAGCAGCCTTTGGGACCAAGACCGCTGGGCTGGCCCAAGGACTGCTGGAGGACTCAACCACCCCTAGAGCAAGCATCTTTGAGACCTCCTCTTTGATGCAGGCTCCGACCCTGTCAGTTACCCTGTAAGCTTTGTGCTTCACAGGTAAGCTGTCTCCTGTATCCACATCATGGACACACCAATCTGTGATACCAGGAACCAGGGAGAACAGGACAGGAAACTGCCCCAGCAGCTGGCGGTAGTCATCCTGTTGCTCAGGGGTCAAGGTGGGTGAGAGGTTAACTCCATCCACTGACCCATCTCGCTCTGAGGCTACCAGGAGGTCAGGAAGAGGCTCAGACTCCTCCTCCGTCCCATCATCTGTGGCCAAGAGCATGCCCACTTCGGACCTCTCCAAGTGGGGCTTTAGTCGATTGACATGTAGGACCCTTAAGGGGTTCCTAGGAGACTGCAAGTCCACCAAGTAGGTGACAGAACTCTTGCGCTCCACAATCTCAAAGGGTCCGGTCCACTTGTCCTGGAGTGCACAGGGCTCCACAGGGGCCAGGACCCATACCTTTTGACCAGGTTGAAGCTCAACCAGAGTGGCATTCTGATCGTACCACCGCTTCATTTCCTCCTGGCTGGCTTCCAGATTTGCCTCAGCAAGTTGCCTGAAACGCCTAGTCTGGTTCCGAAAGGCCAGCATGTAACTATATACATTCTGGGGAGATTTCCTGGGAGATTGCTCCCATGCAATTAGATCAAACAGCCCATGGTAATTATTTACTTTGCTACCCTTCACCCAACCATCTAGCACTCTGGAAAAAAAGTCACATATTCTACTTAAGTGGTACCAGGCTTCTTGGTGCAATCCCTAAATCTCTGCCTGTACAATTCAGGAGTTAACCCATACCTTGTCATCAGAGCTTCCTTCATGTGTGGATAGGATGTGGTGACAAAAACCAAAGGAAATGATGGACGGAGTGTTGAACATTGCAAGCACTCACCCCCAGTCAACTGATCTGGGTTTAATCCATCACCGTTCTTTAGCCCACTCTGCCACCCCAGTTCAGACATGGCCATATGCAAATCAGTCTGACCCTGTGCCTCATGGGAACAGTCCAGCCCGAACTGCCAAGCCATGTCTTCCCTGGACCGGAAACAAGCTTCCTAGGACCGGTTTCTGGCATTTCAGCCGTCTTCAGCCAGGCTTGCTTGAATCCAGTGGCAAAGTGAGCAAGGGACTCACGTCTGAGCATACCCTGCCAACTTATGGCGAACAAAGCAAAAACCAAAGGAAATGATGGACGGAGTGTTGAACATTGCAAGCACTCACCCCCAGTCAACTGATCTGGGTTTAATCCATCACCGTTCTTTAGCCCACTCTGCCACCCCAGTTCAGACATGGCCATATGCAAATCAGTCTGACCCTGTGCCTCATGGGAACAGTCCAGCCCGAACTGCCTGGCTGGCTGAAGACGGCTGAAATGCTAGAAACCATTCCTAGGCAGCTTGTTTCCGGTCCAGGGAAGACATGGCTTGGCAGTTCGGGCTGGACTGTTCCCATGAGGCACAGGGTCAGACTGATTTGCACATGGCCATGTCTGAACTGGGGTGGCAGCGTGGGCTAAAGAACGGTGATGGATTAAACCCAGATCAGTTGACTGGGGGTGAGTGCTTGCAATGTTCAACACTCCGTCCATCATTTCCTTTGGTTTTTGCTTTGTTCGCCATAAGTTGGCAGGGTATGCTCAGACGTGAGTCCCTTGCTCACTTTGCCACTGGATTCAAGCAAGCCTGGCTGAAGACGGCTGAAATGCTAGAAACCAGTCCTAGGCAGCTTGTTTCCGGTCCAGGGAAGACATGGCTTGGCAGTTCGGGCTGGACTGTTCCCATGAGGCACAGGGTCAGACTGATTTGCACATGGCCATGTCTGAACTGGGGTGGCAGCGTGGGCTAAAGAACGGTGATGGATTAAACCCAGATCAGTTGACTGGGGGTGAGTGCTTGCAATGTTCAACACTCCGTCCATCATTTCCTTTGGTTTTTGCTTTGTTCGCCATAAGTTGGCAGGGTATGCTCAGACGTGAGTCCCTTGCTCACTTTGCCACTGGATTCAAGCAAGCCTGGCTGAAGACGGCTGAAATGCTAGAAACCAGTCCTAGGCAGCTTGTTTCCGGTCCAGGGAAGACATGGCTTGGCAGTTCGGGCTGGACTGTTCCCATGAGGCACAGGGTCAGACTGATTTGCACATGGCCATGTCTGAACTGGGGTGGCAGCGTGGGCTAAAGAACGGTGATGGATTAAACCCAGATCAGTTGACTGGGGGTGAGTGCTTGCAATGTTCAACACTCCGTCCATCATTTCCTTTGGTTTTTGCTTTGTTCGCCATAAGTTGGCAGGGTATGCTCAGACGTGAGTCCCTTGCTCACTTTGCCACTGGATTCAAGCAAGCCTGGCTGAAGACGGCTGAAATGCTAGAAACCAGTCCTAGGCAGCTTGTTTCCGGTCCAGGGAAGACATGGCTTGGCAGTTCGGGCTGGACTGTTCCCATGAGGCACAGGGTCAGACTGATTTGCACATGGCCATGTCTGAACTGGGGTGGCAGCGTGGGCTAAAGAACGGTGATGGATTAAACCCAGATCAGTTGACTGGGGGTGAGTGCTTGCAATGTTCAACACTCCGTCCATCATTTCCTTTGGTTTTTGCTTTGTTCGCCATAAGTTGGCAGGGTATGCTCAGACGTGAGTCCCTTGCTCACTTTGCCACTGGATTCAAGCAAGCCTGGCTGAAGACGGCTGAAATGCTAGAAACCAGTCCTAGGCAGCTTGTTTCCGGTCCAGGGAAGACATGGCTTGGCAGTTCGGGCTGGACTGTTCCCATGAGGCACAGGGTCAGACTGATTTGCACATGGCCATGTCTGAACTGGGGTGGCAGCGTGGGCTAAAGAACGGTGATGGATTAAACCCAGATCAGTTGACTGGGGGTGAGTGCTTGCAATGTTCAACACTCCGTCCATCATTTCCTTTGGTTTTTGCTTTGTTCGCCATAAGTTGGCAGGGTATGCTCAGACGTGAGTCCCTTGCTCACTTTGCCACTGGATTCAAGCAAGCCTGGCTGAAGACGGCTGAAATGCTAGAAACCAGTCCTAGGCAGCTTGTTTCCGGTCCAGGGAAGACATGGCTTGGCAGTTCGGGCTGGACTGTTCCCATGAGGCACAGGGTCAGACTGATTTGCACATGGCCATGTCTGAACTGGGGTGGCAGCGTGGGCTAAAGAACGGTGATGGATTAAACCCAGATCAGTTGACTGGGGGTGAGTGCTTGCAATGTTCAACACTCCGTCCATCATTTCCTTTGGTTTTTGCTTTGTTCGCCATAAGTTGGCAGGGTATGCTCAGACGTGAGTCCCTTGCTCACTTTGCCACTGGATTCAAGCAAGCCTGGCTGAAGACGGCTGAAATGCTAGAAACCAGTCCTAGGCAGCTTGTTTCCGGTCCAGGGAAGACATGGCTTGGCAGTTCGGGCTGGACTGTTCCCATGAGGCACAGGGTCAGACTGATTTGCACATGGCCATGTCTGAACTGGGGTGGCAGCGTGGGCTAAAGAACGGTGATGGATTAAACCCAGATCAGTTGACTGGGGGTGAGTGCTTGCAATGTTCAACACTCCGTCCATCATTTCCTTTGGTTTTTGCTTTGTTCGCCATAAGTTGGCAGGGTATGCTCAGACGTGAGTCCCTTGCTCACTTTGCCACTGGATTCAAGCAAGCCTGGCTGAAGACGGCTGAAATGCTAGAAACCAGTCCTAGGCAGCTTGTTTCCGGTCCAGGGAAGACATGGCTTGGCAGTTCGGGCTGGACTGTTCCCATGAGGCACAGGGTCAGACTGATTTGCACATGGCCATGTCTGAACTGGGGTGGCAGCGTGGGCTAAAGAACGGTGATGGATTAAACCCAGATCAGTTGACTGGGGGTGAGTGCTTGCAATGTTCAACACTCCGTCCATCATTTCCTTTGGTTTTTGCTTTGTTCGCCATAAGTTGGCAGGGTATGCTCAGACGTGAGTCCCTTGCTCACTTTGCCACTGGATTCAAGCAAGCCTGGCTGAAGACGGCTGAAATGCTAGAAACCAGTCCTAGGCAGCTTGTTTCCGGTCCAGGGAAGACATGGCTTGGCAGTTCGGGCTGGACTGTTCCCATGAGGCACAGGGTCAGACTGATTTGCACATGGCCATGTCTGAACTGGGGTGGCAGCGTGGGCTAAAGAACGGTGATGGATTAAACCCAGATCAGTTGACTGGGGGTGAGTGCTTGCAATGTTCAACACTCCGTCCATCATTTCCTTTGGTTTTTGCTAGGATGTGGTGACATCAGAGGGGAGATCCAGCAGTGTGTCCCGCCCCTCACTCAGGAATCTTCCCCACAACCCCGCTCCCCAATCTCTCTCAGGGACCCGGTGGGAGGACATGGCTACTTCATAGGCCCTGAACCACTGCCCAATATCATCCTGCTTGTAATACTCTTTCACTACATCTTTAGGAATGTTCACCCTTGACTCTGTTAAATTGCTGCCACCAGAGGGAGAGCGGTCTAAACTCTTGGCCTTGAGATCCAACTCCCTCATTTTTACCTCATGCTCCATGGCCAGCCTTTGTCTTTCCATTTCCATTTGCAGTTTTGCCATGTCCACTTCATGTGCTCTTGCAGCACTCCTGTCGGCCATCTCCTCTGGTGACGGGCCTCTGCCAGGCTCAGAAGCACCTTCTGGGGGTATCACCTCCAGCACATTCTCTGGAAACTTGGATTCGTACCAGGCCCTCAGCGCCTTTGTGTACTGCTCCTTGTTTTTCAATCCAGTCTGGTTAATTCTGTACTTGGAGAGGTATCCTTTCAAGACATCCCTTGTGCACCTCAGCAGTGCCCTCTCCTCCCAATCTATGTCATCAACACCAGAGAATATAGAGGACGCCCTGCCTCCATTGACTGAGTTAGGCATGGTTTCTTAAAGTGAAGATTCTTCAGCGAAAACAAAAATCAATACTGTGTGACTACGTTATTGGTCTGAACTCACTACGTGGTGTTCACTCAATCACTGTACATGAATCACAAATGCAAATTCAAATCCCACCTCTGACCACCAATGTTAGAATTGGGAATCTCTGGTTGGCACAGGTATGCACTTGTGACAAGCAGGGACTCTTACTTCTAAGTCAGGATAAGGGGATCACCCTTTCAAATAACTCCTGCTCACCCTTCAGGTAGTGTGGCGCAAGCAGTCAAGACTATTCTCAGGGCGTCATAGGTTAAGCATTTGTACAGCGTACGGGGAGAATCGGTGTGATGCGACGTCTCGGCTCTGAGCATGGCACAGTGCAGTACGTCTAGCAGCGTACGGACCGTACCTGCGGGACAATGAAGCTTGGGTCCAGCGTACAGTGTTCGGCAGCCAGGGCTGTACGACTCGAATCGGCGGGGAAGGTTAGGTGCGATGCGGCCGGGAGGGATACGGTGCGTACTAACGCTTTTAAATCAGCGTAGACACACGGTGCCGGGCGGCAAAGTCACGGCTTCGCGGCGGATGGGGTACGAGTCGTACTGGGGCCAAATCCAGCGGGAAACAAGCAAGAATTGTCCAGGCAACTCAGTTTTGGAAGGCAGATGAGTCCAATGGTCCTGGGACTCAGTTCAGGGGGGCAAGCTCTTCTTCCAAGCCCTTGGAGATTGTTGAAAACAAAGTGCAAAGTCTCTCTTAGTCTTTTCCTCTCCTTTCTCAGCAAGGCACCAACTGCAGGCCAATCCCCCAGGTTAGGGAAAGTTACTCCTCCTTCAGCTTCTTCCAGGTCCTTCTGGTCAGGCAGAGTTTCTTCGTGGTTCAATCAGGATCTGATTTCTTAGGAGCAGGGCTCCTACATTTATACCAAGTTTCTTTTGTCTTTACAGGCCAGGGGGGCCTTTGCATAATCCCAGTCCAGTTCTTTTCAGTGAGGAGCACTTTGTTGTTGGGACTCTGGCTTCTTCTTTCAGCAGGCAGGGCAGAGACATCAGACGCTCCCCAGGGGGTGGAGCCAGCATTGTGGTGGCAGAGCACTGCCCTATTCAGAGTCAAGGTGCACTCCTCCCACCCATCCTGGTGTAATCTCTCTATTCACCACCTGGCAGCCCCAGCCTGTCTCCTGGAACTTCCCAGCCCTGTCACTCAAGCTACACACAAAGAAGATAGCACTCCCCTCCAGAGGAGGACTGAAATGGTTAGGCACGCAAAGGCTAACTTTCTAAAAGTAGCATTTGCAAACCCAGGATATTAAAATAACCTTTGCTACAAGATGTATTTTATTATTCTGAGTTCAGGCATACTAAACATGAATTTCTACCATGCTTCCTGAGCCTGTTAGGATTATAGAGTGTTATAATCTAGCAGCCCATTCTGGCCTATGGAGAGCAGGTAGCCTTACAATAGTGAAAAACGAAAATGGCTGTAATTCACTATTAGGACATGCCACACACCTCAGGGCATGTCCTACCTTATCCTTACAATGCACCCTGCCCTAGGGCTTACCAGATGGGTGACTAACACGAAGGTAAGGGAAGGTTTAGGGACTGGCAAGTGAGGACACTTGCCCAGTCAGCATGACAGTACCAGACTGCATGCAGGTTCTGCAATGGCAGACCTTAGACACATTTTACCAGGCTGCTTCTGTGGGTGCCACAACCAGTGCTGCAAGCCCACTAGCAGCATTTGGATATACAAGCCCTTGGCACCCCTGGTACACTCTACTAATGACTGAAAGTAAACCAAATAAGCCAAACATGGAAGTCAATTCACATAATACATTTTCCCATAGGGAGAAATTGCCCTGTGGCACTGGATGGCAGTGTCACAGGGCCCTGAGCAGCTAACACCAGCACAAAAAAACATTGAGGCACAGACACAAATGGAAGGGTGACCCACGCCAATGGTGCCAGGTCTAACACGTGTCCCCTCCAGCTGAAATGTGGGGAGAACTACCCTACCCCAGGGAGTTCTCATCACTAAGGCGGAAAAATCTGGACAGACCATCAGCGTTGGCGTGGTCTGTACCGGGGCGATGTTCCACCGTGAAATCCATCCCCTGTAGGGAAATGGACCACCTCAACAACTTAGGATTCTCACCCCTCATCTGCATCAACCATCTGAGGGGCCTGTGGTCTGTTTGAACCCGGAAGTGAGACCCAAACAAGTAGGGTCTTAGCTTCTTCAATGCCCAGACCACAGCAAATGCTTCTTGCTCAATCGCACTCCACTTTTGTTCCCGGGGAAGTAACCTCCTACTTATAAAGGCTACAGGTTGGTCCCAGCCCTCCTCAGTCATCTGTGAGAGAACAGCCCCTACACCATGCTCTGATGCATCTGTCTGCACAAGGAATTCTTTGGAGAAGTCAGGAGCCAAGAGGACGGGCGCCATGCACATGGCAGTCTTCAGGGTGTCAAAAGCCTTCTGACAAGTGTCAGTCCATATCACTTTTCTGGGCTGCTTCTTCGAAGTCAACTCTGTCAAGGGGGCAACAATGCTGCCATACCCCTTGACAAACCTCCTGTAGTACCCTGTGAGTCCTAAAAAGGACCTCACCTCTGTCTGGGTCTTTGGGGGCTCCCAAGCCAGGATGGTTTTAATCTTGGGTTGGAGGGGTGCCACCTGGCAGCTCCCCACTTGGTGTCCCAAGTACACCACTGATCCCTGCCCGATCTGACACTTGCTTGCCTTGATCGTGAAGCCTGCCTTGCGCAGTGCCATCAACACTTCCCAGAGATGTTGCAGGTGTTCTTTCCATGTGCCACTGAACACTGCTATGTCATCCAGGTAGGCGGCGCTGAACTCGGTCAGCCCAGCCAACACCTGGTTGACCAACCTCTGGAAGGTGGCAGGGGCATTCTTCATCCCAAATGGCATAACCCGGAACTGGAAATGCCCATCTGGTGTGGAGAATGCGGACCTCTCTTTGGCCCCATCAGTCAAGGCGATCTGCCAGTACCCAGACGTTAAATCAAACGTGCTGAGGTACCGTGCAGCCCCTAACCGATCGATGAGCTCGTCAGCTCTGGGGATGGGGTGCGCGTCAGTCTTCGTGACTGAGTTGAGTCCTCTGTAGTCCACACAGAACCGGAGTTTGGGTGTGGCACCCGACGCAGCAGCCTTTGGGACCAAGACCACTGGGCTGGCCCAAGGACTGCTGGAGGACTCAACCACCCCTAGAGCAAGCATCTTTGAGACCTCCTCTTTGATGCAGGCTCTGACCCTGTCAGTTACCCTGTAAGCTTTGTGCTTCGCAGGTAAGCTGTCTCCTGTATCCACATCATGGACGCACCAATCTGTGATACCAGGAACCAGGGAGAACAGGTCAGGAAACTGCCCCAGCAGCTGGCGGTAGTCATCCTGTTGCTCAGGGGTCAAGGTGGGTGAGAGGTTAACTCCATCCACTGACTCATCTCGCTCTGAGGCTACCAGGAGGTCAGGAAGAGGCTCAGACTCCTCCTCCGTCCCATCATCTGTGGCCAAGAGCATGCCCACTTCGGACCTCTCCAAGTGGGGCTTTAGTCGATTGACATGTAGGACCCTTAAGGGGTTCCTAGGAGACTGCAAGTCCACCAAGTAGGTGACATAACTCTTGCGCTCCACAATCTCAAAGGGTCCGGTCCACTTGTCCTGGAGTGCACAGGGCTCCACAGGGGCCAGGACCCATACCTTTTGACCAGGTTGAAGCTCAACCAGAGTGGCATTCTGATCGTACCACCGCTTCATTTCCTCCTGGCTGGCTTCCAGATTTGCCTCAGCAAGTTGCCTGAAACGCCTAGTCTGGTTCCGAAAGGCCAGCATGTAACTATATACATTCTGGGGAGGTTTCCTGGGAGATTGCTCCCATGCAATTAGATCAAACAGCCCATGGTAATCATTTACTTTGCTACCCTTCACCCAACCATCTAGCGCTCTGGAAAAAAAGTCACATATTCTACTTAAGTGGTACCAGGCTTCTTGGTGCAATCCCTAAATCTCTGCCTGTACAATTCAGGAGTTAACCCATACCTTGTCATCAGAGCTTCCTTCATGTGTGGATAGGATGTGGTGACATCAGAGGGGAGATCCAGCAGTGTGTCCCGCCCCTCACTCAGGAACCTTCCCCACAACCCCGCTCCCCAATCTCTCTCAGGGACCCGGTGGGAGGACATGGCTACTTCATAGGCCCTGAACCACTGCCCAATATCATCCTGCTTGTAATACTCTTTCACTACATCTTTAGGAATGTTCACCCTTGACTCTGTTAAATTGCTGCCACCAGAGGGAGAGCGGTCTAAACTCTTGGCCTTGAGATCCAACTCCCTCATTTTTACCTCATGCTCCATGGCCAGCCTTTGTCTTTCCATTTCCATTTGCAGTTTTGCCATGTCCACTTCATGTGCTCTTGCAGCACTCCTGTCGGCCATCTCCTCTGGTGACAGGCCTCTGCCAGGCTCAGAAGCACCTTCTGGGGGTATCACCTCCAGCACATTCTCTGGAAACTTGGATTCGTACCAGGCCCTCAGCGCCTTTGTGTACTGCTCCTTGTTTTTCAATCCAGTCTGGTTAATTCTGTACTTGGAGAGGTATCCTTTCAAGACTTCCCTTGTGCACCTCAGCAGTGCCCTCTCCTCCCAATCTATGTCATCAACCCCAGAGAATATAGAGGACGCCCTGCCTCCATTGACTGAGTTAGGCATGGTTTCTTAAAGTGAAGATTCTTCAGCAAAAACAAAAATCAATACTGTGTGGCTACGTTATTGGTCTGAACTCACTACGTGGTGTTCACTCAATCACTGTACATGAATCACAAATGCATATTCAAATCCCACCGCTGACCACCAATGTTAGAATTGGGAATCTCTGGTTGGCACAGGTATGCACTTGTGACAAGCAGGGACTCTTACTTCTAAGTCAGGATAAGGGGATCACCCTTTCAAATAACTCCTGCTCACCCTTCAGGTAGTGTGGCGCAAGCAGTCAAGACTATTCTCATGGCGTCATAGGTTAAGCATTTGTGAACACATACAGTAATACAATGACACACCACAAATGGACACCAGTCAAGGTTGTATAAAAAATAGTTCTCTTTATATAAGGCTTAGCACAAGACCAGAATAACGAATAAAATGACCACAGTATTATTTTAAAGTTCAATGTTCTTGTAAAAAGGCTTAAAATGCAAAAATAGGCTTCTTTCAGTTAATTATGCTTCGTTCAGGGTTCTGTACGGTTCGTACCTGGATGTGCGACTCGTTGGCATTCAAAAACAAGGAAAGTACGAGTCAAACAATCATTGCGGACTCCGGGGTTCGTGACGTGCACGCTGCGGTGCGAACAGAACAAAGTACCTTGCTGTTGTAGGGTCCGCGACGGACAGTGCGGGACAAGTCGATGGGTCCGGGTCGTGGCTCGGCAGCGTATTCAGATGCTGGTCGGGTCGCGGCGTCGGGACGCGGCGTTGGTACGGGACCTTCAGGGATAAGTGCGGATGGCCCGGATCGGCTTGCAGAGTCCGTGGCTTTCGGCGTTCGAGCCGTACCTTCAGTGCGGATAGGCGGCAACACTTCTCGGCGCCGTACAGCGTACGGGGAGGATCGGTGTGATGCAGCATCTCGGCTCTGAGCACGGCACAGTGCAGTACGTCTAGCTGCGTATGGACCGTACCTGCGGGACAATGAAGCTTGGGTCCGGCGTACAGGGTTCGGCAGCCAGGGCTGTACGACTCGAATCGGCGGGGAAGGTTAGGTGCGATGCGGCCGGGAGGGATACGGTGCGTACTAACGCTTGTGGATCAGTGTAGACACACGGTGCCGGGCGGCAAAGTCACGGCTTCGCGGCGGATGGGGTACGAGTCGTACTGGGGCCAAATCCAGAGGGAAACAAGCAAGAATTGTCCAGGCAACTCAGTTTTGGAAGGCAGATGAGTCCAATGGTCCTGGGACTCAGTTCAGGGGGGCGAGCTCTTCTTCCAAGCCCTTGGAGATTGTTGAAACAAAGTGCAAAGTCTCTTTCAGTCTTTTCCTCTCCTTTCTCAGCAAGGCACCAACTGCAGGCCAATCCCCCAGGTTAGGTAAAGTTACTCTTCCTTCAGCTTCTTCCAGGTCCTTCTAGTCAGGCAGAGTTTCTTCGTGGTTCAATCAGGATCTGATTTCTTAGGAGCAGGGTTCCTACATTTATACCAAGTTTCTTTTGTCTTTACAGGCCAGGGGGGCCTTTGCATAATCCCAGTCCAGTTCTTTTCAGTGAGGAGCACTTTGTTGTTGGGACTCTGGCTTCTTCTTTCAGCAGGCAGGGCAGAGACATCAGATGCTCCCCAGGGGGTGGAGCCAGCATTGTGGGGGCAGAGCACGGCCCTATTCAGAGTCAAGGTGCACTCCTCCCACCCATCCTGGTGTAATCTCTCTATTCACCACCTGGCAGCCCCAGCCTGTCTCCTGGAACTACCCAGCCCTGTCACTCAAGCTACACACAAAGAAGATAGCCCCCCTCCTCCAGAGGCGGACTGAAATGGTTAGGCACGCAAAGGCTAACTTTCTAAAAGTAGCATTTTCAAACCCAGGATATTAAAATAACCTTTGCTAAAAGATGTATTTTATTATTCTGAGTTCAGGCATACTAAACATGAATTTCTACCATGCTTCCTGAGCCTGCTAGGATTATAGAGTGTTATAATCTAGCAACCCATTCTGGCCTATGGAGAGCAGGTAGCCTTACAATAGTGAAAAACAAAAATGGCTGTAATTCACTATTAGGACATGCCACACACTTCAGGGCATGTCCTACCTTATCCTTACAATGCACCCTGCCCTAGGGCCTACCTTAGGGGTGACTAATATGCAGGTAAGGGAAGGTTTAGGGACTGGCAAGTGGGGACACTTGCCCAGTCAGCATGACAGTACCAGAGTGCATGCAGGTTCTGCAATGGCAGACCTTAGACACATTTTACCAGGCTTCTTCTGTGGGTGGCACAACCAGTGCTGCAAGCCCACTAGCAGTATTTGGATATACAAGCCCTTGGCACCCCTGGTGCACTCTACTAAGGACTGATAGTAAACCAAATAAGCCAAACAAGGAAGTCAATTCACATAATACATTTTCCCATAGGGAGCACTTGCCCTGTCGCACTGGATGGCAGTGGCACAGGGCCCTGAGCAGCTAACACCAGCACAAAAATACATTGAGGCACAGATAAAAATGGAAGGGTGACCCACGCCAATGGTGCCAGGTCTAACAACCACCATGACCACCACCACGTCCACCACCACCACTTCCACCACCACCAGCACATCCAACACCACTATGTCTACTACCACAAAGTCCACCACATCCACCACCACCATGACCACCACCACGTCCACCACCACCACTTCCACCACCACCAGCACATCCAACACCACTATGTCTACTACCACAAAGTCCACCACATCCACCACCACCATGTCCACCACCACGTCCACTAAGTCTACCACCACCACCAACACATCCACCACCATGTCCACTACCACCACCATGTCCAAAACCACGTCCACCACCACCACCACCACGTCCACCACCATGTCTACCACAACCATGTCCACCACCACCATGTCCACCACCACCATGTCCACCACCACCATGTCAACCACCACCATGTCAACCACCACCATATCCACCACCACATTATCACCACCACGTCCACCACCACCACATCCACTACGTCCACCCCACCACATCTACCACCATATCCACCACCACCATGTCCACCACCACATCCATCACCACGTCCACCACCACGTCCACCTCCATGTCTACCACCACCACCACGTCCACTAAGTCCACCACCACCATGTACACCACCATCACCACACCCACCACCATGTCCACCACCACCATGTCCACCACCACGTCCACCACCATGTCCACCACCACTACCACATCCACCACCACCACGTCCATCACCACCAAATCCACCACCACCACGTCCACTAAGTCCACCACCACCATGTCCACCACCACATCCACCGCCATCATGTCCACCGCCATCATGTCCACCACCATGTCCACCACCTCCACCACCACCTCCACCACCATGTCCACCACCGCCAGCACATCCAACACCACTATGTCAACTACCACAACATCCACCACATCCACCACCACCATGTCCACCTCCATGTCTACCACCACCACCACCACGTCCACTGAGTCCACCACCACCATGTCCACCACCACCAACACATCAACCACCATGTCCACCACCACGTTCACCACCACCACGTCCACCACCATGTCCACCACAACCATGTCTACCACCACCATGTCAACCACCACCATGTCAACCACCACCATGTCCACCACCACCATGTCCACCCCCCACATCATCACCACCACGTCCACCACCACCACATCCACTACGTCCACCACCACCACATCTACCACCATATCCACCACCACCATGTCCACCCTCACATCCATCACCATGTCCACCACCACGTCCACCTCCATGTCTACTACCACCACCACGTCTACTAAGTCCACCACCACCATGTACACCACCACCACCATACCCACCACCATGTCCACCACCACTATGTCCACCACCACCACGTCAATCACCACCACCTCCATGTTCACCACCACTACCACATCCACCACCACGTCCATCACCACCACATCCACCACCACCATGTCCACTAAGTCCACCACCACCACATCCACCACGACCTTGTCTACCACCATCATGTCCACCACCATTTCCACCACCACAATGTCCAGCACCACCACCATGTCTACCACCACCACCACCACATCCACCACCACGTCCACCACCACCACCTCGTCCACCACCACCACATCCACCACCACCTTGTCTACCACCACGTCCACCACCATGTCCACCACCACGTCCACCACCAGCACATCCACCACCCCCATGTTGACCTCTACGTCCACCACCACGTCATCCACCACCATGACCACCACCACCATGTCCACCACCACATCCACCACCACCATGTCCACCGCCATCATGTCCACCACCATGTCCACCACCACCAGCACATCCAACATCACCATGTCAACTACCACAACGTCCACCACATCCACCACCACCATGTCCACCTCCATGTCCACCACCACGTCCACTGAGTCCACCACCACCATGTCCACCACCACCAACCACCATGTCCACCACCACCACCATGTCTACCACCACCACCACGTTCACCACCACCACGTCCACCACCATGTCCACCACAACCATGTCCACCACCACCATGTCCACCACCACCATGTCAACCACCACCATGTTCACCACCACATCATCACCACCACGTCCACCACCACCACATCCACTACGTCCACCACCACCACATCTACCACCATATCCACCACCACCACATCTACCACCATATCCACCACCACCATGTCTACCACCACATCCATCACCATGTCCACCACCATGTCCACCTCAATGTCTACCCCCACCACCACATCCACTAAGTCCACCACCACCATGTACACCACCACCACCATACCCACCACCATGTCCACCACCACCATGTCCACCACCACGTCCACCACCATGTCTACCACCACCACGTCAATCACCACCACCTCCACCACCATGTTCACCACCACGTCCATCACCACCACATCCACCACCACCACGTCCACTAAGTCCACCACCACCACATCCACCACCACCTAGTCCACCGCCATCATGTCCACCACCATGTCCACCATCACAATGTCCAGCACCACCACCATGTCTACCACCACCACCACCACATCCACCACCACGTCCACCACCACCTCGTCCACCACCACCACATCCACCACCACCTTGTCTACCACCACGTCCACCACCATGTCCACCACCACGTCCACCACCAGCACATCCACCACCCCCATGTTGACCTCTATGTCCACCACCACGTCATCCACCACCATGACCACCACCACCATGTCCACCACCACATCCACCACCACCATGTCCACCGCCATCATGTCCACCACCATGTCCACCACCACCACCTCCACCACCACCTCCACCACCATGTCCACCACCACCAGCACATCCAACACCACCATGTCAACTACTACAACGTCCACCACATCCACCACCACCATGTCCACCTCCATGTCCACCACCACCACCACATCCACTGAGTCCACCACCACCATGTCCACCACCACCAACACATCAACCACCATGTCCACCACCACCACCATGTCTACCACCACCACCACGTTCACCACCACCACGTCCACCACCATGTCCACCACAACCATGTCCACCACCACCATGTCCACCACCACCATGTCAACCACCACCATGTTCACCACCACATCATCACCACCACGTCCGCCACCACCACATCCACTACGTCCACCACCACCACATCTACCACCATATCCACTACCACCATGTCCACCACCACATCCATCACCATGTCCACCACCACGTCCACCTCCATGTCTACCACCACCACGTCCACTAAGTCCACCACCACCATGTACACCACCACCACCATACCCACCACCATATCTACCACCACCATGTCCACCACCACGTCCACCACCATGTCCACCACCACCACTTCCACTACCACCAGCACATCCAACACCACTATGTCAACTACCACAACGTCCACCACATCCACCACCATGACCACCATGTCCACATCCATCACCACGTCCACCACCACATCCACCTCCATGTCCCCTACCACCACCACATCCACTAAGTCCACCACCACCATGTCCACCACCACCATGTCCACCACCATATCCACCACCACCATGTCCACCACCATCATGTCCACCACCATGTCCACCACCATCATGTCCACCACCATGTCCACCACCACCTTGTCCACCACCACCTTCACCACCATGTCCACCACAACCATGTCCACCACCTTGTCCACCACCACATCCACCACTACCACCACCATGTCCACCACCACCACCTCCACCACTACCACCTCCACCACCATGTCCACCACCACCACCACATCCACCACCACCACCACGTCCACAACCACCATGTCCACCATCACATCCTCCACCATGTACACCACCACCATGTCCACCACCATGTCCACCACCGCCATCACCATGTACACCACCATGTCCACCACCATGTCCACCACAATCACATCCATGTCCACCACCACCACCACATCCATCACCACCATGTCCACCACCACCACATCCACCACCTCGTCCACCACCACAATGTCCACCACCATGTCCACCACCACGTCCACCTCCACCAAGTCCACCACCACCATGTCCACCACCATGTCCTCCACCACAATGTCCACCACCACCACCACATCCACCACCACCATGTCCACCACCATATCCACCACCATCACCACGTCCACCATCACCACGTCCACCACCACTATGTCCACCACCACCATGTCCACCACCATCTCCATCACCACACTGTCCACCACCACATTTACCACCATGCCCATCACCATATCCACCACCACCTTGTCCACCACCACATCCACCATCATATCCACCACCACGTCCACCACCACATCTACCGCCAGCATATCCACCACCACCACTTCCACCACCACCATGTCAACTACCACAACGTCCACCACATCCACCACCACCACGTCCACATCTATCACCACATCCACCACCACCACCACGTCCACTAAGTCCACCACCACCATATCCACCACCACCACCACATCCACCACCACCACCATGTCCACCACCACCATGTCCACCACCACCATGTCCACCACCACGTCCACCACCACCACCACATCCACCACCATGTCCACCACCATGTCCACCACCACATCCACCACCACCATGTACATTACCACCACCATGTCCACCACCACGTCCACCAACACCATGTTCACTACCATGTCCACCACCACACTGTCCACCACCACATCTACCACCACACCCACCACCATGTCTACCAC
Organism: Triturus cristatus; assembly: GCF_964204655.1. Lineage (NCBI taxonomy): Eukaryota > Metazoa > Chordata > Amphibia > Caudata > Salamandridae > Triturus > Triturus cristatus. The sequence goes on along the minus strand of NC_140579.1, from coordinate 871,197,333 downwards.
CACCACATCCACCACATCCACCACCACCTTGTCCACCACCACCTTGTCCACCACCACGTCCACCACCACATCTACCACCATGTCGGCCACCAAGTCCACCACCACCATGTCATCCACCACCATGACCACCACCACCACGTCACCACCACCACTTCCACCACCACCAGCACATCCAACACCACTATGTCAACTACCACAACGTCTACCACATCCACCACCATGACCACCATGTCCACATCCATCACCACGTCCACTACCACATCCACCTCCATGTCCACCACCACCACCACATCCACTAAGTCCACCACCACCATGTCCACCACCACCATGTCCACCACCACATCCACCACCACCATGTCCACCACCATCATGACCACCACCATGTCCACCACCATCATGTCCACCACCATGTCCACCACCACCTTCTCCACCACCACCTCCACCACCATGTCCACCACAACCATGTCCACCACTACCACCACCACGTCCACCACCACCACCTCCACCACCACCACCTCCACCACCATGTCCACCACCACCACCACATCCACCACCACCACATCCACCACCACCACCACGTCCACAACCACCATGTCCACCATCACATCCTCCACCATGTACACCACCACCACGTCCACCACCACCATATCCACCACCGCCACGTCAACCACCACGTCTACAACCACCACCACATCCACCACCACGTCCACCACCACATCCACCACCATGTCCACCACCATGTCCACCACCACCATCACCATGTACACCACCATGTCCACCACAATCACATCCATGTCCACCACCACCACCACATCCATCACCACCATGTCCACCACCACCACATCCACCACCTCGTCCACCACCACAATGTCCACCACCATGTCCACCACCACGTCCACCACCACCAAGTCCACCACCACCATGTCCACCACCATGTCCTCCACCACAATGTCCACCACCACCACATCCACCACCACCATGTCCACCACCATATCCACCACCATGTCCAACACCACCACCACGTCCACCACCACCACGTCCACCACCACCATGTCCACCACCACCATGTCCACCACCACCATGTCCACCACCATCTCCATCACCACACTGTCCACCACCACATTTACCACCATGCCCATCACCATATCCACCACCACCACATCTACCACCACCTTGTCCGCCACCACATCCACCATCATATCCACCACCACGTCCACCACCACGTCTACCGCCACCACATCCACCACCACCCTTTCCACCATCACCAGAACATCCACAACCACCATGTCAACTACCATAACGTCCACCACATCCACCACCACCACCATGTCCACATCTATCACCACATCCACCACCACCACCACGTCCACTAAGTCCACCACCACCATATCCACCACCACCACCACATCCACCACCACCACCATGTCCACCACCACCATGTCCACCACCACCATGTCCACCACCACGTCCACCACCACCACCACGTCCACCACCATGTCCACCACCACCACCACATCCACCACCACCACGTCCATCACCACCACATCCATCACCACCACGTTCACAACCACCATGTCCACCACCACATCCACTACCATGTTCCCCACCACCACGTCCACCACCACCACATCCACCACCGCCTCGTCAACCACCACGTCCACAACCACCACCACATCCACCACCACCACATCCACCACCACATCCACCACCACATCCACCACATCCACCACATCCACCACCATGTCTAAATCTACCACGTCCACCATGTCCACCACCACATCCACCACAACCACATCCATGTTCACCACCACTACCACCATATCCACCACCACCATGTCCACCACCACCATATACACCACTACATCCACCACCACGTCCACCAATACGTCCACCACCACATCCACCACCACAATGTCCCCACCATGTCCACGCCCACCACCACATCCACCACTACCCCATCCACCACCATGTCCATCACCATGTCTAGTACCACATCCACCACCATGTCCTCCACCACCATGTCCACCACTACCAAATCCACCACCACGTCCACCTGCACATTCACCACATCCACCACCACCACAACCACGTCCATCACCACCATGTTCACCACCACCATGTCCACTACCACGTCCATCACAACCACATCCACCACCACCATGTCCACTACCACCATGTCCACCACCACCACATCCACCACCACCATGTCCACCATCACCACATCCACTACGTCCACCACCACCACCACATCTACCACCATAGCCTAATCAATAACACCTTATGTCAGCATTTTTTAAACCAATCTTTTATGCTGCATCTTCACCATTCTACTAGTACTCACAGTCTTCAGCCTACCACATAAAAAGCAACAAAATCTCTATGGTATACATCATGCACCTTCAAATGTGTAAGATATATGAAAATACATATACAAGTAAAAACATAATTGAGACAGAAGTCGAAGCACACCTTAAAACTTGACAGACTCCACCTCCAAATTTTAAGCAACAGCTAAAAGTATGGGGTATACTACAAATGTACATATCCAAACATAAAACAAACTATCACAATCACTAATCCATCTTCCAATATACACATATTACTAAACAGAATCTATTTCAAACAACATTTAACTACAATAAAACAAACTACAATACACATCTGTACATTTAATAAAATATTTCAAACATCACAGGTTTTGAATTATTTTCAAAGTTTAAAATAAAGCTAATACATACAACACCTTACAAATTTATAGCTCACCTTCCAAATAGATTTGTAGAATTTAAAATATTGCAAACTCATAAATGATTCTCTTATGCACACAATCAATGTAATGCACCAGTCTCAGCAAGGTAAAACCAATAACGGCAAAGTTTCCCTCTCTTTCTCCACATAAACACATGTAAGTAACAAATCACATGCCTTCTTAAATTATTTCAAATTATAAAACACATTTCTATTGGTTAGAGATATTAACCCTTACCAACTGACTTCTAAAAGTGCCCAAACTGATTCTGGAATTTTTTGGAGTCGCGACTCCACCTTACACCAACGCAATGGAGCCGCGAATCCATAGGAGTTCAAAGATATATTAAAAATAAAAATATCCCTAGTTTTTAAGAACACACCACTTCTAAAGATACTACTGACTTGGGAAATCGTACTTTAAAAAGATTTCACTTATATATAAATTAGAATTTCACATTTTAAATCCACAGTTACGCTTCAACCCTTCCCCCATTCTCCTTTATACAAGTTTCCATAGTAACAGTTCACCGAGCATGCAACTGAACTCACAGATCACAAGTTCACCATATTTTCAAGTTCACCACACAATGTTTCAAATGCAAACAGCAGGTGTGGTTGACTTTGCAAAATATGACCTTATCCTATTTACTGTACCTTTCAAACATTTTTTACTAACCAATAAGAAACATGCTTTTTAAAGACAGTAACATGCACCCTATTTTTGAATGTACAATGTTCTTAAACAGCCAATAGATTCTCTACTTTTTGAAAAACAGCATCTTTTCCACCATTTTACATACCTCTCATTCTACCAACTGACTACCTCAGCTACAGACATCTTTTCATTACTTCCAGACATCCCTTCAAGATGCTTACAGTATGGATTGTTGGACATAGCTATGTTTTCTGGTGCAAAAGGTATGCTGAACGCAGAGGTATTGACAAAGACCTAGCCTTGCAAAATGTGGACATTAAATGGATTGCATAGAGAGGATTAAAGTGGCACCAATTGATGCCTTTGGTTAAAACCCTTTTGCATCTCCAACCCCCTGACCTCATGATTGTGCATTGCGGTGGCAATGACCTAGGCACATTGACTGGGGTAGGTCTGGAAATGCTAATGAAGGTCACCTTTGCACAAATGATGTTGCTTTTACCTCAAACTGTCTTTGTATACTCTAACATATGCCAAAGACAGAAATGGAAGTGGTCAAATCAATTCTGTCCACGGATTGAGAAAGCTAGAAAGAATGTCAATAAAGCTGTTTCTGCTTACCTCAGGGACCAAAGGATGGGCTCCATATATAACAACAATCTACAGAAGTGATGGAGTACACTTCATAGATCAAGGAAACAGAGTCTTTCTCAACAACCTAAAGCTCTGCATCGGCACTTACATGTAGCTACCACAAACTCACAATGAAAACAAGGGCACTTTTTAGAGCCACCCTATAACATAATAATGATTATAATTTTTTTTACACATACATATTATTTTACATTTTTTTATGGATTCGTGCACCAGACGCGAATTCACAAAACAAAAATTCAATGTACTACAACACAACACACTTTTCAAGTTTAACTATTCATGTTTAATTTCATATATTTTTAACAACTATATCAATTGTAATTTTGTAATTAACTTCAATCACAGTACCTCTTTAAAACAACTTCACAAATACAACACTACCTAATAAATTATATACTACTTAATTATTTATTTAAGGTGAATTTGGGAATCCAAAGCGACGTTACACGGGGGGGGGGCGCTGAAAGCTGCACTGGAGTCACGACTCCAAACTTGAAAGAAAAAGAAAACGATCTACTTCCATGATTTCGTATTCGCCCCGGAGACCCCATCCACCGGGGCAGCCACGATTTAAAAAAAATAGAAGGGGGCCATGTGGCCCCCTCCTCAGGCTAATTATGGCCCCGGGGACCCCATCGCCCGGGGTCGCCTTCGCTTTAAAAAAATAATAATTCAATTATAAGAAAGGGGGGTAACATGGCCCCCCCTTGCCTGAGCCAATATTTTCCCCAGGGACCCAATCCTTCGGGGCTTGGCCGTTATTTAAATTATTTTTATTTCAGGAGGGAGGCCTCTTTCCCTGGGCCGATTTTGGCCCTGGGGACCCCATCCCCCGGGGCCTGGCCATTCTTTTTTTTTAAACAAAGGGATGGGGTCCGCATGGCCCCCCTCCTGGGCCACTTCTGCCCCGGGGACCTCACCCCTGGGGCCGGCCCTTTGTGTTGGGTACCGTGGGGGGAGCCCTAATGCCCCCACGGTCCCAGCCAGCCCCCCGCCTGATGCAGGAGCCGGCATTGCTTTTGAGCAAGGGGAGCTGCTGACATGCTCCCCTTGCCCAAAAGCAAAGCAGGGTTTGCTATGACTGAGTGGGAGCCATGCTCCCGCCCTGTCATAGCAAACGGCAATGTCCTGGGATGGGCACTCTGGGACATTACAGGAGCCGGCCCTGGGGGGTGGCAGTCCCCAGGGCCATCAAGGGCTCCAGGAGAGGGACTGCGCGGCCTCCCTCCCAAGGTGAAGATAGACCCGAGGAGGTGGCGGTCCACGGGACTTGGGGGGGCCCACGAGGCCACCCACCCTAATTTCAAAGCCCCTGGGAGGTAGTGGTCCACAGGGATTGGGGGAGCCCACAAGGCCCCCCCACCCTTATTTTCATTATGCCCCGGTGGGGGTCCCCGGAGCTGTGGGGGGGCCATGTACTCCCACACATTATGTATAAAGTCTCGGGGAGGTGGCGGTCCCCAGGGCTGCAGAGGCCCCGTGGGCCCCCGCTATATAATTCTACATTGCCCCTGGGACCTGGCCCACCTGGGGGCTTAACAATAACAAAGTGTGGGAGCCCGTGCTTCTTTTTTTGTTTTCTTGGACAGATTCGCGCACCCAGAGCGAATTCACCCGATTCTTTTTTTTTTTTTTAATGCTTTTTTGGGGACGGGGGTCCTTGTGGGACCCCCTGAGCAGGCCTCCTTTTCTTGTTTTTCATCTTCTTTTTCTGTTTTCTTGTGACTCGGTTACCGAGTCACAACATGGCTGCCAACACTTCCTGGTTTGGAGTGTTGGCAGCCAATCAGAATGAAGCTCGTGCTCAGGAGGAGTTGCGACTCCTCCTCGGTGCTCAGATATATACATTTGTATTTTTTTAATTTCTCAGCAACTACTGAACGAATTTACACCATTTAAAAATAAGGTCGCTTTCTGAAACAAGAGCTTCTTCTTTCCCAACTTTGGTGTAATTCCGCTCAGCAGTTCGTGCTGCAGCCGTGTCTAAAGTTTCCTATGGAAATTTACATGGGGAAAACGCATTTTGGGACCTCCCTTTTTTTTCGGCCCTTGCTTGACGAATCACCCCGAACCTTTAAAGACAGGAGATGACCAGAGCGAGCCATTAGTTTTGAAAATTTCACAAAGATTCATCAAACGGTGCCAAAGATATTGGCAAATCAATAAACTCTTTTCCTATGGAAACTAGGTCCTAACTAAAACTACCTACTGGCGACCGCCAGTAGGATATTATATAAATATATATATATTAGAAAATACGCTGCACTCAGTGATCCCGGTAATCTAGTTTTAATTCAAACCAGCGCTACTCCACTAAAGCGTTTCGACCTCACAAAGCTACATTTGTTTTGTAAAAAAATGCCAATGAAAATGCCATGTTTGAATAAGATAACATGTTATGTTTAGCTTAAAACTACAACTCCCATCATGCATCATAATGGGGAGAGGATGGTGAGAGTATAAATAAAAAATAAAAAAGACCAACTCACCGTGCAAAAGACCCTGTGAGGTCGAAACGCGTTGGTGGAGTAGCGCTGGTTTGAAGTAAAATTGGATTACCCGAATCACTGAGTGCAGCGTATTTTGTAAATTGCCCTGGGGTTTAGGGTGCAGCCCTTCGCGAGCACCCGCATTGAGCGCGCCTGGCATTAACCCACATTGCTTGAAAATATTGGATCTGGGCAGCGCCCGGGCCCCGGCACAACACAAGGAAAGGAAACTTACTGGAGCTCGAAGCGCCGAAAAGACGGGACTGGAAGGTGCCGCCGTGATGGAGGTCTCGTACGAAGGTAAGCTCATTTGGGGAACGAAAACATTGTTGTTTGCCGAAGCGGCTTCAGGGGCGGCTCTAGGCTCATGGTGGCCCTGTGCAGGGAGCATAGGTAGGGGGCCCCGTAAGATGGGGTCCAGGCAGGGCGGAGCTCAGGAAGGTGTTTTAATAAAACGTCCAGAAAAGGCGTTAGATGACCAGTACCTGCGGCTGCTCCTACCCTTCCGAATTCGTCTCAGAACGATAACATTTAGGAGGAGGAGGAGGGAATTGTGACACACGACGTGAGGGACTGGCACAGACGGCTGCAGGGCCATGACGCTTCGGGTTGATGCAGAAATTAAACTCCTGACCACTTACAGAGCGCATACCACATATATATTTTCTATTTTAGTTTAAATAAAATATATGTTTCTTACCTTAATTAAGGTGCACAGATTTTTGCAACCTTGGCAAGATGAACGCCCGATTTACAAATTCTACACAGTCCTCTGCAGCAGCTCTACGACTAACGGTGCCTAATCAAAGCTTTCTTAACTTTACCAATCTCTCTCCAAATGGATAAAACGAAGGGGGGCACATGTAGTGTGTTAGAGGCACCCCGCAAGCACCACAGCTGCCAGCACCCGCGTCTAGTGTGAGACGTTTAGCCAGTCCTAGGTTTTTGTCCCTCTGCACTTTGCATTCTGGGACTTGTAGTTTGCTTCTCTCATCATAAGCGTGGGCCTAAATATCCGAGAATAAACACTACTCCTGTTGGAATTGAAAGCGGTAATGTCTGAAGGTGTCGAACAATGCATGTGCCCACTGAGGCACAGGGTCAAGACTGATTTGCATATGGCCATGTCTGAACTGGGGTGGCGTAGTGGGCAAAAGAACGATGGATTTAACCCAGATCTCTTGACTGGGGGAGAATGTCTGCATTGTCAGCATTCCGTCCATCATTTGTTGTAACGCTTTTCGCCCTAAGTGGGATGGGTATTCCCAGACGTGGGACCCGTGCTCACTACGCCACTGGAGTCAAGCTATCCTGGCTGATGACGGCTGATAGCCAGAAACCGGTCCTAGGATGCTTGATTCCGGTCCAGGGAAGACATGGCTTGGCAGTTCGGGCTGGACTGTTCCCCTGAGGCACAGGGTCAAGACTGATTTGCATATGGCCATGTCTGAACTGGGGTGGCGTAGTGGGCAAAAGAACGATGGATTTAACCCAGATCTCTTGACTGGGGGAGAATGTCTGCATTGTCAGCATTCCGTCCATCATTTGTTGTAACGCTTTTCGCCCTAAGTGGGATGGGTATTCCCAGACGTGGGACCCGTGCTCACTACGCCACTGGAGTCAAGCTATCCTGGCTGATGACGGCTGATAGCCAGAAACCGGTCCTAGGATGCTTGATTCCGGTCCAGGGAAGACATGGCTTGGCAGTTCGGGCTGGACTGTTCCCCTGAGGCACAGGGTCAAGACTGATTTGCATATGGCCATGTCTGAACTGGGGTGGCGTAGTGGGCAAAAGAACGATGGATTTAACCCAGATCTCTTGACTGGGGGAGAATGTCTGCATTGTCAGCATTCCGTCCATCATTTGTTGTAACGCTTTGTGCCCACTGGGTAGCCATGAAGACCTGGGGGTCACCCTGTGCCAAAGCAAAAAAAAGGGGGGATTTGGGGGGCATTGGTCGTGACACCGTCATCTCGTGCTAAATGACACGCAGGCCTGGAGTGCCATGCCCCGGGTTTAGCTCTACCCTGTTCAGCTGTGATGACCCCAGCGTTTCATGGATGTCAGCTGACCGCGTAGGTCACGCTGGCTGATTGCTTCACGGCGCCTGCTTCTCTAAGAGAGGTGAGAACGAACAGAAGGGCAAGGTTACTCTTACCGCCCCGTTGAAATAAATATTTAGGTCTCACCTAGCTATTGCGATATCAATCGTTATGCGAGACTCTAGTAAAGGGGCTCCCAAAAGTGCTCCCAAAAGCGGATTGCATGGCGAGCACACGCACAATCACGTGCATCCGCCCCGCTCCCCCACCTGGAATGCGCTCCCCCGCCCCGCCAAGCACACGCGCCACGCTCCGCCAGGCTTGTCTTGTTTCCACTGCAGTGTGCTCAGTCCTGACGCTCTTCACTAAAGCCTGTTTTATGCTGCAGTGTGCTCTGTGCTTAATGTCACTACGCTGTACAATCTTCTTGAAGTACCTTACTCCAGTGGAGGTTGTGTCTGTTGTACTTTATGACAGTGTGTCGTTGTCTTTTTTCCACTACAGTGTGCTCAGACCTAATGCTCTTCACTGCAGTGTGTTTTGTGCTGCAGCGTCCCCTTTGCCTAATGTCCTTCACTGTTCGAGGCTCTTGATGTACCTCAATCCAATGGACGTTGTGTCCGATGTGTTTCAGGGCAGTGTCATCCTCTTTGACTCCACTGGGGTGTGTTCTGTGCATGTTGTGGATCACTGGAGTATGCTTAGTGCCGGATGCACAGCACTGCAGATGTACTTCACTGCGCCGTGCTTCACTATGAAGTGTTTGTGTATAGATTTACACAACTGCACTGTGCCTCTACGTGCAGTGCCCAATATACTTCCCTAGCTTTTGCTTGGTGCCTGATACCCTCTGCAGTGCCTCATGGTCACAAATGGCATGTGGTCAGTATGTGATGGATTTCACTGCAGTGCATTCAGTAACCTCGATTGTGTTTGGGGCTTGATTGGGTACATAGTGTAATTCAGTGGGTTGTGTTCAGTCCCCTTTGTACTGCAGTGTGTCAGTTGCCACGGCGTGTCCAGTACAGTGTGCAGTTCACTGGAGTGAGTCATATTGCCTGGGATTCTTCTTTGGACCTCGTTTTCTGAATACAGCAGGCATTGAACACCAGTTCTGGCTGGAGTGTGTTTAGTACCTGGTATGTTTGGCTGAATTGTGTTGAGTGTCTGGTGCGCATCTATTAACTGTGTTCTTTGGATCATGCTGGCTTCTCTGGATTGCATTGAGTGCCTCGTGCACTTGTGTGAATTGTGTTCAGTTCCCTTTGCACTTCTCAGGCCCTGATGTTTATCTTCTGGTTGTGATGACCGCCGATTGACGTGGTTGGTTGTTCTCAGCGCCTATGTACTTGTCCGCGGTGTTTTGACTATGTGTCTTCTTCTTTTTGTTCTGTGCCCGGCGTCTCTCTGGATGGAGTCCTGCCTGCCGGGCCTTGCACATCTCGTATTGGCATCGACAAAGATAGGTTTGCCTGCAGCATGTACTATTTTTTTTTTTTAAATGAAACCTCCAACAACTATGTGCTCCTTAATCCTCAGGGAATATAAACGGAAGTACATTTTTGGCACTTCGCTGAAGTTATCCCTGTGGTCACAAATGTTCTTGGGTCACAAATCTGACCCCATTTCTATGCCTTTCTCAATTATGAGAACTTGTTTGCAGAGTCAACCCTCAGACCAGCAAGCAATCACCCGCCGTTTACCTGGCATGAGATCGATGTAGCGCTACCTACATATTTGTGCTGTTTCGTAGGCTACTGCTGAGACCTGACAACTTGATTGGTTGGGATCCCCCCATGCGGTGTATGAGCTGTAAATACATTGGTGTTCTCACTTCTTCATCTTGGATAACACTGGCAAGGTTCAGAAGTTGCCCAAAACATGTTTTCTTAATCAACAGCTGAAATCTTACCATAACTGGTAACATATCGACACTATGACAGAAATAACAGCCATTCCAGTCTGTATTGGGTGATGTCACTTTTTATTTTCAGCATAGGATATCTGACACAAATAGCAAACCATTTTGATAAAATAATCATTTGAGCAATAAACAAGCTTTTCCAAAATATTGCTTTACCCAGAGGCTAAAGTAGATCTTAGAAAGCGTGGGCATAATGCTTGCCCCAAATGAAACTGACTAAGTCCGATTTCTTCCAGAAATATTTTAGAAGGAGTCTGATTGGCACACGAAAAAATTGAATGAAAATTCATGTAAACCAATGCATTTTCACATACATTTTTTTTAAAGTAATTGACCCGTCAATCAAATGAAGCCTCATACTCTCGAGTTGACCGTTTTTCAAAATGTGTAATTGTATTTCCTGTGTGTCAGAAATTACATCCACTGTGCCATGGCCAGCATTTTGTCACAGATGCCCTCCAAATACCCTCTTATGCCAAGAATTACATACAATATGCAAGTGCCAGAATTTTCCCCTTTATGGCATCCGTGTACTGTGGATGGCCCATATGCTAAAAATTCCCTCTAGTATTTTAAACCAGCATTTTATCATTTTTTAAATGTTGCAACGAGACCCATTCACCAAAGTACACCCACCAGCCTTGCGAAGATTCGGTGTGCTACGTTGCTCCTCGGGGTAATGTTTAGAGATGGGTGTTTCTCTCTGAAGTCTTGTTTTAATAGATAAAGAATTGTGCTCATTTTATCGACCTCGGAAGGATAAACATCCTAGTGCTGCTAGCTTGCGCAGGGCCTCGAGGCTTCAGTGAACAGTAAGGTGAGCCTCACCCTTTGTCAGGGAGCGCACAAGCAGCAGGGGTGTCATTTGTATGTAGCACACAGACCCCTGGAGAGCAGGCCCGACGCCTCGAGGCGCTAATAAAAGGAGCGCTCACACGGTGTTTACTCGGAGAGAACGGGGCCGACGCATTGTTGAAAGGAAGAAAGCACACGGCCATTTGTGTACTACACTGTGCAGAGAAGAGGCTGTGTCAGCACATGATGCACGGTATGTATGGGCAAACCCTCGTGTGCACCAGTGAGGAACGTGCAGGACCCGCGTGTGGACACAAGAGGCTGATCCCCAACAGGTACTGGTGCGTGTGTGCACGTGTCTGTGTGTGCCTGTCTGCGTGCCTTTGTCAGTGTGTATGCATGTGTGTGTGCATGTGTCAGTGTGTATCCATGTGTGTGCGCTCAAGTGTGTGTGTCTTTATACTTATTACAGCGCGGACCAGGGCTAAAACGCAAGCATAAGTGCGCACTCGTGAAGTTATTGCGACTGAAAACTGTCCTGCTTTTAAGAAACTACTGCAGATCCCGCGTGGGCGACTGAATACGTGTGTTTGTCTACACACATGTAAGTCACATAAATTGCATGTAGTTTTAAAGCGCACCTTCACGTAAAGTAGCTGTTTTTGTTATAGATGAAGAATTGTGCTCATTTTATCGACCTCGGAAGGATGAACATCTTAGTGCTGCTACTTAATTTTAGTGATTTGTCAAATAAACAGCAGCCCAGTGCTGCTGTTCAAAGTAGGCTCGCATATTAACGTCAGTAGGGCTAAAAGTGACCCCCGGACCATACTTTGAGAACCCAAGTTATATAACACGCAATCTCAAACAAGCATTTGCCATGCAATAGGTCTCGCATTATTAAAGTTTGAGCTATTGGTGTTGCATTATTTAGCAATGCCAATAGCTCAAACTTTAATAATGCGAGACCTATTGCATTGCAAATGCTTGTTTTTTAATGTTTTGTGGCGACTTGTGAAGGGTTTCAACATTCTAGAAAAGCTGGGCTGTCACCATCCTTTTTGCTGGCATACCTTAGGCGATTCTATTGTATTTACCCGCTATCCTTTTGTTTCATGATAATGTCACATATTTATTCCTATTTGTAAATTAACTTGCTTGATTACTAATGCAGCAGCTGTGTTCGTTTTAGTACTCATCTTACTCAGTGTAAAGTTAGTGGAAGCCGGAGGCCGCCAAATCCCTGCCAGGGGCCGCCACGAATATGTATTGTATCCGATTCCTCGTGGTGGCCCCTGGGGTTTGGTAGCCCTGTGCAGGTGCACAGCTTGCACATGCCTAAGGCCGCCCCTGCGGTCATCCCGAGGCTGGGGCTGCTGGGCAATGAAGTTCCTGGGCCCTGGTGGTGGTTTCACGCTTCCCGCGCTTCGGGAGAAAGCCTGAGCCTATTAGCGCCTCCGGGCGCGTCGCGGCGGCAGTGATGGTCTTCCCGAGGCTGGGGCTGCTGGGGCTGCTGGGCAATGAAGTTCCTGGCCCCTGGTGGTGGTTTCACGCTTCCCGCGCTGCGGGAGAAAGCCTGAGCCTCTTAGTGCCTCCGGGCATGTCGCGGCGGCACAACGGTCTTCCCGAGGCTGGGGCTGCTAGGGCTGCTGGGCAATGAAGCTCCTGGCCCCTGGTGGTGGTTTCACGTTTCCCGCGTTGCGGGAGAAAGCCTGAGCCTCTTGGCGCCTCCGGGCTCGTCGCAGCGGCAGTGACGGTCTTCCCGAGGGTGGGTCTGCTGGGCAATGAAGTTTGTGGCCCCCGGTGGTGGTTTCACGCTTCCCGCACTGCGGGAGAAAGTCTGAGCCTCTTGGCGCGTCGCGGCGGCAGTGACGGTCTTCCCGAGGCTGGGGCTGCTGGGCAATGAAGTTCCTGGCCCCCGGTGGTGGTTTCACGCTTCCCGCGCTTCGGGAGAAAGCCTGAGCCTCTTAGCGCCTCCGGGCATGTCGTGGCGGCAGTGACGGTCTTCCCGAGGCTAGGGCTGCTGGGCAATGAAGTTCCTGGCCCCCCGTGGTGGTTTCACGCTTCCCGTGCTGCAGGAGAAAGCCTGAGCCTCTTAGCGCCTCCGGGCACTTCGTGGCGACAGTGACTGTCTTCTCGAGGCAGGGGCTGCTGGGCAATGAAGTTCCTGGCCCCCGGTGGTGGCTTCACGCTTCCCGCGCTGCGGGAGAAAACACTTGTTTCACTTTTTATTGAAGTCATATTTGTTTACACTCTGTCTTGCAACTCATTTAGGGTGACCAACTGTCCTTAAATTTCACGGACATTCCGTAATTTCGGCCGTCTGTCCGTTGTCCGTGAAGGATTCTTTAACAGACGCCATTTTTCCGTAATTTTAACCGGGCACCGGTCGCACCCCCCTAAAGCCGGCACAGCTTCCACCCACCTCCCTTCTTGACTCCGATGCTGTTGAGGTCGGGTGTAACAGACTCCGATGCAGTACCAAAGCTCAGATCCCCAGCAGCTTTGGAGAGGCACAGCGGGATGGCAACCCTCACACCTGCCGCCCTTGATGAGCTGTTAAGAGGTGCTTGAAGGTGACTGAGGGAGGGGATGCAGCTTCAGGAGCAGGGGCATCTATTCAGATGCAAACAGCCCTGAACGCGTCATGTCTCTGCAATTTAGAGGGGCCTCACACATTCCCTTTCTGCCCAGGGCCCCAAAAATCGTAGAACCGGTCCTGATTACCCCGAGGTAGCATGTGGTTCTCTTCACAGAGCTTAATTACTGTCACTAAATTTGTAAGCAAACTTTGGTTCTTCAAACATGCAGTCTATAATGTAATACAATAAAGAAATGGCACAATTGCACCCACACTGATTAACAAAGTATGGAGGACAATCAGTTAAATCAGTTCTCTTGGAGTATCTCCTTTAAGTACTGTACATCACAGTGGGGGATGGCAAAACTAACATTTTGGAAAGAGAGCCTGTCTTCTCCTTGTCTTGTCCAGGAGGGGGTGAGGAGCCCTACCCCACCCTGCAAGAGACCAAGATGATACTAGAATACTGCATGCCCACCCCTGTGCCCACCCTGGTGGATCCTGTTCCCCCTCCTGTGATGGCTCCTGCCCCCTCCTGTGATGGCTCCTGTCCCCCCCAGTGATGGCTCCTGTCCCCCCCAGTGATGGCTCCTGTCCCCCCATGTGGTGGCTCCTGTCCCCCCCACCTGTGATGGCTCCTGTCCCCCTTGTGGTGGATCCTGTCTCCGCCCTGGGTGGCTTCTGTCCCAGTCCTGGAATGGCTCCTGCAGCAAGGGTGAAGTTCTTGATGGGCCTCTTCTCATAAAGGCTCAGCTCAAAATTAATATGAAAAGGTGGGCGAGTGAGTAAGTGAAGGGATGGGTGGATGGCTGGATGAATTAGTGAAAGGGTGAATGGATGAATGAAAGATTGAATAGATGGAGAATGAGAGAGGATGGATTGATGAGGGAAACGTAAATAGCTGGATGTATGGGTGGAAGGGTAGCTGGATGGGTAAAAGGGTGGATGGATGAATGAGTGAAATGATGGATGGATTGATGAATTGATAAGTGCAAGGGTGAATGGATGGACGGATGAGTGAAAGGGTAGATGTAAGGATGGATGAGTGAGTGAAAGGGAGGGTAGCTGGACAAAAGGAAGAATAGATGAGTGAAGGAGTGAAAGGATAAATGGATGAGAGAAAGGATGGATGAGTGATAGGGTCAATGGATGGATTCATGAGTGGACGAGTAGATGGATGGGTGGGTGGGTGGGTGGATGGAAGGAAGGATGGCTAAGTGAAAGGGTCGATGGAGAGAGAAAGGGAGGATGGATGGATGACTGAAAGGGTGAATGGGTGGAAGGATGAGTGACTGGGTGGATGGATGACTGAAAAGGTGGATGGGATGATGAGTGAGTGAGTGGGTGGATGGATGAGTGAAATTATGGATGGATTGATAAATTGATAAGTGCAAGGGTGAATGGATGGACGGATGAGTGAAAGGGTGGATGTAAGGATGGATGAGTGAGTGAAAGGGAGGGTAGATGGATAAAAGGATGAATAGATGAGTGAAGGAGTGAAAGGATAAATGGATAAGAGAAAGGATGGATGAGTGATAGGGTCAATGGATGGATTCATCAGTGGATGAATAGATGGATGGGTGGGTGGATGGAAGGAAGAATGGCTAAGTGAAAGGGTCGATGGAGAGAGAAAGGGAGGATGGATGATGACTGAAAGGGTGGATGGGTGGAAGGATGAGTGACTGGGTGGATGGATGGATGAGTAAGTGAAAGGATGGGTGAAAGGGTAAATGGCTGGATGGATGAGTGAATGGATGGATGGGTGAAAGAGTGGATGGATGAGTGCACAAATGGATAGGGTGAAAGGGTGGATGGATAATGGATAGATGAGTGAAAGGATGGATGAAGGGATGGATGAGTGAAATGATGGATGGAAGGATACATGATGGATAGGTTTGCAAATGGTTTAATATGTTTGGATATGGCTGGGCTTACTTATATACTATTGCGCGACCTCCTCTGATGTGTCTGTAAAACGTACCTATTGTCCTGAAGTTTTGTCTGAATTTTTACACTCACCGTCCTGAATTTGCACCAATGCCAGTTGGTCACCCTAAACTCATTTACACTGCGTTTTGCTACTTGCTTCTGCTTCCATAAGTATCTCTTGAATATTGGAAGGTATGCATTTCACATGTGTTTGTTAGGAAGTCCAACATTATTCATTAGTCAAGTTAATTTCAAGGTGATAAATATCAAGCTTAACTGTTTTGACATAAATTAGTATTAATATTGTTAGTTCAATCAGGTATTAATATCTTTTCGTGTCTTGTGCTTTACTTTACATGCAATGTACTGTAGTCTAATGTTATTGTTTTGTATTGTTATATTTATGAAGGTGATTTCCTGCATTCCGCTCAATTTTGGTGTTTTTGTGTGTAGTTTTATTTTTGTATATAATTCTTTTATTTGTTTTTAATTTTTGTATTTTAAAGTTTATATTTTGTCGTGTTTTTGCTTTATTTTTTACTTATGTAAGTTCCCATAATTCCATCGTCACTTAACTTTGGCTTTTTTACTTTACCCTCACCTATCCATTATGCTTTGCCCCTCCCTTAACATATCTTTCCCTACCCATTTCCTTTTTGTGTACCATATTTTTGGGGGGTTGTTTGGCATGTTCTCGCCCTGACGTTAATATTTCCCAATTGTATTCATCCTATGTTATAAGATGTCACAGCAGGGCCTAAGCTCAGTCAGTCTAAGTAGTGTAGGTTCCCCCCTAGGCCCAACAGCCTATACTCCGGCAGAGGTTCCCCCAGGTCCAGAGGTTCCCCCAGGTCCAGTGGTGCCCCAAGTGACTAGTTAGGTTTCCCTCCTTTCCTCTTATACCCCTAGGTCAGGTGACCCTCCTGAAAGGCGGCAAAGTCTAACTCCTCCCTGGGCTGGAAGGTTCCAGGGTCTTCTACCATGTCGGTCTATGTGACAAAAAAGGCGGGACGGCAAGGATACAGTAACAGTATGTCCCATCCTGATCCTAACTACTGGTGCGAGTATGTACAATGGCAACTCCGCAGTAGCAGGGGCCTGTGGCAGCCATATTATTAGGGGAGAGCACCTGCACCTCAGCACTGTTTGGCAGTGGTAAGGTGCCCAGAGGCCTAGGTCCAACAAAAAGATGGTGGCAAAAATTAGGCAAAAAGGGAAAAAAACGGAGTAAGACCACCCTAGGGCCGACAGGTCTAACACCCACCCATATGCTTAATCCACCCGAAGGCCTCCCTTTTCCACCTGATACTGCGGGAATGCTATAGGTGGCAAAACCTAATTTTAAAACATCCCCTCTTGCCCACGTCTCCTGGAACATGCAGATCTCGTATTGGTCGATAAAGTAGCCCCATTCGAGGTTATCTATCTTGGTGTTTAAACCAGCGGCATTCCAGGATAGGACTCGCAGCCTAGGAGGATCCGGGATGCTGATTTTGGCAATAGCTGCAGTGGTAGGTGGGGATGAGGCCCCGCAAAACCCAGAATTAGCTTTCGTAACAGTCCCACTAAGTAGTAAAGAGAATTGATTACTGATCATGGCCATGTTAAGTCCTTCTTTTTTGTCACCTGAGGAGCCGCTCATGCTCCCACAGGTTTCTCCTTCCCCTAGAATCGAGCATTGCCCTACACCCTCCTTAGGTTTAACGATTTCCGCATGTAACTCGCCCAACTGTACATTGGGTTCTATGTCCTTGATCTCGAGTCAATCTACTCCTTCTAGGTTGTTAAATCTATTTTATGTAGGGATATAATGTGAAACAAATAAAGAACAAGACCATGTGTGGTTTCAACAACCAAAATAAGCGTAGCACAATAATAATTCTGTCCTGAAGCGGGAACCAACAAGGCTTTGGTACCTTAATCTCACAACACCAAATATGACTGAGCGTGAAGTCAGTTATGGAAAAGCAGGAAAATCGATAATCAGTCTCAGAGCATGATGCACAGCGCTTTTCCAGTTCTGAAATGTTCAGGGCGGTAAAAAGAGGTAATGGGATGGAATTCTGAGCCCAGAATACTATATACAAAGGTTCCAGCCGTGCCGATCCCACTCTTAATGGGACCAAGCACAGAGGATGGGCACAAAGTCAAGGTGATAAAAGGGTCAGAAATGTTCCCTGCATGAGAATGCGCTAAGAAGCTGTCTCACCAACAGGGCAACGTGCTGACCTCAAGGCTCTCCTCTGCAAAAGACCGCCAAGGACACGGTCTTGCCAATGGAGAAGTGAGTGTGGTGCATAAGAACAACCCACACATCTGCAAGTGGTGCAAAGCACCCTTACCCCCTCTGCGTCGGGCAGGAATAACAGCAGCTCACCAATACTTGCTGTTGTTTCATACGTATTCCTCGATGCATCTGCCATTCCGGGTTCTGCTTCATCCACCTTCTCCAAGCAAAGGACTGGATTCCTCATCTTACTTTCTGCAAAAAGTCGTTAGATTGTACCACACAAAGAACCTTGCTAGGTTCTATGATCGCTTTTCTGTTGTAATCTGTTGAGTAATGGGATTTTCTTGTCCCAGGAGTGTGTCTGCCTTCTTGTTCGCCGTGCCGGGTTAAAAGGTGACTATGAAGTGAATTTCAGCAAAAAACAGCATCCAGCAGAGTTGACGAGGGGTGTGATGTCGGGCGGCTCGCATGAACTGGAGGTTGCGATGGTCTGTGTATACCGTTACTTGGTGTTGGGCCCCCATCAGCCAGTGCCGCCATTCCAAGAAGTCATCTTTTATGGCCAGTAGTTCTCTCTCGGCTATGGTGTAGTTTTTTTCTGCGGGATTCAGTTTCCTGGACATAAACGCTATCGGGTGCAGCTGGCCTATCGTTCCGTGTCTTGGGACAAAACCACTCTTACTGCCACTTCGGAAGCGTCTGCTTCTACTATAAAAGGTATCTCCGGAATGGCATGCGTGAGAATAGGGGCTGATGTGAAAGCCTTCTTCAGTAGCTCAAATGCGGTCTGTGCTTCTTTTGTCCAGAGAAAAGGTACGTTCGTCCTTGTCAGACGTGTTATGGGGGCTACCAAATTGGAAAAATGTTGGATGACCCTCCTATAGAAGTTGGTGAATCCCAAAAAGCTTTGAATATCCTTCACGTTCTGGGGGCAAGGCCATTCAGTGATAGCCTTTATCTTTCTCTCCGCCAGAACTTGTCCTGAAGGGGTGAGCATGACCCCGAGTAATTCTACAGTGGTCACATGGAATTCGCACTTGTTTATCTTGTAGAACCGACGGTGAGTACGCAAAGCGTGTAAGACGTGACTCACATGCTGTGCGTGTTCTTCTTCCTTGGATGAAAATATGAGAATGTCGTCAATGTACACTACGGCGAAGCGATCTAGGAAATCACGGAGCACATCATTTAAGAAAAACAGGAAAGCCGCAGGGACGTTCGAAAGCCCGAATGGCATAACAAGATTTTCAAACAACCCGAACCGGGTTATGAAGGCCGTTTTCCATTCATCGTCTGCTCGCATTTGGACTAGGTGGTATGCCCCTCTGAGGTCAAGCTTGGTGTAGATGACGGCTGTTTTGACTTGTTCCTGAAGAACGGGAATCAAGGGCAGGGGATACTGGTTCTTGACTGTGATCGCGTTTAGTGCTCTGAAGTCGATGCAGCACCACCTCAGATCCCCATTAGCTTTTGGTATGAAAAAGAGAGGGGACGCTGCTGGAGACCTGGAAGGACGAATGAAGCCTAAGGCAAGCTATTTATCCAGATACTGCCTTAAATGCAGGTTTTCGGGTTCCGTGAGGGCATACACCCTACCGCATGGGACCACTGCTCCAGGAAGGAGGTCTATCCGGCAATCATATACCTGATATGGAGGGAACTCCTCGGCCATGGTATCACTGAATACATCGAGCATTCCTGGTAACAAGTCGGCAGACTGAAGTATTTTTCTGCAGCAGTTGCGATGTGGTGTCGCAAGGCCAAAGATTTGGAGGGGATCGAGGATCATTGGGTACAATGGTTTTGGCAGTACTCCGACTGCATGAGAAACACTCTGTTGGCCCATTCTATGGTAGGTTTGTGCTTCTGCAACCAAGGGAGGCCTAGAATCACTCCATACTGGGGTGCCTGTATGATGTTAAAGGATAACATTTCCAGGTGATGGTCATCGTATGTTAGCTCATGTTCGGGGGTGGTGTAACAGAACGGCCCAGATTCCAACTCCTTGCCGTCCACTGCATACACTTCTTCTGGGCTTTCCTTCCGAAGGAGGAGCACTCCTAGCCTCCGTGCTTCCATCTTGTCCATAAAGCAATCAGTGGCTCCTGAATCCACTAGTGCCCGAAGTTCTTTCTTGTCTTGATCCACCATTTTATCCATAGCAATAAAGAAATGCTCTGGAGTTTTCCACCCCCTTTTCGGGCCGTGACAGTAGCCACCTGTCTGAAATGAAACCGACCACCTCTTGGTTTAACGAGACAGTCACGTAGGAAATGACCTTTCTTTCCGCAGTAAAGACATAAACCCTGTTTACGTCTATGGTCTCTTTCACTGAGAGTTAAGGATGCTCGGACTGTTCCGATCTCCATTGGTTCTGGACTTGTGGTTCCAGGGTCCGAGGATTTCGCACGTTCGTACTGTGGTATATATTTGTATTTCCGCTTATGGTCTCCTTTGCATTCTCTTAACCTGTGATCCAGTCGCATGGTTAAGTTTATGAGCGCTGCACATGTCTGGGACTGAGGATTGACCTGTGCTATGACGTCCTTCAATTCATCTTTGAGCCCTTGATAGAATATGACTGCTTGCTTGGATTCAGGCCAGTCTGTCTCAGCCACCAATCTCCGTAAATTGTTGAGTTACTGATCAAATCAGAACCACCTTGTTTCAACTCTAGTAGGTCCTTGTCTGCAGAGAAGGTCTCAGCCCTCCGGTCAAATGTCTTCTCAAATTCTTCCTTAAGCATGTCCCAGTCATAGAGTAAAGGGTCGTCTCTTCTGACTATGGGAACCGACTACTGATCTGCCTCACCTGCTAAGTAAGACACCAGAAAGGCCACCCTGGCCTAATCAGTGGAAAACATCTTAGGCTTACATGTGAAGTGGAGCAGAACATGGGTCATGAACACCTGCACTTCATTTATGTCCCCATAGAACTGCTCAGGAGGGGCTAACGGTAACTGTGAAGGTATTTCTACCACTATAGGAAGAGGCGCAGGATGCAATGAACCTCCTGCATCAAACGGGTTTCTCTGCATTATGTCTACCTTTGCTTGGAGAGCAGCCATTTCATTACGTGAGGCTGCAAGTTCTGTTTGCACCAGAGCTAGTGCTGCTATGACATCTTCTAAAGTGGCCATTATCGCCACCAGCACAACAGGGAGGACTTAAAATTCGTGGGCCGACTATTCAGTCAGGTTCCACCTTCCAGAATCCTCGGGGTTGTGCCGATGCTCAATGGGGTCCACCTCTTGACTGCCTTAAGTCCGGAATATAAGTAAGCACGGACTAGTGAGAATGTCAAGTGAGGGAAGGAAAGGGTAGGAACAGCATGGAGGGAGATCTGGGGAAGACACAGAAGAAACACCAGCTTTAGTAACCAGAAAACACATTCAAGTGAAACACTACCAAGAAACACTAAAGTAACATGTGTAGAACACTACCTGTAAAATAAAAGGATGGAGCGCTTATCAGGAGAGAGAAGAGGGTGATTGCAGAATCCCAACACGAAAGCTAATACAAAGAGAAAATAAACAATGAGGCTGAGATATGTCTAACATAGAACATTGCCCCTTGAAAACACTATGGAGCGTGAAACAACCCCCCACATTCCCCAGTTAGGTGTGGAACAGCTTGATAAGCAACCGTAGGTTCTTCCTGGATACCCCCCTGTGCTCTCTCCTATAATGTGAAACAAATAAAGAACAAGACCATGTGTGGTTTTAACAACCAAAATAAGCGTAGCACAATAATAATTACGTCCTGAAGCAGGAACCAACAAGGCATGGTATGTTAATCTCACAACACCAAATATGACTGAGGGTGAAGTCAATTATGGAAAAGCAGGAAAATCAATAATCAGTCAGAGAGCATGATGCACAGCGTTTTTCCAGTTCTGAAATGTTCAGGACGGTAAAAAGAGGTACTGGGATGGAATCCCGAACCCAGAATACTATATACAAAGGTTCCAGCTGTGCCGATCCCACTCTTAACCTCAGATGGGACCAAGCACAGAGGCTAGGCACAAAGTCAAGATGATAAAAGGGTCAGAGACCTTCCCTGCATGAGAATGCGCTGAGAAGCGGTCTTGCCAACAGGGCAACACTTTGATCTCAACGCTCAAGGCTCTCCTCCGCAAAAGACCGCCAAGGACATGGTCTCGCCAACGGAAGAGAAATCTGCAGGTAGTGCAAAGCACCCTTAACCCCTCTGCGTCGGGCAGGAATAACAGCAGCTCACACGGGTCCAAAAGGCAGGCTCAAATCAGGAAAAACACAGAGCCCTCTGAATAATTGGCAGCGTCCTGTTCTCCTCTGCCTCAATATATCTAGGTCCGGCTTGATGTCGGGACGACGTGATGCGTAACTGGCATCATGAATGCCGGGAACTGTAGTTCCAGACTGGCTACTTCCGGGTTGGTCCTGATCGCGTGTGTGTGCTAGTGTCTACCGGGCAGGTGCAACTTGACAGACCCACACAGCCAATCACACATGAACTGACACACCCATCACACACTCAAACGCCTACTTACGCACCCACATACCCACTCACACACCCAGGTTACAGGGACATTATAGGTAGGAAAAAAATAAGTTAAAAGGGCCGTTATGGTTAGGAAATAAAATTTAAAAACCTTAGAAATTCACACAAAAAAAAGTTACTGGGACGTTATAGTTAGGTTCAGATTTTAGACACACAAACCCATAGAAATTCAGCAGTTATAGTTATCTAAAGTAACTATAGCTGAGGCCCTACGGTTACTACAGCACGCGTCCTTGTCATGCACTGCTAATTACCCCACATGTTACATCACTCATGACATCTTCTATGACATCGTTGATACTATCACTACAACATTTGCAGTGAAACTATTGATGAGAAAGTTATAGTTGCTCTCGAGCACGTTACTTGAGATAACTATAACTTCTGAATTTCTATGGTTTTCTGGGTGTAAAATATGCACCAAACTATACCATCCCTGTAACCTTTAGTTTTTTAGTGAATATATGTATATATTCATATTTGTTACCAGTAGGCAGTTATAGTTAGGACCATGTTTCCATATGAAAAGCATTTTTTGACTTGCCTATATCTTTTGCGTCATTTGATGAATCTTCATGAAATGTTCCCCCAAAAAGTCTGTGCCAGGGATTCAGTTGCACATGGCAATTTTTGGGGTGATCCAACAAGCGGGGGCTAAGAAAAATGGGGGTAATAAAAAGTGTATTTCCCATTTTAATTCCCATAGGAGTTTTGAACAAGGCAGCAACCTGAACAACTGCATGAAATGACAGTGAATTTGGCAGAATGGTAGATTTTGTTCCACAGATCATACTTTGTTATTTGGTGTAAATCAATTCAGTAGTTATCAAGGAATTAAACAAAATCTTGATTTGTATGTGTACGAACGTGAAGCATTTCTGAATAATGAGGAGCTTGTGCAGAGATCTGTAGAGCTCTGATTGGCTGTCATCACTTCAACCAGGAAATGTTGGCAGCCATCTTGGGACTCCGCTTTAGCCAAATCCCACAAACAAATGCACAAAAAAAGAAATGGGGGCAGGGTAGGAATACCCTAATCCCCTAAACTTGCTCTGACACCGCCAAGCCAAAAAAGCATTTGTTTAAAAAATACGTTGTAGCGAATTCACCACAAAAATGTAAACAAAACAAGTCCAGGCTCCCGTGCTTTTTTTAAAAAAGGGCCCTGGGTGGGCCAGGTCCAGAGGGAATTTTATTAAAAAAAGGAGGGGGTGAATGGAGCCCCTCTCTTGAGGCTCTTTGAGCCCCATGGACCTCCCTGGGGCTTTATTTTAAATAATGGAGAGGGGCTGTGTGGACCCCTCTCCATTGGCTCAAATGAGCCCTGGGGAGCACCACCTCCCCTGGGCTTTAATGAATTAATAGAGGGGGGTCGCACAGACCCCCCTCCTGGGCTGTTTCAATCCCCAGGGACCACCACCTCCCTGAGACTAATACAATAATAGTGCCGGGGGCCACTGTGACTGCCACCTTCCTGGGGCTAATGTAATAATAGTGAGGGGGGTTCCACAGACTCCCTATGCCCCAGGTACTACCACCTCCCCAGGTCCAAAACCAGATTTTGAAGCCATATAAGCCCCGAGGGCCACCATCTCCTCGGATACAGCCTGCACATAATGTGCGAACCCACTCCTGGAGCCATATATGGCCCTGCGTATCGCCACCTCCAGGCCGGCTCCTGCTTTGTCCCGGCAGTGACCACCCCAGGACATAGCTGTTTGCTATTGCTTTGCGGGAGCTTTGACAGCACCTGCCGAGCAAAATCAAACACTCCCCTTCCAGGAAGTGGGAGCAGTCAAAATGCTCCCACTTGCTGGAAGCTGAGGTTTTGTCTATTTCCCTGCCTGCAGACATGTGGTCAGGGAAAGAGATGAAACTATTGCTCTTGCATGCAGGGAGCTGTATTTCCACCAGCTCCCAGCATGCAACAGCAATGCCTGCTCATGCAGGAGGCAGAGAGCCGGCTGGAACCGCAGGGGCCTTGAGGCTCCCCTGCAGTCTCCATGATGCACACTGGGTGCCCTGGGTAGGCTCCAGTGTACCCAGTAAAACATTGCTGTGCCCAGTGGATGGTGTAACCCGGGGGCCAAAATTACCCAGGGGGGGGGCCAAGTGGCCCCCTCCCCATTAAAACATTGCCGGGCCCCCGGGGATGGGAACCCTGAGGCCTAATGCGACCCGAGGAGGAGGGCTGCATCTCCCCCCTCCCCCATTAAATTATTAAAATAAATTATTAAATTTGAGGCATATCTCCAGATTAAGGAGAGCTGATCATCCCCAAAGAATCAATCAACCACTTTTTTAGTTCAGCAATTTCAAGTTAAAAACAGATGTATAATACCATAAAAACAGTGACCTCAAATTCATTAAAAATGCATAAAAAGCTAAGCGAAAAGAAATAGATATTCAAATTCATCTAGAAGGATTGTTTTGTTAAACGTAGCAGGTGCCCCCGTTGAAGCTTCATTTCTGTAATGGACAAATTATCCTAACTTCTTGGGCTTGGATAAGCAAAGTAAGTGTGTTTCTTGGCAATTCCACATTGAAAAAGCATCTGAAAACCTGGATGGAAGTGAATGCACCCTTAATGTATCAGAGCGCAATCTCTTCCGTAGTGACTGTGACAAGTGGGTTCTTTCTTGTTGTTTCCTGGTGATA
Organism: Triturus cristatus; assembly: GCF_964204655.1. Classification (NCBI taxonomy): domain Eukaryota; kingdom Metazoa; phylum Chordata; class Amphibia; order Caudata; family Salamandridae; genus Triturus; species Triturus cristatus. The sequence goes on along the minus strand of NC_140579.1, from coordinate 871,172,080 downwards.
ACAGAGTACATGGTTCTTCCTTTTAAATACCATAAGTATGCAAATGCCCAAAATCCATAGCAACACTCCCACTCCCAGACACACACAGGCACTCACAATCCCACTCACAAATCCACACAGCCACTCACACATCCACTCACAGACGCATAGCACCACTCAGTCTCACACATGTACTCATACACCCACTCACAGACCTACACAGACACTCACACACCCACAAAGGCACTCACACAACCACTCTCAAAGGTTAGATTGCTGCTGACATCACTGATCACTAATATATGTTAGAAGTAGTATAACTCATTAGAAGTACACCTACTAAACTAATTTAACGTTTGTAGCAGCTTAGTATATATGTTTAAAAATCATAAACTCTTAGAAAATACTTACACTCACTGAATGATGTCATCAGTGATGTCATTTGAGATGTCATCCGTGATGCCACTGATCATGTCATGAATAATGTAATATGTAAGGTCCTAAGCAGTGCATTGCGTGGGTGTAAGTTATATTTAGCTCAGGTAACTATAACTGATGAATTTCTTTGGTTTTGTATGAGTGAAATCTGAGCTTAACTATAATGTCCCTGTAATCTTTCTTTTTTCAGTGAATATAAATATATATCTCAGAGGTGGAAAAAGTGATTGTAGTTATGGTTAGGTCACAGTTTGCATTGAAAAGGCATTTCTTAATAACTTGTGCACTGTTCAATGAATCTGCATGTAAACATTCCAAAAAGAAAAGTTGATATGGACATCAACTTTGAGTTCTTCTTCGTAAGTTTCATGTAGATCCATAAAGCAAAAGTTCCAAAAGTGACATAGTGTGTTTTGTTCTTGAATACACAGAAAGTTCTGGGCATAAATAGATACATTTTACATATTTCTGGACTGTAACTCGTGCATCCTCTGTTAATGCATAAATCATCAGAGGATGCATAATTCCAGTTTGAAACTTAAAAGGCACACTATTGGACCAGGGAGCTTTTTCACCCATCTTGCTTTAATGATTCATGATCCTGCCACCAAATGTGCAAATCCAGTGCAATCTGAACAACTGGTCATCGCAGAGAAATTTCTGTTGAAGCCATCATTACCCAGCACAATGCACCAAGCAACATGTTGGGGGAAAAAAGGGCATAAAGGGGTAGATTGAGCCTACTCTGAGATCAAGGTCTCGATGTCAAAGCCCATTTAGGCAGTCACAAGGGTAACACACCAACCACAAAATAATTATGTAAAAAAATTGTTTTCATCACAGAATTTGCTTACCCTGACCACACCCGGGGAGCCGTAGACCTACCAGGGCCTCAGATTTTGCGAATCCAACACAGAATCCGTCAGTGGTGAAATGAGGGGAAAAAAGAAATCATCCCACTACTGCTGCAGCAGGCCAACAGCCATTCGCAGGGGTGGCCGCACAAGAAATTTAGGAGCATGACTGTACGCAAAGGGGGTTGGCTGTCTGTGGCAGGTGGGACTCAGAGTCTAACGGCAGGCCGGTCCTTGCTGCTAACCCCCCTGTACACACCTTTGACTGTGTGTGACATGGATTGGCTGCTTACAGTGTTTTAACCATAGGGACTGGCTGCAGACAAGTCCTTGTAGCCAACCCCCCCGGCATATGGCAGAAGGCTATGCACAGCCGATTTTGGTCACCCGCAGCTGGCTAGGTGCAAGGCCTTGCTGCTGGCCAGGCCATGCAACCAACCCCTGTTGAACATAGCGCACATGTACAGCGGTGTTGGCCATGCATGGTGGGTGTTGGCTGCCTGTGGCACAGTTAGCTATCTGTGGCTGAGAAAAACAATCATTAAAGTAAAGTTGTAAATAGCTTTAGTTATAAGACCTTAAGATACATTTAAAACCTCAGAAATTACTGACAAGCACATTTAAAATTCCGTTATGGTTACACAACAAAACTTTAGCAACACTGGAATTCAGCAGTTATTTAGGTAAATTAACCATACCTCTTATACCCATCATGCCTTGCTTATGACCTTACATATGAAATCCTTCATGACATATTAAATGACATCCCTGATAACATCGCTGAAGAATCTTAATAAATGCATAAGCTATCAACACCTATGGTTTTGCCAGTGTTTGATTGTTAGTTTGCTTTGACCATTGATTGAGGAGAAATATTTTTTAATATTGTGTAAATTTTCTTCTGTTAAGGCAATCAAAAATTCACAACTGATATAATAGTTCTGTGTATTGTGTTTTGTGTATTGTTTGTATAACATTGTTGGTGTCCAATGGTTTGGTGTAATAGTGATGTTGTTGCGGGGATATCATGAAATGTAAATATTTTGATATGTGCTTATTGTTCTTTTGTGTATGATGATCTTTTCATATAAGTTCAAAAAAATGTTTTGATTGAAAAATAAATGGTGATCACTACTATAGCTTATAGTGGTCATGAAGGTAACTGAGTGTGTGTACAAGACAAGTCAGTGCTGGCAATGTTTTGTGGTTTTACATAGTGCATGTGTACAAATATACAATATGCACACAAAGCAGGCTCCCTGTGTTTAGGTGGTGAGCTGCTCCTAGATGTCCTCACATAGTTTATTTTGATGAGTGCTGCTTTAGTTAGGTTCACTCATAAGTCAGATATCCTCACAGACTTTGATAGCGCAGGTGAGCCTAAAGTATCACTGTCAGCAAAGAAGGCCACATAGACAAGAAATCCATTGTAGTTACATTCTGAAATGGTATATATTGTTACAGACAAATCCAATTGTTAGGAGGCTTCGGCTCCACTCTCACCAATGGAATGTCTGTGCAGATTATCTAAAAAGAAGAATGGGTGCTGCGGTTAATCTCATAAGAGTTAATCCATTAGGCATTAATTGCAGTAAAAAGGCTGCTGCACCAGTGGCATCAACTAGATGTCCTCTCACAGTGTATATTGACTGTATTTCCACTGTCAGCAAACTGATGTGGAAACGTGTGCTTGCATGTCTGTTCGTATGTGGTATTTGTACGTGCTAACCTAGCCAAAGGCTGGGGAGGTCTGTACAAACTTAAAGCCGAAGAGTGATTAGAGGAGTGGGCTGGTTCTGAGAGAGCAATAGTACTGTTCCTAGTACTACAGTGATGTAGAGCCCGCCAGACTGGCCATTTATTCTATCTGGAATTTCCCTGGTGGGCCGGAGCCTGTAGGCCGTTGCTGGCACCACTGCTACTTTCTCCAGCTCTACCAGGTTAATTGAAGAAGCGCTTTAGGAGAGACAGAGGAAAGAGAGAGCGGATAGACAACAGCAGACAGAGATGAGAGAGGAGGGAGGGGACAGGGCTGGTTTGAACATTTTTGCCAGGGCTGCTTTTGAATACCAGTCCAGCCCTGATGTAGTGTCCTTTTTGTATACTTGAATGTGTATTTCTATAGAATGTTTTTCAGTGATGCCGTCAGTGATGTTACTGGTGATACAATGTGTACAAATCACAATTAATGTCTTTTGTTAGCCATGCCGTCCTTTGAGATGACCGCTCTCCCTTGAGAATTGCTGTGGAAAGCAGCTCTAAGGTCTAAATCCCATTAAAACTATCTTTCAGCATTATGAGGTCAGTCAATTGAGTACCATAAAATGAGACACTATTTGCAGTGCCTTAGGATGGCAAAACTACTGTATTTAGTGCTACATAAAAAGTGTATTACTATTATTATTGTTTGTGACATTATCTGTAATGCTTTTTGTGAGAGGTTGAACATTGCAGGGAACTGTTATTGTTGTAGTGGGCTGTGAGGGAAGAGGTACAGGAAAAAATTTCACTTTTTAATTCTATATTTATATCTTTCTTTCCTGCCCCAGATGTTTCACCTTGTCCCTCACAAAATCCCATCCCTCTTGTGCATGCCATAAGTAGATTTCTGAATGTTCCTAGAGTCTCCACCACTTGACATTTGTCAGGTTGGAGTTTCCTAAAGCAGAACATGTGATGTTGCTTCTTTCCAATCACCTACATATATAGGAAAATGCTTAAGTTTGCTCTAGAATTTTTTATTTCTACGATGGGAGTTGAAAAGAATGTAATTTCTTCTTGTAGAGAAGGATGCAAAGGTCTGGCAGCAAGTGGGTCGTGTGAGCCGGGAGGAATTAGAGTATCGCTTCCTGCGGCTGAACGAGGAGAACCTTCTCCTCAAGGAGTATGCCCGAAAGCAAGAGAGCAAGATCAAGAGGTCTGTGCCATTGAATATCAGTGAGAGGATAGAGTGATGGTCTCCCCCTATAAATGGAGTACATTTGATGGCCACCATTCCTGTGTTATGATGCTCTCCAGACTGTATGTGATCAGAGGAGCTTGAACAATTTATAGTGGGGGTGCTGCTATCAAGGTAACATCACTGAAGTCATATGGATTGTGAAAAATCCAATTGTCACACAAAGAACAAGTGGGGCAAATGAGCCACGCCCATTCAGCAGGAGAGTGGGGAGGGTGTGGTATGTTACCCATGGCACATTTTGGGGCATACTGTCGCAAAAATATTACTAAAGCCTGCTGTGGGAGTGCTCTGTCATTTACAGACTGCACATTTTCGATTGAAACGGTCACTAAATTTGCACAGACATGCAGTTTTACTGATAAAGCTATATAGGGCACAAACTATGATGTGTACAAATTTTGTTCCTACGAATGTTTATCATTTTGGCATCATCAAGTAAAAATTTTTGATTTGTTTTGCTCCCATTAAAATCTTTGTGTCCATCACACTTCAAAACTAGCAACAAAAAAAATACTTCATTTGTGCTGTCCTAACTGCTGAAAGACTTTTGAAGCGAATGTACACTTCATTTGCATGTAGTTAAATGTTGCTGTGTGTTAAACAAAGGTATATCCCACAGCCTTTCGTTTCACACACTGCACGTTCCATAACAAGATTGTCAGATATTTAACTTTACAAAATCCTCTCAATGCAGTAAAAGAAAGAAAACTAAGCAACAATATTTATGGTAACAGAATAAGCAACAATCAGAAGACATAGGCTAGCATTTGACCACTATCTTTAAACGCACAGCAAACGTGACAAGATAAAACCAACATTTAAAAGCATTTTTATTGCTCATTCACTTTCTGAACTCCAGAACGGTTATTTGAGGGGTGCAGCTCCCCCGTCAACCCTCATAATAATAATAATAATATTAATAATTTTGTGTAACTTCTAACGAAGTGTCCCAACGCTGAGGAATAGCTCCCAAATACAGGTCCAGGTGACTTACCACAAGATCCCTAATCTGGTCAATCTAAATAATCGAGTGGCATATTTAGAAGAAAATGTCAGAGCGCAGGACAATGCCAAATTTGGCAGTGTCGTGCTCAGACATTTTCAAAATGCAGTGATGCGCCGTATTTACTGCAATACAGCTCACCCCTGTGTTTTCCCTACCGCTGGCAGTAAAATTAGCTGCCTACAGCCAACGCAGGCACCCTTGCATCATAGTGCAAGGGTGCCTGCGTTGCAGGGAATTATTGTTTATGTGCAGGAAGGTGTCCTTTCATACACATAAACAATCCATAATGGCTATATGCTACTTCTATGTGTGCTGCAAAATGAAGTGGTACAAAAGGGGGTGGTGATGGTCGGAGCATCAGAACAAATCAAACACTCACACCCAGTCAACAGATCTGGGTTTGATGTATCACCGTTCTTTAGCCCACTCTGCCACCCCCGTTCAGACATGGCCATATGCAAATCAGTCTGACCCTGTGCCTCATGGGAACAGTCCAGCCCGAACTGCCAAGCCATGCATTGCCTGGACAGGAAACAAGCTTCCTAGGACCGGTTTCTGGCATTTCAGCCACCTTCAGCCAGGCTTGCTTGAATCCAGTGGCAAAGTGAGCAAGGGACTCACGTCTGAGCATACCCTGCCAACTTATGGCGAACAAAGCGGTACAAAAGAGTGTATGTATGACATTGTTCTGCATTCTGTCCATCAACAGATCTTTTTGCATTTGTCACCCCGAGTGGGGCGGGTATGCTCAGACGTGAGTCCCGTGCTCTCCATGCCACTGGAATCAAGCTATCCTGGCTGAAGAGGGGTGAAACCCCGAAACCGGTCCTAGGATGCTTGTATCCAGTTCAGGGAGGACCTGGCCTGGCAGTTCGGGCTGGACTGTACCCAAGGGGCACAGGGTCAAGACTGATTTGCATATGGTTGGGTCTAAACTGGAATGGCATGGTGAGCAAAAAAACGATGGATTTAGGCCCAGATCTCTGTACTGGGGTGAATGTATGACATTGTTCTGCATTCTGTCCATCAACAGTTCTTTTTGCATTTGTCACCCCGAGTGGGGCGGGTATGCTCAGACGTGAGTCCCGTGCTCTCCATGCCACTGGAATCAAGTTATCCTGGCTGAAGAGGGGTGAAACCCCGAAACCGGTCCTAGGATGCTTGTATCCAGTTCAGGGAGGACCTGGCCTGGCAGTACGGGCTGGACTGTGCCCATGGGGCACAGGGTCAAGACTGATTTGCATATGGTTGGGTCCAAACTGGAATGGCATGGTGAGCAAAAAAACGATGGATTTAGGCCCAGATCTCTGTACTGGGGTGAATGTATGACATTGTTCTGCATTCTGTCCATCAACAGTTCTTTTTGCAAAATGAAGTAGCAAATCATCATTATTTAATGCGTTCTAATGTGCAGGAAGGTGTCCCTTCCTGCATATAAACAATCATTAATGGCTTTTTGCTCTTTCTATGCTTGCTACAGAATGCGGAACACAAAGAAAATGCAAAAAAAAGGAGAAATAAAAGCATTTCTCCTTGTGCGCCATTCTAACGCCTTAGTTTTTGGCGCTGCCACACATTTACATCTCCTTGTAAATCTGGGGTAGCGTCATAGAGCTATGGGCGTTGGGGTGGAATGCCCACAACACCCTTTGCATGCCCCTTTGCCGCAGATGGCTGGGGCAGAAAGGGGCATATTTACAAGGTGGCATTAAGCCATGCTAAGTGGCTTTGTGCCACATTGTAAATATTGAAAATGGCGCATGGCCACCGGGGCGTCAAAAAAAGTGATGCTCCGGTGGCGATGGGGGCTTGTAAATATGCCTCCAAGTTTTTAGGAAATGCTAGTTCAATTTTTTCCTGTCTGAGAGTAAAGGAAAGAGAATTCCATATTTTAGATGCCAAGAGGCTGAAACAGCAGTACCCCTATACATGCTCTTTTTACAGCGGGAATACAAACCAGATAAGCTCCTGCTGACCTTAAATTTCTTCTGGGAGAATAGTGTAACCAGAGAATGGAAATAACGGAACCATTGTTGTTAATAATTCAATGACTATGACACATTGCTTTAAAAAAGAGCCTTTCCCCTCACAGGCAGCCAGTGCAGTCTAGCAAGAGCAGGGCCTGAAGACAATCGCTTTCCAGTGCCTATGCATGTGATGCACCAGCACCACCTCTACGTATTACCAAGCAGTGCCTCAGTGGCAGCTGCTATGATTGCTTAGTGGTGGGGGGAATACAACCAAAACAAAACGCACAACAAAAAATTATTAAAATTACACTTACCTGCCGCTTCGACGGCCGCCACCTTGCTTCACTCCTTGGATCCTGGACTCTGACTGCGCAGGCTCCTGGATGCAAAATCCCAGTGCTTTTCTCGTGCTGGGAATACTATTTCCAGCATGAGCAGCTTTGTTTGCTGCTCAGTCAGTGCATTGGAGCCTGGGTGTTTTTCCAACCAGGCTGTGCAACACATCTGGGTTGGAGAAAATAAGTGCGCATGTGTGTTTGGCCAGCTGAGGACAGCCAGCCAAACACACATGCCCAGTTAAAAGTGCCCACAACTCCTCTCCCTGCCATGCCTGTCCAACAGGATTGCCTGGCCCGCCCTGCTGAAGACTCACGTCCTCAGCTTTTAGCCAAAAATAGACTGATAATAAAATGCTTTTATCATTTTATTTTTCCTCTTTTAGCAGGCGGGCGGTGCCCCTGCAGTGCCCAGTAGCACCTATGAGTGCCCAAAGAACTCCATAAAGTGCCAAGCAGCACCTAACTGCACCTTATTTTTGGATGCATGTTCTATCAAAGTTGTGAGACGTCCATTTTATATATTTATATATTTTTAATAATGCAACAGATGGCACCTTGGTGAATTGAGAACAATAAAGGAAAACCTACAGAAAAAGTGGAATGAAGTCTCGGGGATAAGAGTTTAGCCAATGCAAGAACAAGTTCTGGATCTGGCATTTGTGACTCACTCCCCTTGATGAGGCAGATGCCAAGTCAAAAGCAAATCTGAAAATCTCAGGGTGTTATTTAAAGTTTGACACACACAGGACGTTTGCAAAACATTGGTAGGAGCCCCATCTGGCATATTTAGAGTTTAACATACACTCTTAAAAGGGTAGCATACACTTTCAAAAGGGTGGCATACACTATTAAAAGGGTAGCATACACTCTTAGAGCGGTAGTATACGCTCTCAAAGGGGTAGCATACACCCTTAAAGGGTAGCATTAACTCTAAAAGGGTAGCATACACTCTAAAATGGTAGCATACACTCTGAAAAGGGTAGCATAACTAAAGGGTAGCATTCACTCTCAAAAGGATAGCATACACTCTTAACAGGGTAGCATTGATTCTATAGGGGTAACACACACTCAAAGCGTAGCATACACTTTCAAAAGGGTAGCAGACACTAAAATGGTAGCATATACAATTAAAAGGGTAGCATACACTCTTAAAAGGGTAGCATACTGTAGTAACGGAGGTCCACGCAGCTAGGTTGTAATAAAGATGTTTTATTCAAGTAGGTAATATGTTGAATAGTTCCAGTACAACAGGTAGTTGAGTTGTGAAGAGGAGCCCCACCAGGAGCAGCCTGCCTGCTGCTCAGCCCATGCTCAACTATCACTTCACCTCTCTGTGTCCCAACATTCCGAGGCACATAAAGACTCCAACATACTATTGAGCACAGAGCACAAGCACTGGCTGAGCAACAGATGTAAAATACATTACATTAACAAATGCAGGATACTACATATCCCCTTTCCTTACACAAGGGAGGCACCGAGGAAGAAATAACCGGGAAGAACAATGGTGGAACAGAATAAACGTCAAGGAAAAGAGAAAGCAAGGCAGAGCGAAGAGACGGGTAGAAGAAGACGAGGAGGAAGCAAAGAGCAAGTATACACAAATGGGAAAAGACCCAAACTCGCCAACAACTAATACAACAAGGTAGCAAAGAAGTGACCGAACAAAAGAGGGTGAAGAGATAGGTGAAAGAAACAAAGAGTGAATATACACAAAAGGAAATAACGCATACCCTCCAACAAAGAGTTAGAATGGAGAAGGAAGTGTAGTGGAGACAGGGTTTTATGTGCACACATTGCTATGTTAGCATAAGCGTTTTAGAAGCTAAACGCCATCTTGCCGCTTTGCTGCTTTTGCACACGGCACTACAGGTAGCTGTCATTACAAGTAAAACTGCTTGCTTGCTTTTTATTCACATGAGAACGGTCTGTTGTTCACATCCCTGGACGTGCACCGCGACCTTAGTCTGAACACTGTGTGCAGAAACTGTCAAGGTCAAATAACAATGTATGCTGTTGAAATCAGGTTGATCGGCCCACGCTCTAGACACAACAAGCACACGGCTGCAAATATCTGAAACTCGGGTGCCTTTAACATTGCATTTGCATGCATGAGTCAGACACTTGGAGAAAAACCTTTCCAGACAGAGAGCAGAGCTAATCCTGTGATGTGATTCACCTAAGCTGATCTTTGAGGTATGGGGTTCCCCATTCAAGCCTAGAGACCTTCTATTAGTTTTATAAAACTAGTTTACTAGTGAAGGGAGGGTGGTTCACAAAGTATTATAGGACTTGTTTTCCACTGTCACTTGTAATATGATTTCTCCCTTCATTTTCTATGGTATTGTAACAATGCTGATGGTTTTGTTTTTAATCATTTGCCTGCTTATATTAGCCAAAGTACTGCACCTTAGAGCACGTAGTGTAGAAGTGGACCTCAGCTAGGCCCACCAGTGCAAGGGGTTCGCCCTTCTCTGCACAGAGTCCTCAGACCAATAGGAAGAAGTTGGCACAGAAACTGGAATAGAAAATACAAAGTTTAATAAACCTCATGAGGTGGAACTACATTCACACAGCACTGAACAGAAGGAGCATGGTCCTTTTATACCCACACAGGGGCTCAAAAAAGGGCGGTACAAGTACAGGAGAAGGTTTTATGTTCATATAAGGTCATATAGAAATGCACAGTCGACAAGTAGGAGGAGTTAACAGTTTGCCAATGCTAGTAAACACATCCTGACAGTTACATACTACTAACAGCTGCAAACAAAACTGGGCATGTGCGAAGGTGGAAGATGCTAAATATAGTTTGTTTCTAGGCAGATTACAAGAGCAGTCAACACTGAGGGAGGACAGAGCACATGGTGAGCACGTGGCAGCACATGGCAAACAAAATGGCTGCCAGAAATACAAAATGGATTTCACAAAATGGACAAGATAGCCTCTAAATACTAGATGGCTTCCGCTAATGCTAAGCCAATCGCTGCCAATTTACAACAGATGACCCTTTTAGCATTAGCTGAAGACATTCGTTCCTCTGGGGTAATCTAAATATGCATCCCGTACATCTATTAGCATTATTTCGGCCACCTCTTCATTCAACATTTGTTGGGCCTTTGTTTCTACAACATTCCTTTTGACAGGTATACAGACAGAGATGCAAGTGGAGCAAAGCATTGGACCACATTGGATACATACACAGCATGTAAAAAGTATTGTAACCATTACACACAGGATAGTCAGTAGCTTCCAGCCCCAAGCAGAAACAAGAGTCCAGAACCATCCAGCAAAAGTCCAAGTACCAGTCTCTGGATGAATTTCTGCAGCAATCTTATGCAGTTTTGATATTGCGTCATATACTGAAGATGAGTGATCCGGTATGAATACGCAACAGCTGCTACCGATGATGCGACATGCACCCCCTCGATCAACCAGAACCACATCTAGAATCATTCGGTTCTGGAGAGCTACAATCCTTGCAATTTGCAGCTCCTCCGTAATGTTCCCAAGTGCCATAGCTGTCTGATTGGTAACAGCTTCCACAACTCTAGTCAATCGTCTTATTTTCCTACTGTTTAATGCAGCACCCACAAAGAAGAACAAACCTAAATTAAAATCGACATATTGTTGCAGAGTGGTATCAGTTTGGTCTACTTCGTCAGCACTTATTGTCCTTTTGTATCTATTTCTAGAGATATCGTCGAATAATTTAAGGTCCCGGTGGTATGATGCAGGTGCCAGAAACACAGGGGGCAATAGAAAGGACACATAGCACACACCTGACCACCCAGCAGGTAGTTGATAATATCCTTGGCTACCACAGATAAAGTAGGTATTATGTGAGGCTATAAAACTACTGTTATTTACACCTTCAATAGTCAGAATTACAGTACATTCGCTTTTCCCCACTGGAATTCTCCCAATACTGCTTATACATAGATCTGCTTTAGCTCTAGGAACAGAAATCACAAATTGTTCATTACTGGTAAAAGTTCTCATATTTGTGAAGACATATGGTGTTGAAATATTGTCCGGTTGATACTCCTCCCATTCCCATTTGGTCCCTTTGGCTTGAGGATAACCATCTTTATCATGGTAGCATACTTTATTAAGGCGAAAAAGAAGCCCGCCTACTGTACGTCTTCCAGATGCAAACAAAAGCGCATACCAAGCTTGACAAGAACCATTATGAGAAAAGGGAAGAGAAATAAAAGGTGTTCCTCCTTTCTTTTGATGTGCAGGTATCATCCCACACACCCAACAGTTGGTAGTATTTGTGGCATTATGAGTATGATGCAACATCTGGATAAAGGTATTATTTAAGTAGGGTTTTCGATGCTTCTGCTCATGGTAGGGAAGCGTAAAGTAGTGGTGTTCAACTGATACTGGAGTAGTGGCGATCAAAAGCTCTCGAGCAGGAGCCACTTTCTCAACGAACCAGGTTATTACTGCTACAGCCACCATAGCAACAACAAACCCATAGCACAAATGATCTTTCTCTTAGCAACAGTTGATCTCATTGTGGACATGATCAGTTTGTCGTTGGAAACATTTGTTGGCGCTCTTATCCCTGGGCAGCCATTGATTTCTTCACCGAGGGCCAAGACGGGTGTCGCTACACTATACAGGACAGATCCCCCCCCTTGCCACATCGGCATTCTGTTTCACTAACCCAGGGCGGTTGCTCAACCAGTCTATTTCGACGATGCAGGCTCTTTCCGTTGTCTCAGTTGGTATCGGGATACTCCAGGAATCGTGTGGTCCGGGAAGACTTCCTCAGGTGATATGGCTTGGCCTCTCTCTGTATCCAGGATGTCCCGATGGTCGATCAAGGCAGCAGGATCCACCAAGGTAGACGGCACTTTCTTGCAGTGGGTGGAGTGCACCCAGTTTCTCCTGCTCGTCACTCGGACCACAGTTCTCGTTGAAAGGAGCACCTGCTCCGGGCCGCGCCACCTCAGTTCCAAGCTGCTCGACCTCTGGAATGATCGGATCATCACCTGGTCTCCAGGTCGAAGTCCATGGCCTTCACCTGCAGACCTATCAGGAAGAGCTTCTCGAACCTGTTGATGAATAGAAATCAAACTGTCAGTCAATTGTGATAGGTAGTCACTCATCAATACACATGGTACATCATGTATGGGGCGTGGTTTAGGAATTCCCCAAATGTTCATAGGCCTTCCAAACACCACCTCATATGGTGTAAGACCAGATCTCAAATGTGACACTGATCTAATGGACAACAGTGCCAAAGGTAATGCGTCTGACCAATTCAAGGATGTGGAAGCCAGTATTTTCGCCAGTTTCAATTTAAGTGTGGCGTTATACCTTTCCACTAGCCCTGCTGATTGTGGATGGAAAGCAGCATGAAATTTCTGCTTTATCCCTAATCCCTTCAGGACATATTCGACAACTTGCCCAATAAAATGGGGTCCGTTATCACTCCGTAAAAGTTTACAAACACCAAATCTAGGGAAGAATTCCTTCAAAAGTACCTTTGCTGTAGTGAGAGCTGTATTGTCCTTCATAGGGTATGCCTCTATCCATTTACTGAAGGCACATACCACTACCAAAACATACTTTAAGTTGTTACAGCGCTCAAGCTGGATGTAATCCATTTGCAAAACTTCAAAAGGTGCGGTTGGCGTAGCAAACCCTCCTGTAGGAGTTCGTGTCCCTTTACCAGGATTATGCTGAAGACAAATCAGACAAGACTGCACCATCTTTTTAGCTGTGCCGGCAATTTCTGGATGCTCCCAAACTTGCATGAGCAATTTCGTTATCGAGGAGGCTCCAACATGTGCCGGCCCATGTGCCATATGAATCATAGGTTGTAAATAGGCTGTAGGCAATCTCCACTTGCTCATCTCTTTATTCCTCCAACAGCCCTCATCGTCCAATGTTCCCTCCGTAGACAATTGCTCAATTTCTTCTGCAGAAGCAGATCTCTGCATATCTAGCACTTCCTGTCTGGTATCATGCCAGCGTTCAGCCTGTGACTTCACTACGTACATAGACGTGGTGCTTCGCTGCATGGCAGTTTCACGGGCTGTTTGGTCTGCAAAAGTATTTCCTTGTCCTATCTTATCAATTACTTTCTTATGTGCGCTACATTTAACAATTGCTATTCTCTTCGGGTATGTTAAAGCAGTCAAGACATTATGTACTAATTCTCCATGCATTATTTGCATCCCGTGGGATGTAAGAAAGCCCCTCTCCTTCCAGAGTAGCCCAAAATCATGAACCACTCCGAAAGCATAGCGGCTATCTGTATAAATGTTCACAGATAAGTCAGTACTAAGTTCACACGCTCGTGTCAAAGCTATTTGCACAGCTGCCTGAGCTGACTTCTGTGGAATACGAGCTGTCTCAACTACCGTCTGAAGTGTTGTAATCGCATATGCAGCTGACGTTGTACCATCTGGTAACTTCAAACAGGACCCATCAACCCATAGTTCCCCATCAACACTTGAAAGGGGCGTGTCTTGCAAATCGACACAACCCTTTGTCTGTTCCTCAGTAAGGAATATACAATCATGAGACTCCTGTGACTGAGACTGAGTCACCGGGTATGGCAACAAAGTGGCTGGGTTTAGTGTCGCACATCTCTTCAGTGTAATGTGAGGGGCCAACAATGTCAATTCGTATCCTGTCAGACGAGCACTAGTTAAATGCTGCGTCTTCGTCTGATTTAAAAGGCCATCAACCGCATGGGGTACTAGCACCAACAGCTTATGTGACAAAACTATCCCTTCACTCTGACGTATTGACACAGCTGTTGCTGCAACTGAACGGAAGCATCCAGGTAACGCACAAGCAACAGGATCAAGTACTGCTGAAAAATATGCACAGGGACGCTGTTTGTCACCGTGTGTCTGCACTAAAACTGACAATGCGCATCCATCTTTCTCATGTACATAGAGTGTAAAAGGCTTCGTATAATCTGGAGTACCTAACACTGGTGCTGAACAAAGAGCTTTTCGTAACTGTCGGAAAGCAGTCTCACATACATCTGTCCATGGGAGGGGCATTGGAGTATCTTTAGTCAAAAGTGCTAGCAAGGGTTTAACAATGTGTGAAAACCCTAATATCCATTGCCTACAAAAAGAAGTAAGACCAATGAATGCACGAACATCTTTCTGAGTACGGGGCACTGGTGTGTCTAAAATGGCTTGAATGCGATCTGGTGTGAGTGCACGTCCCTCCTTAGAAAGAAGGTGACCTAAGTAGGTTACCTTCGGTCTACAATATTGCAATTTCTTTCGTGACACTTTGTGATGATGGGAAGCAAGAAAAGAAAGCAAGGACAAAGTACATTTTTCACACTGTTCAGGGGTATCGGCTGCCAACAAGATGTCATCGACATATTGTATGAGAGCCACACCTTCAGGCAAAACAAAAGAATCAAGTTGTCTTTTTAATCCTTGACTGTAAATACTAGGACTCTCAGTATAGCCTTGAGGAACTCTACAAAATCTATACGATCGATTATTCAAAGTAAAACCAAACCAATATCGGCTATCAGGATGAATAGGGATCGAAAAGAAAACAGTCTTCAAGTCTATCACAGAGAATGTAGTTGCTGTCAGAGGAACCAAAGTAAGAAGTGTTGTTATGTCAGAAACCACAGGGTATTGTGTTACTACAATCTTGTTAACTTCTCGCAAATCAATAATGAATCGGTAAATCCTAGTGTCAGTATCTTTTTTCAGAATAGGAAGAATCGGACTGTTACAAACATTGTAAGGAACTTCCTCAACAACCCCCACTTCAATGAGATCATGGACAATACGTATGAGTGCTTCTTCGCCTTCCTGTGAATTTTTGTATTGAGGCAAACGTGGCAGCACAGCGCCCTCCTTGACACTAATATGTACTGGTGGAATAACCATTTGCCCTACATCAGTGTCTGAAGTAGCCCACAAAGTACTAGGGAGTGAAGCTAATGCAATATCCTCTTTAACAAGACAAGCTCTCTCCGTCACAGGATGGTTGTCATTCAAGATAACACGTACACCTTCTGGGGAACATCGTATCGTAGCCCTGAAATACTTGAGCATATCAAGACCCACAATATTGTCTGGTGTATTCGGGGAAAGCAAAAATGGACAAGGAGCAGTAAATTTAGCAACATGGAAGGCAAGTGGTTGTGACAGTGGGCTAAGGGAAGGGGTTCCATCGAAACCTATCGATGTAATGGTTAAGCCAGACAGGGGAGCCCTTGGAACCAATTGTTTAGACAAGGCGCTACGAGTAGCTCCTGTATCAACCAGAAACTGATCAGTAGAACCCAAAACATGTGCTGTAACATAGGGACCCCTCTGATCTACTGGAACTTCAACTGATTCCTTACCCCATCCTAGGCAATCCTATGCATAAGTAGAATCTTGAAAATCAGACGGCACATAGTCGGACATTTGATATTGGTTCCTTCTATCAAAAGTATTAAAACCATCCTGCCCACGTATATTCGCATCAAACCTAGCACGATCACCTGTGCTTCCTCTAGGCCCTGAATATTCTGAACGATTTCTCATTTGTCCCCGACCACGTGGACACTGCTGAGCACACAGTGCTGGACAATCGGAAGCCCAATGCCCAAATTTCTTACAGTACGCGCACTGGTCAACAGACAAATTCGAACGAGTATAAGAAGGGAAAGATGAACCATAAGATCCACGTCCACCTCTATCACTACCTCTAAAAGGCGGACCATAAGCCTGAGCCAACATAACCTTCGTTTTTAATTCTTTAGTCTTCTTATCCTCATTATCCTTTGCTTCTAATTCCTGGCGTTCATAATACCGAGCCATAGTCAAGAGAGAAACCGGAGAAGAGGTAGTCCACGAACTCTCACTGGCTTTTAGGCGACTGGCTATTCCTGGCAACAGGTTTGCGACATATTTATCGACAAACAGATGTCTGCCCGTGTCATCTGTCAATGACTGGCCACTAAAATCGTGGAATGCTGCTTCAAAGCCTGTAAAGAAATCAGAGACCGATTCATCTGTCTTTTGCTTACAAGACGCTAAAACAGTCCAATCTATCTTTTTAGGGGGAATAATCGTTTTAAACTTAACTAATATAGCTGCGGTAAGATCTAAAATTAACCGAGATGGCTTCTGTGCGGGTTCCCTTTCTACATCCATTTGTTCTAAGTCTTTCCATAACGCCCCAAAAGCTGCATGATCATCGTTTTTACGAACAGTTCTCCACATATCAGGCGGTAATATCAATCCAAAAAATAAATCAATATTAGGCAAAGTCATAGTACAAGAGCTAATAGCACCCTCAACTTCCTCATAAAAAGCAGCTGGATTTTTCCGCGGATCAGGCAATGCAGTTTTAAGTGCCATGACATTCGTCCTATTCCAAGGAGTGTAAACCCAATTATGAATAATATAACACTTTGCATCGATAGAAGCCTTATCGTCACTTGTACCCAGTCCTTTAGGAGGAACATACAAAGGCGCGCCCTCCCGCATAGGTTTCACATGAACTATCATAGTCTTATCTGTTCTGAAGATAGAAGCTTGTGCCATGCCGGTCTGAGATGTCTGTGCAGCTACGTCTGCAACCTTTTTCTCCTCTCGCAAACGGACTGCATCCACACGCAGTTTAACCAAACGCCTGATTGTATCAGTCACCTGGGAGAAAACAAAAAGACCATCACGCATTTGCTTACAATTATCTGCTACAGCGTCGGGCTCTAACTCCTCAGAATATTTCCTAAACAGCTCAAGGACCTGTGCGGCAAACACCTCAGTAAAATACAGCTGCTCCCTTTCCTGCCACCCTTTCATACTATCTAGAAGTTCAGAGGCGGGGGCAGTGCTACGAACTGCTTTACGAGCAGCAGATCTAAGCTGGGACGCACGCTCAGCGGGCAACATAGAACGAGTTTCTCGTGCCTTCTGGTGCTCTGAACTGGAGTCCTCATCTGACTCATGAGGGGCAGAAGGAACAGTATACGGAGGTGGAGGACGATCTAATAAGAAGAAATCATCTTGTGGTTTATTAAGTATAGCATAAAGGGGCCGCCGACCAGCGTATTGGCCAGTTACCTGTAAATTGCGCTCCCTATCTTCTCTCTCTTTTAACTCTTTTATTTCTTTGTTTTTCAACTCTAATGCCTTCGCATAAATGTTCTTTCGCTGTTCTTTTTCAATCAAGGCTTGCTCACGCTTCATTCGTTCACGCACTTCTTTCTCCCACATTTGTACACAGTCAAACATATCTTGCCTAGTCTTTCGCTTAAACATACATTGTTCCACATACTCAATCTTTCTTAAATCAAATGACCCATGCATAGGCCAACGCTACTCAGGATCCTTACGAGTGTATTTATTCCATAATGTGCTGTACATTATAGAAGAAAGACCATACTTAATATACATATCCCTATTAGGCGTCCCCTCCGGGGGGCGGGGCGGTTGTGCTTCATCGAGTCTCAAACTGGTACCACTACAAAAGCAACACATCCTACGAAGTGTGCTAAAAACAGGCATGCCAAAAATAGTGCAGAATATGCAGCATTATAATCAAAGTAGCACTTAAGGTACCTTTAGTACGATGTGCCGTTCAAATCAATTCAGATAGAGAAAATTCTCCTCATTACCTGCCTATATAAATTGCAATTTATATATGAATCCCATAGAAATCCAAGTTGGCCAACACAAATTCCAAAATACAAAAGCCGCAGTAAGTGTTACTAAACTACCTTACCAATCCCAGGCATAAAAACCAACAGCAAGCGCCGCAGAACGACTCTTACCAATCACTTGGTGTAAAGGTTCCAACTGCCAAGTTCTAAAATCGACCAAATGGTCACTGCACGGCGAATCAACAGAAGAGATCTCAGTCGAGGACCGGCACCACCTGGATGGTCAGATCAGAAAGAAAGGAAAAACGCCGTGGTTGCCAAGACTCTGGTCTCATCGGGCAGCGATCGCGTCCAGAGCGAGATTCCAATCCTTCGTCGCGGCCAATCCTTTGGGCATCCGAGTCGCCGATGAGCTCCACGTTGGGCGCCAATTTGTAGAAGTGGACCTCAGCTAGGCCCACCAGTGCAAGTGGTTCGCCCTTCTCTGCACAGAGTCCTCAGACCAATAGGAAGAAGTTGGCACAGAAACTGGAATAGAAAATACAAAGTTTAATAAACCTCATGAGGTGGAACTACATTCACACAGCACCCTTCGGTAATGCATGAAAGTATCACACTGAACAGAAGGAGCATGGTCCTTTTATACCCACACAGGGGCTCAAAAGAGGGCGGTACAAGTACAGTAGAAGGTTTTATGTACATATAAGGTCATATAGAAATGCACAGTCGACAAGTAGGAGGAGTTAATAGTTTGCCAATGCTAGTAAACACATCCTGACAGATACATATTACTAACAGCTGCAAGGACAGCTGCAAACTAAACTGGGCATGTGCGAAGGTGAAAGATGCTAAATATAGTTTGTTTCTAGGCAGATTACAAGAGCAGTCAACACTGAGGGAGGACAGAGCACATGGTGAGCACGTGGCAGCACATGGCAAACAAAATGGCTGCCAGAAATACAAAATGGATTCCACAAAATGGAAAAGATAGCCTCTAAATACTAGATGGCTTCCATAAACATTTTAAACTTTACCGTTTCTCTGATTACTTTTATTGTGGACTGATATGAGAATAATAACGAAAAGGTGTTTCTGATTCTGACCATTCCTGAGAGTATTCTAAGTCGCTTATTCTGGGTTGTCTAATCATTGGTAGCTTCGAAATGATACGGAGAACGAATGAGACACTGATGCTAGTCGGATAAGGGGTTCTGGGTACTGAGGTGAGTTTTTTGGTACACCACAATTCACTGAGGTCCTGGTTTCCTGTGCATAGTTCTGTGCATGAGCAGAATCCCCGCAACATGGCGCACCCAACGCTTTGGTCTTATGATTGAGATGCCTTAGTAGTGCTTATATTAATCCACAATACCCTCACTCTTGTTTCTGGTTGACTGGAGTGACGGTTTAAACCTACCTAAATAGTTAATATATAGGTTCTCTCAAGCTTGACAATTAAAAAGGTTTCATTTTATCTTATACCCTTTTTGTGCTACTGTTTATATAGATTGTTTTTCTTCTCTGTGTCCTTTTGGCTGAAGTCGCTATTGCAGCGCATAGTCGCGCACCTCTCCGGCATCATGTGACGCAGTTCGGGGTGCCTGACGATGGGATGTCTATTATCTTTGTAGTGAGTGCCAATGCATCATATCCCTGTGAGCTATTTTACTCTTGGGTTACTTTGCCGGAGGTGAATGCGGATGATAATACGTTTCACACATACACTCCTACGGAAGTCCCGGCTAATTACACGCCATATAGGATGCAGGAAATTCCCATTTCTGCTTGGCAGCATCGTATTTGGTTCAATGGCGCCCTCCCCCACACGGTTACACCGGTTCGTTTGGGTCTCTTGTCCATTCCAGGGGCTACTTGGCCAGTCTTGGCCGGGTTTACACCACATCCACGTTATTTGCAAGCCCCAGTAGATGACTTACGTCAGCTCCATACCGCCTTGATTACGGTACATAGGGCTTTAGTGCAATACGTCTCTCGCAATGTCCAGGTGGGGGCACCTGGGGTTGCGACGCAGCCAGCTGGCCCGGCCGGGATTACTATTAGTCCCATCATGGATAATTCGGTAATGGGCAAGCACCCCCAGAATAAGGACGATATGCCTTATTGGCTTGCTGAGAAATTTGACCAGCTAGAAGCGGTATTTCTGAATTCTACTCCCATGGAAAAACACAGGATCCTCACCATTAGTTTGCAGAAAGACTTAGTCCCAGAAGTGGCTGATTGTGACAAAAGTGTTTGCAGCAGTCTACTCGAAGTGCTTTGGCACGCCGTCTATGGCTGTACTGCCCACCGTGATCAAGCGTGTTCAGGATCAACATGGTCCGGAGACGGCAGTTGAATTAGGAATGAGGCTTGTCGGCGTGTTCGACGTAGTGGCCACGCTCATCCTTGCTAACGTCAAGGGAGATGCGGTTAACTTTCAAGTGTCGAATGCACTGCACCTCATCGCCGACGTCGATAAACACCGGCAGTTACCAAAGATTATTGCGGAGGCTTATAAGACCATTGGCCGCAATAGTTTAGGGGTTCAGCCTTTTGTTCAAATAACTACGCAACCGCAAACTAAGACGGTGATGTCTTCTAAGGACGACCGTCCAGCTTTTCCTAAACAAAATTGGAAAACTAAAAAACAGGGGAAGCAGCAACAGAAACCGGTGTCTCGTCCCGCGTCACCGGTTCAAGCGACTACTGAACGCACATATGATTTGCGCGATCGCACTAGAATTAGGTCTCCTGATAGATTTCAGGATCCTGAACAACGTTCCCCTCGTTCTTCACAGGAAACATCGGTCGCACAGTCAGGTGGAGGAGACCGTGACAAAGGTTGGGGTGCCGCCCAAGGACGTGAACAGCCCCGTCCGGCTGATGGTAAAGGCAAGCAGGACAAATTTGCACGACCCCCGTTTCAGAAGAAGAAAGTTGCTGCACTAACAGCGAGGTATGCCACAGATAGTGAGAACGCAGCTTCAGAACCTGACATGGGCACTAACGCTGCTAGACAGCGCAGCGAAGGTTACAATAGTGCGGCAAGCACTGTGTCCATATCTGAAGGCGACCACAACTGATACATTCATTACTGTAGAAACGGCTGATACTAGAGTGGCTCCCCCTGACAGACTATATGACATAGTCCTTTTAATTGAAGGTGACATACAACATACCATAAAAGGGATTTTTGGGGAACATCTGACCTCTACATATGACATTCTGTTAGCAGAGGCAGACTGGCCCCCAGCTTTCGTTTTGGTAGCTCCCAGAGGGGAGGAAGTAAACCTTCCATCTTTTGCACACACTGTGCCAAAGGAGCAAGCTCAGAACTTTGCAGAAGAGTGGGCTCAGGTACTTGCTCCAGTGTTGTACCGTACTTTGGTTGGGTGGGATAAGTTGTCGCCAACCCATGAGGTTCCATTATGGTCTATGCCCCAGCCACAACCCCAATATCCCATGCGCCGCGAAGCTAGATCTCACGTCGCAGACATCCTTGAATAATTGGAATATCAAGGTGTAATTGAAACATGTGTGTCACCCATGAATAATACTCTTTTTACTGTAACCAAACCTGATGGGTCGTACCGCCTAGTTTTGGATTATCGCATTTGAACTCTCATTGTCGGACCTGCGCGGTACAAAACACCCACAGTTCTGCCCTTGTTGATAGTCTTGTGAGAAAAAGGTTTAAGACCACACTTGACATCTCCAATGGCTTTTATAGCCATAACCTGTCCTCTATTAGTAGCCAATGGAAAGCCTTTACTTACGGCAGGAAACAGAAACAGCTTAAAGGATTAGCCATGGGCTACAAAAACAGTCCTGCGTCTTTGCTGCATGTGTAGTCTCTCTATTAGAGAGCATTGACCCTGATACGTACTCGTATGTTGATGATATTTATCTCACAGACGACAAATTATGACCGCATCTGTGTCACGTTGACCACATCATTGTCATGTTTGCGGACTTCGGTTACAAATTTAACTTTGCAAAATCACACATTGCAGAGTATACAGTGTTGTTTTTGGGCTATGAACTCAACAACGAAGGTCGAGGTTTAGCACCTCACTTCCTGGAGAAATGTGCATGTTTGCGCACCGACAACTTTTAAAAAGCTACAGTCTTTGCTGGGATTTTTGAACTTCGGGCGTATTTACATTCCTGATTATGCCCAGCGTATCAAGCCGCTATATGCCTTGGTACAACCTACTTTTTCCAAATCGAGCTGGCTGCCAGAACATTCAGCTATCCTGCAATCTTTGCAGGCTGATCTTCTTGCTTCAAAATACTTACTGACGCGTGATAACCACACAAACCTGGTAATAAGAATTGTGCCTGGCGCGGTGGGTTTCATGTACTTAATCAATCAATCAATAATTTGTAAAGCGCACTACATACCCGCAAGGGTTTCAAGGCGCTGAGGGTGGGGAGAGGGGGGTGCTGTTGCTACTGGTCGAACAGCCAGGTCTTGAGTTGTCTCCTGAAGGTTAGGAGGTCTTCGGTTTGTCGTAGGATGAGGGGGAGGGTGTTCCAGGTCTTGGCGGCGCGGTGGGAGAAGGATTTGCCTCCGGCTGTGGTTCTACGGATGCGTGGGACGGTAGCCAGGGAGAGGTCTGTGGAGCGGAGTTTCCTGTTGGGTACGTAGAAGGAGAGTCGACTGTTGAGATAGGCTGGGCCGGTCTTGTGGAGTGCCTTGTGTGCGTGCATCAGGAGCTTGAAGGAGATTCTTTTGTCGACAGGGAGCCAGTGCAGGTTCCTCAGGTGGGGGGTGATGTGGTTGCGCCGCAGGACATCAAGGATCAGGCATGCAGAGGCATTCTGGATTCTTTGCAGTCTGTTGATGAGCTTGGTCAGGGCTCCGGCGTAGAGGGCATTTCCATAGTCGAGTCTGCTGCTGACTAGGGCCTGGGTGACTGTTTTCCTTGTGTCTGTCGGGATCCATCTGTAGATCTTGCGGAGCATACGGAGCGTGTTGAAGCAGGTGGAGGAGACCACGTTGACTTGTTTGATCATGGTGAGTTTCGAGTCGAGGATGACTCCCAGGTTGCATGCTTGGTTGGTGGGTGCGGGGGGTGTCCCCAGTGACGAGGGCCACCAGGAGTCGTCCCATGCTGAGGGGTTGGGCCCGAGGATGAGGATCTCCGTCTTGTCTGTGTTCAGCTTAAGGCGGCTATCCTCCATCCAGTCGGTGGAGGACGTTCAATGAGGGCGTTCAATGAGGGCGACACAGTCCCCATTGCTTACAAGTCGCACTTGTACACTTCGGCTGAAATACGCTTTTCGATTGTCGAAAAAGTTTTGAGTGCAGTACAGATGGCGATTCTGAAAGAGAGAGCGCTGTCGCAAGGGAAACGCATGTTGGTTGTCACACCGTACCCTGCTCTAGAGGCAGAAACGAAAGCCAGTGTACCAAATTCTAAAGCTTTGCATCCACGTTGGATACAATGGGCCACTTCTTTGACATCGCTGGATGTCACTTACATCTTTGATGCCTCATTGCAGACTCAGGAGTATTTGCAGTATGAATTTGTTCATCCAGCTCCTCTGTCCTTGCTCCCGCTTGAGGATTACCATTGTATCATTTACACTGATGGTTTGGCTCAACCGGCGATGGATTCTAAGCATTCTTATTCGGCGGCCTGCGCAATTGTGGCTGGTACTTTTGTGAATGGTGAATTCAAATCTGATGCCGTGCATACGCAGACATTGGGTGATTGTACGGCTCAGTTGGCAGAGCTTCGCGCTCTGGTGCTTGCACTGGAGTTTGCTGATCCTCGAGTTACTACTCTTATAGTGAGTGACTCTTTTTACTGTGGTCAGTCTTTCAACGACAATTTATTCTTTTGGTCTC
Organism: Triturus cristatus; assembly: GCF_964204655.1. Taxonomy (NCBI): domain Eukaryota; kingdom Metazoa; phylum Chordata; class Amphibia; order Caudata; family Salamandridae; genus Triturus; species Triturus cristatus. Next base: position 871,148,073 of record NC_140579.1, on the reverse strand, counting down.
AAAATGAGTATCGTGATTCCAAAGGTAGCACAATCAAGCATAAAATGCTTTGGGTTCGAGTCGCAGAACTTAAACAGTGTCTGCCGCTTGTGAATGTAATTCATACTCTTGGGCACCAGCGAGTAGGTGTCCATGCTGTTGGAAACAGTTTAGCTGATGAAGCAGCGAAAACAGCAGTGGCAACATATCTGGTAGCAGCAGTTACAAGATCCAAAAGTAAGATTGATGATGACATCTTGGCAGCAATTGCTGCAACAGAGAAGGGTGATAATTACCCTTGGGGTTTCCCTTCTAAATACTCTTATCATTTAAGTCCTGATAAAGTTCCCTATGTGAGAATTAACGGCGTTGGTGACAGATTGATTCCGAACGTGGACTCAAGACTTTCTTTGATAACAGCAGCTCACAAATGTATGGCTTCTGCCCATGCCGGCGTTTCGGCGACTGTTACTATCTTACAACAACGTTACTGGTGGTGCGGATTGTAAAACAGACTTGTGTTTATGTTCTTAATTGTGACATTTGCCAGCAGATTAAACCTTCGACTGCTGCGCGTCCACCACAAACACAGTTGTACATATCTAATTGTCAGAAATCCACAAGTTCCTCAGGAGCAGTACCCTCAAATGGCCCACCTTATGGCAGCCCCGACTCTGATTCTGAGTTAACAGAGGTTCAGGATGGCCAGATGAGGGGAAGGGAATTAGGGATGGTACTGCGGGGAGGGAGATCTGAAATGACACCACAATATGATTAATTCTGATTCTCTTGTTCTATTACTAAACACACATAATTACATTGCCATAAACATATTGGACTCCCAGATTTACCTGTGAAAAGAATATTTATTGCCTTGATGGTTAACAATCGTATTATCTGGAAAGCTGCCTTTAAAAATATTCCTTCAGAGCAATTTTAGGTTGTTGTATTTCACTTGGAAAGAAGCAAGGCTTGAAGGATTACAATTGCTCTGTTCGTTTTTTCAAGGCTTGATTAAATTGTTTAACTTTCACTAGAGTCCAGTCTCTGCTTTCCTTTAATACATGCAAGCAAACTGTTTCAAAGTCTTTTCATTCCTTAATGGCAAAATATTGTCTCATAAATAATGTCTCAGCTTTCCTGTAGTACATGCATGCAAACTGTTTCAAAGTCTTTTCATTCCTTAATGGCAAAATAATGTCTCATAAATAATGTCTCACAAGGTTCGATGTTCAGTTTCTGAAATAGAAGCTTAATTATACTCAAATCCTCTTTGGCCTCAGCGCTAGGCTAAAATTCAACCAAAGCGCTCCTTAAATCATTTCCAAGCAGGAAGACAATCTAAGCATTGGTTGTGTCTGGCACTTGTCAAACTGACATGAGGAAAGTCTTCTTCGGAGAAAATGAGCGCATTAGCTTACAAACGAGGGATGCACTCTAACTAGAATAGTTTCAGTTCAAAGGCAAAACAGAGTTTCTTACCTGCTCTTCTTTTCTGGAACTAAACACCCAGCTCCAGCAACAAAACTTGGGCCAAACTCGAAGACACACAAACCTCGATCTTCACCAGACAGGGGCTCTGAATAATCTGCAATCAGCAGACGGGCGTGGCTCCTTAAATAGGCACTCCTGCTGCTACGGAAGCCTTGGTTGCTCAAAACATGAGAATAAATGTACCACGAACTGGCTATCTTTACAAAAAGCAAAGCAATGTTATTTCTAGGTGTTTAAGGGCGCACAAATGCTCTGGGCAAATAAAAGTATGATCCCTTTACTAAAACAACAAAAACATCCCAAAAGGATGATTACTTTGCACAACAGTTAAACATCTGGCATTACACTTAAAGCAAAACAGCTTCATCATGAATATTATTGTTTTTTAAGGAACAGTACTGTGCTTTTGTTGCTCCAACAGTGATGTATGTTCTTAACACCTGAGATTCATGACACTAATAAACCACTTGGCTGTGTTTATTTAGATCACCGTGGTCCTTTCTCCTCTGATACTGTGTACAAGTACATCTTAGTTGCAGTGGATTCATGCACACGTTTTCTATGGGTCTGGCCAGAACAGAGTGCTGATGCTCGAGCTGTCATCAGGGATTTGTGTGTCTTTGAGGGAATTTTTGCGTGTGGTACCCTCCATTCTGACCAAGGTCCAGCGTTTGCCTCTAAGGCGTACAAGGAAGCCATGAGTCTTTGGGGGTCCAGGTCAAACTTTCATCTCCATACCGGCCTGAGGGCAATAGTGTTGTGGAACAAATGAACTGTGAATTAAAGCAATCTCTGACAGCTAGGGTTTTAGGTACTGGCAGGAACTGGTTGGCCCATTTGTATAGCGTTCAGCGTGCACTTAATAATCTTCCTAGTAGGTCTCTGGGTGGGCGGACCCTATACAAAATGCTCTTTAGCATAAAGATGTTTGTCCCGGAACTTGATGGTCTAGACATGGCGGCGGCCGCCGCACCCTTTGACGTAGATGATCACTCTGCTGTATTACAGAATCTACAAGAGACCAGAGACAGTTTTGCAAAGGAACACTTGCCCTCCACAACTGATGCTGCGCTTTAGATTCCGGTAGTGGGATGGCTACCTCGAGTTGGTGACCTGGTCCGTGAGAAGGTGGAGAACAAGAAGGAGTTCGGCCCCTCTTATCGTGCTCCAGTTCCAGTGCTTGGCGTGCAGGGTACAAGAACAGTCATTTTACCTCCACTTCCTGGTCGCAAGGGTAACAGGTACATCTCCATTGACAATGTCAAACTACAACGAGTGGCTGATTCTTCTTAGTATGACTCCAGCGGTCTCTTGTCCAACAATGCTGAGAAATTCTGTTTCGGCTCCGGCGACTACCAACAGGCCTGACATTGCCATTGAGATGCATACAATTACTAATCCTTTATTGCCTCCACCGGCTGGTGGTCCAGTTGAAGGTACTGAGTATACTTATCCCGCAGATGTGTTGTTGCCTGGTTTACAATCAAGTGCAGTTGGCCAGTCACATTTTTCATTTGACACTAACTCTATGACTTCCAATGCCCCATCGAAAATTACTATTTTTGCTGCTTGGTTTAAAAGACATTTTTTAATTCCCCCTTGGACTTACATTAGGCTGGTGCTCATATCTATTTCTTTATTTATGTCAATTGGATTTGTGGTTGTATTTTTTCGTCTAGTAAATGGACACTATCTCACCGAAAGATCTACAATTAGATTAATTGATGGAACTTTAGCACCCCACTCCTCAATACACATCATGAAGAGGGACCAGGCTTTTGTGAATATTACTGCCTGGCCTGTGTTGGATGGGATTGTATGGGATGCTGTCAAATTTCAAATTCATGGTCCCACAGAGGTGATAAATGTTCCAAATGTACTTCGTGTTTCTATGGGGGATGTTGTGAAACAAAATATACGCTCTGATGATTGGGATGTCCAAGCTGTAGAGGCTCTTTTTTCTGATTTGAAATATTATGCCGCTTTTGATGCTGAAGATTTGTATTTAGACACAGCAAATTATGGAGAGTTGTTTTGCTACCAACACTATGGCAATCATTTTCTGCATAAAGCAAATACATTTAGAAATATCGTCAATTTTACACAATGGGAACATTGTCCAGCGCCCATTGAAGGCAGCTCCAGAACTCTAGTGAACAAATGTATATATTTTACTGACTTCAGCGTATCTAAACCTGAAGCCTTTTATTTTAAGTTGGCTACAGAGTCAGCTTCCAAAGTTAGACTGACCCACACTAAATTATTGTATTCCAAGTACTTTATGGATGAATTAGCTATAGGGGGCTATGAGCTGTGGAAAGATACCATTGATCTTAAATCTGTTTGGGGTTCTAAAGCATGGCCGGTACAAGGTATGGAAGCTCTGCATCATGCTTGCCTTATCCCAAACCACGTGTTGTTTTTTAAATCTACCATTTTTCAAACCACCTGCTTTGGATTGGCTACTTCTAAAAAATTGAATTCCCCTACCATTCCTGATCTGGGCGTTTATCCAAGATGGGATAATCACACAGATCTGTCCCTTGATGCATTGCAGTCATTTATTACTAATAAATCCTTCAACATTTCCAACCTAGACCCTGAAGGGTGGTTAATATGGCAGAAAAACTCAGATTCCTGTCAACATCGTTTTCTGGGTCTGTACCCCGGCTATACACAGGTTAGGGTGGACCCCCGGTTTGAATCTTCCCATTCAGTTACTACCTATGCTGTAGACAAGTTATGTCAAACCTGGCTGCAACATTCCACCTTGGCATCTGTTAAACTTCATTTATCAAAATTGAAAGACAAGGTAGATTTAAATGATTTTGTTAGAGGCCCTGTGGGTGGAAGATCCAAAAGATGGGTGTACGCAGTTTTCGACGAAGTTAGGAAATTATCTCAAATTTAATCTGCTTGTAGATTACGGGCTATTGATCAAGCCAATTTAGAAAAAGTGCTAGCTGTCATCGATAATAGCATTTACACCCTTTCTTCCAAAATGTACATGTTAGATAACATGGTCTCATCTGTTGTGGATATTGTTCAGGATGATATGTCTGTTTTATACCATGGTCAAAATCCACTGCGTTCTATAATGCAGTTTGCATGGACCTTACAAACATTGAAGGCTGGGAAAGTTCCTTGGGACTACATGAACACCTCATCTTTATTCCTACTGTTTAACCTGACTGATAAACAACAGTTCATGTCCATGAAGGATGCAACATACTCATTATTACATATTGAAAAGTTGGAACCTTTACCATTCTCTGTGGCCGAATCGATCTCAGCTGTGTGGCTTATCCATGGTTTAATCACCTTACCATTTCCATTCTTTAAGTTCAGTTCAAGTATGAAGCATTATGCCCCAGGCAGATACGAACCATTGGGTACCACTTTCCCGCATGAAATTTGGTCACTACCATTTACACACAGGTGCCTGAGAGAGGGTAAAGAGGTTTATTTGAAAGGAGAGGAATGCACTTCCACACCTGATCACTCAGTAGTCTGTAGAAACATCCAATTGCATGGCGCATGCAACGTTCATGCACCGAATTTAGCTTGCATTCTGAAGGGAAATCCTGTGCCAGCATTTACACCCACTTTTACGTTATTGGCTAACGGTAGTTATTTGCTTTTAAATAATGAGGCATGCTGCGGTATGCTAGTGGGGATACCGTACATTGTAACTGTCTCACAACGCGTAGTCTGTTGTAAAAATGTCCTCTTCCCACCCCCGCATGGGGGACTAGATGTATCCATCTGGCCTTCCATACCAACCTTGAAAGCAGAGTTCAAGAAGATAAGCAGAATAAGGGCTCTATTGTCTCAAAAAGAAGTCGCCCTGACTTCCTCTCGTGAAACATTTATCCTTCACATAGCATATACCCGCACCAAGGTGCATGCGCTTTTAAATACTGATCTCCCACTTCATTTCGGGGCTCTGATTCATACTATATTCAATGCCTCGTCAACAACTGGCTTGGGGCATTTTTTTTTCAAAGTTGTGGGCTCCGGCCTCATGACCTCCTTCCAAACAAAATTTGGTGTGATACCGGCATTTTTTATTCTATTTTTTCCAGCGTCTTCAGTGGGCTTCCGTTGGTTTGCTTGCTCCGCAATGGCTGCACGATCTGTATCACAAGACATCATGCCCTGGCTGCTTCTACTGCACAACCGGATGCTTGATTACTATGGAACATTACTACTGGCCACTTTGAGCGTAGCCTATGGATTATCCTTCCGGTTCTCATACTTTACTTGCGTGCAACCTGTTTTCCATTGCCTAGATTGTCCATTTGAATGGGCTCTGGATTTGTGCCTGTCGAACACAGCGTCTCCTGCCCCGGATTATGATCGACTAATGAGTCCCTTAGTGGCTCATGAGTTGGACTGTTCTGGTATCAGGATTATGGCCTGTCGAGCGGCGCATGGAGTCCTAGGGAATTGGGATATATATGCGGCAGCATATGACTTATTGGCGAGAAGTTATTTTGAAGAACACGCAAGTTGTCCTCTGATTGTGCTAGAGGCTCCGATTATCAAAGAACATGTATGTTCATTTACTTTACTTGACTGGATGGCTGACTCTTTTACTGAACATTATAATGACTTCCTCTTGGAGGCAGTTGCAACTTATTGTGCCTACACGTTGATGGATTGAATTGGCAATTGTCCATCTTCCGCACGTCCTAATCCAGATTTTAGATTTTTCTTTTTTACTCCACATTGGGATGTATGCCTCCACTGAGAGATGTTTTAATTTTTCTTTTTCCCAACAAATTTTTCGAACTTTCACTACCAATTATATGGATTGGCAATATATGAACTTGGTTCTGTCTCACTCGAACTTGAACTCTGCGTTCCTACATTGATTCCCTAAGTTTTTCGTGGCCCGATCAAGGGAGGGTGTAGTGGAGACAGGGTTTTATGTGCACACATTGCTATGTTAGCACAAGCGTTTTAGAAGCTAAACGCCATCTTGCCGCTTTGCTGCTTTTGCACACGACACTACAGGTAGCTGTTATTACAAGTAAAACTGCTTGCTTGCGTTTTATTCACATGAGAACGGTCTGTTGTTCACATCCCTAGACGTGCACCGCGACCTTAGTCTGAACACTGTGTGCAGAAGCCGTCAAGGTCAAATAACAATGTATGCTGTTGAATTCAGGTTGATCAGCCCACGCTCTAGACACAACATGCACGCAGCTGCAAATATCTGAAACTCGAGTGCCTTTAATATTGCATTTGCATGCATGATTCAGACACTTGGAGAAAAACCTTTCCAGACACAGAGAGCAGAGCTGATCCTGTGATGTGATTCACCTAAGCTGATCTTTGAGGTATGGGGTTCCCCATTCAAGCCTAGAGACCTTCTATTAGTTTTATAAAACTAGTTTACTACTGAAGGGAGGGTGGTTCACAAAGTATTATAGGACTTGTTTTCCACTGTCATTTGTAATATGATTTCTCCCTTCATTTTCTATGGTATTGTAACAATGCTGATGGTTTTGTTTTTAATCATTTGCCTGCTTATATTAGCCAAAGTACTGCACCTTAGAGCACGTAGGTAAAAATAAACATTTTAAACTTTACCGTGTCTCTGATTACTCTTATTGTGGACTGATATGAGAATAATAACGAAAAGGTGTTTCTGATTCCCACCATTCCTGAGAGTACTCTAAGTCGCTTGTTCTGGGTTGTCTAATCATTGGTAGCTTCAAAATGATACGGAGAACGAATGAGACACTGATGCTAGTTGGATAAGGGGTTCTGGGTACTGAGGTGAGTTTTTTGGTACACCACAATTCACTGAGGTACGGGTTTCCTGTGCATAGTTCTGTGCATGAGCAGAATCCCCGCAACAGAAGCAGAGATAATGCGAAGTAAACAACAAGTGAAAAGAAAGACATGGACGCACCAAAGACTACCCCCAAGCATACCCACTGTCCAGGCAGAAGACATACCCAAGCACCAGGAGGAGAGAAGGAAGGAACTCCTCCTGAACAATAGAGAACGAGAAGAACACTGCAGACAACGAAAGGCAGAAGACCCAGGAATAATAACAGAAAATGTGTATGGTCCAGATTCCCAAGATGAAAAGGAAGTGAACATCAATAGGAAAGCTGAACCGGAGAAAACCGAGGAAGAGATAAGACACAAACAGTATCACTATACTCCTCCCCATTTCCAAATAGATAATACAAATAAGGATTGAGTGTAAGTATGTGTATTTAAAACCGCAATGTAACATCATAGAAAATACTAAGAAAGAAAATAACAGCCAATGGCACAGATACCCATGACCGTCCTCTACCACAATGAAAAAGGGTGAACAGCACTGCGAATGGGACCAAGGCCCATGACATAGCAGCCCGTGTAAGGACAACCCCCATGAAGGGGTAACCAGTAGTGTTATGTAGTGATGGGACTATAACCCATAGGACGCCCTGTGAGGGTAAAGGTGTAAATTTAAATGGGACTGTGACCCATGAAACTGTACCCTGTGTAAGGGAAGATGTGTAAAAGTAAATGGGACTTTGACCCAATCACAAAAATGCCCTGTGTGAGGGAAGAAACAGTAAGAAGCCCTTGTAGGCAAGTGTATGTGAGGAAATGGGGTTAATACCCATTGCCATCCTCCAGTAGGGAAGCCTAAAGTTTAAAGCTTACACATGTAAAATGAACAACCAGGAAATACACAATGAAACTGTTGGACTTGACCCTTTTTGCAGGGTCATCCCTGAACTTTTTGCCTTCCTCCTGTATTTTTTCTGACCTGTTGTTGGCTGTTTTATGACTCTGGGCAATTTACCACTGCTGATCAGTGCTAAAGTGCATATGCTTTTCCTATTGTAAATTGATGTATGAATTGGGGATTCCATAATTGACTGATTTGGTTTACTTTACTTATCAGACCCTAGTACAGTGTACTGAGTGTGCCCAGGGTGTGTAAATCCAAATGCTGCTAGTGGGCTTGCAGCACTGGTTGTGCCACCCACAGAAGCAGCCTTGTAAAATGTGTCTAAGGTCTGCCATTGCAGAGCCTGTGTGCAGTCTGGTACTGTCACGCTGACTGGGCAAGTGCACCCACTTGCCAGTCCTTAAACCTTCCATTTTCTTCATATCAGACACCACTATGGTAGGCCCAAGGGCAGGGTGCATTGTAAGTATAAGGTAGGACATGCCCTGATGTGTGTGGCATGTACTAATAGTGAATTACAGCCATTTTCGTTTTTCACTATTGCAAGGCTACCTGTTCTCCATAGGCCAGAATGGGCTGTTAGATTATTACATGTTTATAATCTTAACTGACTCAGGGAACATGGTAGAAATTCGAGTTTAGTATGCCTGAACTCAGAATGATAAAATGCATCTTTTAGTGAAGTTGGTTTTAACATTCTGTGTTTGAAAATACCACTTTTAGAAAGTAGGTATTTTCTTGTCTAACTTTCCAAGCTTGCCTCTGCTAGGTTGTGTATTCCTTGTCTGGAGTTTGAGTGACAGGGCTGGGGGATTCCAGGAGACAGGGTGAGTCCGCCCAGTGGTGAATAGAGAGATCTGCATCTAGATGGGAGGGAGAAGTTGCACCTGGGACCTGAATAGGACTGTGCCTGCCCCCCACAGTGCTGGCTCCACCCCCTGTGGTGCGTCTGATGTCTCTGCCCTGCACTGTGAAAGAAGAGAAGGAATCATGTTGTGGGCTTGAAGGTAGCACTGGAGAGCAAATTGGGGGTACAACTGGTTTTATTGGTCTATGTACACGTTTGCGGATGGGTGTTGGTCTGTAATACGGTAACGGTGTGTAGTAATTCACTCAGGAACAGATTGTATGAAAGTGGATTTATTGATAGAGAAAACTACACAGCTCTTGAACTGCCAACCACCTTCATCATCAGCCAGACTCATCCAGTACAAAAGATAACATTCCAACTGTGACATCAGTAAATGACATCACATAAACACATCCAGCTGAAAGAAGGTGATGATTAACATGCTTGTCATTGAACATAGAATATAACATACCTCCTTTTCTCCTAAACGAACAGACTAACACAAAACTGAACATTTCCTATAGTACAAAATAATTAATGACCTGAGTAAAATCTTAATCACGAAACCTGTAAGGAATAGCACGAACTCTAGAACTCTTTCTGCGTTGTACCACAGAAGGCTTGGAAATGGTGTTTTCTTTACTCGTCAGACTTGAATCTCTAGGTGTGAAGAACCAGAACCTTTTTGGACCTGGCGGCGCAGGGTACGCCTTAATCTCCTGGGTTCTCCTGCTTCAGCTAACAGAGACACGGGGACACTCTGTCGGCGTAAAAGATCAGATTTTATTAGCTGCAGCTAGTACAGTTGTCCTAGAAGTACACACGGTATGTTCTCAGGAGACTGCCACTTCACTCCGTGGCGCACAATCTTTTATAGTACATAGATAACATATACATTAACAAAGAACACACCTAAAACATACATAGAGGACCAATAAGGTAAAGTTAAAGACGGAACGTGTCCAATAGGAAAGGTTGAAAAACAAAGATATCGAGTAACTCGAAGAAGCCTCTCCTCCAACGGTGTTTGCTATCCCTCCCACAGGTTAAAGTATTAACATGTCTGTAACTGACTTGCAGGTGGCGAGATACGTTCGTGTGTTTTGGAGGACAGTTGTGAAACAAGAGAATACGAGCGGAGGACAGCGAAGGCCAGAAGATAAGATAAAGTCAGGAGAGAATAGTGTGAACCAACAGATAGTTATGACAGGGATTAGTGTACTCGGCCCGTCTCTAAAACCAGCTTCGTAAACAGAGGCACAAGGCTATTTTGACACAATATTGCAGGAAAAGCAGAAAAGACTTCGTTCGTCGTGCTACCTGAGTGAGGGCAACACAAAATGGTGGCAGAGCACAAAATGGCGGCTCAAATGCGATCGTGATCGAAAATCGAACTTCCTCAGACCATCCTTTTGCCAGAACTCAGGCAAGATACATAGACTCACGTTAATCTGAGTCGATGTCGATGGCCATGAGGTCATCAAGCTGTTGCTGTAACATCATTCTAATATTCTCTGTTCTTTCTGCCTTGGGTTTTGGAATGCACATAGTAGCACAAAGGTCGCAGATGGCGGGACCACAGTGCATACAAAGACAACAAGAGAATACGAAGGCTAAAACTATGCCTAGGAATGTTAGCACTTCCCAGCCCCATTTGGACAGTAGTCCCCAAAACCATCCCAATAACGACCAATCTCCTTCGTCCTGATGAATCGACTCAGAGATTATATGTAATTTAGAGATGGCCTGGTATACTGTCGGAGCGTCATCAGGTATTTAAATACAGCAACTCGATTTGATCAATTTGCAGACTCCACCACGATCTGCAAGAATAACATCTAGGGCAATTCGGTTCTGTAAGGTCATAAGACGATCCGCCTGTAGTTCTGCTATAATATTACTTAAAGCTCCTACAGTGATGTCTATGGTAGTCTCTACGACATGAACCAGTTGCCTCATATTCCTTTTGTTTGCCATAGGACCCCAAAAAGAAAGAAATCCCTTTAGGAAGTCTCCTCCCTCTTGACCTGCTGTGTCTTTGGAATCAATAATTCTCTGCCATATCTGTTTTTATGAAAATTTGAAGAAGCAGTGTATGTAGGGGGAAGAAGAAAAGCTATATAGCAAGTTCCAGAAAAACCAGTCGGTAACCACGTATAGGCTCTATCATGACAGATGAAATATGTGCCCTGAGATGGCACTAACGGTGGCGAATTCTGAGAGGAGTGAATGTAAGTATGGGAACAAAAGCTTTTTCTCTGTTCGGGGTCAGTAGTTTGGCCATTGATTTGCAAACAGAAATTGCCTTGATGAGGTATAGTCCAAATCGGTGGAGACTTTCCTTGTTTAACTTTATCACTAAGGCTTGTGATGTAATGAGTGACATTCCAATTAGCGTATGCTTTTCTCTCATCGATAGCAATTTTGCTATTTTCCATGATTTTAGCCATAGCTACCATTCCCTTTACCAATGAACTATGACTGAAATCTGGTCCTCCAATATAAGAACTGACAGGTTGTTTAAATCGGCTTTCATAGGCGTTAGAGAAAATTACAAAATAAGCCCAAGCGGAACCTTCATAAGAGAATGGAAGGACTAAATATGGCATCCCCTTTTCTGTGGTATGAGGCATTAATCCACACACCCAACAATCGGTTGTATTAATTACTAATTGGTGTAATAATTGAATAAACTAATTATTGTAGTATTCGATTCTTTTTACAAGTTCATGTTGAGGAAGTGTATGAAAGAGATGCGGAGAGATAGTAGAATAAGAAGGCACAGTAATAGAAGAAGGGACAACTTTTTGCTGCATAGTATAAACAATCCAACCTATACACGCCAATAGAATACACAATAATATGAAAACACATAACGTTATACTACGACTGTATACTATTCTACAATGATTGTTCTTCATTTTGTTCTTTCTCTCTCTTTCGCCTAATGTAGTTTCCATCTTCTAAATGGATGCTCACGGCAATCTTCCTTAATCACTTGATTACGATTGTCTGTCGTCCTATGACACTGCAAGTCCTGCAGGCCTATTGCCACTACTCGGGTCACAACCAAGACTCCTACCGTGACCCTGCAACCAGGATAGAAACTACATAAAAGAGAGATTCTCAAATTTTCTTTTTTAGTCTGGGTCTCAAATCGTAATGGGTCTTATCAGGTACAGTCTGATCCTGAAACAATGTTCGTGGATTTGTGGTGTTCAAACGAAAATGTGATGGTACAGCTTCTTGGAGAATGTCGTCATTCTCTTTTTCCGACAATGTTCCAGTCAAACGTGCATCACTAAAGGGTACATATCGGGGAACCTTCTCGCTTTCAGAGTCACTTATACCCTTGCGGACCCACTGATCAAAGGGTAAAGGCAAAGGAACCTTTTTGCAGTGCACGCCGTGAATCCAGTTTTACTTTCCTTCGACCTTCACTGCTGTACGGGTTGTTAGGAGGACCCGACGGGGCTCCCTCCAGCGAGGCTCCAAATTCTTCGTCCTTTGAAAATTCTTCACACAAACCCAGTCACCTGGTCGGATGGAATAACCTGGGTCTGTGGAGGCTTCTGGCACAGCGCTCTGAACCTGTTGATGAAGAACACGCAATTTAGTTGTGAGGTCATGCAAGTAATCAATCAACATTGGGTATGGCAAGTCTGAATACTTTTTAGGGCGAGGGACTCCCCATATATTAGCTGGGCGTCCAAAAACTACCTCATAAGGGCTAAGTCCCAAACGAGAATGCACAGCTGTTCTGGTAGATAGAAGAGCCAATGGTAAGGCATCGGGCCAACTAAGGCCTGTACTAGCCTGTACTTTAGCAAGCTTGAGTTTGAGGGTGCCATTATAGCACTCCACTAGACCCGCTGATTGTGGATGGTTTGCCGCATGGAACTTCTGTTTTATACTAAGACCTGCACAAACTTTTTGCATGACTTGGCCCACAAATTCGCTCCCATTGTCACTCCAGACAATGCGCGGCAAACCGAATCTAGGAAAAAACTCTTTTAAAAGTACTTTGGCTGTAGATAGAGCGGTATTGTCTTTCAGGGGGTAAGCCTCTATCCATCGGGAAAAGGCACATACCACCACTAGAACATATTTGAGATTGTTGCATTGTTCCATGTGAATGTAATCGATTTGCAACACCTCAAATGGATAAGTCGGAGGAGCAAAGTGACCTGCTGGAGTTGGGGTTCCCTTTCCCGGATTGTACATTAAGCAAACAATGCAATGTTTTACTACATTATCTGCACACTTCGGTATTCCCTCGTTTTGCCATACCGGAGCCAGAAGCTTGCATATTCCTTTCGCACTTAGGTGGGCTGGACCATGCGCCATAGTGACTACAGGTAGTACAGATGCGTCTGGTAACAGCCAACGTTGGTGCTCGGACAGTTCTACCCAACATCCCATCTCATCTAACATTCCTGTACTTTCTTTCCACCTACTCAATTCTTTCTCTGTAGCCTCTTCTTGAATTGATTTCATACTTTCTACTGTATCCTCATACATTCCTCTTTCACTGACCCAATTTGCAGGGCCTGCAACATACATGTGACTTGTAGTATCTCTAGCTGTCTATTTCGCTACCTCATCTGCAAATGCATTTCCGCGACCAACATCGTCAGTAATCTTCTTGTGCGCACTACACTTCACAATTGCTATTTGGGTAGGCAAAGCAAGGGACTCAAGAAGATCAGTTACTAACTGACCATGTTGTATCTTAGTCCCGTGGGAAGTAAGGAATCCCCTTTCTTTCCACAAACGTCCAAAATTGAACGCTACACCAAAAGCGCATTGACTGTCGGTGTACACGTTCACACTTTTTCCTTCAGATAACGCACACACTCTGGTTAGGGCTATCAGTTCAGCTGCCTGAGCTGAGTTATGTCTGATGCGTGCGGTTTCCACAACTGTATGCAAGGTAGTAACAGCATAGGCTGAAGTTGTTTCTCCATTAGGAAGCTTGAAACAAAAACCATCTACCCATAGCGTTCCATCCGGATTCACTAATGGCGTATCTGTTAAGTCCATTCTACCTTTTGTCTCTTCCTCAGTACAAATGAAACAATCATGTTGCTCCTGAACATCTTTCTCTTCTGGAAGAGGCAACAGAGTAGCTGAATTTAAGGTATTACATCGTTTGATATGCACATGACTAGCCAAAAGCGTCAGCTCATATCCAGTTAAACGAGCACTCGTAAAATGCTGCGTTTTTGTTCTGTTTAGCAAAGTATCTACTGCATGTGGTACCATAACAATGAGAGTATTATCTAGCACCACTCCAGCAGACTGTCGAATAGAAATTGCTGCTGCTGTTGCTTTAAGACAACTAAGCAATGCTTTAGCTACTGGATCTAACGTAGCCGAGAAATAGGCACATGGCCGCTGTTTATCTCCAAATCGTTGCGTTAAAACTGACAACGCACAACCTTCTCTTTCGTGAACGTAGAGTGTAAAAGGTTTACTGTAATCAGGAGTACCTAGTACAGGACACAAAGCAGCACGTAAATCAGTAAAACTCCTCTGACACTCGTCAGTCCATGGAAGGGGCTGAGGCGTATCTTTCAAAGTGAGTGCCAGCAAAGGTTTAGCCAACAGAGAGAAGTTAGGGATCCACTGCCTACAATAGGAAGTAATGCCCAGAAAGGCACGTACCTCTCTTTGTGTGGATGGCACAGACATTTGCGCAATAGCTTGGATACGTTCTGGGGTTAATCGTCTTCCCTCCTTTGATAAGAGATGACCCAAGTAGGTAACCTCTTGGCGAACATACTGTAGCTTAGAAGGTGAAACCTTATGATTAAGATTGGATAAGTGTCGCAACAATGCAACCATCACATTCTTACATATATCCTCTGAATCAGCAGCTATTAGCAAATCGTCCATGTACTGAATGAGAGCAGCACCAGACGGCAAAGAGAAAGCATCGAGATGACATTTCAAAGCTTGACTGTAAATAGAGGGACTTTCACAATAGCCTTGAGGTGCGCGCTTATACCGGAAACTTCGGCCTCCAAGAGAAAAGCCAAAAATGTCCCTACTTTCTTCGGCAATGGGAATACTGAAGAAAGCATTTTTCAGATCAATAACAGAAAACCAAATCGCTGTAGAAGGTATCATCGTCAACATCGCAGTGATATCTGGGACAACAGGAAACTGTGGTACAACAATTTTGTTTACCTCCCGAAGGTCAATTACAAAACGATAAACAGGAGGTTGGGAAGGATCAGTGCGTTTAAAAACAGGAAGAATGGGGCTGTTACATATGTTACCTCTCGGTTCCTCAACCACATCTTTCTGAATCAAATCATGAATGATTTCCAAAAGCGCTTTTTCACCTTCAGTGGAAATTCTATATTGGGGAACACGTGGCAATTCAACATTGGGCTTGAGAGTGACAACATAAGGTGGAATTTCAAGACAACCAACATCATTTGGACCCGTAGCCCAAAGCGTTGTAGGAAGAGAGAGCAATTCAGGAGGAAATTGATCTTTAGACAAGTACATTGGAGAAATCAGTTTCTGTCCCAAAGTGAGATATACACCAGAAGGAGAACAATATATTGTTGCATGCAATCTTTTCAATAGATCCAAGCCCAATAGATTCTCACCGCAACCATTCGTTAAGAGAAGTGGAACTTCTAAATCATAAGGGCCAATTGAAATGGGCAAAGGGCAAGAAACCGGATTACGAACTGGGGCGCCAGAAAAACCTACAGATACATTCGTTAAACCAGACAAAGGTGCCCCAGGGAGTTTTGAATGAATGATAGAACTTCTCATTGCACCAGTATCTAAAAGAAATGGCTCTGAAACACCCATTGCAGTGACATTAACATAAGGTCCATTCTGATCTACTGGAATCGGCACAACTCCCTTACTTCGTCCATGGCTGTCCTAGTTAGCATGAAGACTTTCATTCCCGTCTTCAATGTAATAATCCTCATTGTAATACTGTGTAGACCGAGCGTTTTGCCGATCAAAATAGTTCACGGAACTAGAGGGAGGAAGGGAACGCTGTTCTTGAGTCAATATACCTCGACCTCTACCTCTGTTTGCTGACTGGAGGCCAGCACGACCTCGTGGAGCAGATAGTGTCCCATTTCGCTGCAATAGAACCGGACAACTATTCTTGAAATGACCTTCCTCTCTACAATAGGCACATTGATTAGGACCTAGCAAAGGTCGCGGAATATATGGCTCAGGCTTTTGATACACCTTCTGAAACTGCGGAGGCTGTTGAAACTGGGGCTGAGCATAATGAGGTGGATAAGCCTGTTGCAAGAGAACCTTAGTTTTCAATTCTTTAGTCTTTTCTCTTGCTTATCTTTTTCTTCTTTATCTCTATTTTCATAATATTGAGCAGTAGCCAATATCTGAGCTGAAGAAGAAACAGCCCATGAACTTTCGGAGTCTTTCAACTTATGCGACAGTTCGGGAAGCAAATTAACTATGAACTTATCTACAAATAACCGCTGTCCACCCTCCGTAGTCATGTCCTGACCACTGTGATCAATGAATGTCTCCTCGAAACGAGTGAAGAAATCAGAGACACTCATCTTTCTTCTGTTTACACGCGGCTAGTTTATCCCAATTAACTCTCAAGGCAGGCATCATCTGAAATCAAAGCATCAGGCTTCGCACCACCCACTTGGTCTCTATCTGCGGCAATTATAGCATCCCAGTTTCCACCTAATTCTTGGGCATGATTCTCTTTACGAATCCTAGCCCATAACGCTTGTGGGACTACATTCCCCATCAACATATCGATATCTGCTAAATTCATGATGCAGGCTTCAACAGTTTGTGACAATTCTTTATAATAACCTGCGGGGTTTTTACGAGGATCTGGTAGAGACTGTTTAAGAGCCAAAACTTCAGATCTTTTCCAGGGGACATGTACCCATATTCGCTGAAAGTGAGCAGGAACAACTGGATTTGCACCTGCTGCTGGGACCTCTTCTCTCCATACCGGAGGAACCTCTCTCATTGGGTAATTTTTCAGTGTCAACCTAACTGAGGGATCGGAATCTAGAAAAGTCTGTGAGGTAAATAAGGTTCTATAGGAAACAAGTGTCTTTACTGCGTCCTCAACCTTAGAACCCACAATGAGTCCCTTATCAAAATCAGCCTGAATATCTAACAGACCCTGAGGAACCGAACCCAAGTCCATATCCTCCCAACCTTTAATAAGAGTATCACACATAGCATTGAAAACATATCTCTGTGTAGGCGCATTCCACTGTGAGAAGGTAGGCAAAATGTCGGGTACACTATACCGAGGACCCTTCTCAATCCATTTGCGTGCGAGAAAGTCCAACTTTTCTCGTTCTTCGGAAGCTGGGAACTGACTACGAGACGGTCTTCGAGAAAAAGCCGGAGACACATTTAATGCCTCAAAGAAAGGTGATAAAAGACCAGAGACCGTTTCTGTGAGTCGTTTACGCATAGACGGAGAATTGGACGTAAGAATAGGGGACAAGGTATTAGGCGAACTAACGGAAGGGAAATCAGTAATTACCGGAGGAGCGGAAGGCAAAGAAGATTAAGGTAAAGGAGTCGAAGGCAAAGCTGGCAAAGGCGGCAATACTCGAGGGGGCAAATGTGAAAGAGCCGGAGCAAGCGGAGGCGCAACTGGCGGCTGGACAGGCTGTAACAACGGGGGTGCATTAGCACCTTGTACATAGGGCAGAGGCAATCTCAATAGATGAGACATCAAGGAATCCTTCTCTAAATCCTTTCTTTTATTAGAGGGGGAAGCTGGTAACAACGGATAGCATTTATCTATCGCCATACGATGCTGTGTCTCTGAAATTTCCATCGCATTATCAACTTCATCATCTTTGAATTGCTGAGCAGCTTGTATGATTGTCAAACTCTGTGTTTCCTTATCTCGTTTTTCTTGCTTAATTTTTCTCTGTTTGGCTTCCTTACGCCAGAGGCGGAAAGAGTCAAACATTGCCGGCCGGGCTTTTCGTTTGCATAAAATAGCTTCCAAATTAGTATGTCAGGCTCAAAGCTACCATTTTCTGGCCATTTTAAAACACCATCATGTTTCGTGTATCGGATCCATGCCTCGTTAAAGGCAATGGGGCCAACACCATGTTTAGAATAGAGCTCATAAGTGGGAGTTCCAACCGAAGGAATCGGACAAGAGTCCTCCAGCCGGGAATCCCTATTACAACCAAAACAACAAAGTTTCCCAAACTTAGTCAGACCAGGCATCTAGTGATTTCACCGGACTGTTCACAAACATCAAGGGGGTTAAATACTTAACACAGCACAAATGTACTTACCCCTCGGCTTCGGTTATTGCAATACCCGAATCAAAGAACCTAAGAACCAAAGAACCTAAGGACCAAAGAACCAAAGAACCAAAGAACCAAATGTGGGGGCGACCCACCAATACTTAACTAAGATGTCTTCTTACACCAACAGAGACCCCGTCTATCGTCTCGCTTTACCATACATCATCGAAAGAGGGCCAAGGCAGGGCGGCAGTCAGGGCAGCAGTCGTCAGTAGCCATCGGGAAGGAGTAACCGTGCTGCAAAAGACCTTCGGACCACTTTCGACATACAGGGGTCGCTTGACGTGGCTCGCGATTCCTCCAGAATTTTCTTGCGGGGTTCCTCACGACCTTCAGGCAGAACCACTACCTCTGAAGCCGCCACACGTTGGGCGCCAGTTGAAGAACCAGAACATTTTTGGACCTGGCGGCGCAGGGTACGCCTTATTCTCCTGGGTTCTCCTGCTTCAGCTAACAGAGACACGGGGACACTCTGTCGGCGTAAAAGATCAGATTTTATTAGCTGCAGCTAGTACAGTTGTCCAAGAAATACACACGGTATGTTCTCAGGAGACTGCCACTTCACTCCGTGGCGCACAATCTTTTATAGTACATAGATAACATATACATTAACAAAGAACACACCTAAAACATACATAGAGGACCAATAAGGTAAAGTTAAAGATGGAACGTGTCCAATAGGAAAGGTTGAAAGACAAAGATATCGAGTAACTCGAAAAAGCCTCTCCTCCAACGGTGTTTGCTATCCCTCCCACAGGTTAAAGTATTAACATGTCTGTAACTGACTTGCAGGTGGCGAGATACGTTTGTGTGTTTTGGAGGACAGTTGTGAAACAAGAGAATACGAGCGGAGGACAGCGAAGGCCAGAAGATAAGATAAAGTCAGGAGAGAATAGTGTGAACCAACAGATAGTTAAGACAGGGATTAGAGGAACCAGACAGGGATTAGTGTACTTGGCCCGTCATGCTGCCTGAGTGAGGGCAACACAAAATGGTGGCAGAGCACAAAATGGCGGCTCAAATGCGATCTTGATCGAAAATCGAATTTCCTCAGATGTATGTCGAGATCTTGTCTTAATTAATCTAGACAGATTCCACCAACAACCCCCTTCAACCTGGGCAGCATTATTGTAAATCCGAATAACCTTGACAGGATTTCCGAATTTACAATACCCTTTCTTGGTGTGCACAGGATTCTTAATGCGTACAAAATCACCCACAGAAAGAGCAACAAATTTAATTCTGCCCATTTACTCATCCAACCTGGTCGGAAACTGGTATTCGCCTTCCTACCCCTTAGTATCTCAAAAGGAGACACTTTTGTCGATGAATGTGGTGTGGTCCTATAAAACCACAACATACTTTCAAGGGACTTGTAAACATCATGACTCCCACTCACTGCCCACTTGATACACTCACCCACAACCCTATTCATTCTTTCAACAAGGCCATTTGTTTGCGGGTGATAAAGTGAGCTCTTGAGATGTTTAATGCCACTTAGAGTTAGAAAAGATTGAAACTCTTCACTCAAAAATTGCGTCCCATTATCAGAGACTAAATACTGTGGAAACCCTTCTCTCAAAAATATGTCCTTAAGAAACTTGACAACACTTGAAGAATTAGCCTCCCAGACTACTTTAATTTCTGGCCATTTTGATGTATAATCCATCACTACTAAAATGGACTTCATTCCCAAAGGAAGAATCTCGTAAAGTCCCATAATGTCAATACCTATTTTTACCCATGGGCTCGAAGGACATTCAATGGGATGCAAAGGAGGTGTGGACACCTTCAATGCTTTTTCCAATGTTTGACAAACCGGACAGTTTTCAACCATTGTAGAAATCTCAACATCCATACTAGGCCACCAAAAGTCTTGACGGACTCGTCGTTTAGTGAGAGTGATCCCCAAATGTCCTTCATGAGCCTCCTTGATAATTTTGAATCTCAAAGTGTGAGGTGGGATAAGTTTATCACATCTCATCAACAAACCATCTTCTACAGAAATTTCAGACTCAACCTTCCAATAAGCTTGTAGAATTGTAGATAAAGATCTCTCCTTGGGCCACCCATCTCTAACAAACCTGCAGACTTCTTGTAGAAGACAATCTTCCAATAATGCTCCCCTCCAATCAGATTCAGAACCAACTGCAAGAACAGGAATGTCTAATGAGGCTACAAAACAATCTTCATTGTCTTCATCGTTTAAATCTAGAAAACTGGTTCCTTCGCAATGTCCACCACTCTGAGGAAAACGAGACAAGAAATCAGCTCTGGTATTTTTGCCCCGAGCAATGTGGAAAACCTCAAATTGATATTGAAGGAGTTTGCTGACCATTCTCGTAATTCTAGGAGTACAGCACTTACTAGGACCTGAAGACAATATAGAGACTAAAGGCTTGTGATCAGTTATTAAATAAAAACGTCTTCCCCAAACATAAGGTCGATATTTGTCTATAGCCCACAAACAAGCAAGAAGTTCCTTCTCAATCACTGAATACTGTGTCTCAGCACTCCTGAGCACTCTTGAAGCAAAAGCAACAGTATTCTCTACCTTACCATTCTGCTGAGTAAGTATGGCACCCAAACCTACCTGACTAGCATCAACCGTTATGTAGCACGGTAGATCAGGATCAAATGGAGTAAGAGCATCACCATTCCTTAAAACATTCTTAACCTCCATAAATGCCTGATCACATTCTGCACACCACAAAAATGTGGTCGAGGTCTTGAGTAGATTGCTAATGGGCCTGACTATTGACGCATAATTAGGAATAAATCTAGAGTTGTATTCTAGAAGACCTAATAAAGATTTAACTCCTGTCTTGTCCTTCGGCACTGGGGCTTCAAGAATGGCATCAATCAGACCTTGTCTAGGCTTAAAACCCTCGTGAGATAACAAATGTCCCAGATATTCTATCTCTTTACAGGCGAACTCACACTTTTCAGTTTTAAGTACAACACCAGATTTCTTGAAAATTTCAACAACATGTTTGATGATAGCGTCATGTGAGTCGTTGTCCTTAGCGTAAATAAGGACATCGTCTTGAAAGACAATGACTCCCTCAAACCCTCTTAACATGTTTTGCATAATTCTCTGGAAGACTGACGCCGCGGAGGCTAACCCAAACGGCATTCTCCTGTACTGAAAAGTACCAAGAGGGGACACAAACACAGTTAAAGCGCATGAGTCAGGATGCAATTTTATTTGATGATAGGCGCTAGCCAAATCTAATTTCGAGAACACACAAGCACCTTTGATACATTTGAACAAGTCAGATATTCTGGGCAAAGGGTGGGAATCAACCCAGATATCTTTATTGAGAGACCTGAGGTCCACACACACACGCAGCTGTCCATCCCTTTTTCGAGCGACAACTAAAGGCGACAACCAGAGAGAGGACTCTGTGGGCTCAATAATTCCTTTATCACAAAGTGACATAAGCTCTTTGTTGAGATCTTCTCGTATACTAAAAGGAACCCCTCTGAGCTTATGCTTGACAGGGATGGCTCCATCCTTAACGATTATTTTATATTTGAATCCTGCAATCTTACCCAGATTGTTACTGAAAACAGAAGGAAACTGATTTTTCCACTTAGTACAATCCTCTTCACAGGTGACTAACATGACCTGCTCTTTAGTTCCTGGTCTTAAAATCATGCCAAAAAGGCCCTGGTGAAACCACCCTAAAATGTTCAAGCCCTTGACCGCTACATACATTTTTCCCCTGATCTTCCTCCCCTTGAAGATTAAGAAATCTTCACTGAAACCTAACAAATCGATTTTCCGTCCTTCATAAGAAACGGGTGACCGATCAGGAGGGAACAATTCTCTACTTCCCCAGGTGTCATAAAATAGCTTCTGGGTTATCATTGTGATCCTGGCCCCAGAATCCACAAGAATATTAAGTGTCTTATCTCCCACTACTATTTCAACGACTGGATCAACACAACATGAGGGATCGCCAGTGAGAGTAAGGGATGTTTCCTGGACAGATACTTCATCATGAACAACAGAAACAATTTCTCCCTCTGATTCATCAGCAGATTCTACAACACAAGCTATAGACTTCTTTTGAAATTTCTTCTTGAGGCAGGCAGTTGCAAAGTGTCCCATTTTCTTACAGTAATTACAAATTGAATTGCTGCAGGACATTTACCTCCCTTGACGTGAGATGCATTACCACATCGCAGACAGACATTGCTAGGAATCGGTACATTAGATTTGATATTTGAGGAATACTTAGTGGCATTTTTACTAAATTTACTCTTCTCTTTCTTCACACCCCCAACAAAATTAACACTATCAAACGGTTTATCTTCAAGTTCCTTTAGAGAAACTTGAGAGGTCTCAATACTTTTAGCAACCTTTATAGTTTCATCAAGCGTGGGATTGTCCATGGACAATAATTTCTGCCTAATGTGTTTATCCTTGCCATGGCATACAAACTGGTCATGAATAAGTTGTTCAGTAAAATTTTCAAATACACACACTGACGCTAACTTCCTAAGAATAGAGATATAACCATCAACATGTTCATTTTCAGTTTGCTTCCTCTTGAAAAATTTGTGCCTTAATACAATAAAAAAACTGGGTTGTTTGTCGAAACGAATCTTAAGTTTTGATACAGTCACCTGATAATCGTCTAACTCTTCACCATTGTCCGCTACATCAGGTAATGGCTTAAATATTGACCTGCCCTCGAACCCAAGAGAATGTAGTAATAGATATTTTTTCCTTTCTGGTCGGTATCTTAGTGCGCCAATTGCTCCTAAATAAGTTTCAAAAGCATCGAACCAAACATCCCACTTAACCGGAGGTTCACCTGGAGTTTCTAAAAATGCGGGAGGTGCATTGATTGATTGCATAGTTGACATAAATTCAAATAGCTATAAAACAAAGAAGAAAACAATGTGCATGTGAAGAGGAACAAATTTCGTTAAAACTTGCGTTTTGACTTATGTTAAAATTCCTATAGTTATGAACTAGACACACTAAAAAACGTTGAGAAAAACACTCTTGATGGTATAAATAAACAGCTTAAATTAGTTGAGCTCCACCGGAAAACCTAACCACTTTTAAATCTTTTTTTTTTTTTAAAGCAAAATAAAATTATTGAAATAACATGGGATAGTCCACAATTGAATAGTTGAACAAAAGTCCTATGCAAGAAAAAACTTTAGATGTTTAAAATAAAATTGAAGATTTCCATGTTATAACTCCATATTTGTAGAGAAAACAAGTCGTGGTTGGCAAAATGTACTTTTGATTGTCAAAGCAAAACGTGGTTGGCAAATGTGGCTCTGGTTGGCAAAATCCGGTCGTGAATATCAAAATAGACAAAGGTTGTCAAGGAAACGAATGAAGCTTCACTGGCTAGAGACTTCTCGAGTGTTGTCAGGAATACATGAGAATTAAATTATGACGTGTAACAGGAACGAATATTGGATGCTCTGCACATGCTCCGATTCAAGACAGCTTCTTCGCGCACATGTGCGTGCATGCGCGCGCGCATGCGCGTACGATGTATTCCGCCAGATCAACAATGGAGGCTCCAAACAAGACGCGCTGCACAGAATTTAAAAGTAAGCATCAGCGCAGACTGCGCGCGAAATGTTAATCGATAGAACCACTCTTCCCAAATTAATTTAGAAGGGGTATTGGTGTCAGCAATAAATAAAGTAAACGAGACAGTTCTATCTTGATTTAGGTTGACTGTCCAAGAGACGGTAGGCGTAGCATATTCTCTCCCAATTTAACTTAGCTAGATGACACACATAACATAGATAGACTCACAAATCAACTGCTTGACGATGTTTTGAAGAGCAGGAATGTACATCAGTAGGCAGCTGTATGTGAGACAGATACATGGGTCATCCAATCCGCAAGTAGAAGAATAAGTGGAGAGTTTTGAGATCGAAGAAAATATAATTTAGCCAAAATATAGTCCATAATGTTGATGGAGAAGATGAGCGAAGTCCTCACTAAAGTAAAGTTGTTTAGATAAGGTGATATCTTCTTCGAAAGCAGCAGGTAACTTGATAGTAGAAAGAAAAACTTTCTTCAAAGCCAGCAGGTAACTTGAAAGCAGACTTGATTTCCAGATTGACTTAAGCGTAGATATTTGTGGGTTCTGCTGTGTAGTCAAATCGTCGCCAGATTTCTGTAGTAATTCACTCAGGAACAGATTGTATGAAAGTGGATTTATTGATAGAGAAAACTACACAGCTCTTGAACTGCCAACCACCTTCATCATCAGCTAGACTCATCCAGTACAAAAGATAACATTCCAACTGTGACATCAGTAAATGACATCACATAAACACATCCAGCTGAAAGAAGGTGATGATTAACATGCTTGTCATTGAACATAGAATATAACACGGTGTCTCCGTAGCAGTGTCTGGAGAGTCCCTCTTTCCTGCCGCTCTCGGTCTGCCCCTTTGTCGGTCCAGTTCGGGGTGGCTCGGTCCACGGGAGGCGGCGTAGTGCAGTGTGAGAAGGAAACACAAAAAAAAAGAAAGGATTCCAGGTATGAGTCTTCTACTTTCAGACTGATACGGTGAGGGAGGGGAGTGAGGGACCACTCGGTGCACAGCACAGCAAAACAGTGAGATCGGGTGCTTGGGTCGGGGATTACCTGGATACCAAAAGCACACAAGTACCAAGACAGTCCCCTAAGCGTCTGTAGACGGCCTCCCCTTCTTTCCCACCCAGCCCGTAAAACGCTTGCGTACCTGCGAGAGCCACGCTCCTCCGGGAACGTGGTTGGGCGGCTCACGGTATCGTTGGCCTCCTGGCTCTCGTTGCTCGTAGTCCGCTCCTCCTCGGGGTTTCGCCACCTTCCTTTCCTCCCTCGCTCCTCCGTCTTTCACCGCTCCCTCGTTTCTCTCCTCTTCTCCGTCTGTCTCCGCTCCGTCGTCTCGCTCTCCTCCTCCGGTGTATGCACACACCTGTGTTAGCGTTCTTCCTTGTTTTACAGGCCAGACCTCCTCCTCGTCATCGCTGGGGGCGTGGCTTTGCGACAGTCCTTCCCATTTAAAGCAACGGGGCTCTTTTTCCTCGCCCGAGACGGGGAACTGTAAACCCGAGTGGGTCCACTCCGCTTGCTGGTGAAAGAGAAGAGAGGAGAGGGTGTTGGTCACCTCTGGGGTCATGACGGGGTTACCCTCAGTCTGCTTCCCCTTGTTACACATGTCAACAAAGTGCTCCAGGGCTGTGCTTTCCCTCCACAATGTTGGCTCCACCTCCTGTGGGGCGTCTGATGTTTCTGCCCTGCACTGTGAAAGGAAAGGAGTCATGTCAACAGAGTGCTCCAGAACTGGTTTGGACTGGGCAAAGGCCCCTCTGCCCTCAGAGGACAGATGATTTTGAGGTATAAATATTGGGACCCTGATCCCAAGAAATGAGATCACTTTTGGAACAAGAAGAAACCTTTACTGAGGAGCGGAACCTGAAGAAACTGAGGAGAGACTATCCCTAAGCTGAAGTGCTGCTTAGGGGATTGGCCTGCAGTGGTTTGCCTGACTGCCAAAGGAAGACTTTGTGTGCTTATTTCAACTTGTAAGGATCACCAAGGGCTTGGAACAGAGCTTGTTCCTGCTGAAGTCTCTGGGACAACAGACTTCAACCCCCAGCTCCCCAGAGTTCTTTGGAAGTGCCTGCTGCTGTTTTGGGACTTCTGAGGGACTGCGTGTCGCAAGGAGCTGGAAGCGCGACTCAATGATGCCGAAGCGTGTTGCCGTCGCTGCTGCTGCCGTCGCACTTCTGAACAAGGGTGTTGCCGCTGGAGTTGTCGCACTGCACTGCATCGAGAGAAGCGTCTTGCAACGAAGAGGAAGCGTGTCGCCGTCGCTGCTGCCTGCCGTCGCATTTCTGAACAAGGGTGTCGCCGCTGGAGTTGTCGCACTTTACCGCATTGAGAAAAGGGTCTCACAACGAGGAAGAGGCGTGTCGCCGTCGCTGTTGCTGCTGTCGCACTTCTGAACAACGGTGTCGCCGCTGGAACTGTAGCATTGCACCGCATCGAGGAAAGCGCCTCGCATCCCTGAGAAGCGCACCGCCGTTGGAGCTGCTGCCGTCGCATTTCTGAACAAGGATGTCGCCGCTGTAGTGGTCGCATTGTGCGGAAGCTTAACGCAAACTGGGAGAAGAGTGTTGCAGCTGAAGCTGTTGCCGTCGCACTTCTGAACAAGGGTGTTGCCGCTGACGTCCACGCATCGAACCAAGAACTTCTCGCGTCCCCGGAGAAGCGTGCCGTATCTGGAAGATCTTCACGTCTTTATTTCTTTGCACCAGAACTTTGCCGCATTTCCATCGCTGCGACATTGCTTGTCGTGGAAGCGCAACGCATCGTAAGGTACATTGACACAAAGTGTTGCATCCTTAAGAACTGAACTAAGCTAAAAACTACCATCTTAAAGTAATAGTATTGTGTATTTTTGTTGTTTATGCTCTTGTGGTAAATCTATATAAAGTGTACTTATTTTTTATATAAAACCTGTGTGGTGTCCATTTGTATTGTTGTCACTGGATTACTGTACGTGGTCACAAATGCTTTACACACTGCCTCTGAGATAAGCCTGTCTGGATAGGATCCATGCCTGGATGGAGGAACGGGAAATATTGTCTACTCTCCAGGCTGGATTCAGATCCGGTATTTCGACCTTCAGGGCCGGACTGGGAACTGAAAGCAGCCCTGGCAAATTTTGGCAGACCAGCCCCTCGCCGGCGCGTAGCGAGCATGCCCGACTGCTACTAGGGGGGGGGGGGGGGGGGGGTTAGGGGGCTTCTCCCCCCAAGAAAATTTTGGAAAACGACAGACAAAAATTGTGAATTTTACAGTACCTTTTTCATTACATATTCAATTGTATCATCTTTCAATGCACAGTAAATAGTAGATTATGACCTTAACGAGCACCAGGTTACCCACCTAGTCATATGTACCCATAGACATTCTTTCAAAGAGCACCAAAAAAAGACACAAGTAGTGAATCAGAGAGAACAAAGTACAAGTGAGACCAGCCCCCACATGGTGTGTAGCGAGCAAGCGCAGTAAGCAACCACTACTAGGGGGAGTTTGGGGGGTTGTCCCCCCAAGAACATTTTGAAGACAGAAAGGCCAAAACAGAGCATTTTTCAACACATTTTTCATTACATATTAGATTGTATTAACTTTTAAAGCATAGTAAATGATTACATTATGGAGCACCAGGATACCCAGTCATTAATCACAGACATTCTTACAGAGAACACTAAAAAATGAAATGTCTAGCACGAAACATGAATTTAAATATAACCAATTTATTCTTCATATAAAATAGCACTAAGACATTTAAAAACGCAATTAACCTCAAACAATTGTCCAAATATGTGCAAACCTTAAATGATTTTCATATCCTGAGTTTTGTAAACAGAGCTCAAATGAAGCATCTTATGTAAAGTGAGGCCTGAAACTGGAAATTCACACATAAGCACCTAGGCACTGCCCCAGGCCTGATCACAACAGGCCAGAAAGCACAGAAACGTCACACATAAGCACCCAGGCCAGAAAGCATTGAAATGTCACAAATGAGCCTCCAGGTCACTGAGGCCAGAAACTAGGAAACGTCACACATAAGCACCCAGGCTGCCAGAAGGCATGGAAATGTCTCACACGGTACCCTAGCCAGAAAGCATGAAAGATTCACACAAAGGCACCCAGGCCAGTGGCACTGGAACACTTTTCAGAGTGTGGGTGATGCCATCAATTTTGCCTGTACATCACTGAAGTCATGGGATTGTGAAAAATCAAGAATCACACAAAGAACAAGGGTAGCAATTCAGCCTTGCCTATTCCGGGACATATAAAACTTAAAAGTATATGCCAAACCATTTAAATACACTGCGCTCTGCATACTGCACCCTGCCTTATGGACAGGGCTTGCGCTAGTGGTGACATCCTGGTGACATATGTAGTAAAAGGGAATATTTTTAGGCCTGGCAAAAGGTTCCTTTTGCCAGGTCAAAATGGCAGTTTTACAACTGCACAGGCAGACTGCAATGACAGGCCCTGGCCTTGGCACATATATAAATAGGCTACTTACGTGGGTGGCACAATAAGTGTTGCAGGCCCACTGGCAGCATTTAATTTACAGTCCTTGGGTACATGTAGAACCACATTTCTAGGGACGTACAAGTAAATTACATTTTCCAATTCGGTGTAAGCCAATTTTATCATGTTTTAAGGAGGGATCAGCTTATGCAAATACGAGTTCCGGAGTCCGTGACAGACTGCAGAGCAGCATCTAGAGACAGCACGGGCCTCACTATCACCAACGAGACGCGAGCCTCTGATGTTGCAAGAGCAACTAGGCTGCTGTTACTGTTAGTGACAACAGGGCAATGTTCAAAATTATTTTAATAATGCTTGAGTTGAAGGCGAGCCAGAGTATCAGGTATAAATACAGCACACAGATCTGTCCCGGAGAAGGAGCCGATAAATGGGTGAGCCCACTTTGGAATGAGAGGGGGGTTTGGACAAGTTTACAAAGAATCCAAGATGGCAGAGCACCTTGCATACCTGAGAAGTGACATTCTGCATGACCCTTTATTAATCATCCAGTCTTTCAGGCATGAATGGACAGAGATCACCAGCTTGTGGAGAAGTCCCATGAATGAGCTCAGAGACTTGGTGAAGACACAGGGCAGATTTAAGGCTGAAGAATAGGACCCAAAATGAAAGTATAGCTCCGCCACACCTGCCGAAACACCTTAACCCAATGTGTGTGTTGTTTGTTACCACATTATATATACAGAAAGGAGAAAGCACTACAACATGTACAGGTAGTGTAAAACAAAATATAGGAAGGACATTGTATTCAATTAGAAATCATCTCATTTACTCATTTGTTTGTGGTGATTATAGTTATTCTCTAGCAGAGTTTCCTGGTTATATGACTTACATTTTGATGGCTCAACTCTTGCATTTATTCCAATGTAGTTGAGTAGCTAATGCCTTAAAGAGGTCCACAGATCACATCCGCGATTATGAAGACAGTACCAGTGCATCCTGCTCCAAATGCTTTGCTTACTATGTAGAGCTTCTGGGGGGTTCCCGAACAGAATCCGCCTGACCTCCATGATAAGTTGTTCTGCAGCCTCCTACTCAGATCCCCGCTTAGACCTCAGCATTGTGTTATGTGACTGGGGCAGCCCTCAGGCCTCTAGGGGTCTCGCAGAATGTGGTCAGAAAGCGTTGGGCTTCATCTTGAAGACTATAGGGTTGCCTAAAGACCCTGTAACCCGAGGAAGAGCTCTCCGGGACGAGCCTGTGGGAATTATTTCACCTCTAAGAGATAGCTTTGCTGTCAGTTGCCTGGAACTAGTCATCTGTAACCGGAAAAATCTCTCCTGGCTTAGAACTACATAATTCTGAGTCCCCTGAATAAAATCCCTAGGCGGACAATTAAATAAATCATCAAACTATTTCTCTTTCCAATCTTGTGTGTGGGGTGACATTCTGGTTTGGCTTGTGTCTTTGTAATTTGTATAGGTTCAAATGCCGGGACCTCAAATTAGGTCGGTGGCCGAGGCCTAGGATTGTTTAACATGATCTTGGCGACAGGTTTAAAATGTTCTTCAGCAGGGCTTTAAGTGGGATAAAAAAAACTCGGTGGGGAAGGGCACCCAAAGGGGCATGGTCGATGTCATTGAGGCCGTGGCTTAAAATACCTAAGCTAATAGCCTGTGCTTAGCAGAGTGTGTCCGCCCAACTGGTATTTTGATGCGTCTGTCATTGCATCCAGATACATAATACAGCAAGTAACATTATACCTACAACAAGCCAGCACTATTGGCTTTGTCAATGGATGTTAGATGCACAAGATAAATAAGCGACAACTATGGCTTCGTAGTATACAATATTGAAAATGCTTCAGTTCTGAAATGATGAGACCGTGAAAGAACGATAACGAGGCTCTTTGAAGTTGCATTAAAGGCAGCGAAGGGTGGCACTGCTGCAGAGTTGAGATTTTTTTTTCACCCTGAGGGTGAGGGCAAAAATGGAGAGCCCGATAGGGACCCGTCTCAGTGCATGCTTTTTAGAACTACACCGGCAGGACCCGGCCCACTTAAAGCCCTGTTCCTCAGCAGAACGAGACTGAGTGTGGGAAAGCAAACGCCTTCCATTGCTGCCCTCGTGCTACCCCTTCCGTGTAGCATTGATGCTAACATTATCCACTATACAAAAGCCCAATCAATTGTCATTGGCTGTTCCTGTTTTTAAATGAGTTTGTTCCACAGCTGGGCGATAACTATTAGTCTGGCAAGGAAGTCTGTGAGAGTCCCAGAGATGATGGAATCTACCCGGGGGAAGTAAGGCAGTATTTATTGCACTGCACAACCAACGTGCTGCTATTTCACACGCATCTATTTGCAAGGAGGCTCATGAAGGTGGATGTCACTGCATCTCCCACTAGAAGGCATGTGGCACTGTGTTCAATGGCATCATTTTACAAGTAGCGACTGAATACACAAAGTGCTTCCGGATAATTTGGAGAAATAGAAGAACACAAACATAAAAAGAAGAGGATACACTGCGTGGGTATTCTGATTTATGTACTGATAGGCAATATTCTGAAGCATGCACGTCTTTTGCTTCATGGCTGATGCTCACGAGGCTCCAGACAGATCAAGCAAGAAGTGTCCCCACCTGCTGAGCTATTCTCACTTCTATTTCGAGATAAGGAAATATACCTGCCTGAATGGGCAGTTTCTCCGCGCCCTGTGCTGGCATCACAGTAGCATGGGAGGCGGTGGTTCAAATCTCGAAAGTATGTGCATCAACTAATATGTTACACTTCAGTGCTGAGACTGGTACCGCCGCAGCCAGAACCTGGTGCCTAGTGTAAGCGACTAGAACAGACTGCTTGGTAATGAATTACGGTGGCCATAACATCTAATCAGATGTTTAAGGCAACATTAATCACGGGGGCGGCATCTTGAGGCCTTTCAGGGTATCCCGTGAACAACGCCGAGGCGCCAACACCCCGCCTAGCAGATCACAGACTCTATGAGAAGAACCAGCCCTCGAACACTGCCAGCCTGACCAGGCCCTAGTTTTTTAGGTCGAGCCTAGAGCAGCGCATGCACTGTTGCTTGCTCAACTTTTAGGAAGGGGATTTTAAAAATGCTACCCACAAGCCTTTCCTGGCCTAAAGCTTGTGTGCACGCGTGCCATCTGCCTTTCTTATCTCATTAAGCCGTCAAGGCTCAATGCTTGTCAATTAGAGGCAATCACTGCTGCTTAGCCCTGGCCCAAAAGTCAAACAAATGTCTGCCTTTCCACGTGTACGTGTTTTGGGATGTACCAAGTCATCAAGCAATCCGTTCCTCATTACACAGAATGCCTTTTGCAGCACACTGAAAACTCTGGAAAAACGTCAGCACTTTCTAATTAAGGTTAATATTGCTGATCAGAGGCTCGCCTGTGTCTGGCTCCCGCTGATCTGACTGTTCAGGCGCAGCAGAAAGTCTACGGTTCTTTTGGGATGCAAAATGTGTACATTAAGATAGTGTTTCGTTTCAGTCACTTGCTGCTGCTGGCCTCACAGCTTGCTTTTCTCCGACAACCAACCGCATCACTAAACATTTCGACTCACGCTATTTCATGGTCTTGGTGGGAAGACCCTGCTGCTAGGTGCAAGCGTCTTTTACCACCACATCATGAAAGCAGGTTTGTGTAGGTGGTAATATGTGGCAAGACTATCTCTGCTTATTTGTTCCATTGGTTTTGATGTGTTCTGTAGTTTTAATTTAGTTTATTTGTGCTGTATTATTGCTATGTTGTACTGTACTTGATAGTATGCGTTATTTTGTGATTGTTTTTTGCATTGTGTCCTGTTAGGATGTGTTATTTTGTTTTTATTGATGTTATTTTGTTTTTATTTATGTTATTGTGTTCTGTTATATCACTGCTCCAGCTCTTTAACTACTTAGGACGCCTGTCATCCCAAAACTACGCCTTAAATGATCACGATCATTGCTTAGTTACGCGCTACAGCCCAGCACATCAGCACCAGTGGCCTTTCTCTGAAGACTTCAAGTGCCCTTCGAGCAACTGACAAGAGGAGTTTAGATTTTTTTCCAGCATAAAAATGCAATAAATGTCAATGGCACATAGAAGTGATGACACGCCTCTTGGGTGCCACTTTCTAATATCTCACAGCAGATGGGCAATGCGATTTGAGCTAGCGCCAGCAACTGTGTGGGGGCAGAGAGCTCATGTAACAATCTCTGCAAATACACAGTTACTGCACTATATGTTAAACATCCTTTTTGCTTATAGGCTATCTCTAAACAGGTTACCATCAGAGGCCCAAATGATTAGGAACTGAGCATCATGCAAACCAGTTTATGCATGTACAGTACCCAGACAACTCAAACTGTGCCTAAGCAAGCAAACTAGCATCAGAGAATAAAACTTGCAAAGAGCATTCACTCTGATTAAGCACACCTATTGGCAACTGACGAAACACACAGAATTCAATTGAAGGGACCAAAGGATACGTTAAGCTTCCTTTTTTTTCTCACAAAACTCTGTACATTAAAGTAGGGTCCTGAAGCGACTGATTAGTTTGGGGTTCTCTGGAAAATCTATGGAGACCATCATCTTTAATTTTCTATGATTTCTCCATGGTTTCTTCTCCTGTTTCACAATCTGGTCCAGTTTACTTTTTAGAAAGCATGCTGGCTTGCAGCCATCAGGCTATTTCTAAGACTAGGCAAGGGATTGTTTTCTCTAGTAGGATTGTAACTCCTGCCCGCTGGGTCCTAAATGCTGTCCTCTTTGCTTGGGAGCAACTAAAGCCCCTCCCCCCACGTCAGGGCGACACGTATGTGGCCGGCAATGGCCGCGATCGAGGAGCCCGAGTCTGAGGAACTACAACGCCTTCCTCACCACGGGTGCTAGATTATGTTAACATTTTTGATTAATCTTGGGAAATTCGACCGCATCTTCCCAATGGATGTTTTCCTTCACAGCTGAAAGCTGGAAAAACAAACATTGGCATAGCCAATAGGTCTCGCCTTTGGGAACTTATAAGTGTTTAGCCATGCGGCACTTGATGTTGTTGCACCAAGAATATTGTGCTGGATAACTAAACACTTATAAGGTCCCAAAGGCGAGACCTATTGGCTATGCCAATGCTTGTCTTCAGTATCTCCGGGAAGGAGAGCCTTCCACTGCCATCAAGGTTGATGGTCTCTATGGACTGAAGGAAAATGACCACACATGTCAATCAAAGCAAGAACCACTCCTCTGCTGCAGGCACACAGGCCCGTACAAGCCCAAAACAGACTACATTAATAGCTGCATTCTCAAACATGAGTCAGTTCGTAAATCTCCGTATACAAAACATGGCTGCTGCTAAAGAAAATTATTCAATACAAGTTCAATGTTTTGCACATGCAAGTGAATTCGAGCTTCACCATTTCAGAAATGTACATCAACCGCACAAGATTCCCTAACGCAGACAGCACAATTACGAGATGTGCATCAAGCATGCGCACTTACCTAACAGGACGGGCGCAAGGCAACATAAGAGGAAGCAGTGCAAGCTTCCCTCTCAGGCAGGTACATATCACGGTCTGCAGTATTTATTTTTATTTTTTTTTAAATGCAGAAGACCAGTATAGCACAGCGACAGTGCATGCTTTGCCAACACGCATCAACACATTAGCATGGGCAGAATGACTGCAAGGTTTCCTCACACAAATTTCAGTGAGTAGGATAAGCTACCCTCATCTTGTAACCGTATAGGAGAATGTGGGTTGAAAACAGCTAAAGCCATGGCAGATTTAGAATGCCCACAAAAGAAATATGCATGCATTTAAATCCAAACGTGAATCATTTACGTAATTCACGATTACAAAATAGATGTAGAAGTACTTCTAAAGCATGAATGTGTCTGGCAAAGCAATGGAGCAATAAAGGTCAGGAGCCCAAGGTACAGTTTAGATGGGTAACCAACAAGTAAGGTGGCAGTATTTAGTGAACAAGGGCTTCTTCTGGATCTTCTGAACTGCAGGATTTGAGCAGTTTTTAGGTCAGTCTGGATGTTGCTCCAGACCCCTGCTATAGAGGGCAGCGTTCCAGTCTTTTGGCCCAGCGTCTCCTGGTCTCCAATTTGGCAATGTTTTGGCTTCCTGTGCGCACTGTCCACCTGAGATTGCCAAGTTCTGGTCTAGGTATGCAGGGTTGTTTCTGAAGTCCGTTGAAGTGACGCATGATTGTTTTAAACATGATACAGCTCCACGGCCAGAGCCAGCATGTCTACTTCGGGGAGGGGTTGCCTATTTTCTACATGCCAATGAGGAGACCAGCAGCAGTATTTGCGATTAGTTCAACATAGCTGGCAAGGTTTCAGAATGTTGTGTGTGACATTTTCACAATTTCAGTGTAATTATGAGTGACATTTCAACTTCTATGAGTGACACTTTCTTGCAAGCACAAATCAAGCAACGAAGAGGAGGGAAACATAGAAATATCAGACATTACAACCATTGGAGCATCGAGTAACTTTAAGAAGATCTTGCAACTGCTGCAAAGCACCAGAAATCAGGAGAGTGAGGCACATTACAGCTAGCCAGGACACTGTATTAGACTAGACTATAGAACTGCTTGCTCCACCCTAATAAAAGTGTATTCCAGCACTGCTGAGCGGTGTCTGCCCCAGTGGGCGCCCCGCTGCCTGCTGCCCAACCCCGCAGCACTAGATAACAGCAGCAGGCGGTGGCTGCCACAGAGCTACTACAAACACCAGGCTCTTCACTACGTGACGCCGGATGCACTGAAAGTTGGACCAGCACCAGCGTGGTCACTGCGCACTTGATCTATAATTATAGGTTGCACTGACTAGAGCTGCCTGAAGCTCTCTTGGTCCTAAGAGGAGTTTTCTCAGGCCAGTTCCCTAGGAATCACTGTGTGGCCCTAGTCCACGTTCCACCCAGTGTGGGTGCTGCAAGATGGCATCAGGTTGACCACTGCTTAGAAAAGGTAGCTGCGTCTGATACCCATTCTGCACACCATGTGATCATTGCCCAGACTGACCAGATAAGTTGCAGAGCCAGTGGTATCAGGCTAACACCATTGGCGCTGCGAGGCACAAGCAGTGACCAATGTAAAAGTATTCAGAAAGCCACCACTGTAGACTTTGATACGAAGTGTACAAATACAGGCACAGAGATGCACGTATTCAGCAGATGGGGCAAGACAGGTGTGACTGTGTGCGCATTATCAAGTATATGGTACCAGGTAATGTAGCACTCCAGTATTGTATTCAGGGGCTGATGCTGTTCCTCCATCTTTGGGTTTCAGGTGTGATGATCAGCTTGGCTTTCTGGAGTATCCGAAGCTGTTATTGTGTCTGTTAGTGAACAGAATGAATGCTTTTACCGTGTTACGGTGTCTAGTGTCACTATAAAAACAATTACAGAGGTTAAGCCCTTCCCAAGCAGAGCAACACATGTCCGGGATTTGTCATTCCTGTGTGTAATGTAAGAAGGACCTGAAAAAGCTCCTCAGAAGGTGCTGAATATACGTGGGATCCTTGTGTGCAGCGATGCTTGGAGAGCTGTTTCAGACACTGGCTTACGTCAGCCCCTGGGGATAGGAACACCTGTTATCTAGGCCACGAAGGCATCGGCTACAAGTGGCATCTCTCAGGCTGCTGCCATTGATGGCTGTCATCACTCAGGCTGGAGGCTGCAACGGCGGAAGTCCCGCTCGCCAGAAACTCATTCACCTACAATCCACCCATTCCGGAAATGCTAGAAATGTGACGTATGTGCGCGCCAGTACAGTATATATCTAGAGCCAGTTACTAGGAAGAGAATCGAGACTGCCGATCCTGCGCTTTAAGTTCACTGCAGAAGAAAAAAGGTTTTTTTTTCCATGTTGCATTTCTATTTTTGCAATATCTTGCTACGTCACATGTCTTGTCTTCTTTATTTGACACTTTTATGCTTGGAAAAAGCTTGTGTCATTACAAATAATGAATTTCATAATTTTTACCTTCTTGTCCAATACATTGAGGCGGCAGGCCGTGGCTCCAGGCCGACCCCAGGGCTCTGGTCCTATCACCCAGACAAAGCCGCCCTAATGCCTAGGAATGCAGGCACTTCCGCTAAGCATAGACAACGAGGACAGTTCGCTTTCATCCTTTTCCTGCTCTGCCTCCGACCAGCACTTGTTTCTGTCCCTTGTAATCTGCAGCGGCTCTCTCGTCCAGCCCTGCCGCTAATTTAAAAGTCTGAGCTGATCACGACTTGGTTGTGTGCCTGTGCCTCTCTGCTAGTGTCCCTATGTTCAAGTGATCCTCTCTTTGTACCCGTGTCTGGTTGTGTGCCTGTGCCTCTCTGCTAGTGTCCCTATGTTCAAGTGATGCTCTCTTTGTACCCGTGTCTGGTTGTGTGCCTTTGCCACTCTGTTTGTGTCCCTATGTTCAAGTAATCCTCTCATTGTACCTGTGTCAGTTTGTGTGCCTGTGCCTCTCTGCTAGTGTCCCTATGTTCAAGTGATCCTCTCTTTGTACCTGTGTCTGGTTGTGTGCCTGTGCCTCTCTGCTAGTGTCCCTATGTTCAAGTGATGCTCTCTTTGTACCCGTGTCTGGTTGTGTGCCTTTGCCTCTCTGTTTGTGTCCCTATGTTCAAGTAATCCTCTCATTGTACCTGTGTCAGTTTGTGTGCCTTTGCCTCTCTGCTAGTGTCCCTATGTCCAAGTGATGCTCTCTGTGTACCTGTGTCTGGTTGTGTGCCTGTGCCTCTCTGTTAGTGTCCCTATGTTCAACTGATGCTCTCTTTGTACCTGTGTCTGGTTGTGTGCCTGTGTGTGTCTGATTGCATCTCTATGTTCTAGTGTTCTCTTCTCTTTGTTTAGTTGTGTGCCGTATCCTTTCTTTCCTGCTGGTGTCCGTCTGTTCTAGCAATGGTGCTGGTTCAGTTTTCAGAGTGGGGGTGCTGCCATCAAGGTAACTGCACTGAAGTCACAGGGGTTGTGAAACATCCAAACATCACACAAAGAGCAAGTGTTACAAATGAGCCACGCCCCTTCAGCAGGAGAGGGGTGAGGGTGTGGTGTGTAGCCAGATATGTATTAGGGCACACTCTCACAAATATACTACTAACGGACTGTGTAGTACCACAGTCATTTACAGACAGCACCTTTTCCATCGAGATGGGCATTACATGTGCAAAGGTATCCAGTTTTACTTGTGAAACTACCCACAGCACAAACAATAATATTTGTGGAAATCTGTTTTCAGCAAATATTTGTTGTGTGCATCACCATGTATAGTCAAGTGACTTTGATCCTAGTAAAATCGTTGTTTCCTTCACACTTCTAAATTACAAAAAGTGCTTCTTTTCTGGTTCCCTAAGAGCTGACGGAGAAAGTAAAGAAAACACCAATCTCCAGGTTCAAAGAATACCCATTGATTTGTCTAAAGGGATGGCCTGGCGTTTGACCTCTGTCTATGAACTCAGTAAATGTGACAAAATAAAAACACAAGTTAAAGCGTTTTATTGCTCATTCACTTCTAAACTCCATGGTGGTTATTTTGGGGTTGCAGCAGCACCCCTGCAGCCCTATACTCAGTGCCTCTGGGTTGTAGCATTCCTCTCTATGTTGTATCTTTGTCTAGTTGTGTGTTTGTGTCTCTCTCCTCATGTTCATGGGTTCTAGTGTTTCTCTCTTTGTCTGGTTCTGTGCGTGTGTATTTCTGCTCATGTCTCTTAAGTTCTAGTTTCCCCCCTCTCATCCTCTTTGTCGGGTTGTGTAGTTGTGTCTCTCTGTTGATTTACCTCTGTTCCCCTCTCTGCAACTTTGCTCAGTTGTGTGCCTGAATCTTTCTGTTCTACTGGTATCCCTTTTCTCTTCTCTATCGTTCCTGTCTCTTTATCTGGTTGTGTGTTTTTGTCCCTCTGTTCGAGTGGTCCTCTCACCATATCCTTATCTGGTTGTGTGTCTGTGTCCCTCTGCTCATGTCCCTGTGTTCTGGTGTTTTTGTCTTTCTATTTGTCTGGTTGTGTGTTTGTGAATCTATGATTGTCTCTAAGTTCTAGTGTCCCCCTCTCTTCCAATTTGTCGGGTTGTGTACCTGTCTCTGTCTGTTCATTTACCTCTGTTCCTGTCTCTGCATCTGTGCTCAGTTGTGTGCCTGTATCTTTCTGCTCTACTGGTGTCCCTCTGCTCTATTGTTCCTCTCTCTGTATCTTTATCTGGGTGTGTGTCTGTGTCTACCTGCTCAGGTTCTCCAGAACAATCCGTAATGTATGTTAACAACTGCGCCCCACGGTCATCTGTCTTAATACAAAGAACCCTTTTCACGGCTGCGATGCCAGTTCCAGCGAACTCCAGGCAGGCTCTGTATTTTGGTGATTAATAATCACGTGCTGTCGCAGGAGCCTCATTGCCGATTATCATGGGTAGGCCGGGGCCTAATTGATTTTGCTTTTAATTGCGGCCCGGGCCTGATCGCGCTGCTCCTCCCCCCCCAGCCTGGACATGAAACTCACGCAGGGGATGGCCTGTCACTCACCTTTGGCAGCGGGCGCCGGGCGACAGACACGGGGGCAGGCTCCACTCCATCCATGCCAGCCTGTCTTTCAGTCGACTCTGCCACGCGCAATTTTTTTGCCTGACCCCCAATGCGCTTGCGCTGTCTCCAGACTCCACCCTAAGGGTGAATGACTTTACCGCGGCGCGCAGACTGAGAGTAGACGTCACTGCGCGCCGCGCATCACGGAACACCCACCCAACCCAGGTCAGAGGTCACAAGTGGAATTTTAATAAATAAAATAAAATCGGGTGACATCAAGAACACGGTCCCGGACGTTACATGCAACACCCGTAACAGCTGCATTTTATGCAGATTGTGCTTGTTTGCTCGGTCACGCCTGAGGGTCCAAATCGGCCCCAACCACAAAACCGGCCCCCTGTCACCAAACCGGCCCCCACCCCGTCCAGCCTACCGGGGGATTGCCCGGTGCCCGGAAGTGCCAGTCCGGCCCTGTCGACCTTGGACCAAATCTTTCGGCTCCAGGTCCTTTTTTGGAAAACTACAAAGGTTGAGGGTGGCAGCCTCTACCTAGTTTTTGTGGACCTGCGGGCCGCTTTTGATCTGGTCCCAAGGGAAAAACTGTGGGTGGTATTGGCAGACTTGGGCCTCCCGCCCTATTTGCTTAAGATTTTGTCCCGTTTGCACGATGGAAATTATGCTCAGGTTAGGTGTGGGAGACACGGGGCTCTTTCGGACCGCTTCCCTGTTGCCAGGGGCATCCGGCAGGGGTGTGTTCTGGCCCCTACTCTCTTTAGCCTGTTCATAAATGGTCTTGTCGATACCCTAAATGAAGTCAAGGATAGTGATGCCCCTTGGTTAACGTCTGGCCGTGTACCTGCTTTGATGTTCGCGGACGACACTTTGTTGTTGTCTCGAACTTCCTTGGGTATTCAGCGTGTCCTAGATGGTTTCGTGAGCTTTTGCGCCTCGAGGGGCTTGGAGATCAATATGGATAAGACCAAGTTTATGATCTTCAATCCCCCGAGGCGCACGCGCCCGAACCCTCTTTTGAATGGTGTTCCATTGGAGCGAGTTAAAACCTTTGTATACCTTGGGATTACGCTGACGGAGGATTTTAGTTGGGTCCATCAGATTGCCAAATCTGCCCTTAGACTATCACAAATATCTGGTGGTATTGACAAGCTCCAGAGAGCATCGATATTTAGACCGGTTGCGCCCGCCCTCGAGATCTATAGCCTGCAGGCTCGGTCTGCATCCTTATATGGTGCCGAACTTTGGGGTCACAAGTATGTATCAAGCCTCGTGAGGGTTGAACAGGCCTTTATGAGAAATTTGGTGGGATTACCGACCAGTACACCCCTTATCCCATTGTGAATGGACTTAGGTTTGGAGTCCATTGAGAACCTGGCAGACGTGCGCCCCTTGCTTTACTGGAGGAGGCTCTGGTCAGTACCTGAGTTGGTATCCTTTAGAGCTGAATTCCGGGAGACCTGGGAACAGTTAAAAAGCAAAAATATTCCCTGGCTTTCCTATATCAAGGCC
This sequence comes from Triturus cristatus, assembly GCF_964204655.1. Taxonomy (NCBI): domain Eukaryota; kingdom Metazoa; phylum Chordata; class Amphibia; order Caudata; family Salamandridae; genus Triturus; species Triturus cristatus. The sequence continues at coordinate 871,107,623 of NC_140579.1, read as the reverse complement.
CTCTCTTTAAAAATAGGTTTACCACAACTATGGGGGTCCCCTGAGTTGAGCTGTCCGAGGATATCCAGAGCCCAGTTGTTAAACATGGTGAGACAATACAATCTGCATGCTTTACAAAGCTTAACTTCCTATGGCAGGCTTTCTACTGAGTTCCTCGCATTCAAACCAGAAAAGGGCTGGGAGAATTTTTTGGATGAAATTCAACCCCCTCTTGCGAGGAAATTATATGTTCAATTAAGGCATGGCTCTCTACCCATTAGATCATTCACCTCGAAATGGGCAAAAACTGAAAACGAAAACTGCCCATTATGCAACGATGTCAGAGAAGATGTTATCCATGTCTTATTTTTCTGTCCAGCATAAAGTAACATACGTAAACATTGGCTCATCCCAATTTGTAGAAACTTGGGTTTTAGACAATGTGTACAGGCGTGCAGAGTCCTCAAGCATGACACGTCTCCACCCACTGTGTTTGCTGTCTCTCGCTTTCTTTACGGCATGTGGCGCCGCAGGCTAAGTCTCAAATCATCTTAAACTACCAAAATAGCCTTGATAACTCATGGTTTAATTCTCCTTTTAAAGAAAAGTATCTATTTTTATTATTTTATTGGATGTGCTATGTATGTATGTATTTTATCTGCACTTTTATGGTCTTTGACCGAAATAAAGTTATCAAATGAATGAATGATAAGCCGGTCTGCTCGTGCCAAACTACCAAGGGGGTGAGCAGGGGTTATTGTAGGAGTGTACCCCCTTACCCTGACTAGAGGAAAGGGCCCCTATTTGTCACAAGTACCTACCTGTGCCAACTAGAGACCCCCAAATCTAACAGAAACCATGAACATGTATGACCTGTTAGGACGTAACAAAGTGTTAAAAGATGGGGAAAAAAGACCCCCTCACCCAAGTACTGGTACTAAAGTACACTCTAGACATATGGACCCTAAATGCTGAGGCAAACTAAAGGCGTAGTGACATCAGAAACACTGTAGCAAAAACATAAAACATTCAATACATTTCTGCCAATGCGAAGTAAAATTAGTTTGTAAGGAACATTAACCGTAATTGTACATTGAGCGAGGGGATATGTTCAAATTTCCCATCACGGAAAATAAAGACAATTAGTCGATAACAAAATGCACTTCCTTGAAACTTAAAGTAAGGGGAAAATGCAGTACCAGCAAAGTCCCAGGAAGCTGTGTTCCCATGTGGTATTCGTTCGCCACTAAAGAAGAAGAAGGGGATAATGTTAAAGAATTCCTCACCATCTCGTCTTGTGGAGATTTGAAGCAGAGAAGGCTCTTTGTAGTGTGAGGAGTTCATTGGAATGTCTGGAAATGTACTGAAGCTCGTAGAGATAGCTTCAATTAAAACAAAAGATGGCGGCACGTAAGATACGCAGCCAGGGGCGTAGGAGACACTAAAATTCTGGGGGGGACAGGGACAACCTTGTGCACTTTCCAGTGACCCTATACAAATCACCGCCCGTTAAACAAATACAATTGCATACTGTCGAAGTGAAAAATTGAGAAAAGCAGGCATGTAGTCACAGTTTGCATGTATGCTTTATTGTTATTTACATTCATATAGTAATGAGACCATATGTTTAAAAAAAACATATATATGAATCTTGCATCTTAATGCACAAAGCAAACAAAGGCCGCTGACTTAGGGTGGGGGCGACGTGTTTGCAAGTGCATTATGGTTTGAAAAGTACCTGCTGCTGCATTCCTGGTCTCCAGCAATTTTCAGGCAACAATAAAAATGTGAAGATAACTTTAGTGATTAATGTTCTTTTTTTGAGAGAGATCGAAGGCTTGTCTAGTGAAAGTTTTAATTCAAAAGGTCAGTGAGTTACTGCTTTTGTCTGAGATATTCTTTTGGTATTTGAAGTTTATAAGTTAAAATCCTAACATTGAACAGTGAGCAATTAACCGTCATCAAAGAGCTACATAAAAACTTCAATGTATAGATTAGAACGTTATGATTTTTCCCCAGTCTTTCCCTATCCTAATGTTGGAAAATGGGTTCATTAGGATAGAAATCAATTCTGATTATTGAAGAGAACCCCCCAACCATGGTGTTATGTTTTACATTCTGAGTTTGTGTTTCTCTAGTGTTGCAAAGCCGCCCTGGGCACTCCCCAACTTTTTTGCTGACTGGTACTGGTGGTACCGGACTGACTGACCCTGGCCTCTGCCTAAACAGCCAGTGCTATTCTGAAAGAGGCACTTAAAAATACAGTGAAAACACCTACATACACTAGGGTGCACTATGGGTTAGGGTACCCCTATGATTGGCATGACCTCTCCTATAAGGCCCTAGTACATAATAGGGCAGGGGGATTAGAACTACTTTTAAGTCCCTAGAATATAATAAGGCATGGCAGTTTAGAGGCCAGCAGCCCTTTCTGCGCTTGCATGTGTGCACTGCTGAAGCCTGAGGTCAGTTTAAAAGTAGCCCTGTGTTATAGGGCTGCTTTTAAAATGCAAATTGTGCCCAAACTCGACTTTTGGGTTTGGGGAACTTACAAATTGATCAACTACAATGTTGGGGCAAAATTAAGTGGAAAAATGTTTTCCACTTAACTATGGCTGTATCATATTTGCCACATAATACACAATCTGCTGCATAATCTAACGATTTCCTCCAAAACAATTTTGTAGCTCAAACGGATCCCAAATTACTAAAAGAAATGTGACTTGTGTTGCTGTGAAGTTTAGGGCCCTTTGCAAAGGTTAGTAAAGAAAACAATTCCTAAGAAAACAATTGGTCCCAGACACTCCTAATGACACTCAAATTAATACCTGTAGGAGAGTGTAGTATGCAATCAATTCATACAACCAAAAATGTATAATGTAAAGGCACGTTCAACAGGGAAATCTCATAGATAAGAGGCCAACCAAAGTCAATTAAATTGCAAACATCAATTTATTTCCCGCTGAATCATATTCATAAAATGCAAACTTAGGGGCTGACTACGATGGCAGGCGGACTTCAGTACCACCGCCATCGAATCGGGGAATGGGACCGCTGGCCTTCAAGGTGGAGGCCCCACGATAGGCATTACAATGCGACTGCCACTACGGTGTTCGCAGTGCCTATCTTTTACATTGCAGCAGGTGCTGCTGGCTGCATCATCCGCCGCAAAGTAAAAAAAAAAAGGAACATGTTAAATATATCGGTGCCTGCCACATGGTGCAGTGATATGTTGTGGGGCATCATAGATGCCCCCCAGGACCCATGTTTGGGGGCCAGGGATAAAGGGGCCTGCTACGGGCCCCCAATGTCCCTTTCGCCAGTATTTCCATGGCAGGTGAACCGCCATTGATAAGCTGGCGGGTAAGGGACATCGTAATCCCTGCTGCGGTGCATGGTAGGCACCACCAGCATTGTAGGAACCACGAGCCCCTCCACCACACCGGCGGAAGCCCGTCGGGTGCGTGGTGGTTGGTCTTTCCGACCGCCAGGTAACCACCCGCCATTGTAATATGGCGGGCTGTGATGCAGTCACCAATGGCGGTGGGACCGCCACCGACGGGGTGACGTGGCGGTCCCACTGCCATTATAATCACCCCCTAAGTTTGGTGTGAATGCAAATCCTACATTGCCAACCCCTGGCAAGTTGCACTGCTAGTGCTGGAAAAAGGCCAATGGAGGTACCAATGGGTGAGGTGGACTGGCCTCAAGGGTCTTGTGACCTCAGTGACAGATTCACCGTCGATCTAGGATGTGCTTCTTCATATGCCTGCCCGTAAGACTGGAAGTGAACTGCAGTATGGATTGTGGTGGACAGGTCCACCTGCGGGTGCTAAGACACCTGGGCTTCTAAGGTCTATCGGGCCTTCTAAGGTGTAGCATCGGAATAAGCTCTGTCAGGAGTGTGGTATGGTGAACTGGTCATGATGGTCTGAACATGGTTCTCCAGTTCCAAATTCAGCAGCTCTGGCCAGACTGCCACATCCTCTCCCACACTGAACACCAGACTGCCCCACTGAGAGAAACTCGCACTGCCTTCAGCACAACTCAATTGTGCTGCGACTAAATTCAAATTATGCACTAGACAACAGTAAAATGCTGCCTGAAAAAAAAATGAATAACACCCTGGAAAAAGCAAACACTCATAGGGAATGCAAGAATAAGCGAAGCATGTGAACTGTAATCAGAAAAAAACATGGTTACCTTAACGGTTTTAAACTCATTATTCAGAAATCAGTAAGTGATTTTGCCTGAAAAGTTCAAGACATGGCTACAGGGCCAGGAAGGGACCCCTTTCAATGTCCATTGCTTATATCCGTTCAAAATGTATGCAGCTTGGTTTAAAAAAGACCACATCCCCAAACACAGAGCCGCATTTTATAAGCTAAAATAATTTAAAAGTCGAAAACGATCATATTAAACGTTTCCACTCTACCCATCAACCAGGTATTGCAGTCCCTTTAGGAATGGCGCACTTACCCACCCTGGGAAAACAATGTTGTTCAAAGAAAGAAGATAAAAAGAAAGTAGCGCTTTCACTGGCAAACTCTGTAAAGTGGCGCTAATGTGTGTGGGTGTAAATAACAGTCTGGCCTGTCTGCTGTCCACTCTGTATTGCTTTTTTTAGGTATTTAACTATTTTTTCTCTCCATTCCGAGGTTTTTCTTTTCAATAGAAAACGGTCAGAAAATGAGGACATTTACAGCCAAAGTGTTCAGCCTTTTTTGGATCCATTTCACAGGGGAACAAATAAAGAAAAGGAGAGGCAAGAGAGAGTACCTTAAGAGCTGCCTCTTGAAATCAGCACGTAAGCAGGAGCGAGACAGAGACAGAAAGAGATGGAGGAATAACGAGAGGAGGGCAGCCGCCAGAGGCAGGTCAGGAGTAGTGGACACGGTCCTTGCCATGAAGGAAAAGAGACAGCGTTTATGTTTTCTCCGTTCTCTGCCCTTCCCAGAACGGCTGAGCCTTCCTGCAGCAGAACAAAAGGCAGAGGGCGGGTGGCCTCTGACTCCAGGCAGGTCAAGTGCAGGGCCATTAGTTAGCGCTTTCGTGTGCTAATGGCCCTGCGAGGGAGAGGGGAAATTCCTTTGTCCCCTCGTCCCCCCCACCCTTGTCCCCCGTGTCCCCCCCACTCCAAAATCTGGGGGGGATATATCCCCCGCGTCCCCCACACTTCCTACGCCCATGTACGCAGCACCAGGAGGCTCCCAGCGCGCTCGTGTGCCAAACCTTGTCACTGAACGAGAAGAAACGCCATTGGATGACGTGTCATCATAATTGGCTGTAGTAGTGCCGCTTCAAGGTGTGAGATGAGCGGCATGTGAAGGAAACTGGCAACTGAAACAACGGTTGCAACCGCCACTGTGATGGCAATACTTCGAATTCTGAGGAGAACAAACGTTGTTGGGAAGCTCACCTCAGATAGAGAGAAGCACAAAAGCAGTCCAGTCAGATCGCATGCTGTCTCTCACATCACGACGTGGAGAGAGAGCCAAAACACTACAAAAACCCAATCTGACTAACCATAAAATGTGCCGCTCCGATCATTGTAAACACAAACGCAGGCAAGCTAAACAAACTCCAAAATCTCTACAAAAGAGACCACGAATTACCGTTTACGATGGAAGAGAAATGTTTAAACACAGCCACTGTGTACCTGCAGCTCTCCGCAAACTCTGAAGCACAGCAGTGACCAGTGGTGGCAGGTTGTAGCTTGAAACAGACAACCTTTTGTAGTCCGCATCAGTCCATACCCAGGTGACAGACAAAGTTCCTGTCAGACTAAAGGAGAACATTGAGAAGAATTATCCTCATGTGGAAGCAAAGTGACGTGAGAACATCACCTCGAAACCCTCACCGGTGAGACTTCACATACATGAAACAGCTAGACATCTCCCAAACACCAGAGCACTGCAGTCGAGGATAGCAGCCAGCAGCAGACTCACCACTGTGAACAACAAGCGTAAGTGCTGTATAACCGGTCATGGTTCCCATCCATGATGTTTGTTGAAGCTCCATGGTGATTTTGAATGACAACAGGGTCAAAAGAATTTACAAGAAGCAAATTGACATGCTTGATGACCGAATCAGTGCTTTCGAAATTAATTGTCTCAAATAAATAAACCAAAAGAAAACAGCACGCCTCCGCTAGGGCTGTCAGATGGTGATGACACTGGTGGGGCTGGGAGGCATAGTGCTTAATCTTTTCTTGAATCTTGTTGACTTCATTTCTTTTCTGAGTAGAACTTGTTTCTTCCTTGAAGTTGTCTTTGTTGTACTGTGTAGAAAACGCATGTTTCTTGTTCGCAGTTATTACCTTCTTGTGGATACCTCCTCTTCTGAAAATTGTGGTTGTTGCCACTATAGTTTCTGTAGGTTGCGCCATTTCCAGATCCTCTTTTACTCCAGGTTCCTGAGATTTGCATGTAACATGTAGGTACGTCACCAACTTGTCGCCAAATAAATGTAGTAACGGAGGTCCACGCAGGTAGGTTGTAATAAAGATGTTTTATTGAAGTAGGTAATATGTTGAATAGTTCCAGTACAACAGGTAGTTGAGTTGTTAAGAGGAGCCCCAACAGGAGCAGCCTGCCTGCTGCTCAGCCCATGCTCAACTATCACTTCACCTTTCTGTGTCCCAACATTCCGAGGCAAATCAAGACTCCAACATAGTATTGAGCCCAGAGCACAAGCACTGGCTGAGCAGTTGGTGTAAAATACATTACATTAACAAATGCAGGATACTACACATACACTCTCAAAAGGGTAGCATACACTCTTAAAGGGTAGCATACACTCTTAAAGGGTAGCATACACTCTAAACTGGTAGCATACACTCTTAAAAGGGCAGTATACACTATTAAAAGGGTTGCATACACTCTTAAAAGGGTAGCATACAGTCTTAACGGGTGGCATACACTCTCAAAATGGCAGTATACACTATTAGAAGGGTTGCATACACTCTTAAAAGGGTAGCATATACTCTTAAAAGGGTAGCGTACACTATTAAAAAGGTTGCATACACTCTTAAAAGGGTAGCATCCACTATTAAAAGGGTTGCATACACCCTTAAAAGGGTAGCATCCACTATTAAAAGAAAGGGTAGCACGCCCTCTAAATGAGGTGGATTTTTCACAAATGACCAGCATCTGCCAAACTCAAAAAACCCTCTGATTCATTTAGAACAGCTTTCCACTTTGCATCTTGCGAGAGCCATGCATACACTCTAAATAGGGTAGATGGGAGATCTGGCAATTTTTAAGATTTTGCAGGTCAGTCAAGGAAGCCAGTTAAGGTGTGATGCCCTTGTTCTGACTGTCTCCTCTGTGTATTTTTCTTTTTGAGTAATGGGTTATCCTCCATCAGGTGAACCTTTGAGGTTTTCTCTTGTTCTGCACTAGAAATTAAGTACATTTCCATTCCTCTTCAAGCTGGGCACCAAGCTGCTCCGGTTGGGGTTCGAGCGGGAATCAGGCGGCTCCGGGGCCGCAGCTGGAGGGACCCAGTTGCTGGGACGGGACCTGGCCACAGAGGAGGCCGTGGGACAGCTGCAGGACCAGGTGCACGAGCTGGAGCGGAGGAACGAGGCTCTGCGGCACGGCTGGCAGATTCCACCCGGCGGCTGCAGGTGCAGGGGAGCTGCCGCCACTGCCCCTACGGCAACGTCCCTCCTAGGACCGACTCGGGACTGCGCGCTCATGGTGCAGAGCCACGCGCCAGAGAAGGCCAAGCGAGGTAAGGACAAACCGGGGTCTGAAGAGGAGAGGCTAGGGTGGGCTCAGGGTGCTAAGCCCGATACAGCCACAGCACTGGGAAACATAATATTAGTAGCATTATAGCTCGAGATACTAAGGGTTAAACTAGGGATAGGAGGGGAAGAGTGTTGGAAAGGCGGCACGAGGGAAGGGAGAATGATGGAGCAATGGACAAAGTGAATGATTCAGTAGAAAAATTGTGGATGGGTAATGACCGACGACTGTGGGGATATTTACGGTCATTGATACACCAAAGCATTATGAAACTGACTTTGCATACACCAAAGAAGACGTATGGTTCCCAGTTAATTATTCTCATCTAAATTATAATTTAGGGCCCGATTCACAGAAGTAATCTGAGACGAAAGTCTAACTTTACGACTTTGGATATTCACAAAGAGCATTTAGAGTGGTAAAGTTAGACTATTGGTCTAAGTTAGACGTTTAGTCTAAACTTAGACCAAAATCCTAACTTTACGTCAATGGTGAATACCGAATGTCGTAAAGTTAGACTTTCGTCTCAGATTACTTCGGTGAATCGGGCCCTTTGCCTTTCTAGGAATATGCCTTAATAGTTTTGTTTTAGTATTGTGCATAAGTCATGTTCAGGGGAAAAGGGTTTCTCTTTCTTCAGTGGACGGTTGGGGGGGCAGTTAGTACCATGCTCTTTTGGTTTTCTTGGTCATGTGTCCTTCCAGTTTAGTGTTGAGCATAATTCGGAGTGATTTCGTTTTTAATATCAGCTGGGGTGTGGAGCATCAATTAATTTCGATTGGTATTGTTAGTGACAAGCAGGATGTCTGTCTTAGTTGGTTTTTCTTTAATACCGATTCTGGTCTTTGAATTTGAATGAGACTGAGGTAAGTTTCGAGTCAATGACTGTCGTGAGCAGTGGAGATTTTCAGGTAGAATTACGTCATCAGTGTATTGAAGGATCTTGATGTTGCTGTGGTGGGCAGAGTTCCTCAGGTTTCCTTGAGGTGTTTGGAGTTCATGGAGACAGCATGGAGCCTTGTGTTAATCCTCAGCCTCAGGAGAGCTTTTGTGAACCTGAAGTTTCCGTTTGGATGCATTGATGCTTATTGCCAAGCTCAGAAGAGAACCACTGCCGAACTGTTACCGAGAACCCCATAGGGGCTCCCCCTGTGAGAGGTGGCTTTCTTGATAATTGTTTAGACAAATGGAGTCTGTGTGTTAAAGAGATAGATGGCAGGATTGTTGCGGCTCAGATACCTAAGCCAAGAAAGGGTCTCTCTTGTTTTTTTATTATTGAGCAGATTCATAAGAAAATGACATATAAGAGAAGACATATCATAGAGATAGCATATAAAAAGCTGTTAATTTTATACATACTAGATATAAAAAATTGATGATCAAGCATCGTTTAAAGGGTGGCCTATTCATTATGAAACAGTACATTATATACAAGAGTAAAGTGCCTTTGTACCTAATTGGGTTATCAGCCTCCCTTGTTACTTATAAAATACTCTGTTAAAACAAGGTTAAATTCCTATGATATAAATGTAATAGAAGCCATCCGAAAAATTACATAAGTATTGTACATTACATATATAACAGCAGCCATCACACAAACTGTAATCATGCCTTTTTAAATCCCCCTCCTAACAAAAATAATTACACTGCTACTACTTATGGGGCTGCCTTTTCTATTGCCTCCATAAACTGCCATGAGGCATTAAGTCCTTTTAAGCACCCTACCCGTTTCGCAAACGCCCCTTCAAACCTTTTTATCCGGAGCATTTTATTATGCCACTCTTGGTATGTTGGTACTCCTAGATGTTTTCCAGTTCTGTGGGATCAATGAGTGAGCGATTAGAGAGGCTATCACTATAAATACCCGACCCCTTTTGCCAACCCCATTGTTCTCACTCTTACTTAAAAACCCTAAGAGTGCCACACTAGCCTCCGGATCAATCCTAATCTGGAAACCAAGACTGTGAGTAGATAAAAACATTTCCCAAAACAGTGCCACCTTTTGGCAGGTGAAAAAATATGCAACCAACCACCCATCCCCTATTGCTGACAGCGAAAGCAGCAATCTTCCACTGCTGGATACATTCTATGGAGAGCCATTTGGGTGTAGTATGCCACCCAGCAGGATAAAAAAGGACATCCTCTTAAAATGTGCTGCCCTTAAAGCCTTGTGGCCTAATATCGAGATACACTGCCACCCTACCTCCGAGAAAGTACAATGTGTTGATTAATATTATCTAAAAACTTTTCACCTGCTGACTGCCCTCTTGGTCCTTAGTAGTCTTTACCAATTTCCATCCCCTGAGTGTTGACATTAGAAGATCGCTTATTACTGGGTGGGAGTTTGAGCTGGATTCGGGGCAATATTTTTTCAAAAATAGAATAATCTGCTGAAACCCCAGAAAAAACAACTTAAATCGATCACCACACCTAGCATGGAGATCTTTACATGTGATATATTTACCCCTCACCATGAAGTTGCCCAATTCTTTAAAACCACTTGTGTTCCAAAATCTTAACTGACTATGTGATATTCTCAAACCAAACCTTTAGTGTCAGATACTCATAGCCTACTGGAATACGCTTAGATAAATACAGTGCTTGAGGTCTGGCGCCGAGTTCCTGGACAGTTTTCCATCTTGTTTGCTTTGGGAGTTGGGCTGTCTTAATAAAGACCAGAAGCTGAGATCCCGCCTCCTGAATCATTCTGTCTAAAAAAAAAAGAGATCAACCATCCCCTTCCCATCAATTGATCTTACTAACGCATCTAAAAGAGATGCATCATAATGGGTCTGCACCTGAGGTAGTGCCATCCCACCCTGGCTGATATCGAATTGGAGTACATAGAGTTTGACCATGGAGGCCTTCTTGTTCCACAAAAAGTGCCAGAAAAGTACCCTGGTCTCCTTAAAATAGCGCTTGATAATTTTTATAGGGACATTTGAAAAAAGAAATAACAAGAAGGGTAAAACGGACATTTTAATTAGGGGTACCCTACCTACTAGTGTAAGAGGAAGGAGTGTCCATCTATCCAACAAGTCCTTCATCTTCTTCAACTTGACCACATAATTTAATTGATAGAGCTGGGAATAGCTATTCGTTACTTAGATCCCTAAGTAGCGGCTCGGGCTTTGAGTGCAAGCTGGCTGCTGAAGACAAGAAGGGAGGTTGCTAACTGAGGTATTAAATAGAAGCAGTTTAGTCTTGCTGTGGTTGATTTTGTATCCCCCGATCATTTTAGACTTCTTAAACTCCTTCAACAGCTTTTGGATAATCTGTTTTTCTAGCCTAAGGTAAAGAATGGTATTGTCCGCAAATACATTTAATTAGGACATCCCTATTACGGGAGTCTCAATCCCCTTATTATCCCCAATCCTCGCTGTCAAGGGCTCAATAAAAAATGTAAATACAATTGGGGACAGAGGAAACCCCTTATGCGTTCCCCTGTTTATATCTACCACCCCTGCAACATTAGAATACACAAACACATTTGCTTGCGCCCGTTGGCGTAGATTCTGCAGCAGTGCGATGAATTGAGCAGAAAACCCAAGTCTTGTCATACTATAAAAGAGAGCAGCCCAACTAACCTGGTCAAATGCATTTTCTGCATCAATCATTATTATAGCTGCAGGGGTCTGGTTAACCACAAAGTAGTCCAGTGCATGTATTAAAAATCATGTATTAGCTGACATAACCCGAACCAGCCACAAACCCTGTCGGTTCATTATATGTAACATCCTGGACTGCCGGAGTAATGCGATTTGCCCATATTTTCAGTAAAAGCTTGTAATCGGTATACAACAAGTTTATTGGTTGATATGAGTTGACATCCATTTTATCCTTATCCTTTTATAGAAAGCTACCAACCATTGGTTCCTTTAGAAGCCAAGGGTCCTCCCCACCTTACCTGATGAAATTAAACAACTCCATCAAGAAGGTGTAAGCTCACTGGCAAATACTTTAAAAAGCTTGATGGGAAGACATTGCCGCAAGCCTTCCCACATGGCATTGTGACAAGAGCTTGCTGAATCTCTAACGCAGATATATCCGTAGCCATTCTTTATAACTGGGCATTTGTCATCTGTGGCAAACTGATAAACGGAAAGTATTGGGAAATACTATTCTGCGGGATTGAGTACTTGCTTTCATACAAGTTTTTATAATGCTTGAAAAAGACTTTGGACTCTTCACCTTTGTCACAAACAACTCAGTCCCTGGCTTCTATAGCTCAGTAATTAATGCCACATCCTTTTTAAACCATGTTGACAGCCAAGAAAATTCACACATCACAATCATCTGACTTTCCTCATACATCTGCTGTTGAAAAGCCCTTGAGCTATTAATTGCCTCCAAGATAAAAAGAATTATCTCATAGAGGGAGCAGGACCTTTGACCTCTTGGTCATAGACCCGGCTCTCCGACCGTGCAGTTCTGCTGACTGAGCCTTCCTGCTGCTGTGCCTCCACCTCTGCGCCTGTCAGAGGGTCAAGTCCTTACTGAGGGTATTGTATCCCTGTGATACTCGCCGTATTTCTTGTTTTTCTGCCTTATTTTCCTCACTGTCTTATTTCCTTTTTGCCTTAATACCTGAATTCTTTTCTTCTTGCCCTATTCTTGTCTTTTTTGACTTCATGCCCGTTTCCCGCCCGTTCTTTGCCTCTGCTGCCCCACGGCCCCTCCCCCGCCAGCTTCCCGCTCCCGCCACCCAGCTGCTCCTCTCTCCCCGTTTCTCCTATTTAATGGCAGTCGTGCGCAGACGCACAACGGGCGCGCTGCTGCCATGCCGAAGACGCGCCTGAGGCAAGCCCATCTGCACCTGGCTGTATGATCGCACACCGCTACGACACAGCTGCCCTCCTTGCACTCAGCCCAGGAAGGAACAATAACTGCCAGCAGTCTTCTACGAACACCACCCACAACCAGTTTTTCTGCCGCCACTGCCATCATACCTTCACCTCCAACCATGCCCCCGCAGACACCACCCCCAGGACGAATGCCAACACCTCTGAAGCCCTAAACTGCATCCTCCACAACATGTGCTTCCTGCACAGACACACTGTAGCGATCTGGGACCTCCTCGACACCCTCTCACCAGATGTTGCCTTCTTTACAGAAACCTGTAACAACGCCTCCTCCGCCCCCGGCATCGCCACCGCCATCCCTGACGGATACAAGATCCAGAACAAGGACCGCCCCAACCGCCCAGTAGGAGGATTCACCATCGCACTCAAGAGTTCCCTTCGACTCTCCACCTCCACCACGAGTGACTCCTTCACCACCATCGAACACCTTCACTTTCAGGTCCAGACAACCACACTTCGCGACACCCTCACCTACAGACCCCGCGTCTCGCTCGCCACCACCATCGCCGACCTCATCACACCCCACACTATCGCCTCCATGGACTACATACTCGTCGGAGACCTGAACTTCCACCTCGACGACCCAAACTCCACCACCCTCCTGGACAACCTCGCCAACATCGGACTGAAACAGCTAGTCACCACACCTACCCACAAGGCAGGACACACCCTCGACCCCATCTTCGCAGGAGGCAGCAACATCCATTTCAGCCACACCACACAACCCCCATGGATGGACCACCACTGCGTACACTTCCACGTCGAGAAACCCACGCCGCACAAACCTGCACCGCGCCCTCCACGAAGGAACTGGAGCAAAGTCACAGAGGAGCAGCTCAACTCCACCCTCTACCACAAATCCCCATCACCTTGACCGATGCCAAACTCGCAGCCAAAGAACTCCACAGATGGATCTCCAACTGCGCAGACAAACTCGCACCCCTACGTAACCCCGACAGACAGCGGCCCAGGAAGGCCACCTGGTTCACCGCAGACCTCCAAGAATCCAGACGCACCTGCAGACATCTAGAGAAGAACTGGAGGAAGAGCAAGACGACAGGAGACCGCATCACCTACAAAAACGCCATGACGGAACACCACCAACGCATCAGATCCACCAAAAGGGCCTTCATCCAAAACAAGATCCTCACCAACTCCAGCAACTCCAAGGAACTCTTCAACGTCATCCAGAAATTTACCAAGCTCGCCAGCAAAACCAGGGACATCACCCCTTCCCAGGACCTCTGCAAGAAGCATGGATCCTACTTCCATCTGAAAATCAAAACCCCCTCCGACAACTTCAACAACCAGACTCTGAAACCACCTCCCTCTCCAGCAACGCTAGCCAACCCACCATCTCCTCCTGAACCCCAGTCACCACACATCTTCCACAAAGCTGCCATTGCTCTGGAACTATGACGCACCATCAATGCCACCTTCAAGACCCGCATCTTTCCAGATGACTGGAACCGCGCAGAAGTTAGATCCCTGCTCAAGAAGCCTTCAGCAGATCCCACGGACCTCAAGAACTACCATCCCATCTCCCTCCTCCCCTTCATGGCCAAAGTCACAGAGAAGACCGTCAATGCACAAATAACAAAATTAATTGAAGAAAACTCCATCCTCGACCCTTCCCAATCCGGATTCCGCAGCATCCACAGCACTGAGACTGCTCTCCTCGCCACCACAGATGACATCTGCACCCTCCTCGACCAAGGGCACACCACGGCCCTGATCCTACTCGACCTCTCGGCAGCATTCAACACCGTCTCCAACCGCACACTCACCACCAGACTCCACGACGCTGGCATAAAAGGAACTGCCCCCGACTGGATCCCCGTTCCTCAAATGCAGAACCCAAAGAATCAGACTACCACCCTTCCTCTCTGAACCCACAGAAATCAACTGCGGAGTACCCTAAGGATCATCGCCCAGCCCCACGCTCTTCAACATCTACATGGCCCCCCTCGCCGCCATCATCAGACAGCACGGACTCAGCATAGTATCCTACGCCAACGATGCCCAGCTCACCCTCTCTCTCTCACCAAGGACCCAATCACCACCAGACTCAACTTCCAGGAAGGAATGAAAGACGTTGCATCCTGGATGAGCAGTAGCTGCCTGAAGCTCAACTCGGAGAAGCTAGAGGTCCTCATTATCAGACCCTCCCCCTCTGCATAGGACACCACCTGGTGGCCCACCGCCCTTGGCAGCCCTCCAACCCCCACAGACCATGCCCGGAACCTCGGCATCGTACTCGACTCCTCCCTCTCCATGACCCAAAAGTGCAACAGAGTCGCCTCCAGCTGCTTTAACACCCTCCGCATCCTCCAAAAGACCTTTAAATGGATCACCCCCGATTCAAGAAAGGCAGTCACCCACGCACTCATAACCAGCAGACTGGACTACAGAAACGCCCTCCAGCCGGGATCAACAAATCTCTGTGCCGCAAGCTCCAGTTCATACAGAACACCACAACCAGACTCATCCTCGGCACCCTCGACACGAACACATCATCCAACATCTGCGAAACCTCCACTGGCTCTCAATTGAGAAGAGAGTTACTTTCAAGATAATCACCCACGCCTACAAATGCCTCCACCACACCAGACCCCAATACCTCAATGAAAGAATGTCCTTCCTCCCACTCAAGAGGAACCTTCGATCCACCGCCCTCACCCTCGCTCAAACCCAGTGCATCCACAGACCCAGAACAGGTGGAAGATCATTCTCCTACATATCAGCCAAGAGCTTGAACGAGCTCCCAATCGACATCAAACGTGCCCCTGCCCTGAACATCTTCAGGAAGACACTCAAGACCTGGGTCTTTGACTGAACGGAGTTGCACCGCCCCCCTAGCGCCTCGAGACCTTCAAGGGTGAGTAGTGTGCTTATAATTCCCCTGATTGATTGATTGAAATCGTGTTTGTCTTTGGTCAGCTGGATCTCCATAGGGGACTGTTGACCCTGGGACCTATTTCTCCTTTCGAGAGCTGCATCAGCTCCCAATTGGAGTTCATCTATTCACTCTACACGGCTTATTGTTGAGCCACATAAGCAATCATCTGCCCAAGGATAGAAGCCTTAAATGCTCCCCAGACCAAAAACAGTGATGCGGAACCCTTGTTCACAAGAAACACTCTCCATGAATGTTCTCATATCCTTTAACCCCTCTTGATTGCCAAGAAGGTTCCTATCCATCTGTCACCTGGACCTCTCCCTTTAATTGCATCCATCTCCACAACAATAGTGGCTAAAGAATGATCCAAAAAACAGTTAGCCCAAATATATGATCTCCCCCATTTAAGGGAGTGACCGATTAGGAAATAGTCAATACAGGAAGCTGCAGGAAAGCGGTGCCAAAGTATATTGTTCAATTCCTCAAGTGATCCCTATGCCATGGGTCAATTAAACTGAAATCCTGCTTCAACGCATATACCACTTTTTTGTTTTGGGGCTTTAATTAAATTTTTAGTTTTATTGGATGTATCCCAGATCAAGTCCTGAATAAAATTAAAATCACCCCCTAAAATTATTAGGCGCAATCCTTCCATAGGCTCACTGTAGATCTGCTTTATTGAATCTGGTTCTTTAATAACCAGGGTATAATAATTCACCTAATTTAAGGGATTGCCATTTACATTAACCTTCAAACAAATCCACCTACCTTGAGGATCCCTAATAACTTGAGAGACCAACCAGTCCACACCTTTACCTAGGTACACTGCTACACCCTTGACAGCCAACCCAGCTGAGGCAAAATACGCATTTGAATAATACTTCGGGATGACTAGTTTCACGAAACTGCTTTTATGGCGAGTTTTCCTGTAGAAATATAACTTGGGGAAAAATGAGGTCAACAATCTAATTAACCCTCTGTACATCTGCTTATTAGACACTACATTAACATTGCAGCAAATACATCTAGCTTTAAGACCCATTACCTTGAAAACTTTCTCTAGATTGTGTCTTGACTATATGATAATTTGGTAACAAATCATAATTCAATATGATTCTGCTCTTTTTTGCTATACATGCTCCCCACCACCCATGAATCCCCCAAACCTAGGACCACCCAGTGCCCCCAACAAAACTCCCAACCCCTGCAAGAAGAGAGTAGCCCACAATACCCCTCTCACTGCAGCATTCACCCTCCCTGGGTGCCATGTTGTTGTACCTCTGTGGACATGTGGCCCACTACCCACAACACCTCATCAGCATCATCAACTTCATTTGGCCTAATTCAGCACTCAAAATGACAATCACCCTAGGATACATATTTAACACTTAATTAGAAATATTTAGCAGGAACTCCTGAGCTTTAACTAAATTAGTAAACATTTGAAACTGCCCTTTGACCAAGACTCTTAACTTTGATTGTTGCACAATTGTTGCTTGAACAAATACAATATCTTAACAAATTCCTTTCGACTGTGGGCTGTGCGGCCGACATATCTGATACGACTGAGCTATTTCAGATGCTGTAAACTGATTATTCTCAATGGCTTGGCTAGTATGTGCTCTTTAACATGATAGTCTGTGAAGTTCAAATGGTTGAGCCGGGACCTGATGTGCTCGTGTGATTGTCAAATCTCCTGAATATTCTGGCAGAACATGTGTCTTATTGAAAGAGTTCACCCATTGAAGGATCACCTTCACAACCTCACAACCCTCCGGAACTCCAAACAAGTGTAGATTAGAGCAAGGGATTTCCCAGCTCTTCTGTTTTATATTCCAGTTAAGATATTTTCTTCCTGAATTGGCTGACTTGATCCTGCATTGAACTAACTTGATCCTCCAGTTGCGAAATTCGAGATTCGGCTTCCTGCAGTCGTTCTGGAAATTTTGCCATCACTTCTTTAATTTTAGTTAACCTCTGGTGCATGGCTGCTATTTCAATTACGTGTGAGGATTTAAGTTCTCTGATTTCATCCAAGATGGCATTAAGCATTGTCTTTATATCCCAGTGTGCAATGGCCCTTGCATCAACCTGTACATTCTGATGTTACATCTCCTGGGGCTGAGCTGGTGCTGCTGTCTGAGGCTACTCTTGCTGAGCTCTCTGAGCTGGGGCCTGGGCTTAGAGACCGAGATTACTGAGGATCAATGTCCTGTGACTGAGGCAATCCCAAGGGTGAGCCTCGAGTAGGAGCTGGCAAGACTGCTGGCACACTGATATCAGAGGGCTATAGTATTTCCAGGTGAACTGATGGCGATACAAGATCCAGAGGAAGGACCACCTCAACCACCCGGGAGGAAGACTCCCCATCGTACACAAGATCTCCCTCCGACTCAATACATCCAGTAAGAGCGACTCCTCGTCCCCAGGGGGGGGCGAGAGGGTTGGGGGAAGGAGAAGGCGATGAAAAATATCAACAACAAAAAAATACAAGTCCAGGTGCCATTTTCAGGGGCGATATTTTGTGTATTTCTATAATGGTTTGGGCTCTGAATTTTGGCGAAGTCAAAGGAAGATCTAAAAGATAGTAATGGGGAAACTTAAGATATGTACAGTCAATATAGGTGGTCTAAATGACTGGAGGAAAAGGCAGAGACTAGGGCATTTCGTTAGTTTAAATTCTATAGACGTCCTATGTTTACAGGAGACGCACTTACCCTGGGAAAAAAAGCATCTGATAAATATTAAAGGTTTTGATTTGCTGACCTGTTCCTCACAGACGTCTATACTAAGAGGTGTGGCAATTTTAGCCAAATCTACATTGGGAGGGGCAAAACGTCAAAGGGCTGATACAGTGGGGAGATGGGCATTGGTAGAATTGGAAATTGGGTGTACAATCTGCGTGATTTATGGATCTAACCAGGATGATCCTGAAATATTCGATTTTTTGGAAATAGAATTGGCAAACTGGCCTAGTACAGTTATAGTATGTGGAGATTTTAATATTCATGTAGATTTCATAAATAAAGACCCTTACGTAGGGCGAAAACCTAGGGTATTCCGAGCTATTAGCTCCCTGGCTAAATCACATGGGCTGGCAGATGTATGGGGGAATAAAGAGCCCAATAATCCGGGCTTTACATATTTCTCATGTCCTTTCCAGAAATATTCAAAATTGGATTATTTTCTGGTATCAGCAAAAGAATTAAACAAAGTTAATATTAACAAATTATCGAAAACTATGTCTGATCATAGCCCTCTGATTTTGGAATATGAATGTGAGACGTTTAAAAAAAAATTCTCAAGATGGACCTTTGAAAGGAAATTACTAGCGGATACTTGCTATGTTGAACATTTATGGAAATGGACTGAGGATTATTTTGATGCTATCGTTTTAGCGCCTCCAGAAACAATGTTTGGGACTCATTTAAGGCAGCATTGAGGGGTGAAACAATTAGTTTCTCTGCTAAGCGTAGGAAAGCAGATCGGCTAGAGAACTTGAGACTAATTAATCAGATAACAGAAGCAGAAGAACAGCATATGAGGGAAATTGGCCAGGGAAAAGATGGCGTGGGGACTCGGCAGAGGATCTCTATTATCCAAGCAGAGCTTCATAAGCAGATAGCCCAGAAAGCTGCAGGTGAATATCAGACCCATAGAGGCAAACTAGATGAGACTGGAGAACAGGCAGGCAGATTATTGGCACTTCGGATCAGGCAAGGGAAAACCAAAAATAATATGTCAAACTTATGTGAAGATAACCAGAACTATTCGGAATCAAGTGATATATTGAAAGTTTTTAAAAACTTTTTTCAGACATTGTATAAGGAAGAGATTGATCTAGAGACCGGAAGACATGAATTTGTGGATAGTGGTCCTCAGGTAAGCATGGCCGATAAAGGAGAGCTAGATAAGGATCTGGAAATGGGTGAGGTATTGGAAGCATTACAGGAGTTAGCAGTCGGAAAGGCGTCAGGACCGGATAGCATCCCGCTAGAAGTTTATAAAAGCATGCAGAAGGATATTGCCTTAATATTGTTGGATTTATTTAATGGGATAATGTGCACGGGTGTAATACCGGAGTCCTGGCAGGAAACAAATATTATTGTCTTTCACAAAAAAGGAAAACCTAAAGAGTAACCTGGATCCTACCGGCCAATATCCCTCATCAACGCGAATAATAAAATCTATGCTAAGATTTTAGCTAAAAGGTTGGGAAGGATTATTGGCGGTCTAGTCTCCCCGTGGCAGCATGGATTTATTCCAGGCAGAGGAACAACTGATCATATTAGGCGAGCTATCACTCTGTTTGATGTGCAGGCTGCCTCGGGGGGAAGGATGGCCATGATCCTTCTCGACGCAGAAAAGGCCTTTGACCGTGTTGCGTGGAAGTACCTATGGGGGATATTGGACCAAAGGGGCTTTGGCCCTAATATAATAAAAGCTATTAAGGCCATGTATCGTGACCCTAAGGCTAAAATTCAGCTAATGGGTGAAAGCTCAGAACTAATTCATATCTCCAGGGGGACGCGTCAGGGGTGCCCCTGCTCACCTATCCTTTTTGCTTTATATATAGACCCGTTGATATGCAGAATTATGGGTTGCAATGATATTAAACCAGTAGTGTGTAATAGGATGGAGACCAAATTATTGGCTTATGCGGACGATTTGGCGATAATTACATCTGAGCCAATTAGGGCATTAGCAGCTCTTAAAGGGATAGCGGAGGAATTTGGGTGCTCATCTAGCTATCGTTTAAATGAGGATAAGACTCAGATAATTTGTACAGCCAATATTAAAAAAGAGGATATAAGATATACAGAGTCAGCAGTCTATTTAGGGGTTATGGTTAGCTCAGCTATAGATTTAATTATAAAAGAAAACTTTGCCCCTCTTTTGAAATCAATAACGGCAGACCTTAAAAGAATAGATAGTCTACATCTTTCTATAATAGGGAGAGTTAATGTGTTGAAAATGACTATGTTCCCTAAGATCTTATATCTTTTTCGTTCTATCCCATTTGCTATAGATGAGAGTCTATTAAGGTCAATAGAAGCAATTTTTGTGAATTTTATCTGGCAATACGGCAAAATAAGACGATCAATGAAGTACTTGTCTCTTCCACGGGAAAAAGGGGGGTTAGCAATGCCGAATATCAGACTTTATTATTGGGCGTGTCTGCTAACTAAGATGGCAATCCTATTTGATCCTGCCACTAATCTCTCGGAATCATCATTTGGTACTCAAAATCCCCCCTCTATTTATGTACTTATGCTGGGCAAAGAAGCACTGGGGCTTTTGCTGCAGAAAACTGAGCGGAGATATTTTAAAAAAATGAGATACAAGACTCTTGAAGGGATTTGGGTAGTATGGAAACAAGTCCGAAAATTACTATCAATACCAAAAGTTAATGGGTATTCACCATTGTGGAATTCTAAGGTTTTCCCGCAATTTAGCGGGGTTAGTATGGGGAGATTATGGGAACATCACAGAATTAAAACATTAAGTGATATCTTTGAAGGGGAGGTCTTGATGGGATTCAAGAATATCCATCAAAAATACAATATTCCAGGTAATCAAGGGTTTAAATTTGTGCAAATTCATTGAACTATAATGGCTTTAAGACCATGGATTGTTATTTTGAATAGAATTAAAGTGATGGATTATATATTAAAAGGAGGTACTAAGATTAAATTAGTATATAGATTTTTATTGTTAGGGATCCCAGATGATTTGGAAAAGATGGAAGCTGCCTGGGTATCGAGATTGGGAGACGCAGATGTTGATATCGACAGAGCACTTCAGTTAGCTATGAGATTGTTTCGCTCAACGAGTTTGAGAGCCCAACAATATAAAACCCTTTTTAATTTGTATTTTACGCCAGCGAAATTGTTTGTTTGGGGTAAAAGGGAGAATGATAACTGTCCTAGGTGTCAGGAAGGGCCCGCAAATCTAGTACATATGTTTCAGCAATGCGTGAAATTAAATGTAATTCGTGGGGAAATTGAGACATTTTTGGAGATGCTGTTAGGAGTTAAGATTAATTTATCCCCTACTCTTATGATAATGGGAACGGATAGTAAGTTGGGGCTGAATAAAGAAGAAGAAGCCCTTGTTTTTATTTCTGTCTCGGTTCTTCGGATTCTTATCTCAGCGGGCTGGAAAGACACACAAGCGCCGGTGTTTCATATGTGGCTCGCAAGACTTTTGGGTATACACAATATTGAATCTTCCCTTTTTGTTTATTGGGGTAGGAAAAGAAGAGAAGTGGGACAGACTTTGTGGGCTCCATTAAAGAGATGGAGGGATTCTTATTTATAATACTTTGCTCAGATAATAAGATCTAAGTATGTTGATTACAGAGCTATATTATTTTGTATAAATTATTATGTATCACTGTTCTTCGAATGGGATTGTAAGATGTAATTTGTATATTGTTCTTGGTACCTGGACAAATAAAAAAAGAAAAAGTATTGATAAACAGTAAAACCCCGGAAGCGCGGACCAGCTACAAGAACACCATGACAGAGCACCATCAACGCATCATATCTACTAAAAGGAACTTTATCGAGGACAAAATCCTCGCCAACTGCAGCAACTCGAAGGAGCTCTTCAGCATCATACAGGAATTCACCAAACCCCCCAGCAAAGCCTCAGATGTCACGCCCTCCCAGTACCTCTGCAACAAACTCGGCTCCTACTTCTATCTCAAGATCAAGTCCCTCTACGACAACTTCAATGAACAAAAAATAGGCACCAAAACCACACCTACCTCCAGCAACACCAGCAAGCCTACCATTTCCACCTGGACCCTGGTCCCTACAGAAGACACCGGCACAACCATGAGGAGCATTTACTCAGGAGCCCCCAGGGACCCAGGTCCACCGCACATCTTCCACAGAGCCTCCGCCGCCATAATACCTGAACTACGACACACCATCAACTCCATATTTCGAAACCGGCACATTCCCCGACGACTGGAAATGCACAGAAGTCAAGCATCTCCTCAAGAAGCCCTCCGCAGACCCGATGGACATCAAAAACTCCAGACCCAACTCTCTCCTCCTCTTTGCAGCCAAAGTCACTGAGAAGATCATAAACATTCAGCTCACGAACTTCATCGAAGCTAACTCCACCCTCGACTCCTACCAATCCGGATTCCGCAGCAACCACAGCACCGAGACCACCCTCCTAGCTGCCACAGACGACATCCACACTCCCCTCGACCAAGGCCACACGGCCGCTCTCAGCCTACTAGACCGCTCTGCATCTTTCAACACCGTCTCCCACCGCACACTCACCTCCAGACTCCATGACAACGGCACTCAGGGAACTGCCCTCGACTGGATCCGCTCCTTCCTCACCTGCCGAACCCAAAGAATCAGACTCCCGCCCTTCCCTCTGAACCCACAGAGGTCAGCTGCGGAGTACCCCAGGGATCTTCACGCAGCCCCATGCTCTTCAACCTCTACATGGCCCCCCTAGCCGCCATTGTCAAACAGCATGATGCAGACGACACCCAGCTCATCCTCTCCCTCACAAAGGAACCCAACACCACCAAACTCCGCTTCCAGGAAGGAATGAAAGACGTCCCATCCTAGATGAGTAGCAGCTGCCTGAAGGTCAACTCAGAGAAGACAGAAGTCCTCTTCCTCGGACCCACCCCCTTCGCATGGGACAACACCTGGTGGCCCGCCACCCTCAGCATCCCCCCTCATCCATGGACCACGCCAGCAACATCGGCATCATACTCAACTCCTCCCTCACCATGACCCGACAGATTAATGGTGTCTCCTCCACGTTCTTCAACACCCTCTGCATCCTCCACAAGACCTTCAAATGGCTCACCCCCGAATCCAAAAGGACCGTCACCCATGCACTCATAACCAGCAGACTGGACTACGGAAATAACAAACCCATTCCAGACCATCCAGAACACCGCTGCCTGACTCTGCCTCGGCATCCCACGACAAGACCACATCACCCAGCACATACGAAACCTTCAT
Organism: Triturus cristatus; assembly: GCF_964204655.1. Classification (NCBI taxonomy): domain Eukaryota; kingdom Metazoa; phylum Chordata; class Amphibia; order Caudata; family Salamandridae; genus Triturus; species Triturus cristatus. Next base: position 871,084,126 of record NC_140579.1, on the reverse strand, counting down.
TGGCTCCCTGTCGAGAAGAGAGTGACCTTCACGCTACTCACGCAAGCCTACAAACCCCTCCACAACACCGGACCCCAATACCTCAACAAAAGAGTCTCCTTCAATGCACTCAAGAGAAGCTCCCGCTCCACCTACCTCGCCCTTGCCAAAACCCCCTGCATCCACAGAGCCAGAACGGGTGGAAGAGCCTACTCCTACATAGCGGCAAAGACCTGGAACAAAATCTCACTCAACCTCAGACTTTGACCCACTCTGCAAGACTTCAGGAAGACCCTTAAGACCTGGCTTTTTGGGTGAGACAGAGCTGCACAAATTCTCCCCCCCCCAGCGCCTTGAGACCCTCATGGCCGAGTAGCGCACTTCATTAATACCTGCATGCTGGGGAGTCCACCACAGAGACCTCACTTTCTACCGCCATCTCCTGAGAAGCACCTGCCACTTCCAGCTCTCTTTCCTTACGAGTTGCAGATAAATCTTCTTTTGAGCTCAGTGGACTTGTTGCCAGCCCTGAACCGTGGCAAAATAGAAATCTGCGATCTGCTCTTGCCGATGCAGATTTTCCTTGTGCAGCACGTTTTTTAGCTACGAGGGCTAACTTTGAAGCAGCATCTAGGTTTCCCACCAAATTGGAAGCTTTTAGATGTTTCCCCATCTTCTGTCTTTTACACACTCACGAGTACCCACCTCTGATTGATGAGAGCCCTGCAAGGACGGTAGTGTCTGAAATTTAGGGTAAAATCCCCTGGTGTGAAACCTGGCAGTTCTCCCCATATGCATAATCCTTGCACGTTCATTTTGAATGTGGCTGGAGCTACGTCATAATGATCTTTATCCCGATCAAGAGACTACTTCTTCCCACAACAGCTGCATACCAGAATTGCCAGAAGGAATTGCCAAGTCTGTGTATCAGCCAATGCTTGGTGAAGATTTTTACCTTCGGACTTAGATGTTATGTTAATACATTTTTAAAGCGCTCGTTTAACCTGGGATTTCTTGGCACGGACTCAGCAGAAAACACAAGAGAGATGTTAAGTGTGCTAGTTATTGATAATCTAGGTTTTCAGGAGTTTTTGAAATACCAGCAGAGAATGTGTGTATCTGATGTTTATTTGTCAGAGGTTCCAATATTTAGTCACTCCAGAGATGAAGCTGCTTCCTTCACATTTTACTTTCTTAAATCTACAGGCAATAATGTTTTTTGTTCCCTTTGAATAGCGATTTGTGTTGGGTTCATACCAGGAAAAAGCATGTTTTAGGAATTCAGGTCCAATGTTGTGCAAGGCCTTGAATGCAATGCAGAGTTTTTAATTTGATACAGTTTCTAACTGTCAGCTAATGGAGGTCCTTGATTGCTTGAGAGACCAAACAGTATTTGGGAAGGCCTCGGAGTAATCTCGCCACTGCGTTTTGTAAAACTTGCAATTTTGTCAGATATTGTTCTTGTAGGTTGATATACAATGTGTTACTGTAGTTTAACTTAGATAGTACTAATGTTGAGAACTGTTTTCTTGGTTATGGTGGGAAAGTATGGGAGAATCTTTTCACTTATTCTCAGGGTTTTGAAGGAGGAGATGAAAGCGTTGACTTTTTTACTGAGGTTCAGTTTGTCATCGATTATCACCCCTAAGCTTTTGGATTATGTCGTTGGCAGAGGAAGAGGGCACATTTCTGAGGACCCGCTGATGGGGGTCCAAAATTGATGGATGTTCCCAAAGAGGATGACTTCAGTCTTATCCAAGTTTAATTTCAGACTGTGATTGTCCATCCAGACGCCATTTTCTCTCACTCACGCAATTGTGTAGCGGAGAGCTTGTATAGTTTACATTGTTGAAGGCTCACAACACAATTTGTGTGTCGTCTGTGTAGGAGGTAAGAGAAAAACCAAATGAATGAGTTAAGGAGTAACATATAGATTAAACAGTGTTGGGCTAAGTGAGGACCCCTGCGGGACCCCACAATGGAGGGAGAAGGTGTTAGAACTGAAGCTGTCCATCATCACTGAATGGTCCCTTCTTGTCAAAAAAGATTTCAGGAGTTCCACTGCTTTGTTTTTTATGCCAAGTGTCCCCAGACGTTGGACCAAGATGGTATGGTCTTAATCTCATTGGTGGCCTTAATCAGAGTGGCCTCAGTACTATGTTCAGGTCTAAATCCAAACTGCGTTGGATCTAGCAGATGGTTTACTTGAGTAAACTGAGCCAGTTGGGTGTTCATAATTTTCTCTACAATGTTTGCTGGAAATGGTAGCCTGTAGATAGGGCGGTAGTGTGCTGGATCCAGATTTGGTTTCTTTATAAGGGGAAGAATTGAGGCCTTTTTCCAGAATGGTAGGGAAGAGTCCTGTTGTAACATAGGTTAAAAATACTACCAAAGTTATTGCTATAGGCTCTGGATTTTGTTTTAGCACACACAAACGGTAGACAAGGTTCATAGGGAGATCCTGATGTTGTTGCGAGGATAAGCCTCTCCGCCTGCTTGGTGGACAGGCAAGGGTGGTGTCGCGTTGAGTATTAGGGTTACTGGTATAATCAGAATTTTGTAAGGAAGCATTCCTGCTAGCTAAAAGTCAGTGGTTGTAAATATATTATAAATTTGACCTACTCTATTCAAAAAAATGTTGGCCTATAGTTTCACAAACTACTATTGCTTCCTTTATTTTCAGTCAATTTATTTATTTATCACTCGGTATAGCTCTCTAGCGGAGTTATTGGAGGATTCGATCTGTAGAGTAAACAACTCTGTTTTTTCTTTAATGAGAAGTCCTTTATATTTCGACAAGCAGTGTGTGTATGCTTCTTTTTAATGAGAGTTGTAATTGGACCACCATTTTCTCTCCTGCCTTCTACAGTTTTGTTTTTCAATTTGAAGTGCTTCGGTAAACCAGGGAGTCAAGGGTTTATTCCTTCTGTCTTTGGTAGTTTTGGTAGGGGCTAAGTGTGAGACGACAGACCTACCCAGTTCAGGTATCTCTGAGAGGCTAGCTCAGGGTCATGGGAGGGAGTAAGCTGAGAGTCGGTGAGCTGTTGCTGGAGTAGGCATGGTTGTTCCATGCGGCATAGGAGGTGGGATCGCTATATTCTCGGAGTCAAAAATAGTTCTAGGGCATTTTAATTCAAAAGCAATGGTAGAGCGATCAGGCCAGGATAGGGGTAAGTATTTCAAATTGAGATGGATGAGTTTTTTTAAAAGATAGCATCTAAAATGTGGCCTCCAGAGTGAGTGGCCTGATGTACCATCTGCAGAAGACCAAATTCATACATGGTTTCTAAAATAGCCATGGTATCTTTATCATCAAGAATATCCAGGTGACAATTTAGATCACATAACACTGTGAAGTTGTGCAGATCTCGTTTACCAAGAGGGCACTAATGGAGTTTAAAAAGCCACTCCTGGAACGAGGTGGACTATATAAGAGAGATCCTCTGATGGATTGCTTCTTGTTTAACTCTAAGCAGTAGGATAGGGCTTCACATTCTTTGTTAGACGTGTGCACAAATCTTACCGTGAGCCAATCTCTATAGAAAAAGATAACTCTTTGGAAGTTGAAAATCTAAATCAGAATGAGGGTGTAAACAAAGAGGGCTCCTCAAGGCCGGATACAATTGCTGGTAGGTTCTGCTGAACAGGATTTGCTGCTGCGGAAAAGAACGTAGCAGGACCTACTGTGAATTCAGGCCAATCGGTGATGCCCATTGGGTGGATCGGCTGGCAAGTAGGTCCTGGTTTTCTGTCTTTTTTCCAGGATGTTTTGTGAGAAACCGTTCAAAGTTCCAACTGTTTAAGTACTACCAACACCACTACCAAGGGTCCAGAACCTGGAGCACCACATAGGGGGCTAGGATTCACTCAGATACATGCCAGCAGCAGTGCTCAAGACCTCAGGAGCTTGTTATGTCACTGTAGCTCTCACAGGAGGACAGGCCTAAGGACTTGTTATGTCCCTGTTAGTCACACTTGGAGTCACTTCAGAGTTATTCTGAGCATTCAATATTTATACCTGGAGCTGGCCTTTGTGTGTGGGGGAACATCCTACCCTACTTGCATATCTGTTTCTGGAGAGTTCTTCCATTCCCCTGTCAATCAATCAATCAATCGGGTTTGTAAAGCGTGCTACTCACCCGTGAGGGTCTCAAGGTGCTGGGGTGGTGGGGGGAGGGGGCGGATCAGTCGAAAAGCCAGGTCTTGAGGTCCTACCTGAACGTGTGCAGGGTCGGGGAGCGCCTGATGTTGACAGGGAGCTCGTTCCAGGTCTTAGCTGCGATGTAGGAGAAAGCTCTCCCACCAGCTCTATTTCTGCGGATGCGGGGGACCTCTGCCAGGGAGAGGTCGGCGGAGCGGAGGTTCCTCTGGTGAACGTGGAAGGATACTCTCTCGTCCTTCTGCAGTCGGGGGGGATCCATTTGAAGGTCTTAAGGAGATCTGAAGGCAGATGAAGCTAGAGGAGGCGACTGCGTTGATCTGGCGGTTCATGGAGAGAGAGGAGTCAAGGATGATGCTGAGGTTCCGAGCGTGGTCTGTAGGGGTGGGAGGGTCCCCGAGACCAGAGGGCCACCAGGTGTTGTCCCAGGCGGAGGCGCAGGGTCTGAGGATGAGGACCTCAGTCTTCTCTGAGTTGAGCTTCAGACAGCTGTTTTTCATCCATGCAGCCAGGTTCTTCATTCCTTCCTGGAAGGAGAGTCTGGTGACTTCGGGATTTTTCATGAGTGAGAGGATGAGCTGGGTGTCATCGGCGTAAGATACGATGCTGAGCTCATGCTGTCTGACGATGGTGGCCAGGGGGGCCATGTAGATGTTGAAGAGCGTGGGGCTGAGTGACGATCCCTGGGGTACTTCGCAGTTGATCTCCATGGGTTTGGAGAGGAAGGGAGAGAGTCGAACCCTCTGGGTTCTGCCGGAGAGGAAGGATTTGATCCAGTCAAGGGCGGCTCCTTGTATCTCTGCGTCGTGAAGTCTGGTTGCGAGTGTGCGATGGGAGACGGTGTCGAAGGCTGCGGAGAGGTCCAGGAGGATGAGGGCCACAGTGTGACCCTGGTCGAGTAGTATGCAGATGTCGTCGGTGGCGGCGAGGAAGGCAGACTCAGTGCTGTGGTTGCTGTGGAATCCGGACTGGGAGGTGTCTAGGATGGAGTTCTCTTCGATGAAGGTAGTCAGCTGGGTGTTCACGAATCTCTCGGTGACCTTGGCCGAGAAGGGGAGGAGAGAGATGGGCCGGTAGTTCTTCGGGTCCGTATGGTCGGCCGATGGTCTCTTGAGGAGGGGTTTCACCTCCGCCCGTTTCCAGTCGTCTGGGCAGATGCCGGATCTGAGGGAGGCGTTGATGGTTCGTCCTAGTACAGGTGCGATGGCAGTGGTGGCCCTGTGGAATATGTGCAGCGGGCAGGGTCTGTTGGGGCTCCAGAGTGGGTTTTCTTCATGGTCACGGTGATTAGTTCGGTGGTAGCGGGATCCCAGGTCGTGATGGTCCGCTTATCTGCAGAGGTGGATGTGGAGGTAGAATCCATCGCTGGTTCGCTGAAGTTGTCATAGAGGGCCTTGATCTTCAGGTAGAAGTAGGAGCTGAGCTTGTTGCAGAGTTCCTGGGAGGGTGTGACGCTCATGGTTTTTCACTGGTGAGTTTAGCAAACTGCTGTATGACGTTGAACAGTTCCTTGGCGTTGGTTTCATTGGTCTGGACTTCGTCTCATGAAGATCCGTTTGGTGTCTTTTATGCGCTGGTCGTATTCCTTCAGGGCGTTCCTGTGGTTGTCCCGTGCTTCCGGGGTTTTCTGGTTTCGCCAGGTCTTCTCTAGGCATCTGCAGGAGTGTCTGGCTTCTTGAAGTTCTGTGGTCTTGGGTGATGAAAGACTAGTGTCAGGTTCATTTGTGTGTGCTGGTGGCAGAAAACAGCTCCTGGAAGGATGCCCCATCCTGCCCACATCTAGACCCCTTTTGGGGACTAGATGGGAGGAATATGCGAAGCCCAACAGCAGAGCAATTGACAGTCATGTGGCCCATGACACTGGCGAGACACAAATTGGTTAGAAAAAGTGGCATTTTAAGAAATGTGACTTCAAATCCAAATTTACCATTAAAGAGTGTGGAGGTCAGCATTCAGAGGTCCATAAAATCCAAAAGGATGGGTCAGGATAGTAGATGTGCTTGAAAGATGAAGTTTATTCTTGCATAGAGAAACTCCACCCACAGCATATCAAGGTCTAATCTGCATGTAACTGCCCTATCACAGTTCCAACCTTTCAAAGTAAACATTCTACAGGGAACATTGAAATGAGGGCTAAATGGAGCAGAGGGAAGGAACAGGCATATGAAGGAATGGAAGGGGCAATGACATATATTACTTCACATTACCACAAAGAGGATATTGCTTCACATTACAAAAAAAGAGGATCTTAAGTTACAATACATTTGAGCATAAACTTGACATTTCTACCCGCTCTTATTCCAAATGTAGCATTTCTTAAATTATATAAGGTAACTCAATGTTAATCAATGGGAGTGCTTGGCCTTACAGCAGTGAAACATTACTTTAGAAGTTTATTAACTGCCGAAACATGTAAAACTTAACCCCACATGTCCGACTTTTTAAATACAAGAAACCCTTATATGTATTAAAAAGGAACGTTTAGTCCTGCCAAAAGGTTTATTTTGCCTGGTCAAAATGGCATATTAAAGGTGCATTACAGGCAGCAGGGCAGGCCTGAGACATGTTCTAAAGTGTTACTTTAGTGGGTGGAACAAGGAGTGCTGTAGGTCCACTAGTGGCATTTTATTTGCAGGCCATGGGTAAATGTAGTAGCATATACTAGGTAATTAAATGTGCCAATCAGATGTAGACCAATTGAACCCTGTTTTGGGGGAGAAAGATCAAGGACTTTAGCAAAAATGAATTCAGAAAACAGGAGGGGTGAAGGCAAACCATTTGGAGGAGTGACACTGTAGAGAGGGCTAGGTCCACAGTATCAAAATAAAATACTCCTGACATTGTACCTCTAAAGACAGCAAGTCCTTTATAATATGCTATATATGCCCATGAAAACATTTACTGAATAATATTTCCCTAAAATGTCCCTAATAATATATCTCCTATTGAGTGCTCCAGGTATGGTGCATCACTGAACGTTCTCATTATACTTTGTTGCAAAGTGTCCCTTAATTGTATTGTATTGTATTGTAATTGCATGTATATAGAACGTACTACCTCTAACAAGGCATCGGAGCGCTTTTTTTGGCGAGTAGCACGCTACTCAGGAACCCATAAGGATTAGTTTTGAATTTGTATAGTGAAATATGAAAGTAATTTGAGTGGTGGACAAGTTAGTTATTTGGATTCAGAAGGATAGCGGAGGGATAGAAGAGGGAAAAGTTTTGCATTTAGATAGCGCCTGTTACCCATGATGGGGTATTGAAGCGCTTTTTTGGCAAGTAGCACGCTTCTCCGGAACCCATAAAGGATTAGTGTTGAAAATTAGTATAGTGAAATATGAAAGTAATTTGAGTGGTAGATGTTATTCAGTTATTTGGCTAGAGAAAGATAGCGGAGGGATAGAAGAGCGAGAAAGGTTTGCATTTATATAGAGCCTGTTACCCCTGATGGGGTGTTGAAGCACTTTTTTGGCAAGTAGCACACTACTCCGGAACCTATAAAGGATTCGTGCTGAATTAGTATAGTGAAATATGAAAGTAATTTGAGTGGTGGATGTAATTCCGTTATTTGGATAGAGAAGGGTAGCGGAGGGATAAAAGAGGTAAAAAGGTTTGCATTTATATAGTGCTTGCTACCCCTGATGAGGAGTTGAAGAACTTTTTCTGTGAGTTTACGTGTCTATGAATTGCTTGCCAGATTACAGTCATCTTTCATAATGTTGTTCAAATGTGCTAAGTATTAGTCACACTTTTTTGTTTTAATAATCCATAGGGCTGCGAGTACAAGGACCTGCTATGAGGGCCAGTCATACAGCTCCCGCCGGGTATGGTGAGCAGTTGCTGGGTGAGGATGCCAGGGCAGAGATGGAACGCCTGTGAGTATGACACTATCTGGTGTGTGCTGGTGGCAGAAAACAGCTCCTGGCAGGATGCCTTATCCTGCCAACACCTAGTCCTCTTTTGTGACATTAAATTTCAGCAGGTCAAACCTGTGGAATTTAAAGGGAGGAAAAGGCTTGGGAAATACCAACACGTGGATTTTGGTAAGGGAAGCTCCAAAATCTGCATCTATGCCCATTTTAGCATAGAAACCCATAACAGGTGTTATTTATCTTACTGATAATGCACGCCAATGTATTGTTATTTATTCTAATTTTGGGCCACTTGTAATGTGTATATTAACGCATAATATTCATGTATGTAGTCCGCAATACAAACAGTTTTTTTTACACTTAATAATACTTGTTGTTGGACTTGGCCCTTTTTGCAGGGTCATCCCTAAACTTTTTGCCTTCCTCCTGTATTTTTTCTGACCTGGTGTTGGCTGTTTTATGACTCTGGGCACCTTACCACTGCTGACCAGTGCTAAGGTGCATATGCTCTCCCTATGGTAAAATGTATTATGTGAATTGACTTCCATGTTTGGCTTATTTGGTTTACTATCAGTCCCTAGTAGACTGCACCAGGGGTGCCAAGGGCTTGTATATCCAAATGCTGCTAGTGGGCTTGCAGCACTGGTTGTGCCACCCACAGAAGCAGTCTGGTAAAATGTGTCTAAAGTCTGCCATTGCAGAACCTGCATGCAGTCTGGTACTGTCATGCTGACTGGGCAAGTGTCCCCACTTGCCAGTCCCTAAACCTTCCCTTACCTTCATGTTAGTCACCCCTATGGTAGGCCCTAGGGCAGGGTGCATTGTAAGGATAAGGTAGGACATGCCCTGAGGTGTGTGGCATGTCATAATAGTGAATTACAGCCATTTTCGTTTTTCTCTATTGAAGGCTACCTGCTCTCCATTGGCCAGAATGGGCTGCTGGAATTACTACACGCTGTAATCCCAGTGGACTCAGAGAGCATGGTAGAAAGTCAAGTTTAGTATGCCTGAACTCAGAATGATAAAATACTTCTTTTAGTAAAGTTTATTTTAATATCCTGTGTTTGTAAATACTCCTTTTAGAAAGTTAGTATTTACTGACCTGGCCATTTCAGTCCGCCTCTGCTGTGTGTGTGTGTGTGTGTGTGTGTGTTCTGCCTAGTAACAGTAAAGGAGCAGGGCTGGGGAATTCCAGGAGACAGGCTGGCTGCCAGGTGGTGGGTAGAGAGATTACACCAGGATGGGTGGGAGGAGTACACCTTTGACTCTGAATAGACCTGTGCTCTGCCACCACAATGCCGGCTCTGCCCCCTGTGGAGCGGCTGATGTCTCTGCCCTGCTGCTGAAAGGAAAGAGCAGAGTCACCACAACAAAGTGCTCCAAAACTGGACTGAGCCAGGCCCAGGCCCCCTGGCGACAAATAACAAAAGAATTGTGTTATAAAAGAAGGAGCCCTGCTCCCAAGAAATCAGATCCTGATTGAACCACGAAGAAACTCTGCCTGACTAGAAGGACCTGGAAGAAGCTGAAGGAGGAGTAACTTTCCCTGACCTGGGGGATTGGCCTGCAGTTGGTGCCTTGCTGAGAAAGGAGGGGAAAAGACTGAAAGAGACTTTGCACTTTGTTTTTCAACTATCTCCAAGGGCTTGGAAGAAGAGCTTGCCCCCCCCTGAACTGAGTCCCAGGACCATTGGACTCATCTGCCTTCAAAAATTGAGTTGCCTGGACGATTTGTGCTTGTTTCCCGCTGGATTTGGCCCCAGTACGCCTTGTACACCATCCGCCGCGAAGCCGTGTCTTTGCCGCCCGGCACCGTGCGTCTACGCTGATCCTAAAGCGTTAGTACGCGCCGTATCCCTCCCGGCTGCATTGCACCTAACCTTCCCCGCCGATTCGAGACGTACATCACTGGCTGCCGAACCCTGTACGCCGGACCCAAGTTCCATCGTCCCGCAGGTACGGTCCGTACGCTGCTAACGTACTGCACCGTGCCGTACTCAGAGCCGAGAAGCCGCAGTACGCTGATCCTCCCCGTACACTGTATGGCGCCGAGAAGTGTCGCCGCCTATCCGCACCGAAGGTACGGCTCGAACGCCGAACGCCACGGACTCTGCAAGCTGATCCGGGCCATCCGCACTTATCCCTGAAGGTCCCGTACCAACGCCGCGTACCGACGCCGCGACCCGACCAGACCGAATACGCTGCCGAACTACGACCCGGACCCATCAACTTATCCCGCACTGTCCGTCGCGGACCCCACGAACTTAAGGTACTTTGTTCTGTTCGCACCGCAGCGTGAATGTTACGGACACCGGAGTCCGCACCGATTGTTTGACTCGTACTTTCCTTGTTTTTAATGCGGACGAGTCGCACAGCCAGGTACGAACCGTACAGTGCCTGAAAAGAAGCAGAATTGACTAAAAGAAGCCTATTTTTGCATTTTAAGCCTTTTTACAAGAACATTGAACTTTAAAATAATACTGTGGTCATTTTAAACGTTATTCTGGTCATGTGCTAAGCCTTATATAAAGAAACCTATTTTTGATATAACCTTGACTGGTGTCCATTTGTGGTGTGTCATTGCATTACTGTATGTGTTCACAAATGCTTAACCTATGACGCCCTGAGAATAGTCTTGACTGCTTGCGCCACACTACCTAAAGGGTGAGCAGGGGTTATTTGAAAGGGTGATCCCCTTACTCTGACTTAGAATTGAGAGTCCCTGCTTGTCGCAAGTGCATACCTGTGCCAACTAGAGAATCCCAATTCTAACACTTGTTTATTACTAATATCAGCCACTGACTAAGAAAAGATTGAATTTAAAAACTACAATGTTTCAAACTTATATAGCTGATTAAAGTAGGCATATTACCACTTGATATATTTTAAAAGGATTGTAATTTGTGACCTGAAGGTAACAAAAAGATCTCTGTAACCAGATGAAAAACCCACAAGCTATCTTAAAATAAACACAGATCTGTGATCTAAAGGGCACTCACTCTGCAGCAGGCACATTAAACATCTGTTCTTCTTTATGATGCTTCAAACATGTGACCAAAGATGAAACTCATACAGCAAGTACATTAACCACCAGTGTTAACTTATTATATTATACTCTGAAACTTACTGGCTGCTCTTTTTCAGTCCTGCATGTCCTTACCTCCTTAGCATAAAAATCTGGAAGCTACTAAAAAATAAAAACAACATTTCAGTCACATGCTTGGAGGCAGTACCTGGGTGACCTGAGGCACTGCTACTCATAGTCCTAATCCTCTCAGCAGAACTGGGAGGATTAGGACCTTGATGACCAGTATCAGGAGTACAAGCAGGACAAACACCTGGAGGAAAAAGAGCATGAGGATCAAAGGGATCAGGACAAGGAGTACAAAAACAAGAAGACCAAAAGCATCAGGACCAGAAGGACAAGTAACAAAAGGACCAATACCTGGAGGACCCGAACTAGAACAGCCAGAAGGACCAGGTAGACAAGGACCATGAAAGCCAGCACCAGGAGGGCGTCCTCAGAAGGATTAGTGCTAAATACCAGGATAAGATAGTCGTAGGAACAAGATCTCACCAAGGAGATGCAGGAATAAGACCAGAACCTAAATAACCAAGAATAGGGTCAGAAACTGTTAGCGGTCCATGACCAAAATGACCTAGACCAAAAGAAGCAGGACCAGAAGGAACAAGTCAAGAAGGAGGTGTCTATGTCGTCCAATGAGTCATGGAGAATAGTATGCAGATTAGGAGGGTGAGACGGAAGAGTTGGACCAAGTGGAGGAGGAGGATCAAAAGAAGGGGAAGAAGACCAGGTGGCTGAAGAATAGGACCAGGAAAAGACAGGCTTGGAGTACGACCAGGAATTGGATGGAGGGTGTGAGGATAGGACCAAGAGGAGGAGGGGATGGATCAGGAGGAGGACCATAGAGTGATGAGGAAGATGAGAAGACACAGGACAGGAAGGAACAAATCAGGAGGATCAGTGCAGGACCTGACGGATGACCAATACCAGTAGAAGGAGGACCAGGAGGCTGAGGAGTAAGACCAGAAGGAGTACCTGCAGGCAGACAAGGATGAGCAGGACATAGAGCAAGACATGGAAGACTAGGAGGAGGAGCAAGACCTGAAGGCAGGTTGAGGAGTAAGACCAGGATCAAGTGAAGGAGGACAAGGAGGAGAAGGTGTAAAAGGAAGATGAGGAGGAGAAGAACTAGAAGGGTGATGATCATGAGGGGGAAGAGAGGAGAAGGATCACTAGTGGGAGGAGAACAAGAACTTGTTCAAAACCAGGATCTGGAGCAGAGAAAGGAAAAGTAATAGGAGAATCAAGGGATTAGGAGTCGTGCCAGAAACAGCAGAAGATGAGCAGGAAGATTACCAAAACAAGGAGGTGGAGGATCAAGAAGCAGACAAAGAGTATGAGAAGTAGGTCCTGGAGGGATTTAGAGGGCCAGGAGAACCTGTGTTGGACCTCTCCCTCTCTGCAGGGTCACCCCCAAATGTTGTACTGTCTCCTCCCCTTTTTGCTGAATTACTTTTGGTTGCCTTTGGTACTATGGGCACTTTACCACTGTTAACCAGTGCTAAAGTGCATGTGTTCGCTACTTAAAACATGGTAACATTAGCTTATCCACAATTGGCACATTTAATTTACTTATAAGTCCCTAGTAAAGTGCACTACATGTGCCCAGGGCCTGTAAATTAAATACTACTAGTGGGCCTGCAGCACTGATTATGCCACCCACTTCACTTGCCTTACAGAACATCTCTCAGGCCTGCAATTGCAGAGCCTGTGTGTGCAGTTTTAAACTACCATTTCTACCTGAGGAATCAGCCCTCTTTCCAGGCCCAAACCTTCCTTTTTAATATTTAATACATATAAGTCACCCCTCAAGTAGGCTCTCCACAGCCCCAAGGGCAGGTTGCATTGTATTTAAGAAGTAGAACATGTACTTTTAAAATTTAACATTTTGTGGTAGTGAAAAACTAGTAAATTCATTTTTCACTACTGCAAGGCCTATCTGTCCTATAGGTTAACATTGGGATTGCCTTATTACATTTTATAAGTGCAACTTCCAATTGGGACAAGATGGATATTTTGAGTTTGGTTTTCTGGACTCCGAATATAAAATCACAACTTATGGTAAGGTTGGATTTTAAATTGTAAATTTAAAAATGCCACTTTTAAAAATGTGTAAAAGGGAGGGGTCTTGTCCGTAGAGTACCAGGTAGGACAATCAAACTCATTAAAAAAGGGCGGACCTGGTTACCACTTTTTGCTGCTGCTATTTAGTTTAAGCAGGCTTAATGCATAGACGATACTGTTCATAGGCGATTGTGACTTTATCGCATATATTTTTTGCTCACTTTCTTACATTTTAAAATTTTACATATGTCTGAGGACGACACAGAATCCATTTACTTCTGAATATACATGAATAACAATGGTAATGAAAAGAGAACAAAACACAAACATTGTTGGAACAACTATAAATAATATGATAACAACAGTAAATCATTACACCAGCATATATGAATTCAAACAATCCTAAAGTTTTGCTGTTTTATGCCTCAGTTGATTAGGATTGATTTCACAAGGGCAAGATTTCTGGGGGGCTTAATGTGTAAATAAGACCTCCTCAGAAAAATAACTAAACATTGACTTGTGACTGGCCCTTTGTGTAAAACGGAAAAGCCGACGCGTTTCCAATCTCGTTACTTATTTTACGAGATTTTCATCAGGGCTGGGCACGGTGTAACCTGTTAATTAAATAAAAGGAACACATAAGTGTGGGCTCTTTCACACTGTTTTGTTACAGATATAAACACTTTTAGAAATTAAAATTACCTTGGTCTGTAAAGAGACTCGCTCTGGTTTCTTAAACTATAGAAGGCTGAACCTATAGTAGTGAACATAAAGAGACACGGACATCTGGTCTCAATTTCGATTATTATTTATCGTTGAATGTGTGTTTGTGTGTGTTTATCGCTCCAGTTAAATAAAAATGATAAGATCTTACGTAGGTCTTGTTTTTTGATTATTTTTTTGATGAATGGTGAACCGAAAAACCTTTTCAACAATGTGACCTGAAAAACAGGTTGAGAAAACAAAAGAGAATGACCGCGGTGTTTTATGAAACAAGGTCAAAGAAATTATGGGAGTAAACTTGGCAGTGAAGTAAAGCAAAACACTTAAGACTTACTTCAGAGCGTGGCAGTGACTTAATGCCAAGTCCAGTGGAAGGGTGCTTGTTCGTTTGAAATACCTTCTGTATTAAAACAAGTAAGTATAGCCCGTATTACATGTCGTCTGGCATGTATATTACGCGCAATGACAAGTGTGCTGTTACATTGTATCGCGTTTGAACTTACTAGCATTGGTTATCCCTCATATGACCTCCGTAGCTACTGCCGCCTCTCGACCTGTCCCGCCACTGGCGCATATAACTTTTGGTGGTACTTAGTCTCAGCTGATATATTCTAAACGGAGAATGCCTGTTTATACTCAACTTGAGCTGACCCAGGGGTGTTAATCATTGGAAGATGTCCTATATCCAGATCTAACATGTGGTAATCCAAAAGCTACTCAGGGAGGGTCATCCAGCCAATTCCAAAACAGCCCAGTTTCAGCCCTATCTCTAAAAACATTAATCCTCTGGTCTACAGCTCGATAATACTTAACAGAATTCCACCAGGCATTCCAACTAGGAGACGTTTCCTGTCGCCACAGCAAGCAGATCTCCCTCCTTGCCAACAACATCAGGTAAAACGCCAATTTATATTGAGGCCCACACTGAAGTCGTATCCCACCCGGCATAGACACCACCCCAAATAAGCTAAGAGTTGGGCTTACCTCCACATCTACACCCAGGACCCTGGAGATAGTCTTACCAACATCCCACCAGAATTCGTAAACCTTGGGGCAAGACGCGAATATGTGGACGTCATCTGCGTTCTGGGAACCACACCTCCAACAATTGGCTGCTCCTCCACCCTTCAATTTAGAGACTTTAAGAGGGGTCCAGTATATCCTATGGAGTGTGAAAAAATCATTTCTTCTGAGTGCAGCAGATTTGATCACAGAATAAAGCAGGTCAATAGATACTTGCCATAACTCTTTCCGTTCTTCGCCAGGCAAGTAATTCTCCCATACACGATGTAGCTTATTCATCCTTCTTTCTGCTGCAGCCAGAAGATAATTATACCATAGGGCAACTTCTTTCTTCCTCGGGGCTTGATTTTCCAAATCATTTTCCATGTCATTATCCTCACAACACGACCAACTTTGAGATATACACCAGGACGTAAGCTGATAGTGTTTGAATCTAGACAAAGTTCCAACTGTAGTTTGATTCCAGAACTCCCAAGGAAGACATTTGCTATCTACTACCAAATCCCCCCCATAGTAGGACTCCCGACGCTTTTAGTAGTTGAGCAAGGGCATCTAGAAGGCCCGCAGGTGTTCCAGGGGAGTCCCACACCGGCGCCCATTCGCTGTAGTAGGGAAGCCCCAAACAGACTTGACAGTCCAACCAAAGCTTGGCCACCATACCCAGCGTTTCCAGAGCCAAATTTGTACATAAAACATAGTCCTCTACCCCTTCCAGCATGGCTTTAAACATGTTACCAATAAGAGGATTATCTGGGGTATGTAATAACATTTGGGCATTTTTTAGTTGGTAGGCCCAACAGTAGAGCTTAAAGTCAGGTAAACCCATACCACCCTTCTGTAAATTTGCGCCTAAGTTTTTTCCAGGACAATCTAATCCCTTTTCCTGCCCAAATAAAAGAGGAGATCCTACCCTGAATTTTAAGAATCTCAGCTTTTGGAAATTCCAATGGTATGTTGTTAAAAAGAGAAGTATATTTCGGAAGGACACACATTTTAATCAAATTGACTCGGCCATATTGTGATAGTGCTATGTTCTGCCATCTTTTTAAAAGAATCTCAACTTCCTTTGAAACTCTGTCTAAATTAACCTTTGGAATTTTCCCAGGATCTTGGGTTATTGTAATTCCGAGGAATCTAAATTCTGTCGCATATGCCACCCCCTGATTAACAATGGTCCAAGCCATAACCTCCGTCTTGTCTTTATTTATCTCATAACCTAAGAACTTCCCGAAGGTTTCAGTTTCAAGTATAAGTTCGTGCAAGGTGGTGTCTACATTAGATGAGAACACGACAAGATAATCTGCATATATAGCTAATTTTCTAACCAACCCCCCCAGTATAAAAGGAACAATCTTTTTATTTAGCCTTAAACTCTGAGCCAAGGGCTCCAAGTAGATATCAAATAGAATGGGGGACAGAAGACAGCCCTGCCTTGTAGCACGTTCTATATTGACAATGGGGGAAAGGCTTCCATTAACTAAGATCCGAGCCCGTGGTGAACTATAAATCTTTTTAATTACCTCTCTAAAACCCGAGGTAAAGCCCATAACATTCAAGGTCCTGTCTAGGAAATGCCAGTTAACACGGTCGAAGGCTTTAGCTGCGTCGACCGTGATAATTGCCAGAGGGAGGCCCCTTGATGATGCCATATCCACTCTACCGACCAAAGTATAGACCAAATCTGACATTTGCCTACCCGGAAGAAAACCCTTTTGATCTTCATGGATCATTTGGCTTATAATTTTACAAAGCCGTTTATTCAAAATCCCTGCAAAAACCTTATAATCTACATTTAATAAGGAGATTGGGCGGTATGATTGACACTGAAAAGGATCCTTACCGGGCTTCAAGATCAGGGTAATAACTGCTTCCGACCATGAATCCGGCAAGGGGCATGTACCCTTTAGTAGTTCGTTAAACATCTTCATCCAGACTGGAATGATTTCATCCTTCAACATAAAATAAACCTTGATCGGAATTGCATCTGGGCCTGCAGCTTTCCCCTTTTTAGCCAAATCTAATACTTTCAATATCTCACTCCCTGATATTTCTAAAGAGAGAAATTCTTGACTAGCCTCTGTTAACCTAGGAAGTTGTTTCTCTTTCAGCCAGCTATCTATAAGCTCCTCCACCCCCTGGAGATCTTCATGATATAAATCTTGAAAGAACCCTGTAAAAGCCTGTTCTATTTTATCTTTTTCCTCTGTCAGTTGTGTTCCCATCTTGATCTTACTGATATACATGTTAGCTCTGTCAGTCCTTGACTTCATGGCAAGAAGCTTACCACAGTTCTCCCCTCTATCAAACACCCTCATCTTACTTATCTCCCACTTTTGATGTAAAAATTCTTCAGTTTTAAGTTAAAATTTTAGCTGACACTCCTCCACTCTCTTTACTCACCGCTCCTTCCCTGGGTCATCAGGAGGTCTCGCCTTCAAATCAGCTTCGTCCCCCGCTATCTGTTGTTCTAAGTTGGCCAGTTCTTCCCTCTCTGACCTAGCCCACGCTGATACCGCCCCTTTTAGTATACCTCTCAGCCAAGCCTTAAAGGCATCCCAGACGATACGCAGGGGGGCAGACCCAAAGTTATTATGGAAGAAGATATCAGTTTCAAGCTTCAAAAGACCCGGAGTAGAAGATAGCAGGAGAAACCTCCTGTTTAATGTACATCCTCTTACCGAGAAATGCGGGGAAAAATCTGGTTTGAAAGCCATAGCACCATGATGCGATAAATGAATGGGCAGATATTTGATTGAGGTCACCCTATGTGTATCCACATGCTCCATGAATACATAATCTAACCTAGAATAGTGAGAATTCTTTTTACTATAAAAGGAATACTCCCTAACCTCACCATGTTTTATTCGCCACACATCACATAAGTTAAAGTTTTTTAGAATGTTCAAGAAGTGTGCTTTAACACGAGGAGCTGCTATCTGGGTGCGCAGGAAGACCTATCTAGCCTGTTGTATAAGAGTAGGTTAAAATCCCCAGCCAGGATCAAAGGGGCCTTGGAATCGGCAAGGGCCAAACAGACACAATTCAAAGGGGAGATATCCTCATTAGACCCGTAATAGCTAGCCCAGGTATATTTGACCCCCCTAATTTTTTTATTTTTTTTTGCAGAGTTTTATATAGCGCGAACTTGACCCGACTCCAATCAGGTATCAGAGCGCTTTACATAGCACCAGTTACGTTACATGAGGACACAGATTAATTTTTTGTTAGGCACGGAGAGATTAAGTGATTTGCCGAGAATCACAGGATGTTCAGCATCATTACCAAGACTCAAACCCAGTTCCCCAGGTCCGAGGTCGAGCGCCCTAGCCGTTAGGCCAACTCCTCTCCCCAAATTTGATTTCAACAACGACCCAGCGTCCTCTACTGCGAACCTGAGACTTAGTTGTCTCTACTCCGGAGTTCCTTTTTAGTATTGTCGTATTTTTAGTGGTATAGAAGGTTGAAGGAAGACCCTACTAGTCACATAGAAGGTGAAATAAACAATAAACTGACATGGGGATTAGAACAAGGGATTTTGGGCCAAAAGGAATTCGAATATTTAAACAAAGCTAACCCAGGCACCCCTGTCATTTATTTCTTACCTAAAATTCATAAGAACCTTTGAGAACCACCGGGAAGACCGATTGTGTCTGGGTGTGACTCTGTGTTGGAACCAATCACCAAATACGTGGACATCTTCCTTAAACCATTCTTGAACCAAGTCACTTCATACCTTAAGGATACCACAGACTTTATTAATAAAATAGAAGGCCATCCATTTGATATCAACAAAGAATGGATGGTTTCGTTTGATGTCACTTCTCTCTATACCCAGATCTCCCAAGACGAGGGTCTGGAAGCGATCAAATTCTTTTTGGAAACTCGTCCAAAAGCACAAAGAGTTCCCACTGAATTTATAATGGACTTAGCCAGAATAGCACTCAAAAATAATTATTTCCGGTTCATGGATACGTTCTTCATGCAGGTCAAGGGGACCGCCATGGGGTGTCCTTACGCCCCAGAGATGGAGGTCCTCTTCATGGCCCTGTTTGAGGAGCTTTTCATCTACCACAACAACCCCTACAGTCCATATATACAATCTTGGTATCGTTATATTGACAATATTTGGTGCCAGTGGGGAGACACGGATGAACAACTAATACAATTTTATGAGTGGCCAAATATGAGACACCCAGATATTAAATTCAGCATCACCAAAAATCAGACGCGGTTGACGTTTTTAGATGTTGAGGTTTTCCCACAAGATCAGAAATTGACAACTACATTACACCGTAAACCCACTGACAAAAATACCATCCTTCACTATCAAAGCTATCCCCCCCAAAGCTTAAAAGCGAACCTCCCGTATAGTCAATTGCTAAGAATAAGACGCAATTGCTCGCGAAAGGAGGACTTCATGGCACATGCTGAAATTCTGTGTGACCAGTTGAAAGCAAGAGGTTATCCCAAAAAGATGTTAAAACATGCCACAAAAAGAGCATGGTACACACCCAGAGAGGAACTACTAACCAAAAAAACTAAAAATCCCATTGATAAGCTTGTGTGTGTGACAACATATGGTCCCCACACCAATAAATTCAAAAAGATCATTCTAAAAAATTGGCACCTGCTTTCCAATTTAGAGTGCCCAATGGAAAAACCTTTATTTGCCTTAAAGAAAAATAAAAGCATTGGACAAAAAATCATCAGAGCCGATCTGGGTACCTCTAAAGTCAAGACGGATCTACGTACCATATGGAACCTGAAACCACAAATGTGGCACGTGCACATCATGTATAAACACAGTGGAAGGGGTAGAGTTTCAATTTAATTCCATTAAATGGACTCATAAAGAGTTCACAAACTGCAAAAGCAGAAAGATAGTATACGCTATATTGTGCCCATACCCTAAGCTGTATATTGGGAAAACCAATCAACAAATCAACCAAAGATTATCCCAACATCGTTCCAGAATCAAACAAAGTGTTGACAGCACCAATGGTCCAACACTTTGTCGATATGAAGCACACTGAAAAAGATTTTAAATGGACTGTGCTCTCGGGCATAACAATCCCATCCTGAGGAGGTAGTGTGGAATCATTACTTCTCAAGCGAGAAGCATATCTAATACTGAAATTCAATTGTGTGATAGATGGGTTGAACGAGATGACAGAACTCCAACAAACTACTTGCTGAGCCCCCTGTTTTTTCGACCGTTCACACCCGCTTTTATCGAACCATATTCAAGCGTTTAATAGCTCCAGTTATTTTTCCTTATTTTTCTTTTATTTTTCCTTACATCAACAGCACTCTCACCAAATTAATGACCACAGTATTTAACCATTTGAGCACCATAATGTGTTCCTGTTTAAAGCACCGATAATAGACAATCCCCGCAGTTACAACAAATACGTAAACTACCAAGCCCATAATGCTTTGCTCCTAAACAAACATTTCCGGGCCACATATATATATATATATATACATCCCCGAATAGAATTCGCGCTTTTGCTCCACAAGCTGACCGTTGAGGCACGACTTGGACCATTAATCAAGGTGAGGTCCTTTTACCCCGGGTAAACGTTAGTGTCGCCTATGCGCTGTCTTCCCCTGCTTAGACCAATAACGCCACTAGACTGAAGTACAGGATTGAGGCTTTATTCCAGTGTACTACAAGAGTGATCTCGTTCTTTATGGAGATAAAGATGGTCTGCCGGCTTGTTGTACTCCAGGATAGGTCGGGTTCCTCGTGGTCCTCCTTCTCCTCGGCACGTTCCTGGGTAGGGGAATGCCTCCGATGGGGTCCGAAAGGAAGGAAAGAAGTAGGGATTACTATACGACCCTCCACGACCGAAAGTTGAGGGGGAAAGGGGTGTGAGGGGTCACCGGGGTTCCAGCACCAAAAGAACACTCGTGTTGGAGAATAAGGATGTAAGTGAGTGAGGGATTCTCGAATCACAAGACAACGTCCTCAGCCCGGGTGCCCTCCCGACAGCGAACTCCCTCCCCTAGCGCCCTCCCGGTGATTTAAGAAGCCCAGGATACGACCCCGTACCTTTCCCAGCCACACTCCTCCTGGGGTGTGGCGGGGCGAGAAGTGGTTCCGTTGGCCTCCTGGCTCACCGTCTCTCCCCGCTCCTCTCTGCTCCTTCGAACCTCGTTCTCCTCTCTTCTCCTCGGTCTCCCTCCTCGCCTCGCTCTCCTCCACGTCTCCGATATCTCCTCCTCGGGCTGTCGCGCCGTCAGGTCTCCAAGCTTCCGCTTTACGGAACTCGCGACCGTCTGATTGGTCCTCTCCCGATGTCGTCATCCGAGCCGCACCTCCATCCTCAGCGATCCAGTCCACGTTAAAGGGGCCGTCAGTGCCCTGCAGGGGAGGTGTAAAAGTCCCGTCAGTTGTGTCCTGTACGTGGGTCTCCTCAGGTCCCTCGACCAGGCGACAGTTAGTAACACAAACATCCTCAAGCGGAAATTTTAAACGTTATTTTCCATCTTCTGTTCTCTCGCAGATTCATCAGACTGTTTAAATGAAGTTTGCAACGGTGACTTCCCGCTTATTTTCTTTAAAAGCGACCCGGGATAACCAATACTAGTAAGTTCAAACGCGATACAATGTAACAGCACACTTGTCATTGCGAGTAATATACATGCCAGACGACATGTAATGCGGGCTATACTTACTTGTTTTAATACAGAAGGTATTTCAAAACGAACAAGCGCCCTTCCACTGGACTTGGCATTAAGTCACTGCCACGCTCCGAAGTAAGTCTTAAGTGTTTTGCTTTACTTCACCGCCAAGTTTACTCCCATAATTTCTTTGACCTTGTTTCATAAAGCACCGCGGTCATTCTCTTTTGTTTTCTCAACCTGTTTTTCAGGTCACATTGTTGAAAAGGTTTTTCGGTTCACCATTCATCAAAAAAATAATCAAAAAACAAGACCTACGTAAGTTCTTATCATTTTTATTTAACTGGAGCGATAAACACACACAAAAAAAACACATTCAACGATAAATAATAATCAAAATTGAGACCAGATGTCCGTGTCTCTTTATGTTCACTACTATAGGTTCAGCCTGCTATAGTTTAAGAAACCAGAGCGAGTCTCTTTACAGACCAAGGTAATTTTAATTTCTACAAGTGTTCATATCTGTAACAAAACAGTGTGAAAGAGCCCACACTTATGTGTTCCTTTTATTAAATTAACAGGTTACACCGTGCCCAGCCCTGATGAAAATCTCGTAAAATAAGTAACGAGATTGGAAACGCGTCAGCTTTTCCGTTTTACACAAAGGGCCAGTCACTAGTCAATGTTTAGTTATTTTTCTGAGGAGGTCTTATTGACACATTAAGCCCCCCAGATATCTTGCCCTTGTGAAATCAATACTAATCAACTGAGGCATAAAACAGCAAAACTTTAGGATTGCTTGAATTGATATATGCTGGTGTAATGATTTAATGTTATCATATTATTTGTAGTTGTTCCAACAATGTTTGTGTTTTGTTCTATTTTCATTACCATTGTTATTCATGTATATTCAGAAGTAAATGGATTCTGTGTCGTCCTCAGACATATGTAAATTTTAAAAATGTAAGAAAGTGAGTAATAAATATATGTGATAAAGTCACAATCGCCTATGAACAGTATCGTCTAGGCATTAAGCCTGCTTAAAGTAAATAGCAGCAGCAAAAAGTGGTAACCAGGTCCGCCCTTTTTTAATGACTTTTAAAAAGTTGGCATTTTCTTGCTTTAACCATTCTGTGCCTCTGCCTGTCTTTCAATACACGCCTAGACTGGGTGACAGCTGGGCTTTGTGCATTTCCTCTAGGCAGTCACACACAAAGGGAGTTGAGGTGTGCCTGATGGGTCATTAACATGCTGATGGGTCTTCCAGGGTAGGACGGAAGGGAGGAGTTGATACTTGCACCTGAAAGAAAGCTGTGCCTGTTCCCACATAAAGACTTGCATACACCACAGTAGTGAGTCTGGAGCCAGGGCACGAAGGGCAAGGACCTTGTGTATTTCAAGGACCTCTCTGTGAAGTCACCCCACTTCAATGGCACAACTAGGTATAAGTACTGCCCCCCCTGACACCACCAACTCAGTACACTTTGGACCCGAGGACACTCTGCCAGGAAGAAGGAATGCTGTCCTGCTGAAAGGACTGGCACTCTGCTGGATTTGCTGGACTCCTGTTCTGCTATGCTTGCCATGCTGCCCCTTGGCTGGTGGTGAGAAGGACTGGACCTGAATCTCTACATTCCCAGAACCAAGTGACCACATGGGCTTGCCTCCTGTTCTGAAGTCTTAGGGACATCAAAGACTTCCTTCAACCCTGTTGCAGCCTCTGGACTCTGCTAATTTTGAGCCCTACCCTGCCAAGTCATGCCAATCCAGTCCTGGGCCCTTGGAAGCAGGTTTTCCTACTGTTTCTGCAAGAATACACGCATTGTCTGCTTTTCTCTGGTCGTAACAGGCACATTCGCCTTCGACGCCAACACATTGCCACTTCGAGGACTCCACAGTGCAGCTTGACGACGACGCAGTGCTTTCATCGCCAGGAGGGCCAGACTACAAGAAACAGGTTCATGAAGACACGGACCTGATTCACAAAAGCATATTTACACCTTTGTGTACATTTATGACTGTTTGCTATTCACAAAGTTATTTTACGAGTAGTATATTTGCGACTGCGGGGTCTCCGCGCATTAAAAGATAGGACAGTTCTATCTTTTTATGTGCGGAGACTCCTCAATCATAAAGATACTACTTGTAAAATACCTTTGTGAATTGTAAACAATTGTAAACGTATACAAAAGTGTATGTTTACTTTGTGAACCAGCGCCAGGGTCTGTGGGGATGAGGTCCAGGAGCAGACGGAGCAGGATGAATAGGTCCAGCAACAGAAACAGGATCATGAACTGGAGGAGGACCAAGACCAAAAGGACCAGAGCTAAGAAGACAGGACAACACCTGAACCTGCAGGGTAAGGTGAAGCAGGGGAGCCAGTTCAGGACTAAGTGGAGCAAGATCAGGAGAATAAAGAATAGGACCAGGGCCGACAAGATGGCAATGAGTATGAAGTGGCCAAGGACTACCAAGAGGAGGTGTAGGAGGAGAAACTGGAGAAGGACAGGGCCAGGAGGAAGAAAAAAGCAAGGAGGATGAAAAGAAGGATGGTCATGATAAAGAGGGAGAGGAGAAAGACCAGGAGGGTTAGGAGAGCCAGATCTAAAATGGTGAGGGAGAACAAAAACAAGAGAAGGAGGAGGACCAAGAAAAGAGGAGCAGTAAAACAAGGATGCCAATCTGATTCTAGGACACATTTATAAAGCCATATATCTTCTAACCAACTCTTTGTTACTTTTCTGAGGTCACTGCTCCTTTAAAGACCCCTAATCTTTTTCGATACGCTTAAAGTTGTGCTTATCCCCTCAGCTTTCGAGAAGAACAGTCTATTTAGGCCAATTGAGTAAACCATAACAGCTTTACTATCACGTTTTTCCTTATTGGCTATTTCTCGATCCCAAATAATTCCTAGGCTGAATGTCAAAGTACTTTATTTGGTTTCCAGGTTAAAAACCATAAACATTCACATATAAAAACATAAAAAACGTTCCTTAAAAATACAATACGTATACAACCGTACAGTTCACCCATCAAATAAGTAACATTTAAAACATTTCCTTCCTAAACAAAGTTTTCCCACAATGTTTACCTATTAGACTACCCCTCCATAAAAATGTGGCTACAGCCAGACAGAACTCAGAGAAGTGTATTTGTTGTAGAAAAACTAGTGCTGTTCTGCACTGCATTAATTTAAATTCCAGCAGTAAAAGTTTTAACATTTGTAACCGTGGTAATTCATAGCATTTACAAAACAATGTAAGATGCAAAGTACATTGTTGTGAAGTACCATCACACAGACAGTTAGTTAATTTGGCCGCCCAATCATTTACATGAGGGAAAGAGACATAACAATAGATAATATTCAATCTTAAACGAGTTAGCACAGATATGTATTGGGGCTGTGAACTTGTTCTAAATATGGGTGAATATCATCCATTGTGTTCAGCACATTATATTGTACCACGCTCACCTTAATACATTCTTTTAGCCACCTCAATCAAATCAATCAATCAATCAGTGGTTTATAGAGCACACTACTCACCCGCGAGGGTCTCAAGGCGCTGGGGGGGGTAAGCAGCTCCGGGTCAGTCGAAGAGCTAGGTCTTGAGGTCTTTCCTGAACGAGTGGAGGGTTGGGGAGCGTCTGATGCTGACCGGGAGCTCGTTCCAGGTTTTGGCTGCGATGTAGGAAAAAGCGCTTCTGTGGATGCGGGGGACCTCTGCTAGGGCGAGGTCGGCAGAGCGGAGGTTCCTCTTGGGTGCGTGGAAAAATACTCGGTCGTTGAGGTATTTGGGTCTGATGTTGTTGAGGGATTTGTAGGCATGGGTGAGGAGTTTGTAGGTGACCCTCTTCTTGATGGGGAGCCAGTGGAGGACTTGCAGGTGTTGGGTCATATGTTTGTGGCGCGGTGTCCCTAGGACGAGCCTGGCGGCAGCGTTCTGGATGGTTTGGAGCTTGCATAGAAGAGTTTTGTTGATTCCGGCGTAGAGGGCGTTGCCGTAGTCAAGTCTGCTGGTGATGAGTGCGTGGGTGACGGTCTTTCTGCAGTCGGGGGATCCATTTGTAGGTCTTACGGAGGATGCGGAGGCAGTTGAAGCTGGCGGAGGAGACGGCGTTGATCTGGAGGTTCATGGAGAGTGAGGAGTCGAGGATTAGGCCAAGGTTCCGAGGGTGGTCTGTCGGGGTGCGTGGGCTCCCGAGGGCGGAGGGCCACCAGGTGGTGTCCCCCTATCCTCAGCAAACGTATTCACAGCTTGTTGTTTGGTGTCAGCCTTTGAAATTTCAACCAGGTAGGCTGGATAATCAAAGAGGGCCATGGTGACAAAAAAAATCTTTTATATATTTAATCCATGGGATTTTAAGGGCATGGTCCTGGGATAAACAATCTGCAATTATTCGCCTGTGTATCTGTGCCTCAGGCAGAGGTGGGATCGTGTGCCACAATAATATGGGGCTGCTTCTAATGCGATCTTCTACAAACGGGAGTCCCAACTCTTTATGGCATACAAAAGTAGAGACATTATGCGGGACTGCAAGATACTCCCTTTTACATACATTTACTACAATTTGTAGCCTGCCCACGTTAACATAGCCCCATACACCAGCCCTGTATTGCTCCATAGAGACACATTTAGCTTTGTAAATAGTCCCCTAACCTAATCGCAAATCTGTTCAGCCCTGCTATAGATTAATTCATCTTCATGGCCCTAACTGTAACAAACTATTTCTATGAGCCTTGGGCATCAAACAGTAAACCCAAATAGGAAAAAGTAGGAGCCATCATAAGTTTGGTATCACCTATCCTAAGGTGAGAACCTTTGTCAGCCTTGCTGCCGCATTACATAATGTAGCTTTTTAGACATATTGACTCTTAAATCTAGCTCAGCCATGTAGTCCACAAAATTGTTAATCAATTTCTGTAACCCAATAGAAATACTTGTCATAAGTACTGCATCATCTGCATATAATAAGATTGGTATAGCTTTTTGACCAATCTGTGGAGCAGCGAGTCATTTCTCTGCCAAAAACCTGCTAAGTTTGATAATGTACAGGGTAAATAAAAAGGAGGCCAAAACGCAGCCCTATCTGACCCCCGTTTAATCATTTGTATATTACTCATTAACTCAAAACCTAATTCTGGCCTATACATTCGCATAGATGTGCCTAATAAAATTCAATGGATAGAGGTCTCAGTCATTAGAGTCCATAATTTAACATGATTAACACAATCAAAGGCAGTGGAAGGGTCCATAAATGCCAAATAAATAGAACCGCTCCTTGCTAAAACATATTTACCAATGAGTAAACTTGAATTTAAGGACTGCTCAACCAGACCCACCCTCTTTCTAAAACCATATTGGTTCATTGACATCACAGAGTTTGACTCAGCCCAATCCTCCAGCCATGCAAGACTTATTCTCCCTGGGACATGGAGTTCAACAGGGAGATTGGACGCTAACATATTGGGTCTCCCCAGGGGTGTAACACAGGCCAAGCTCCGGGGGGGGCCGCCTCAGCAAAGCACTTCAGCCGGTGAGCTCCTGATGGAGTCCGAAGGGGCCCCTTCACGTACCTTGCAGGGGGACCCACACAAGTTTCCTTACGCCACTGGGTCTACCCTATCCCCCTTTTCATAGATTGGAATGATCATGCAGGTAGACCAGGATTCAAGAGGGTCTGTTCCGCAAATCGCTATCAAGACATTTGTAAGTAGTGGCCCCACAGTTCCAGATTACTTTTAAAGAGATCAGCTGGCAGCCCGTCTGGTCCCATGGCCTTTCCACTATGTGAACCATTAATAGCTTCAAGTACTTCTTCTAAAGTAAAAACAAAGGATGTGGATCCTTTCCCAAGTTCAGATTGTCCTACCTGACCTCTAATCCCTTCATTGTCGTCAGATAAATCCTTGTTATAAATGCTAGAGAAATGTGCCACCCACTTTTCTTGAGGAAGCGCAACTACTATTGACTGAGTATTCTCATTTTTAAAAAAGGGACTATTGACAATTTGTCAAAATGCGCAACTGCTTCATATCTGCTTGCATTAATTACTGCAGCCCAGGAGTCAGCTTTAATTTCCTTCTTCCTATTTACCAGTACTGTCTCGTAAGCCCTCCTGCAGGTCATTACTTCATCACTATCTCTAGGTAATCTGTTACCTGCCTCTCTCAAATTTCTTACTGCTTTAGTGCATTCAGAGTCTTCCTAATTTACATGTCAGACTGTCTTCAACAGACCTTGCTAGCTCTAAAAATGAATTGTTAATGTCCTTATCCTCTGTATTATCATCTGAACATATGTTCATTTGGGCATAGTTTTCTAACACTAAATTTTGAAAGAAATTCCTCTGGCAGTGCATTACTCCATTTGAGCCTGAGGCCACCTCTATATCATGAATGCAAACTATGTTACATTTTAACTTTAACTGAGCACATATCAATGCTTATGGCATTGTGGTCACTAAGGCCATTTATAGAAGATCTAAAATTCGTAATTGAGGAGCCAATAGCGGAAGGGACTAAAATGAAATCAATAATCGAGCTACAATCTCTACCCATATATGTACACTCAAAAGGGACCTGCGGATCTGAGGCCTCATTGGCAAAAACCATATCAAAATTAAAAAGTGCATTATTATTTAGGTTGTCACCATACCCACTGTGACAAACACTGGACACACCCTGACTATCTACATATCCACATATTTCCCTTGTCAGGCGGGGACAAATATGTATGTTAAAATCCAGTGGCGGTTTCTGCATGAGGGAGTAGGGGCCAAAGCTTCACCAGTCTCGGAGGACCGAGAAGGAGATTGGACTAGTCTGAGGCTGCAGCACTTACACTGTCCATTCTGGTAGCAGTGCAGCACAGCCGTGTACAAACACACACTGCGCATGCCAGGTGTTCGACATCAATACCGTCCAAATCCCGCATGTGCAGTGTGTGTCTGAAGCATTGGTGAGGGCAAGCAGGTGCTACTTACAGTAGCAGTTTTGCCAGGACTTTGGTCGACCACTCGGCTCGACCGGATCTATGACGTGGCTCATCACATCCTTCTAGGATCCCGCCTCCTCCTGTGACTGGCTGATCCTTGTTACTGTCAGCCTATGAGAATAGGAGGCAGGATTTCCAGCAATGCGTCCTTCGGTCTGTGCGCCTGGATTCCTTTTTCCCTCCTTCCTTCAACGAGATGCATCTGGGCCCGAGAGACACTTCTGGGAGAAACACCGTGTCCGTGACCAAGCTGAAAACGGTGAGTAGAAGTGCGCCTTGCGCCCCTCTACTTTCAAAATTCACCAGCCGCCCCTGTTAAAATCCACCCCCCCAGCCACAAAATAATCACTATCTTTCTTACAACATAGCATTTCCAATTCATCCAGAATAGAATCAATGACATAAGCTTTCTCTGGTGTAAAGATATAATTGTGATAGTTATGAATATAAAGATTAACCGAGAAAGGGATTTTAAGACCGATGATCTGAAAACAGGGTGAATCCAGCTTTTTATAACAAACTATACCTGATAGTAGTAATATAAGTTAAATGTAATTGAATGGGGGTAAATGCTGGCGGGTGGAAGGCATGGTGTATTATCCCATGAACATCCACTCCCTGCAGGGCTCGGGTGGTTCAGAGCCAGAACGCGAGGATGGCAGAGCTGGAGCATTCATCTACTTCACAGAAAGACCCAACGGCTTCAAACCTGCGGGCTGTGAATCAGCAGGCAGAAGAACACAGGTACTGATTCTGACCCTTGTCTTAAATCTGGTTCACTGAAAGAATATTGATGTAAAAAATATAGAAGTAAAAAATATCAATGAAAAAATATAGAATGTAAAAATATCGACTCCCTATACTTAAACAGGTAAATAAAAACTATTGGAAAAAAATATTGATGTTTTAAAAACATAGTTGCACAAAATATCGATTTTTATTTATACTGCTCCAGCAATCCCCTTGCCTGAGACGCTGGTGCCGTCAGTGGTAGCAGTAGCCACTTAACACGATTAGATTCCTTTACTCCAAAACACAAATCCCAGGAATAAGGGGACAGCACACCAGGAAACGGCCCAAAAAAAACTTTATTTGTGCGCTAGCTTTTTCAAGGACGACGCGCGTTTCGGCGTTAGCCTTTGTTATATATATATATATATATATATATATATATATATATATATAAAGAAAACACAGTCCTGAAGCAATCTTCTCATGCACAATCAGGTACAGACCACAGCGTATCAATGGATTATTTGTGCTTTATTGCAATATCCCACAGCATGACGCGTTTCGACTAGGTCACCCCAGTCTTGATCACATGACTTGCCAGGAACCACAATGTTAATAAATAGTCATTTCCTGAGAGTAAAATCCCTCCCATTGCTCACTAAAGCTCAACAACAGACTATAGCCCTAGTCTTTTTTCTAAATAGTTTTTTCAGGCACTAAATCATTATACAAATATAAAAATATACAAACAGGCAAATGTATTCTTTACAAGTTATAGACACTTAGAAAATATATATATTTATATTTTTTCTCCTCAGCATAGTACTTATTTCAAGTTAGTACTTCTATTGCATCTTAATGATGCTGCTTCCTGCCGATTAACAATATCTGGTAATGCCTGTACAATATTTGCATATGTGCCAAAAAAAACCATAAGATTGTCACCTCAAGGGGTCAGTATGTTGAAAGAGCTAACAGAGCATCTAATAGCGGCTGTGCAAAAAATCATTAAAAAGTGCTAGTGCAAACAAAGTGATATGATACATGTAAACTATTGTTTCATAGTTACATACATGTTATCATAATAAATATTATGTGTTAATCGTGCTGAGCCTGTATTATATATTAATATATCAACATGTAATGTGCATAAATGCAAATTTACCGAACTTAATATATCATTAATGCATAGTGCACATTGTAAGCCCTTTCCAAAAGGTCATCATCATTATTTGGGTTATTTTGTTGTTTCTTGGAGATTGAATTTCCAATGAATCCAATATTTATAATGGATAAAATATAGCAGCCCTAACATGTTTAGAATTGCAAATATAAAGTGCAAAACATCACATATAATACAGTACAATGACTTGCAAAGGATTCTGTGTGCAAATACGCAATAGTGCAAAAAACAGCAATGGTGTCTAATCACAGATTCAATCTTTAACAGTATGTAGAGAGGTGCAACAATCGCAATAAATAAGATTTAAGAATAACTATAGTTGATGTAATTATATAATATCTACAACAGTTCCAACATTAAAAACCCTTTAGACACCTCGTTTAAAACCAATAAGATCTTAAAAAACAAGGTAAAATCAGGGATAAAAACCAATCTATAATCAATCAAACAAAATGTAAAAATTATCAGAAATTATCAGAAAGATATATTAGTGGTTCTATATTGGTCACTGTTTCAGATGTGGGAGACAAATAGTAAATTCAATACCCTTAGTAATTGCATCAGTGGGGGGGGGGGGGGGGGGGGGAGTCAAAACGTATTGATTAAAAGAAGTTGTTCTAAAAAATTATGTAAATCTTCCCCCGTATTCAAACCGTTGGGCATCTTAGTATCTAATTGTAAGATGTACCATGATTCTAGTTGCCTCAGTTTTTTATCTCTATTGCCACCTCTCATTGAACTTGATACTGCATCAATTATAAAATAGCTAATATCATTTAAATTATTGTTGTGTGCCAATTTAAAATGTCTAGCAACTGGATAGCTGGGGTCAGAGTTTACTATAGCTCGTAGATGTTGTAAAATACGTAAATATACTTGCAGTTTAGTGCTGCCTACGTATTGTAGATGACAAGAACATTCCAATACATAGACTGCAAATTCAGTTTTGCATGTAAACATTCCATTGATTTTAATAGGAATGTTTGCAAAGGCATCAGAAAACTTTTAGTTTTATTTACCCCAAATTTGCAAGCTCTATAAGAGCTGCACTTAAAAAATCCTTTCCTATTAGAGAGCCAGTGTGTAGATGTTAAAACTTCCGGACTGGTCTTAACCAATGCGTCCCTCATAGATGGTGCCCTCCTAAAAGTAATAGAAGGCTGGTCTGGTAGTATAGGAGACAGAGTGATGTCCGTTTTAAGTATTGGCCAGTTTTTGTTAACAATATTTCTGATTTGTTTTTCCTGTCGACTATATTTATTTATTAGTCTAACTGCCTCTTCACTCTTTCTTTTGTTTTCTTTCTTCTTTTTTTCTTTATTTGCTCCATTTTCTTCCCCTCCATCCAATATAAAGGATACACTCCCCGCACCAACACTGGTCTCATCAGGTGTGCTGCTAGATTTATTCGCTTTGTTCAATGCAGTTTGTAACTCTTTTAGTTTGTATCCTCGCACTAAAAATCTTTGAAGTGAATCTGCTTGGCACTGTTCAAGATCACTATCAGAATTGCAGATTCGCCTAATCCTTAAAAATTCCCCATACGGAATACTTTTTATCAGGTGTCAGGGGTGACAACTGTCGGCATGAAGTATCGAGTTCCCTGCTGTACTTTTTCTGTGGAGTTTTGTGTGAATACTATTATTGTCAATATATACTTTCACATCAAGGAACTCAACTCTTTCCCTATTAATGGTGGTAGTGAACTCTAGGTTTGATTCATTCTCATTGATATTATTGACAAATTCTAGTGCTGATTCCTTTGTTCCTCTCCAAATCACACAAACATCGTCAATAAAACGCCACCATTTTACCACATGATTGTCAAACATTTCCTTATGGGTGTGTTTGAGGACATGCTCCTCCCACCAGCCCACGTGCAAACACGCTTAGCTGGGAAAGAAGCATGCCCCCATAGCCACCCCGCGTAACTGTTGATATATTTCCTTGTTGAATAAAAAGAAATTATTCATTAGGCACATCTCAATCATTTTTAGTAGCATAGCATTCTGTCTATAAAATTGAATACTTCTCTCAGCTAAAAAACATTTAACAGCATTAAGGCCATCTGTGTGATGTATACTAGTATAGAGAGAACAAATGTCCATCACTATAAAAAGATAGTCCTCCTTCCAATTAACTTCCTGTATTTTAGTGAGGAAAAGGTCCGTATCCTTAATATATGAGGCAAGATTTTCCACGAAATCATGTAGAAAAAAATCCACATATTTAGACATGGCTTCAAATAGGCTTTTTTGCGCAGAAATGATTGGTCTTCCAGGTACTGGTTTTATAATTTTATGTACTTTAGGGATAAAGTATAAAGTTGGCGTAATAGGAAAATAATTTCTGAGAAATTCATATTCACATTTGCTCAATAGCCCATCCCTTTTCCACGTGGCTAGTTCTTTAAAAATCATGTCTTTAATAGTTCATAACTCTTGAAATGAGGCTTTTCTATAGCACCGCTGATCACTTAAGTGTTTTTCTGCTTCCTTCATGTATGCCTCACGTGGCCAAAGAACAATGTTCCCTCCCTTATCAGCCTTGTTAACGATTATATTGCTATTGTTGTTGATCTTTTTCATAAGTTTAGAATATTGTATTTCAGAATAACCTCTTTTCCTTTGTTGCCGTATCACATTAAGATTCAATTTCTTGAGGTCATCTATAACCATGTCACTAAACGTATCTATAGCGTCCTTGGGCATTAAGGGGATGAACATTGAAGGAGGACGAAAAGGGCTGCTACCTGCACTTATACTGACAATACCCATTTCATGCATTACTTCTTGGGTTTTGGTAATATCAACATTGTCAACCAAAGTATTCATGCATCTCAATGTTGTAAAATCGGAAGCTTGAAGGGATTTACTAGGTTGATTAGAAATCATGATGGTAGTAGCCCTTTCTTCTACTTTTGCCAGTCTGAAATGTTTTTTTAGTTTGAGTTTCCGTATATACTTAAAGACATCAATACATGTTTGTACATATTTAAAACCATTATTTCAACAAAATGACAGGCCCAATGATAGTAATTGTGTTTCCGCTTTATTTAGGTCGATTTCAGTAAGGTTGATCACAGTATTATTGCAGCATGTTGACTCTGTCACTGTTGGGGCCACTGTTTCCCTCTCCCTCTCCTGCCTCTGTTGTTGCCTCTTCCTCTTTTGTTTGCGGGGCTCATTTCTCCCATGTCGTTTTTCTTCTGTTGTCTCGGTCGCAATGTGTGGCACTGATCTTCTATTATAAACCCCAATTCCTCTGATGGGGTAAAATGTATCATTGCCTGTGCCTGCTGTACTGACAATCCTTCAGTTTCTGAATCTGTGCTGCTTGCCAGTGAGCTTATATCTGTCTCTGTATCCGACAAAGGAATATGACTGGGATTGGAGAGAGAGGTTTCAGGTTGTTTGGTGCCCAGTGCTTGCTTTTTAACTGTGTCAAACTTTCTAGAGAATGTGAAAACGCGACCCGTCTCGTAGTCTTTCTTATCACGAGCAAATTTAAATATTTTGCGGGTTTGATCACTTCTTCATGTTTGTTAAGACGCGTTTTAATTTCTCCTCTAGTTTTTTTAATCAGATCCTGTTGATAAGAAGCATCCAACTGCTGATTAAGTAATTCAATTTGTTTCAAGATTTCAATCCTGTCAATTTCAGCATATTTGATGAGTATTGAAACCATGTTCATGGATGCCTCTAAATTGTTTGTTGCCCATTCTCTTAGCATGAGGGGGTTTCGGTTCTCGAAAGATGGCGCTATAAGTACCCTCAACCCCCGAGGCACTCTTCCTGCTTCTTTATATTTCTCAAATCCTCTCCCGAAGGGAAAGAGTGAGCCGCACACATCGTGGTAAAATTTGAATTTAATTTCAGCGGTAATCAAGCTCCGACATTCCTTATGCATTTCAGCCACCTTGGCCTTCTTCAGAGGAGGAGCTGCAGACATCTGGCAAGTTCTCGATTTAATATCTCGGTGATTGCCCTCTAGTGGACGCCCCGATGGGCTGTGATGTAGAGCATGCTGGTTCTTGAAGCGCGTTGCCAAACCTTACAATTCTTACCCACCAGTGGGCGATGCCTGCTTAAATCCACTCATACAATTTTCCCGCGATCCCCTGGCACACCATTTTCAAATGTGTTGGGGTCCAAAACCAAGAACAGTTCCTGGCGGCTGCCGTTGCCCTTGTAGTTTCCACTGCAGTTACAAATGGGTCCAATTGCGGGCAGTTTTGGCACACTTTTGCTGGCGGTGCGATCTTCGCGGTAGGACCAAAGCTGCATAGTATTTCCCAAATCCTCTCCCGAAGGGAAAGAGTGAGCCGCACACATCGTGGTAAAATTAGAATTTAATTTCAGCGGTAATCAAGCTCCGACATTCCTTATGCATTTCAGCCACCTTGGCCTTCTTCAGAGGAGGAGCTGCAGACATCTGGGGGCCGCACGAACACACGTTAGAACCCGGCAAGTTCTCGATTTAATATCTCGGTGATTGCCCTCTAGTGGACGCCCCGATGGGCTGTGATGTAGAGCATGCTGGTTCTTGAAGTGCGTCGCCAAACCTTACAGTTCTTACCCACCAGTGGGCGATGCCTGCTTAAATCCACTCATACAATTTTCCCGCAATCCCCTGGCACACCATTTTCAAATGTGTTGGGGTCCAAAACCAATAATTTCTCTAAAGATTTTCTTTCCCACCACTTCGTTAATTCTGTACGTAGTAGCTTTTCCAATTTTTTTGACATGGTTTTAACATCATTATTATTCCCTAAGTTGATGTCCTTATCAGGGCTTGTTTCAGTACTGTCCGGTAAGTTTGAAAATAAGGTATCAGCTACAGCCTCACGGTCCCGTAGCTCGTCCGCTGTGGTTGCCATAACAGCGTCTTCATTTTGCAAATGATTTATTATGCACACTTGAACGTAAGGATAAACGTGGGTTTATTCCGCTGTTGCAATCGTTATAGATACTATCTCCTCACTCTCACTGCCGAATAAATACAGCCACCCAGCTTACCGCTCTCGGAGCCCCGACTGGCTCATGGCGACCTCCGACTCCTCGGGACCAGCAGAGCCATTACGATACTCCAAAAAACGGTTTCGCCTGCTTCCTCTTATTCGAGCTTCTCGTCGATCGGCTGAGAGGGGCTGATACGGGAAAACTCCTTACGGGTTACACAAATTATCGCGAGCGCAATGTCGACTGCAACCGATCAGCCACTTTTATATATAATAAATATTAAATAATACAATTAATACAAATTATTAAGTAGATTTAATATACATTTTAACAATATAACAAACTTAATTTAAAAAAGTGTAAACACACATACATAATAATCAATATATATTTATAATAATTACTTTAAAACAATTAATACATTATTAATTTTAATTTAGTTTATAATTTTAAAATTACATAAAAATATACAGATATATATATATATATGAGCAAACAACTCCTGCTGCCAAACTTCAATTCCCCTCATGGGCGTGCGGAATAAACAGGTACGGACCACAATCAGCTTAGTAGATTCAGAGCTTTATTGTATCCATGACATCCACTGCATGACGCGTTTCGACCAGGTCGCCCCGGTCTTGATCACAAGACGTACATAACAAATGGCGTGTCTTAAATAGTGCTATACACAAAATAACCCCTCCTCCTGAGTTAATAGACAAAAAAACACATTGTTTGTAACCCAATACATTTTAAATGAATTTAAATATAAATACAAACAGACGACACTCAACTTATAGAAATCAATGTATAATACAAATGATATCTAAATATAATTGGCTATCTAATTTAAAGTCTTTTTTGAGTCAATTGTGAAAAAGAGACTTATTACGTGTGGCCAAAGATTAGCGGGCGCGAATCGTAATCAGGAATCAAATCATCACTGATTGTGCAGATTTATTGTCCATACAACGACGTGAGGAGAAGGTTTAAACATAAACAAAGTGCAAGTGCAATTTAAAGTGCTGTGTGTAACACGAACAGAAATACAATTTCAATGAAACAGGGAATGAGCAACCGGCTGAAAATATGCTTAGACATGAATGGGTTGCAGGGCCATAGAGAGTATATAGACATAAAATATAGAGAGTATAGATAAATTGTCCAAAAATATAGGAAATCATGACCAACTAGGCAACTACTGAATGTAACTAAGCCTAGTTACAAAGGATTATATATAACCTGTAAAATATGTCTATATAGTAGTCGCTGATGGGGAGTCAAAACTAGATTTCCTCTGGAAGAAAACCCCATGTGCAAATGTGCAAGATGGAATAACCAAAAAATAACAGTATACTGTAATGCAGATAAAGTGCCAAGAAGTAGCAGCATATAGAGATGATGGTAAATCTATAATTGGATTAGGTGTAAAAATGTGCAAAATGAGTTCATAGAGTACCTACCAAAGGCCGCATATATATATATATATATATATATATATATATATATATATACCAATGATACACCGGTCATAAAAATCAATACAGACATAAATATACATATAAATATATAAATATAAATATGAACATAAATATAAATATGTGCACAGTTACTAACCATACATATATCATCCAAAATGTGAACCTCTTAGTAACCAATTAAAAACCAAGTATTCTAAACTCCCATAACGCCAGTTAAGACCAAAAATAATGGTTAAAACTGAGCAAAAACGGGGATAGAAAACAGGGTCATAAATATTGGCTAAAAGAATTCACCTGGATAAAATGTATAAAACTATGTTACAATTACAGAAAATTATGTAAGTCTTCGCCCATATTCAGCCCATTTGGCATCTTCGTATCCAGTGTCAAGATGTATTGTGATTCCAACTGGCGTAACCTTCTTTCCCTGTTTCCGCCTCTAGGTAGTTTAGGAACAGCATCAATAACAAATTATGTGAGATCTTTGAGGTTATTGTTGTGTACAAGATTGAAGTGTCGGGCAGCAGGGTAGTTGTGGTCTGTATTGACAATGGCACGCAAATGTTGCAGGATACGGGTAAATACCTGCAATTTCGTACTCCCCACATACCTTAAATGACAAGTACACTCAAGTATGTAAACCGTGAAGTCGGTGCGGCATGTATAATGACCCTTGATTTGAATAGGTTCAGGATCAAAAGCATTGGTGTATTCTTGTCTGTTGATACCAAATTTGCAGGCTCTGCAATTGTTGCATTTGTAAAAGCCTGTTTTAAGAGAAAGCCAGGTAGTAGGTGCTGTCATAACTTCAGGACTGGTTCTCACTAGAGTATCCCTCATGGAAGGAGCACTACTGAATGTAATGGAGGGGGAGTCAGGAAGTATGCGTGAAAGTGTTAGGTCAGTTTTAACAATGTGCCAGTTGTTCAGTATAATTTTTCTTATTTGATATTCTTGATCACTGAAAGTAGTTATGAGTCTTATCGTGTTGGATTCATCTGGATTGACAATTGTTGTTACCGGCTCAGTATGGTCAATTGTAACTAACAGTGTGTCATTAGTATTGGCCTTAGTTAGAGCAGTGAGTAAAGCCTTACTGGTATAACCTCTCAGTAAAAATCTTTGAAATGCCTCTGCCGGACAGGTTTTACGATCAGCTTCAGTGCTGCAGATTCTTTTCATTCTGAGGAACTCCCCATAGGGAATACTGCTGAAACGATGTCTAGGGTGGGCGCTGTGGGCGTGTAGAATAGAATTATCTGCCGTGACCTTCCTGTGCAGTTTGGTCTGGATTGTGTCATTGGATATATAAATTTCAACATCCAGAAATTGTACACTTTGATTACTAATGTGTGCTGTGAATTGTAAATTGGAGTTGTTGATGGTATTGACAACACTCTCAGCCGATTCAATGGTACCTTGCCAAACTACACAGATGTCATCTATTAAACGCCACCATTCAATAACGTGTTCATCAAACAGCTGCTTATGAGTATGCCTGAGGACATGCTCCTCCCACCAGCCAACATGGAGACATGTGTAGCTGGGAGAGAAGAATGCCCATAGCCACTCCGCGCAGTTGATGATAAACCTCCTTATTGAAAAGGAACAGATTGTTTTTCAAACATAGTTCTAACATTTGTAAAATCAGTGTTATGCTTATAACATTGTATATCTTTAGAATCCAAATAGTGTTTAACAGCTGTAAGTCCATCACAATGTCGAATACTAGTATACAATGAACAAATATCCATCACTATTAAAAGATAATCTTGTTTCCACGTTACTTGTCGCAGTTTGATGAGAAAATGACCTATGTCTTTGATGTATGAAGGTAAATTTTCGACAAAGCTCTGTAAAAAAAGAAATCAACGTATTTGGATGTTGCCTCAAGCACACTATCTGTGCAGAAATTATCGGACATCCATGTACCGGGATTTCTTTTTTGTGGATCTTCGGGATCAGATAGAACACCGGGGTGATTGGATGGTCATTTTTCAGAAATTTATATTCATTTTTACAAAGCAACCCTTCCCTTTTCCACTGCGTCAAGAGTCCATGGACCACTTCTTTGGTTTTAATGATCGCTTGATGTGTTACTTTAATGTAACAGTCTGTGTCAGTTAGGTGGAGTTCTGCTTCTTGCATGTATTGTTTTCTAGGCCATAAAACAATGTTACCCCCTTTGTCCACGTTGTTTATGATGACATTATCTGCTTTTTTGAGTTTGCGCATAAGGTTGAAATATCGGATCTCAGACGGGGCCACCAGACACGGACCTCTTGGGCGCCGTCAAAAGAATACACAACTTCAGTGTTGTAGTTTCGCAGTGCTGTGAATTTATTCACCCGTGGCAAATTATCAACTCCAAAACTGCTCAGGCATAGTTCCCGCCATGACGCGTTTCATTCGCCACACGCGAGCTTGATCACATATATGTTATGTTATGTTAGATGATATTTGTATAGCGCGCTGACACCAAAGGTTTCCTGGCGCTTAACCCAAAAAGAGTAATAACAGCAACGGAACAGAAGGTAACAGTGAACAGGCTAACAAGGGGGAGGGAAAAGAGAAGTTTTTAGCAATTTCCTAAAATTGAGTAAAGAGGGACTTGACTTGATAAAGGGAGACAAAGAGTTCCAGAGAACGGGGCCAAAGAGGCAAAGCAGCGGCCTCCGAACCTCTTGGTTCTTACTCTGGGAACAGTCAAGAGATGGAGATGAGCAGAGCGTAAGTTACGCAAAGGTCGATGGACCGTGACTAGAGATTGCAAAAAAGCAGGGCTAGTGCAGTGGAGGGCTTTATAGGTGATACACGCCACCTTAAAGGCTGCCCTTTGTCCAATTGGCAGCCAATGAAGTTGCTGTAAAAGCGATTTAGCCGACTGCCACCTGGGGAGTTTGTAAATGAGACGGGCCGCCTGGTTCTGAACGACCTGAAGGCGATACAGAAGACACTGAGGGAGTCCATGATAAATAGAGTTAGAGAAATCCAGGCGAGATAGAACCAGGGAGATAACAACCTGAGTTAAAGCAGATGATGAAAGTAGATGGCTGACCTTACGGATCTTCCTGAGCTGGTACATGGAGGAGGAGATGACAGCCCCCACTTGGGCTTTCAGTGAGAGTTCTGCATCGATTATCACGCCGAGACTCTTCACTGAATTAAGCGGGACCGGGAGGGGGCCCAGTTCAGAGGGACAGAACTGCGGGCCCCAGTAAGAAGAGCTGGAGCCGGGAAGGAGCAGTTCTGTCTTCCCCGGGTTCAGCTTTAGTTGATTGATATTCATCCATTCCAGTATGTGAATCATCACAGAATGGAAGGTCTTATCTGCATTGGGGGAATTGAGAGGGAAGATGATTTGTAGATCATCGGCGTAATTATACACCGTGATATCCCAGTTCCTAAGAGAGTGGATCAGAGGACGGAGATAAAGGTTAAACAGCAGTGGTGAGATAGAAGAGCCCTGAGGGACTCCACAGGTAGTTGCAGTCTTCCCAGCAACAAAAGGGCCTAGACGTACAGCCTGTGTTCTACCAGTTAAGAATGACGAGATCCAGTTGAGGGCGGTGCCCTGGATGCCTGCCTGTGCGACACGGCGGAGGAGGATGTTATGGTCCACCGTGTCGAATGCGGCAGACAGATCCAAAAGCACCAGAGCCTGAGGAGTACCAACATCCGCATTACTTCTAAGGGTGTTCAAGACTGCGAGAATGACCGCCTCGGTCGAATGAGCGGGTCTCAACCCAGCTTGATTGGGCTCGAGGTAACTGGAGGACTCAATGAAATGTGAGAGAGTTTGAGTCACATGAGCCTCCAGAAGTTTTGAGAGAAAGGGAAGAAGGGAAATGGGACGAAAGTTAGAGAGTTCCCCAGGGTCTGCTCCGGGTTTCTTTAGAAGGGGTACCAAGATAGCCTCCTTGAAGGAAGCAGGGACAGTACCACTGTTGAGAGAACCATTCAACAAGGAGAGAATGCAGTCCGGAAGCTTAAGACAGAGGTCCCGCATAACTGAAGGCGGGCAGCAATCGCTGGGGGAACCTGATTTGACTCGAGTTACAAGTCGAGCCAAAGAATCAGCGTTAAGAGCAGGAAACAACGTGATGGTCAAGTGATTGTTGGGCTTTAAGTCCAGAAAGGATGGCTGGCTAGAAGAATGGATCGAATTTTTAATTTTTATAATTTTTTCGATGAAGAAAGAGTTGAGGGCATCGCATGTCTCTTGAGAGGGAGTTTGAGCAGGAAGAGTTCTATCATCGGTGGTAAGCTCGTTCATAATTTTAAACACTTCCTTAGATTTATTGGCTGCTGAGGAGAGCCTATCCGAGAAGTGGGCTGATTTGGCTAAGATGATGGCTGCTTTACATTCTCTGCGAGCAGTAATGTAGAGTGATCTAGCTGAATCAGAGTAAGTATGCCTCCAAATGCGTTCCTATTGTCGTACTTTTAGTTTATGCAGTTTAAGGTCATGCGTATACCATCTATGAGAGAGCAGAGTGCTTAGTGGGGGGGAAACGTGTCAACGGGGCAAACTGGTCACTGGCAGACTTTAGCCAGTTGGTAATGTTACTGTCTAACGTGTCAAGATCAGAGCAGACTGTGGGATCCCAGGCTGGGCTGGTATCAGCTAAGGTCGTAAAAAAGGCTTGGGAATCCAGTGTGTTCCACTTACGAGAGAGCCCACCAGCCATACGAGGGGCAGGGAGCCTGCCTGTGAGAGTGAGGACCGTATCCACTAAGAAGTGGTCGGACCAGACACAAGGAGAGACAGTAGGCTGAGACAGCGCTA
Organism: Triturus cristatus; assembly: GCF_964204655.1. Lineage (NCBI taxonomy): Eukaryota > Metazoa > Chordata > Amphibia > Caudata > Salamandridae > Triturus > Triturus cristatus. The sequence goes on along the minus strand of NC_140579.1, from coordinate 871,042,451 downwards.
AGTTATGTGACCAGATTTGATCTAAAATGTGGCCCTTGCAGTGGGTAGGGCAGAGAATCTGTTGCGTCAGATTCAAACTGTGCAGCATTTCAAACAGTTCAAAGGCATGAGAGCCGGCGTTGGGGTCGCTGTACCAGTAATTAAGATCGCCAATAAGTGCAAAACTGGCATGATGAGTCAGAATGGAGGACAGATGTTCACTCAGCACAGTGGCAAAAGTAGGCATAGGATATGGTGGCCGATAGAGGAGGAGCAGTGCAAAGGCACCTGTGTTGGTTCCTATACTAAGGAGCAGATTTTCCACCCCTGGTATAGAGAGAGAGGAAGAGGATAGAGAGTTAAGGCGTTTTGATATAATAGCAGCAACTCCCCCTCCAGAGCGGTCTCCCGGCCGATCCGCGTGAAGAATGTACACAAAAGTCACCATCAATGCGGAATTACGTACTCTCAAGACACCGCTGGTTTCTCCGTTTCAGGAATATTTATTCCGCTTCTTAGTAACGCGTTTCGGCTGTAAACAGCCTTGCTCACACGTAAGAAGCTGAGCACACAGACTCTATATACAGTAACCAAAACATGAAAAAAGGACACACAGCCACTTGACAAGTAGATACAAGAGTGGTGGCCATCTTAACGTATGCAAAAACAACAATTGATGGACAGAATACAGAACAATGTCATACATTCACCCCAGTACAGAGATCTGGGCCTAAATCCATTTTTTGTTGCTCACCATGCCATTCCAGTTTGGACCCAGCCATATGCAAAACAGTCTTGACCCTGCGCCCAATGGGAACAGTCCAGCTCGAACTGCCAGGCCAGGTCAAGGAGTGGCATGGAGAGCACGGGACCCACGTCTGGGCATGCCCGTGCCACTCAGGTTGACAAATGCAAAAACAACAATTGATGGACAGAATGCAGAACAATGTCATACATACACCCCATTACAGAGATCTGGGCCTAAATCCATCGTTTTATTGCTCACCATGCCATTCCAGTTTGGACCCAGTCATATGCAAATCAGTCTTCACCCTGCGCACAATGGGAACAGTCCAGCCCGAACTGCCAGATCTGTGACTGGGAGTGAGTGTTTGAAAAGTTCCAGCACTCCCTCCATCATCTCCTTGTGTTTGCTTTGTTTGCCTTAAGTTGGCAGAGAATGACCAGACGTGGGTCCCTTGCTCACTTTGCCACTGGATTCAAGTTAGCCTGGCTGATGAGGGCTGTTAGCACGAAACCGGTGCCAGGATGCCTGTTTCCGGACCAGGGAAGACATGGCTTGGCAGTTCGGGCTGGACTGTTCCCATGAGGCACAGGGTCAAGACTGATTTGCATATAGCTGTGTCTGAACTGGGGTGGCAAAGTGAGCTAAAGAATGATGGATTCAACCCAGATCTGTGACTGGGGGTGAGTGTTTGAAAATTTTCAGCACTCCGTCCATCATCTCCTTGTGTTTGCTTAGTTCACCCTAAGTTGGCAGGGTATGCCCAGACATGGGTCCCTTTCTCACTTTGCCACTGGATTTAAGCTAGCCTGGGTAATGAGGGCTGTTAGCCCGAAACTGGTCCCAGGATGCTTGTTTCCTGTCCAGGGAAGACATGGCTTGGCAGTTCCGGATGGACTGTTCCCATGAGGCACAGGGTCAAGACTGATTTGCATATAGCTGTGTCTGAACTGGGGTGGCAAAGTGAGCTAAAGAGTGATGATGGATTCAACCCATATCTGTGACTGGGGATGAGTGTTTGAAAAGTTTCAGCACTCCGTCCATCATCTCCTTGTGTTTGCTTTGGCCATCTTAATGTGTCAGAGGATCTACATATGTACTCATACATCGCGTTAATGCTTTTGATCAATGATGCATATGTTGGGGCGCGCAAAATGTCACCATACACATTACGTTGGATACCTTGTTGAATCTAAATGCATACTAAATGTGAATCATAGGTACCAACAAAGAATGTAATTTGCACTCTCTATATAATACTGGGGCTTTTCATATTTGTATGGCGGCCATCTTGGACTCACAAATTTGGCCACAGTACCATGAACTAATAGCGTGTGCAAATGGAATGTAGAGGGCCATTGTTACCAGCTGTCAGATGTTGTTCTGTACTTAATATATGTGTTAATACAGCAAAAAAAGAGTGTCTGTTATGTAATCTTCGTGGCTGTACTCATAATCACGAGTTAACACCTCCCAAGGGAATTGTGTATGTCACCGGCAAGTGCCTGGGTGGGGCGAGAACCTTGTGGTTGTGTATCCAAATATATGAATGGTAAATGTGACAAAGGTGTATGTGAAAAAAAATAAGAACCTTAACTCCCTCCTTTTCGATTGATACTCAAAAGGGCGAGTGCCCTTGTACTGTGCCATGCCTGTGTCAAAATGTTGAAGGTCAACTGTACTGGGGCCCAAAAGGTAGGTGTACCTATGTGGGTATAGATGTCGGTGCTATACATACTGGGCAAGTGCCCTCATAACACCTAACATGAACAATAAAACCTGCAGGTTCATAAATAATAGCCCTGAACATGAATTCAAGTGAATATTGACAAGTGCCTTTGTTACATGACCTGGCCAGGCAATACATAACGGGTAGAGAGAAGTATAACAAAAAACAAAATCAAACCCAAGTGTGTGTTCTTGACTAAAGTGACACATACCGCCATGTGCCTCTGAAAGAAAGGGTAGGGTACCGGTGAAGTGGAACTACCGAGGAAGGTTCCTTTCCTCCTGTAATGAAAACAAAGGAAAGACAAATTAAATTGTTAGAACCATAAAGTGAAAAATATGCATTATCATAATGACAGGTGACTAAAATCCAAATTACAGATACAGTTGCAAACTGTATCTGTATCAGGGTGTTCCGGAAAGGGAAAAAGTCATTGACCTCAATATCAGTGATATAGATACCCTTGTCACATTACACCAGCTTGAAACAGGCATGGCAGTTGATGATCGTAATATCGCTATTGAAAATGTTGTAGATGACATGGATATTACCTATGATGATACTACCAAGACACATTTTAGACCACGTTCCACATTTTTCCCTACACTTGCCCATGACAACATTGACACATTTCATGATGTAGTGATGACCAACCTCATTAAATTCTGACAGAAGGAATGGTTTAAAGATCAAGCCTTCCACAACTTTACCTCCATACAAAGACAAACACTCAAATCTCTAGCAGAGGAGAGCAATATTATTATTCTTCCGGCTGACAAAGGAGTCAACATAGTGATTCTCAGTAAGGAGAATTACATCAGGGAGGCATTACGCCAACTGATGGATGGCAAATTCTATACAGTGGTCAATAAGGAGGTATAGTCACAAAGTGTAGAAGAAATCTGTGACAAACTCAAGGACTGGAGGGATCAAGGGATTTTGGAGTGGGAGGACTGTTACATGAAAAAAAAGATCATCCAATTCTCCCTGTGTTGTATCTTTTGCCGAAGATTCATAAAGATAAAGAAAAACCACCAGGTAGACCCATCGTGTCATCTAAAGGCAGTACCACTGAAAACATTTCTAAATATGTGGATTATTTTTTACGTGAATTTATTGGAAACCTTCCATCACATGTGAAGGATACCAAAGATTTCCTTGGTAAACTCGAAGGTACCACGGGTAAAGTGATTTCCTGCTGGTTACCTTAGATAATAATTCACTTTACACCATTATCGACCACACCCAGGGCATACAGGAATGTCAGCACTTCTTGCAGAACAGTCACATAAGATTCAGAGCACATACCACCATGATACTCAAGATGATCAAGTTTTGTCTCACCAATAACATCTTCTTATTCGATGGTACACTGTACAAACCAGTCCTCGGTACAGCTTTGGGGACTTGTTTTGCCCCTAGCTTTGCCAACCTGTTCTTGGGCCAATGGGAGGAGGAGGTCTTCATGGATAATTCCAACTTCCCTGAAGCAGAGCAAGCCATATTATGGCTTCGCTATATCAACAACGTCTTCATGGTGTGGAAGGGAAAGTGAAGAGGAGGCCAACAGATTCATTAACAACCTCCATGTTAATATTAGGAATATTGCCCTAACTAGAACAATGAGTAGGAACACAGTGGAATTCCTAGATGTTAGAGTTGAGATCCAGGGAGTTGCCATCCACACCAAGCTGTTTTGCAAAGAAACAGCGGGCAACACCTTGCTACATGCCCTCAGCAGCCAAAATGGACCCCTTGAAATGGAGTATATCATACGGGGAACTGCTGAGGGCAAAACGCAACTGCAGCTCCAACTCCGCATTCTTGGAAGAAATGCAAGTCATGACAACAAGATTTAGGGAGGGAGGTTATCCCCAATGGGTACTTAACAAGGCCATCACCAAGGTTGAACAGGTTCAAAGAAAGGACACTCTCTTTTCCCAATTTGGGAAGGAAACCAAAGATGTTGAACAAGAGAATAACACCAGGCTTATCCTTACGCACAACAAGGTGTTAAATGCATTTTTACCAAACACCGGGATATACTTGTAAGCGATCTCACCATTGGTCACCTTATAAAAGAACATCCCAGCATTACATATAGAAGAGGCTACAGTCTTAGGGATAAACTGGTCAACAGTAATGTCACCAATTACAGTACCAATAGGGATAAAGAGCTTATTGGTTTCTTTCCCTGTGGTCACTGTAAAGTGTGTAAAAACAGCTATATGAAGAAGGAACTTACCACTGATAAAGGGCTTTTCAAAAAGATCACACAATTTCTGATGTGTAGCACTCCCTACGTTGTGTATGTACTTGAATGTCAATGCAAACTCAGGTATATTGGTAGTACCATCCACCCTGCCAAAAAACTTGTGTTGGAACACATGAGAGCGATCACCAATGGGGACCAACAATACCCAGTTGCACAGCAATACAGCAATACCATTACTCTAATAGTGCACTACTGAGCTAATTTGCAATAGAACACGTCCCTAAACCACACAGGGGAGGGGATAGAACACTGAAAATGAGACAACGCGAATCCAAGTGTATCATTGAATTTCAAATGAAAAGCCCGGGTGGTCTTAATGTTGATGAAGAATTGGGAATTCATCTGTATGAAACATAATGATGTGAGAGTATGTTCATGCCCTACCTATATCTTCTTTGCTTCTAAGGATTGCAACTGAATCTGTAATTTGGAATTTAGTCACCTGTTATTATGATAATGCACATTTTAATTTGTCTATTCTTTGTTTTCATTACAGGAGTAAAGGAAGGGACCCAACCTTCCTTGGTAGTTCCACTTTACCGGTACCCTACCCTTTTCTGCAGAGGCACACGGCAGTATGAGTCACTTCAGTCAAGAACACACACTTGGGGTTTGATTTTATTTTTAGTTATACTTCTCTCGCCCCGTAATGTTTAGCTGCCCATATCATGTAACAAAGGCACTTGTCAGTTTTCACATGAATTCATGTTCAGTTGGGCTATTATTTATGATTGGCAACCTGCACGTTTTATTGTTCATGTTGGGTGTTATAAGGGCACTTGCCCGGTATGTATAGCACTGACATCTATACCCACATAGGTACACCTACCTTTTGGGCCCCAGTACAGTTTACCTTCAACATTTTGACACGGGCATGGCACAGTACAAGGGAACTTGCCCCTTTGATTATTTGATGCCCTTGGGAGGGGTTAACACGTGATCACGAGTACAGTCACGAAGGTTACATAACAGACACTCTTTTGTACTGTATTAACACAGACATTAGGTCCAGAACAACATCTGACAGCTGGTAAGAATGGCCCTCTAGATTCCATTTGCACATGCTATTAGTTTATGACACTGTGGCCAAATGTGTGAGTCCAGGATGGCCGCCATACAAACGTGACAGCCCCACTACTGAATGGGGAGTGCAAATTGCATTCTTTATTGGTACCTATGATTCACATTGTGTATGCATTAAGATTCAACAAGGTATCCAATGTGATGTGTATGATGACATTTTACGCGCTCCGATATATATGCATCATTAATCAAAAGCATTAATGCTATATATGAGTACATATGTAGATCCTTTGACACCTTAAGATGGCCGCCACTCTTGTATCTACTTGTCAAGTGGCTGTGTGTCCGTTTTTCATGTTTTGGTTTCTGTATATAGAGTCTTTCTGTGCTCAGCTGCTTACGTGTGAGCAAGGCTGTTTACAGCCAAAACACATTACTAAGGAGCAGAATAAATATTCCTGAAACTGTGAAACCAGCCGTGTCTTGAGAGTACATGATTCCGTGTTGACGGTGACTTTTGTGGATTTTACAGCCAGGTGCACTGCCGGCGTACATACCACCTCTCTTTGGTCTGGAAGAGAGCGTTTGGGTTGAAAAAAATAAATATATATATATATATATATATATATATATATATATTACCTACTGGCGGTCGCCAGTAGGTAGTTATAGTTAGGACCCTCTTTCCATAGGAAAACCGCAACATTCTATTTGGAATAACTTTGGCGCCGGTCGACGAATCCTCGCGAAATTTTCAAAACTAATGGGGCGCTATGCTCCGCTCCTACCCTGAAAGTCTCGGGGGGATTCGTCAAGCGGGGGCTGAGAAAAAAGAGGGGTCCCAAAACGCGTTTTTCCCATGCATTTTTCCATAGGACCTTTAGACACAGCTACAGCCCGAACGGCTGAACAGAGTTACTTGAAATTTGGCAGACAGGTAGTCTACAGGTCAAGGAAGTGCCTTTTGTAGGTTTGGTGTAAATCTGTTCAGTAGATCCTGAGAAAATTGCATTTAAATCAATATATATATCTGTAAGCGCGCTCCGTGCGCTTACCGTAAGCTTACCGTACGCGTACGGTGCCGTGCGCGAGCGCGATTCTGATTGGCTGTTAGATCTTAGTAAACATTCGAATCGGTCGAAACCAGGAAGCTGCGTCCGCCATTTTCTCTCTCGCACTCTGAGGGGTGGAGGAATAACAAAGGCAAAAAACATGTAAAGGGGCTGTTTAGACAGCTCCTAACCACCTAGCCTTGATGAAGGTGTCCCCAAAGAACCTCCAAGGCCAAAAAATAATTTTTTTTTTTTTTGAAAAATCGCCGATTACGCTTACCGTACGCATACGGTAAAAATTATTTAAAAAAAAAAATTATCCACACTCTCCCCACCCCGTGTGCAAACGGTGCCCGAACGGCACTATTTGGGCATGGCATATGCTATACTGTGAAAAATTAAAAGATTTCCTTTCACAACGAAGCACATAATATGTCCTCCATGTGCGCACGGTGCGCGAAGCGCATCGTGCGTACATGGCCCATCCAGCGTAACGTGGGCACACGGTGCGCGTAGCGCACCGCGTGCCCACCGTGCGTGCACGGCACTAACTGCGTAAAGTGGGTGTGCGGTGCGCGTAGCGCACTGCGTGCCCACCGTGCGTGCACGGCACTAACTGCGTAAAGTGGGTGCTTTCACGCGACCGCAATCCTCTGCTGATGACATATGTGTCTTTATGAAAAAAAAATATTTGTAATATATGTATAGCTAAAATTTAATGGAAGAAGACATGGGCAAATAAGTGTCAAAATACAGTATTAGCATCAGCAGAGGATTGCGGTCGCGTGAGTTATAGTTGCCTGCACTAACTATAACGGGGGAATTTCATTGGTTTTTTATCAGTAAAATGTCCAGCTAACTATAACATGTGTGAAACCTATGGTTTTTTCAGTGAATATATATATATATATATAGCTTTGTAGCTTTTCTTTCTTCTGAGATATCGGAACAAACTCCTGCCCGCCTCGAGTATTGTTTTTGCCATGGACTGCTGCCAGGTGCAGCTCGTGACTGCACGAGATGCCGCAATCACTGTATTGATGACTGAGACTCGCACTGGAGGTTGGAGCGTTAAGGGGACCCAAGGGAGCCTGAGGACACAATTTTACCGGGACACTCCATTTGCATTACCGCGTCTTATGCCCTGACCAGTGATTCCTGCTCCATGTTACACCCACTGGAAAGCGGTGTTTTCTGGGACATGTAGCTCACCTTGGACTTCTTTGGATGTACGAACATGCGATCTGGGGTGGGAACTTACCGTCCAATGATGACAAGGCAGGACACTTTAAAAGACGAGGGTGGAGTTCAATCGTGGTTGTAGCCGCATCTGAGGAAGGCTATCTTTGCCGAAATGCTTCATGCTGTGTGGTCTGAATAAACGGCTTCCTAATGGTTTCCCCGCGTGGCCTCTTTCCTTATCCAACCGGAGGTGTGTTTCTTTTTGAGATATATATATATATATATATATATGTATATATATATATATATATATATATATATATCTATCAAAGCTCCAAAGTACACAACGTACAAGGAGCACTCGAGCAGCAACATGTTCATGAAGAGCCTTTATGATATACAATCTGCCAGCACAACGATAACTTTAAGCAGTTAAATTTACCATGGATGCCTGACGCGTATCAAAGTGTCCCCACTTCTCTTCAGAGGCTTCGGCAAATGAAGGTGCATAGGACACCGCCCTCATCATTTAAATGGTCCAATGCATGCCCTGGATGGGACACACTGCCGCGACTAGCAGAGCATTATGGGTCTTGTAGTGTCCTTTGTCCTTTGGAAGGTTGGGTGCATCCAATGCTAAACCTGGTGACAGTCAGGTACTGGGCTACTAACCCCCTGCTGCTCTGAAGGCCATGTGCAGCAGGGATTGACTGCCTGCAGTGAACGGAGTGCATGGTCTGGCCAAAGGCTGTGTGAAGCAGGCAAAATAATAATTTCAAAGAAGTTGGATGTAGCATATCATTAAATAAATCCTGAAATTCACTACAGGTAGATGAAGTTTTGGTTAGTCCTAATATCTATACATATGCTTGTAAAACCTCTGATATTCAGTTTAAAAAACACAGTTAAAGAGAAATTATGCTTAAAAACAAAACCTAAAAACCATTTCAATTCTCCAATGATGGCAATCCATAACATGCATGCAAACAATAACTTGTACTCCAAATGCAGTATTTATGACCTCACAATAATGATACCAACAAGTAACAACACTTGCAAGCACCTCCATAAATGAAAACAGCTACTGAAACTAATAAACTAATAAAGAATACTATAGTCATTGATAGTGTTACTAGTAATGTGATATGTGTTCTGATCTGTGAGATCATTTCTAATTGCATCTGTCACATCAATGGTGAGGTTATGTGCATTGTATTTGGTGTGTGAGTTATAGTCTGCATGGCTGTAATGGATTGTGGAGCTCACCATAATCGTCAAATGTAAGTGTTTTTATAAATACATTCCTTTAAAAACAAAGGGGGAAGATAATTCAGGTTGACTAATATGTTGATAGTGGTTTCACCATAAAAACATAACAAATATGACTTTCCTAGGTAAGGTTGCTGCCTTTATCATGTGACCCAGCCCAAACTTAACCTTAATTTCCGAGAACAATGATTTATCTTTATAGATGTGTTCAGTGTCATATGATGGTATGACTAAGCATTTGGAGAGACGCTGTGGAGGACTGGAAGATGGTGGATGTGTGAGTGTACACATTTCTTGTGACTTGTATTCTTTTAGAGTCTAATTTCTGACAACACACACACATTCACATTAATTGAAAATGGGGCCCATAAGAGTGGTCCCAGATGGATGGAGGGTTTTTGTGGTCAAAGCACTGTCCACATGTTTTTGCATCCTGAAAATACAAAGAAATGTACTTCTACAAAATATAAGAGTTAATGTATTTGTACAGTGGCATGTGGCATTGAACAGATAATTAATAGTGGTTTAGAAGAACAACAGCAACCATAATCCTAAACATAAATAGGCAGATCTTCTGCAAGAATGCAGTCTGCCTGAGCAGGTTTAGGGTCATCTGACCTACTCCTGGATATCAAGGAAAGCTATGGACTTCCATTTCTTAAACACCTGAGTCCTCTGTGGATAAGGGTAAGCCCACTCCTACCTGCTTAGCGATGTTTTCGGGTAAAAATCTAAGAATGCAGTAGAGTGTACTTTTTTCACATCATTATCAATATGCGACCATAGATCCTCACATTTCTTGCCTTTGGCATCTTCAATTCTGTAAACGGTTGCCACATGGATAATATATCATTCACAGCCCCTTGGACTAAGAACCATCAGCTAAGTGACACAGTTGGGATGACTCTTTCTTTGATGCCACACAAAGCACAAAATGAGAAAAATTTGCATTTTGGTTTCCGCGCATAACAAAACAGTGCACCAGAATGGACTAAAAAGTCAATAGCATTCTTCATTAACTCTGTTGATTGTAAAGATGCTTTCATCATATCATCTAACAAGTGGCAAGGATCTCTTACAGGGAAGCACTTCAGCTCAGGTATCGATTTTGACAGGTCATCACACAACATTTTCATATACATAGCTGAATCACTGCAAATACAACCAATATCACTCCATTTTTTGTTGAACTCAGAAATAACCTTTTTACAGCAGCATTCCAAGTGACATTGCGTTCCATATTTTCCAAAAGTCTGGTTTCATGTTTTACCACTATCCCAGATGCCTCGTGATAGCACTCTTTCCACATATACTTGTCACTATACCTTGCATTGAATATTTAAAGCCTGAGGTGTTGGCAATTCACCTACTATCAATACTGACTCACTGGAAACTAGGAGAGGATGTATCAAGGGTTTTTACTCATTCTCTGTAGGTAAATGTGATGGCACATATTGGGAAAGATTCTTATGAAACCAGCCATTTTACCTATCAGTGAAAGAATCAAACGCTGGAAAAATTTCAAATATGATCTTGATATTTCCTGATTCTCTACAGTTTATAAAATCATTAAATATGACCTAAAACATGCTTCTAAACCCTTCATCTTTAGACCAAAGACCACAAAACTGAAAAAAGCAAAAGGAAGAAGTAGTAATATTTTAGTGACATCCCAGTCTTTCTTGCTGCTAGCTTGTATATCAAAGTTATATTGTATTGGCCCCTTAAGGAAGAAAAAAAATGACTCTTCACTCTCCTTTACCTTTCTTTGAATGGCATTTAGTTTGTAGTTCTGCAGGTGTTTTTTTCAGTGTTTATATGTTTACACTGGTGAGGGCTATTTCCCTTTTGGTGGGGTTTTATCAGTTATTATAGGTTTAAACCTAAAACTGGACAGTCTATTTATGCTTCAACTGGACCCATATTTCTCCCATCCTTTTCCAGCCCACCAGAGGCTATCAACCACATTAGGAATCTTTTTAGCCACATCAGGGGGGAGATAAGGCTACAGAAGGCACTTAAAAAATACATCACCAGTTTATTCTTTTTCTTCTCCGAGGAATTCATTTCCTGGTGAGAAGTCCGCTGGCAAGCTCTAATGACTGAATTGCATAATAAAGTAACAGGCTGGGGCGGAGGCTGAGAGTTGGTGTGCAGAGTTAAAACATGTTTACAAAAATATTTACACAGTTTCCGAATACATACATTTCAAGTTTAGAAAATGTATTGGAATGTTATAAAAGAAAAACATTTGGAATGTTACCAAGAAATAAACGAATAATTAGCATCTCCCCCTTGCAGGACAGCTGTGTGGCTCATATATGGAAGACATACTAGCAGGCTTCTAGCTGGTGATAAACTCTCTGCCCAACCTCTCATGATTCAGTAAGGGGGACAGCCCATTTCATGCGTTAGAAGTGCATATATATCATTTACAGGCTTGAGTCGAGGCGGAGAGTTTGTGAGCAGTTTTAAAAACATGCTTAGTCATGCGGAATCCATACCATCCCACCCGGGCCCCCCCACTGTCGAACCACCAGAAGGGGGGAGTTCATGGGTATATAGGATCCCAGCCCGTGCAAAGGCATAAGCCCAGACATAACGCCTTGTCGTGATCAAGACATTTTTTTTTAAATAAAATATTTTATTGAATTTTTAAACCATGACCAAGTGCAATCCACTTGTTTTGCGTTTACAAAGCATATGAAGAGGTACTTGTCTCTCATTATACAATAAAGTATCGATCTTTGTCGCTGATACATTAATAAAAACATTTCACCGTTTATAACAAATTGCAAAGCAGCATAATAAAACACACATATTCTCCTTACACACCCATTACTCACTGACATCTGAGATCGATTCTGCCCATGGGGGGTTCACATATATTTCCTCTAAATGCATTCCATTTACCCCATATCCTAGACCACTTCCTGGTTTATCCTCTGTGCATATAGACCGCTCTTTCCGCCACCATTGCACTGTCCATGTCACATCTCCATTGTCGGTATGTGGGGAGCAGCCCCGTACCCCAGTTCCGGGCTATGTTACGTTTTGCAATTGTCATGCCCAGTCCTGCATCCTCAAGTTCAAATCCGTAGGCTCCCAAATTTTGAGGAGGCACCTCTTTGGTTCCGGCGGGACTTCTGCCTCCCCCACGCGTGAGTTCACACCCATAACTTTTTCCCAGTAGGGTTCGATCTGCGGGCATTGCCATATAATGTGATAAAATGTATCCAGCAGACCACAGTGTCGTAAGCATAGGGGGTCGGGCGCTTGGCCCAGTCGACGCATTGTTATGCGTGTGTAAAACATGCAATGGAGGAATTTCAGCTGTATTAGTTTGAGTTTAGAGGAGTTCCCCACCTCTCGTGGAGACGCTAATGCCTCCTGCCAGTCAGAGTCATCTAGCTTCCCTACATCTGCCTGCCAGTGTTCCCGTAGGGTCGCCGTGGGGTCTGGTTGATTGTTTATTAGTTTGCGATAAGTTTGGGAAATGGCCTTTTTACTCATGTGATCGGTAAAGAGCCTATCTTCCAATGGTGAGGCCTCCGGTAATTGTATTCTTGGTGGGATGGTGCCCATCAGTGCGTGCCTGATCTGCATGTATCTGTACAGTTCAGTTGGCGCCAGACTGTACATGTCCCGCAAGTGAGCAAAGGTAATAACCTCCCCTTTCGCCCAAAGGTGTCCTATTTTGGAGATACAGATGAGGTCCCACTGTTTGAATCCCTTGGTGTTGTGTAGCTTACCTAACCTTTGGGTTTCTCAGAGCGGTGTAGCCTGCGTTAATGTACCGTCCCACCCCAGTGCCCGCTGCGCAGTGCGCCATATTCTGACCGTATGAGCCGTAGGACCCATGAGGGTGTTCTTCCTTGTGGTATTGTATAAGGCTCTCAGAATGCGATCTGTTGGAAGGACATATCTGTCTATTCGGAAAGCAGGCTCTTCCTGCAATGCATGTAACCATTGGTTTATAATCATGAGTTGTGAGGCCCAATAGTACAGTTTTATGTTAGGCAAAGCTATCTCTCCATCGTACCAGCTCCGAACTAGTTTGCGCATTGCTACACACGCAGGCTTCCCATCCCAGAGTAGATTAGTAACTTCTGCGTCAATCTCTTTGAAGTATGCGGGGGGGAACCGTGAATGGAGTGTTTTGCAGGGCATACAGGAATCTGGATAATGCCATAATTTTAAAGAGGGCGGCTCTACCCAGTAACGTCAGCAGTAAAGACCTCCAATGTTTCACATCACGGCGGAATTTTTGTTAGTGGTTCCATGAGGTTTTCCTCAATGAAATGCGCCGGTTGGGGCATAATGTAAAGCCCCAGATATCTGAATCCACCGGTTGCAATTTGCAGCTTACAGCCCGGCGGTAGCTTCGGGGTGGGGCCGTGTAGGACGTATAGGAGTGACTTTGTCCAATTTATAGTGTACCAGGAGACCTTCCCATATGCGGTACAGATGTCCAATAGTGTAACAATGGAATGCGCCGGGGACACCATATAGAGCAGTACGTCATCCGCATATAGCAAGATGCGGTCCTCCCATCCCATTTCTCACCTCATCCCACGGATCACTGGATCCTGCCTTATCATGCTGCCAGCGGCTCTAATATTAATGCAAAGAGGAGCGGCGAGAGGGGGCAATCCTGCCTCGTACCTCTTCCCAGTGGAAAGTCTCTTGAGAAGCGCCCATTCGCCACCACCTTTGCCAGGGGTTTGGTGTATAACAATTGGATCTACGCACAAAACTTGGGGCCAAAACACACCCACTGAAGGACCGCGAATAAAAATGGCCATTCAACAAGGTCAAACGCCATACATGCATCTAAGGAGAGGATCACTGCATCTTCTTGTATGGTAGGTATGCGGGCCATTACTCTGCATAAACGCCTTAAATTGAGGACTGTGTTGCGGCCCGGCATGAAGCCCAATTGGTCCGGGTGTATCAGCGTGGCAAGGTGTGGTTGCAGGCGGAGTGCTAATGTTTTAGCCAATATTTTAGCTAGAGCATTTATCAAAGATATCGGCCGATATGATGTGCAATGTTCCAGTGGTTTACTTTGCTTGTGTATTGCAACAATCGTGGCTAGTCGCTGATCTCTCGGCAGTTCCCCCTTGTCTAAACTATCATTATACATATTAAGCAGATGTGGCAGGATAGGTGTGGCTTCTTTTTTGTAAAATTCCACTGGTATTCCGTTGGGGGCCCCATCGCGTTCCCGGTATGGAGTGCTCCTAGTGCCAACGCCAATTCGTCAGACGTCAGATCAGTCTCTAATTCTTGCATCGCTGTGTGTGACAATGTAGGCAATCGAATGTCCCGGAGAAAGTCCAGGTTGTCTTCTATGGTAGCTGTGGCTGTGGGTGTATAGATTAGCTTGTAGTGAGCCACGAGCGTATCTACTATTCGTTGTGGATCTGCAGTAGTAGTGCCATCTTCCAAGTCTAGTTGTGGCACCCAGTGGTTGGATCTCTCCCGTCTTTCTAACCAAGCCAGAAGCCTACCCGTCTTGTCCCCTACTTCGTATATTGTGTGTTGCGTTGCAGTGTTTCGAGCTTTGGCCGCCTCCCATAAGTATGCCCTGTATTCCTGGTGTGCCAGAGTTAAATCATGTGCCGTAGTGTCATTAGTGTTTGCAGTGTGGGCACTCTCAGCGCGGAACACTTCCTGTTCCAGGGTGTCTAGATGTTGTCCCTGCTCCTGCTTATGTCTGGATATTAACGAGATGGCATGACCACGTATCACTGGTTTGAAAGCCTCCCATAAGGTGGTTGGGAATGCTACTGAGTTCTCATTCTTAATAAAATATTGCCCAGTGGCCTTTAAAAGGCCCCTACCGATCACGGGGATTTAAGATATCGGGGGTAGAGTGGAAAGATTTGTCTCCGACCCGGGAGATGTGATTTGAACCGGTGAGTGGTCCGATATGCCCCTGGGTAAGTGTAATATCTCAAGGAGTCTCCCCGAAGCCGTTGCGAGTGTGAAAATATAATCTATCCTCGAGAGACTATTGTGGGCTCCTGAGTGGAAAGTATATTGTCGTTCAAGTGGGTATCTGGTGCGCCAGACATCGACGAGTCCCAGCGCTTATATAAACTCCTTCGATTAGTGCTGGTAGGGTTTCTAGGGGGTTTACGATCTATGTTAGCATCCATCGTGGCGTTAAAATAGCCTCCCAAGATCAATGCTCTCTGCAGAAGTTTCAACAAGAAGTTACCCAAGGCAGGAAAGGTCAGTTGGTGGAGTGCAGGTGGAATGTAAACCGAAACCAAGTTATAAATTCTCCCCTCCCACTGACAAGATATTGCTGCAAAGCGGCCTTGATCATCAGTCCACGATCCTTTGATAATAAGGGGAGAAGCTTTTATGGACCAGTATTCCCACCCAACGGGAGCCAGAGGTAAATGCAGAGTGGGCCACCATCTTGAAGCCCCATCTATCTAAAGCTTTACAGGCCGATCCCATCAAGTGGGACTCCTGAATCAGTGCCACAGCTGGGGCCTTGCGTTTAAGCTATTGTAGGACCAGCCCTCTCTTTATCTTATTACCTAAGCCATTGACGTTCCAAGATATGATAGGCGGGGGGGCCTAGTGTATCTGGAGTCAGCGAGTGGACGCCCGTCTCATCGAGGAGGGGGAGTGTGTGTGTGTGTGTGTGTGTGTGTGTGTGTGTGTGTGCGCGTGTATATATATATATATATATATATATATATATATATATATATATATACACTGAAAAAAACAGATTTCAGGGGCGTTATAGTTAGGAATTGGCATTTAAAAAACCTTAAAAATTCACTGAAAAAACCATAGGTTTCAGGGGCGTTATAGTTAGCTGGACATTTCCCTTGTACAAAACCCTTGAAAATTCCCCAGTTATAGTTAGTTCAGCTAACCATAACTCGCGCCCCCGCAATGCACTGCTGATGACGTCATATATTACATCACTCATGACATGGTACCTGCTACATCACCAGGAACTCATGGACCGCTGCGGACCCCGCCGCAGGTACGCAACAACACACAAGCTGACACAGGGTCCAAATCCACATCAGACACCATAGGAGGGGCAGGGACACATCCACAAGGGCACCCACACATCACCCACCTGCCACAAAGTCACCCCGTTGGATCCTGGACACACAGCTACCGCTTCCATGCTGCAATGTCCCGGTCACGTCACCGCAGCGGCGAACAAGCAAATACATGCACACAATGCAGAAGGCAGGGCCAGTGCCAGGCATGGGCAGGGCACAAAGACCACAGGGCCACACCCCTTCCCACCACACACTAGCGCACCCCATGTAGGCACATGCCATGTGCCCCTCCTGTGCACCCCATGCCCAACAACAAGAGAGGGCAATACACACCCTGCACCACACAACAATCATGGAGACACACACTGCAGGAGTGGCTGCACAGGAACACAAAACACACAGCACAGTAGCACAGGGCCCGGGAAACACACACACCACCATACTCAGGGAAATATAAATGAGGACAAGCAACAAATGAACACATACAAGGCGCTAACATCCAAATGGACACACAGCCTGCACAGTCACACATACATACCACAGACTGACACACAGACACATGCACACCCCACATGCCAACAGCAATGGAGCACCACAAAGATGGAAACCAAGGTGGGCTGCACACAAATGGAAGGCCATGGAGACAAACAAGCATGTGTACATTACATGCAAGACAAGGAACAGAGCACAACACCCTCACACCATCAAAGCACACATGGCTGGCACAGTCAGTAAACTCAAACCATAGACAGCTCAGTGCAACAACACAGGGAGACGGCAAGGCAAACCACGTATAGGCACAAGGATGAAAGGAAGGCCCTGAAGTCAAACTGTGAACAGCCACACATCCATACAACTACTTCACAGGAGTACACCAGCAGCACTACACACAGGGCCCATCTACACACCTCAGGACTGACAAACACCAGTAAGAATCTACACACATACCTCCCTCACACCAGCAGCACACAACACCAGTGCCAAACACACTGAAGGCTGGCAATACTTGACAGTCAATACACACCACACAAACAACCACTCACCCTGAGCTCAGCCACACACACACACACACACACACACACACACACACACACACACACACACACACACACACACATACATACAGGGATGCCACCACAAAAGTGGAAACAAATACAACAAACAAACACATAACGCAGCAGAAACACACACAGAGCCACAACAACAGACATGCCCTGTGCAGCTAAACTGGGGAAAGGCAATGGGAGCACAGACAACAGGAGTGCACAACCACATCACTCAGGAACAATGCACAGACAACATACCACAACACACACAAGAAGTGCACCATCACAGAACAACACAGCCACAGCAAACAAACAGATGCACAGGCAGAAAAATCACATAGCAAACACAGCAGGACATCAGGGGATGCACACCAGGCAATCACAAGGTAACATACGCACACAGAACTGCATGCACAACAAGCTGTGTGCACACCAAGCATACCAGACACACACAGACATCAGTGACAGAACAGCAACCCACACAACACCATAGAGCACAGCACAAAGACAACAGCACACCCAGGAAGTGAAGCAAAAACACAAACAACACACACATACATCCAACACAACACCCAATAGATGCACAAGTCTGGGACACAAAGGTGGAAACAACTTGACCACAGGACCGGGTAGCACACACAGTTGAACTGCATAGGAGCAACCATGACTGACAAACAGCACCAGAACATCACACATGACCCATTGTGGAAATGCCCTGAGTGACACATTGACCCTGGCCAAAGAACTGCACCAGAAAGCACAGTGTCACAAATGAAGTCATGGGGAGGCACACATACATACATATCAAGGGGACAGCTCACACCAAAGTGAAGTGTACTGCATGTCAGTAGGGGACATGGCAGGAGTGTACCATACACAAAGAGAGGGAGTGCAGACCCACAATGGGTAGGCAGCTGAAGCACAGATAGGGGATGGCATTACAACACACACAACATGCCACACTGGAGGCAAGAAGGAACCATGTGACAGCAAGGCATGTGAAAACACAACCACAATGGCAGTGTGGAGCAGCAGGTCTGCACAGTTCCCACAAACAGCCACCAGACACATGGATGTGCAACAAAACACAACACTGACTTGCCAGTAACACTCTCTGCATACTCACAAGTGACAAAAACAACAAGTAGGAGTCAGACAGAACTGCAAGGACACACCAACACACTGCACAGTTAGTTATGTTATGTTAGCTGGTGTTTTATTGAGCGCTCAGCTACTCAAGCAGAGTTTCCCGGCGCTATCAGACCCATAACGGCAGAGCCCCGGCGAAATAGAGGAGACTTATTGGCCGAACAGCCACGTTTTGAGCTCCTTTCTGAACGACAGTAAGCTCTCACTCTTTCTTAAGGACAGTGGGAGGGCATTCCAGGCCCGGGGCGCAAGATATTTAAAAGACCGCCCACCGATCCGAGCACGCCTAATTGCCGGGACCGTGGTCAGAGACAATGACGCCGAATGCAAGGCTCTGGAAGACAGGTGAAAACCAATTCTCTCAAATAGAGGGCACCAGTGCCATGGAGTGCCTTAAACGCCATGGTGAGAGCCTTAAACTCAATGCGTTTCTGAATTGGCAGCCAGTGAAGAGACTCCAGCATTCCCACAGCATGGGATTGATGGCCGAGGCCAAAGATTGCCCGTGCGGCCGAGTTCTGCACTACCTGCAAGCGTGAAAGAAGGTACTTCGGGAGACCCAGGTAGAGGATGTTAGCGTAGTCCAGCCTTGATCCTATCATAGCTTGCATTCGTGGTTTTCCTATGGGCAATAGATAGGAAAGGGAGGAATTTCCTTAGCATTTTCAGTATCCCAAAACACTGACCGACCAGGCTCAGAATCTGTGGCTTAAGAGTAAGACAATTGTCCATCCTAACACCAAGATTCCTAGCCACCGAGGCCACAGCGGAAGGAGGAAACATATCCGCCGGCCACCAGGACTTCCAACAGGGATTCGGAGGACAGCCGAAGAAAAGAACCTCAGATTTGTCCGAGTTGCATTTCAACTGATTAAGTTGAAACCAAGCAAAAACCGCACCCAGACAGCTTTTAATGCGATCCCCGTTAAAGTCCATGTTTTTTCCGCATGTGAAGATAAGCTGAGTGTCATCAGCATATGAGACAATCTGGGCGCCAAATGACTCAGCCAGCGCCGCCAGAGGGGACATATATATGTTGAAAAGAGTGGGACTTAATATCGACCCTTGGGGTACTCCCACCTCCAGATGCGGCACTGCCGCCGAGTACGGGGGAGCCCAGACTGTCTGTTGCCGGATGGAGAGAAAGGACTTAAACCATCTGAACACCGTTCCCCCGACGCCAATCTCCAAGAGTCTAACCAATAGGCGGTCGTGTGGAACGGTGTCAAACGCCACCGAAAGATCAAGCAACACCAGCAGTGCCTTCCCTCTGGTGTCCTGGACCTCCTTAATGGCTTCCGCCACCTCCAGCAGTGCCGTTTCCGTGCTCATATTCGCACGGAAACCGGATTGGGTATAATGCAGAACACCGTGTTACTCAACAAAGTCTGAGCGAACGGACTGTACATGCTTTTCCGACACCTTAGCCAGGACCGGGAGCAGAGAGATAGGCCGGTAATTAGCATGGATGGTGGAGTCCAGAGAGGGTTTCTTCAAAAGAGGAAGAACCATCGCCTGTTTCCAGGCAAGCGGCACTATCCCGGTCTCCAATGAACGATTTAAAATTGGATTAACAATGGGGTTGATGACATATGCCACTTTGGCTAGAAACTTAACGGGACAGGGGTCCAGCGGAGAGCCAGATTTCATTTTAGAAAGAAGTACCAGTGAGACTTGAGGCTCGATAGGAGGAAAGCTCGACAAACTGGGCAGTCCCGAGTCAGACACAAAGGAATGGGGTTCTGGATTAGACACTCCCCCTATCACAACAAATGGAAAAAGTTGCCTGGATGCTTTTGATCTTGTTAGCAAAGAAGCCTGCCAGTTGCATAACCCAAGGTTCCGGAAAAGAGCACTTCGGAGTGAAGGAGGCTGGCGATGTGAATTCCTACACAATCAGGAAGATTTCTTTGCTGGTGTTAGTGGCCGCCTCAATCCTTCGAGCAAAGTAGGCTTTCTTAGACAGATAAATTTCCTTGTGATAGGCCTTAGTGCAGCACCTATAGGCCTCCCTCAATGGTTCCAGATAGTTTGATCGCCATGCTCTTTCGGCCTTCTTACAGAGCCGTCGACTGGTATTGAGCGCTGGCGTGAACCATGGGGCAGACGCTCGCGTAGAGGTCTTAGGAGTCCGCCTAGGTGGTGCCAATTCCCCCAAACACTGCGTGAGTCACGTTTGAAAGCGGACTAAGTCCTCCTCTATGTCACCCGTCGACAAACAGGGGTGAGTTAACAGACATTGTTCAATCATATCCGGTGTTACTCGATGGCGGGCACGGGAAAACCGGGGCTGACACCCATTGTCTCTAATAGTCAGGGTGGTTTTATACTAGATATTAAAAGTCACTAGTAGGTGGTCAGACCACAACACGGGAAGGGGGGAGCCACTGTAATAGGCATAGTGGAGAAAATTTGGTCCAATATATGCCCCTTGTTGTGAGTAGGAGACACTACATAGGGTGACAAGCCCAGTGGAGTAGTGATGTCTAAGACTTTGATGGTATCCGCAGCATCCGCTGCATCAAAATGAATGTTAAAATCGCCCAGGAGAACGAAGTGTTTAAACTGTACACTCATTGCCGAAATCACTGAGTCCAGCCCCTCGTGAAATGATCCAATAGGACCTGGGGGTCTGTAAACCAGCAGACCCGCGCAAGATTGGGCGGGTGAAAGTGTCAGACAAAATCCCAATGCTTCTGCCCCAGGAATGTGTTCTGTAGGTACGATAGAGCACTCATAGCGTCTATCTATCACCAGAGCTACTCCCCCTCCTTTACCCGTGCACCGGTCTTTCCTCAGCCTAAAGTAGTTAGAGGGCAGGGCATTAACTACATCTGGACTTGAGGCTTCGCCAAGCCAGGTTTCCGTCAGGAAAAGGCAGGCGGGATTAGATTCTGATAGGTAGTTAAACAGATCCAGAGCATGTTTGCTCGCAGACCGAGTGTTTAGAAGGGCGCAGCTGAAAAAGCGTTCAGATGGTCCCCACCCCACCATCGGGATGACATGGTGCCCTGGCTCCGCGGGGCCCCTCTCAGCCCATACTTCCTTCAATGACCACCCACAGCCAGTGCAATGGAAATTTCCCTTAAAACAGTGGTCATGGACAATGCAGCCTCTATGAATAGACTGTCTTAAGCCCAGGAGATGTGCTGCAGAGTAGCCTCGGGTTCCGCCCTGGTGCTGCGTCCTAAGGTCGCCCACCCGTCCGCCTCCGGGACGCTGACGGACGCAGTCGGGCTTTCCTTAGGTGCTCCTTTGGCGCGGGTTAGGCGCATCCGCTGCTCGCGTCTGCTGCGCGGAGCCATCCCCATCTAAATATATACTTCCCGCCCGTGAGGCAGCAAGCCTAGTCCGCAAACTAGCAAGCCTGCCTCACCCAAGATGGCCGCCGTACTTGTGCGCAGCCTCCCCGTCTGTCCCTCAGCTCCTAATCGGCTGAGAGGGGGGGGCGCCCAGAAGAGCACGGCAAGAGGGTGGCAGGGGAAGAGCGGCGCGGCCACCAGGGTTGCAGGTAGGTGCGCAACTGCCCCCAAATAGGTAAGGAACCGAGTCCCCCACACGATGAAATAAAAGAGTACAGAGAGAGATCTCCCGGCTTTTCGTCTCAGGAGAGAAGAGCAGTGAACAATTAAAACAGTGGCAAGAGTCAAAGACACAGTGCAATGCAATTTAAAACAGCGTGCAAGAAAAGTGCAAAGACAATTTATTAAAAAGATCAGTATGTATAGCTCACTCCGTCAGGCATCCGCCACGGGAGTCTCGTTAAGACAGGTCTGACCAGAGCCCAGAATGGAAGCTAAATTTATACTTCCCGCCCGTGAGGCAGCAAGCTTAGTCCGCAAACTAGCAAGCCTGCCTCACCCAAGATGGCCGCCGTACTTGTGCGCAGCCTCCCTGTCTGTCCCTCAGCTCCTAATCGGCTGAGAGGGGGGCGCCCAGTAAAGCACGGCAAGAGGGTGGCACGGGAAGAGCGGCGCGGCCACCAGGGTTGCAGGTAGGTGCGCAACTGCCCCCAAATAGGTAAGGAACCGAAGTCCCCCACACGATGAAATAAAAGAGTACAGAGAGAGATCTCCCGGCTTTTCGCCTCAGGAGAGAAGAGCAGTGAACAATTAAAACAGTGGCAAGAGTCAAAGACACAGTGCAATGCAATTTAAAACAGCGCGCAAGAAAAGTGTAAAGACAATTTATTAAAAAGCTCAGTATGTATAGCTCACTCCGTCAGGCATCCGCCACGGGAGTCTCGTTAAGACAGGTCTGCTCGTTAAGACAGTGCACAACATACAACTCACACATGGGCATACAACCACATCCACAGGGATGAACAATCAAAACAACAGGCACACAACTCCTGGGTGACACATGTGCGTAGTTGACATTGCAGAGGCATGTACACATCAACACTCCCCACAAACTCACCCCCTTCACACTGCACACTACCTGGCCATCAAAGAGCACGAATGGAAAGTAAGCCATGGGACTAGGATGACTGGCCATCACAAGATGACCACACACATATACCACTGGGCACATATATAGGAAGAACACACACACATGATGACCCTGGACAGCCTGCCTGCAATACTGTGTGCAGAAACCCACTCTGTGCTGTCAGTGCCCCCCAACCTGACGTGTACAATATAGCCAACATGAAATAATCAAGTAAATGACTACTGCTAACCATTCGAAATTGCCACCATTGCCACCACAAGTATCTGGGTCAAGAAGAACTGAAGACCCTGCCACCCCTGAAAAAAAGAGAGAGTAAGTGAGCCCAAACATTGACTATGTTGAAGTGCCACACAGACCATGTGGCACAGTAAACCATTTACACACAACAAAAGAACTTTATTCAGTAAGGACACTGACAAAATAGACAACAGGAGCAACTGTCTTTATTCATATATTGCACAGATAGGTACCATGAGAAGAGCAAGGCACAAGATGCAGAGCATGTCCATGAGAAGCTGCACAGGCAGGGGGCACACAGCAGTGAACGACAAGGCCAGTGGGCAGGACAAAGTGCAGACTGAGTCCATGAGAAGTTGCACAGGCAGGGGGCATACAGCAGTGAACAACAAGGCCAGTGGGCAGGACAAAGTGCAGACTGAGTCCATGAGAAGCTGCACAGGCTGGGGGCAAAACACAAGGCCAGTGGCCAGTTCAGGGTGCAGAGTATGTCCATGAGAAGCTGCACAGGGAAGAGTTCAACACAGCAAAGAGCAACAAGGCCAGTGGCCAGTTCAGGGTGCAGACTGAGCCCATGAGAAGCTGCACAGGGAAGAGTTCAACACAGCAAAGAGCAACAAGGCCAGTGGCCAGTTCACGGTGCAGACTGAGTCAATGAGAAGCTGCACAGGCAGGGGGCACACAGCAGTGAACGACAAGGCCAGTGGGCAGGACTAAGTGCAGACTGAGTCGATGAGAAGCTGCACAGGCTGGGGGCAAAACACAAGACTAGTGGCCAGTTCAGGGTGCAGAGTATGTCCATGAGAAGCTGCACAGGGAAGAGTTCAACACAGCAAAGAGCAACAAGGCCAGTGGACAGTTCAGGGTGCAGACTGAGTCCATGAGAAGCTGCACAGGCAGGGGGCACA
This sequence comes from Triturus cristatus, assembly GCF_964204655.1. Taxonomy (NCBI): domain Eukaryota; kingdom Metazoa; phylum Chordata; class Amphibia; order Caudata; family Salamandridae; genus Triturus; species Triturus cristatus. The sequence goes on along the minus strand of NC_140579.1, from coordinate 871,018,359 downwards.
AAGCAGTGAACGACAAGGCCAGTGGGCAGGACTAAGTGCAGACCGAGTCCATGAAAAGCTGCACAGGCTGGGGGCAAAACACAAGGCCAGTGGCCAGTTCAGGGTGCAGAGTATGTCCATGAGAAGCTGCACAGGGAATGTGTGCGACTGTACCTTTCCATGGTCAGCAACACAGTCAGGGGGCAACAATGTGCAGTACAGGCCCACCTGTGTGAGAGACAGGTGTGTGAGGGTGACTACCACTCAGACTTGGCTGTCAGGCGGACTGGGAGCGGGCTGTGTCTCGGGGACTGTCAGGGCACTTGACGGGGGAGAGAGCGGAACAGCTGAGGTAGAGCTATCAGTGGCTTGGCAAGCTGGAGGGCTGCTTGGACCAGGTGCTGTAGTGGCACGTGGAGGTGGAATCATGCACACGGGAGACACGGTGTGGCTGGGAGATTGTGGAGGGGTGCCCTTCCACTTCTTGGGGCTCCCAATTGGCTTGCCTGACTTGGGATCAATGGGAAGTGGTGTGGGCACAACAGGCACACTCACCACCACATCTGCAGCAGGCGCTGGCAGCCCCTCTGGTGATGTGCTGGACCCAGCGGAACGCTTTGTATGGCTTCGCCTCTGCCCCCCTTCCCCCGTTTACTAGGTGATACCCCTACAGTGCCCTCCGGCCTCTGCTTCACTGGGCTTGGAATGGGAGTTGAGGTGGTTGGTGATTCTGCCTTGGAGCCCTTCCTAGGTGTACCCCTGTCATGCACCACCACCTTGATGGGCACAGACACTGTACGATTATTTTTGCGTGATGCTTTAGGGGCAGGAGAGTCCTTGGATGGGCATACCACTGAGGCATGTGTGCCTGAGGTCTGCTGCTTTGCTTTTTGTCCACTGGTGTCGCCTGACAGGCTTTTCTCCCTGCGCTCTGGGGTGGCTTTGGTCTTCTGTGGGGATGGTGTCTGCGCCCGGGACCGCTTGGGTTGCTGCTGTTGTGTGCTTCGTGTGCTGTATCGTGACTTTGATGTATGTGGACCGTGGTCACTATCGTCAGATGTGGCCACTGCCAGGGGGGTGGACAAAGGGACCGGAGCTGGACTGTGAGTATGTGCCTGTTGCAGGGCAGACGTCACCGTTGATGACAAAGCCTGGACTGTCCGGTGCAGCACACCCACGTCGGAATGTATGCCTTCCATGAAAGCAACCACCTGGGCCAATTTCTTGTCGTGGTCAATGAAGGCATTGAGGAGAGCTGTCTGGCCTACACACAGCTGGCGCAAAAGGTCTACAGACTCAGCACTGATGACAGCAGGGGGGGCAGGGGCAGCGGTGCCAGGGGTGAAGGACACTGTTCCCCTCTTACTGAGGCGGACACGGGCAGCACCAGAGGAAGTGGCTGGGAGGGTGGGCAATGGCCACTGTGTGGTGGAAGTCGATGCAGAGTCCCAGTTACCTGTGCCCTCCAACATGGATGCATCCCCGCTGGCATCGGATGATGTAGTGCTTTGCGTCTCAGGCTGGGATTCCTCCAGCAGACTCCTGTCCCCCTCTGAGGCGGTGGTGACATCTGTGTCAGTGGGCTCCTGGGCAGCTGTTGTGCTAGTTTCACCCCACTGGTGTCCGTTTCCTGTCCCTCCGTGACCACAGGTGATGCTGCATGAGAGAGAGGGATGTAGGGTCAGGTCAGTGGCAGCAACAGAACAAACATATGCAAGCAATGCATGACAAAAGTTGACCAAATCTACATGTTGCACACCACCCTCTGCAATCACATCATGCCAACTCACTATATAGACTCAAGCAGTGTGTGGAAACTGGAAACACAGGCATGAGTGAGCCATGTGATGACCACACAGCACAACACCCTGCTTGTGGCTCTGTTCAAACCGACACACAACTAGCTCTGAGCACACCTAGGGATATGATAGGGGCACACTACTTGTTGCCAATGACAGAACTGGATGGAACAGGAGGGGACAACACAGACCCAGACTACAACATGACAGTCCACAATGGACATTAGCCCATGCCACCCACCATGTCGTACCTTGGGGACAATATAATGCTGCACATTGCTGTAAGATGTGTAGGCTTCCCCAATATGGGTGCATGCAATGGACGCATTGATGTACGCTGTTAGACCTGTCAGCCCTAGGGTGTTCTCCCCCTCTATTTTTGATCGTGCCTCATTTTTTCCACCCTCATTTTTATGTTGGACTTAGGTCTCCGGGCGCCTTTTCATTGCCAATCAGTGTTAAGGTGCAGGTGCTCCCTTCTCCCAAGATGGCTGCCACAGGCCCCTGCTACTGCAGAGTGGTCTTTCTAGTAGCACCCTAGCTGCCAGGAGCTGGCTGGAACCCCACAACAATGTTGCGACACCAGCCCGCTTTTTTGTCCCATAGGTAGAATGGGGAAGCTCCTGGAATGTGCTGGAACCTTCTAGAAGGGAGGTGGGGTTTTTACTTTTGCCGCCTTGGATAGAGGTCACCTGACCTAGGGCTACTTAACAGAGGGAGGGAACATTTTCTAGTCAGTTGGCCGGTTGGGGTAAAGCAGACCTGGAGGATCCACGCAGGAGTGTAGGCGGTAGGGCCTAGCCAGGGACTTATGCCTCTGAAAGTGACAGGACTTAGGTACTGCCTTTTAAGTGAGTGAGGGATCCTGTACAGCCCACTGATCTAGCCCAGCGGTAGGAGAACCCAGGGGCCATCTGCCAGACCTGACTAGGAAGGAACTAGTCACCAACTCAATCCCTACCCCCAAGAAACAGAATCCCTAAGGGCGCCAGAGACATCTGCGCCATTAAGATTGCTGGAACTTCATGCTGAAACTGGATGCTGAAATTAAACGCTGGAACTTCATGCTGAAACTGAATGCTGAAACCTAAGGCTGAAGCTCCCTATTGAAACCTAAGCTGAAAGTGACTGCTGGGGGATCAACCAGGTACTAGCGCTGTGACCCCCGCGCTCCCCGACCTTGCCTGGGATCCCCCCCGAGTCAGTCCCCCCATCGGGCGCTGAGCTCGCCGTCGCCCCCGCTTAATTTGTGACCCCCATCGACCCGGGGCCTGCTGAGAAGCCTGGGGCCCCGTCGCTGCCGTCGCAGCGTCTGCAGGAGTCGTGAGAGGCCGTGAAGCCGGCTCCGGCACCCACGTGACGAGGGCGGACTGCGCGTCGCCGCCCCCGCCGCTGAGCGCACTGTCTGCGGGACCTGACGAGGTGAAGAACCCCCGAGCGACTGCCCGACCCCAAGGACGCCGAGATCAAGGTAACCCCCGGGGGCTGGGAGGTAGCATGGCCGTGCAGAGGCCTGGGACTCACCCCCCTGCTCCCCGGGAGGCTGGTGGTGGAGGACCCGGTGCGCCCCCTGTCGATCGGGAGCGGCACCGCACTCTGAGACTCTGATTCCCCTCCGTGGGATTCCCCCCTTGCATCGGAGACCCTGATTCCCCTCCGTGGGATTGCCCCCTTGCTTCGTGACTGCCGCGTACAGGGGTCCTTGTGCTTAAGGCCTGATCATTACGAGTAGCGCTGTGTTCTTAAGTTCTACTCTGAAGTGCTTAATGCTGATTATTACGAGTAGCGCTGTGTTCTTAAGTTCTGCCCTGAAGTGCTCAATGCTTGCTTATTACGAGTAGCGCGGTGTCCTCACGTTCTGCTCTGAAGTGCTTAATGCTCGACTATCCCGCGTAGCGCTGTGATCTCCAGTTTTGCTCTGAAGCGCCAATGGTGTCACGAGTAGCGGTAAACCCGCAAGTGGTGCCCTGAAACGCTAGTGGTGGGAGGGGCGCAGCGCGCTGGTTAACCGCTGGGTTTACCGCTCCCCCAGGTTCGTCAGTTACTGCCTATTGCATCATAATGAATTGCTGGTGAATCTGACGCTAATGTATTCAGGTACTGCCTAGTGCATCATAATGAATTGCTGGTGAATCTAACACTAATGTACTCAAGTAATGCCCATTGCCATCTCATGAACTGCATTTGCATCTAACTGCTTAGATAAACTTGATTGATTTTCATTGAACCTACTGTGTGGCGTCCATTATTGTGTGCGTTTCCTGCTTCAGGGGATGTGTGTGTTTTATGGTCGCTTTACACTTAAGCCTTCGGGTGCCCACCCGCTCGAGTCACGTTACCCCCTTAGGGCCCGGTGACCCCAGGTCTTACATACGCACAGTCAGATCGGGCACACTGCCGTTCCCTCCCATGGGATTCCCAAGACTACCCCAATGCAGAAGAAACCTGAAGAGCACAACTCGGAATGTAATGTGAAGGCACAGCATCCAAATCACCTTTGTAAGTACAGGTAGGGCAAATGCATGTCACCGGCAGCCAGGCCAGCAGCCACTTACATGCCACAGCATCACACTACCAACATCACATAGGCCAGTGTTGGCACAGGCTCTGCACACATGCAGCCACTCCCAGCCAAAGTCAGACTCCCCAAATGCTCACCCCTGGCTTGCTGCGGATGCTCCTTCAAACGTGCATCCAGCTCAGGCTGTGTCACCGCCAAGATGCACCCCATTAGTGGTGTCATGCTGCACCGTGCCAGACGCCCAGTGCGAGCAAGCGGCCCCAAGGTCATTTCCGCCACATTCTTTGCCAGCCGGCTGATGTCATCCCATATCTTGTGGCAGTGGGTGCGCCGTTGGTTTGATACCCCCCGAGCTCGCACCTTCGCTGCAATGGCCCTCCACACGGCCTTACGCTGGTGTACCTTGAGCTGCAGGCATGGGAGACAAGAGGGGGAAATGATCAGTGACACAGTGTCGTGTACCGACATCTATCAGTATAGCGGCAAGATACAAAATCATCATATATCCAACGATAGGTGAATCAGTACAGCTCACATGGGACACCTGCATGGGAAAAGCTGATGTTAAAGCATGCAGGTGTGAGGGGGAACACATTTCCTGCACATCTCACATACATGCAGGATGCTAGCACTGAAACACCCATATAGCCTGCCCACATCTCCAGTCCATTGTTGGCTTGAGCAACACATACATCACATGTCAACCTGTGTTTGTGGGTGGACTCACTGTGTCCAAGACTGCGCAGCCATCAATGTCTCTGTCCTGTGAATAGATGAATGTGTCATGGTGGTCACATAGAAGGACATGATCTCACAAATACAAAATGCCATTCACAAGTGCTCTTGTGTGCAAACTACAGTGCTGAGATGGACCATAGCTGGAGTGCAATGTGAAAAGATTGATGTCATACTCTGTAAGTTAAGTGAGTTGTCCTTATCTTTGTAGGCGGGGACTGTGCAGGCCAGCTGGGCTCACACTGAGATGGACTACAGGGGCACACAGCCATCCATCCAAGCAATCACTGTCCTGACTACAGCATGAACAACCTTCTGTGTCACTGTATGGCTGCCAACACAACACAGGTCACTCATACTTACATGTGCAGGGAGGGCAAGCTGTGGCATTGGGTACACACAGCCTCCCACTGGAGACTGCATGTCAGGCAGTGCATGACACTACCCCACACTCCCAGGGACATACTGCATCAGTCCAACTACATGTGTGGCCCCCCTGCCCTACCCCACCACTGTTGAAGACTTACCACGACATTTGGGGCACCATATAGCCTTGGGTACTGTGTGAGCACCTCGTCCACCAGGACCTCCAGCTCCTCGCTCGTGAAGGGACTGGCACGGATCTTCTCTGTCCTTGCCATCACTGTGGATATGAGACAACAGCAGCGGATTTGGGTGGTGAGGGGTCTCAGGCAGCAGTCCCTGGAGGCAGCAGCAGGTGAGGGGTCTCATGCAGCAGTCCCTGGAGGCAGCAGCAGGTGAGGGGTCTCAGGCAGCAGTCCCTGGAGGCAGCAGCAGGTGAGGGGTCTCCGGCAGCAGGCTCTGGGAGCAGTAGCAATGTGAGGCTCTGTTGGAAAAGGCCCTTTTTGCAGGGTCATCCCTAAACTTTTTGCCTTCCTCCTGTATTTTTTCTGACCTGTTTGTGTTGGTTTTATGAATCTGGGCACTTTACCACTGCTGATCAGTGCTAAAGTGCATATGCTCTCCCTTTTTAAATATGACATGTGAATTGGTATATCCATGATTGGCTTATTTGGTTTACCTTTTAGTCCCCAGTAGCATGGCCTGTGTGTGCCCAGGGCTGGTAAACCAAATGCTGCTGGTGGGCCTGCAGTGCTGGTTTGCACCACCCACAGAAGAAGCTTGTAAAGTGTGTCTCAGACCTGCCACCACAGAGCCTGTGTGCAGTCCAGAACTGCCATCTTGGCTGTGAAGTGCACCCACTTCCCAGCCCCTCAACCTTCCCTTGGCATCATGTAAGTCACCCCTATGGTAGGGTGCATTGTATGTGTAAGGTAGGACATGCCTTGGTGTGTGTAGCATGTCCTGGTAGTGAATTACACCCAATTTTGTTGTTCACTACTGCAAGGCTACCTGTTCCCCATAGGCCAGTTCTGATTATTACATTCTATAATCCTAACTGACCCAAAGAACATGGTAGAAAAACGAATTTAGTTTGCCTGAGCTCAGAATATTAAAATATATCTTTTAGTGAAGTTTATTTTTATATTCTGTGTTTGAAAATACCACTTTGAGAAAGTAGGTATTTTCTTGCCTAAGCCTTCCAGTGTGCTCTGCTGTTATGTGAATTGGCGGTCTGGTTTTGGAGGGACAGGGCAGGCTGAGTCAGACCTGAGTTGAATAGAGAGATCTGCATTTGGAGTATGGGGAGGGGTAGCTCCTTGACCTGAATAGGGCTGTGCCTGGCAAGGTGAATGCTGGCTTCACCTCCTACTATGCGTCTGATGGCAGACCCCCTCTTTCTGAAAGGAAGGATGCAGCCTGGTAAACAAAGTGCTCCAGGACTGAGCAGAACTGGTTCTGGCTGGGTTCAGCGACTTGTAGCTTTTGAGAACAAAGACTTTTGGGGTATAAATGTCTGTTCTGAAACCCCTACAATTTGTATTGCTCCTGGACAACAAGACGAACCTCTGTTCGTGTAACTGAAGGAATCTGCAGGAGGTGACTATCCTTGTGCTTGTGTGCTGTTTCTTGGATTGGCCTGCAGTGGTTACCATTGGACTTGGAAGAAGAGGGAAAAGGACTTTGAAGGAACTTTTATTTATCTTGCAACAACAATCACCCAAGGGCTAGGAGAGAGCTAGCCTCCTGTTGAAGTCTCAGGCACATCAGACTTCACCACCAGCCTCCTGTTTCCTCCCAGCGAGGATTTCGATCTGCAAGTGAGGCTCCTGTGAGTTCCAGGGCCTCTAGTTCTACTACAGAGAAGAAAGTGCTAAAATCGTCGCTAACGCCCGTTTGCGAGCCGCCGCAGCTGAATCATCGTGCTGCTGCCGCTGAGTGCTCGCTAACGGAGATCATTGCATCGCACGTGTGCGGGCTGCCAAATGCTCGCTAACCCAAAGATCATCGCACGTTTGCAGGCTGCCAAGTGCTCGCTAACCAAAGTTCATCGCATCGAGTTCGTCGCTTCACGACTTCGCAGCGCGGACGCTGTGTGTCTGCCATTTTCATCGCATCGCATCAGGATCGTCGCTCACTCGTGGAGCGTCCTTTCTTCGCATCATAACCTGATCGCACACGCAACAGGATCGTCGCATCGTCTCCTCCCTCGCGGCAAGGAGTTATCGCCTAGCATGCAGAAGTTTGTTGCAATGTCTCCGCACGCATCAGCAGATCGGCACTCATCCTCCCTAGCGGCAAGGATTCAACGCATCGCCGGCCTCGCGTGCAGAAAATCATGGCTACAGCTCCTTTGCGACATTTTGGTTATTTTGCTATGAAATTCAGGTACTTTGTAAGTAAAAGGGTTGCAGAGACCACTGCTTTGAACTGAACTCCTCTTTGCACACTTTGAACTATTTTTGCAGCATTTCAAGAGTAATCCTATTATACAGTATTGTGGCTTTTTACCGTTATTGGTCTTATGTTAAGTCTATATATAAAGATACTTATTTTTTTATAATTACTTGTGTGGTGTCCCCTTTGTAGTGTTCTTCACTGTGTATGGTCATAAATGCTTCACACACTGCTTCTGAGATAAGCCTAGCTGCTCCATGCTACGTTACCACAGGGTTGAGCAGGGGTTATCAAAGGGTGTAGCCCTCTTACTCTGACTTAGAAAGAAGGGTCCCTACTTGGACAGTGGCAAGCCATTGCCAACTAGAGACCCCCATTTCTAACAGGCTCACTCCCACACATATATAGCCCCCAGGGGTCGTTTCGAAGGTGCCAAGCCTAAGCAACTGGTGGTCCAGGCCTGCCTCTTTCAAATGCATTCAATGACTGCCTCCGCGGTGACGGAGCATACCTACCGCGATCTTCAAAATTGCATCATGTAACCACAATCATGGCTCCCATTGGCTGTAAGGGCATGCTCCATGGCGGTGATACAACGCTGGGGCCCGGGGTGCGCTACCGCGATGGTGCATCTTTCAAATGCAGCCAATGTCCGCCTCCGCGGTGGTGGCGCACGCCTACCACGATCTTCAAAATTGCTTCATGCCACCGCTATCGAGCTTTGCATTGGCTCTATGGCAAGCTCCATGGCGGTGACACACCGCAGGGGCCCGGTTTGCACTCCCACGATTTTAGTGGCGGAGCATGCCAATCACCATTTCCACATGCCTATGACTACCACACTTGTGTGAATGGGGGTGCTGGTGACACCGCCGGAGCCAGGCGGTAGCTACCGCGATATGGGTGCCATGCATTGACACGAGGCACCGTGATTTGGGTGGCGGAGCATGCCCACCGCCATATGGGCATGTCTCCATGCCTATCACTACTGCACTTGTGTGAATGGGGGTGCTGGTGACACACCGCCGGGGCCAGGCGGTAGCTACCGCGATATGGGTGCCATACAATCGCAATGCCCATCTGTCAAACATCAACAGGGCACAGTGCCAAGATGGTCAATGGAACATCACCGTGCACACAAGGTCAATCTCCCATTTACTCCACTGATGGCTACACATGCCATGTTTGTGTGTGTGTTTTATAGATTGGCCTGTACCCACTCACATGTCACTTACGGATGTGATGTTGGTGTAGGCAGGACATTGCTGTTCTGGACTCCACAATGTATACACATGTCAATGTGTTGAGGTGCAGTGACGATCACAGCGATGCTCGTCCCAATGAATGATGAACTATGTTGCATTGCCTCTCATGTCTGCTCATGCACACATTCGTCATTCCAGCGTCGACTGTGGTCATTGTGTGGTGGATGTGTGCCAGGTTGTAATGACGCATTGAGGTGTGACAGGTACAGCAGCTAGGTATGAGACAGTGGGTAGGATTAGTTACACATTTGATGGATGCTATACTCCCAGGCGTGCCCATTTGAAATGTGGCTGTATCCCTATTTGCATTCACATTGACCAAGGTGGTGTTTGAGGTACTTGTCTTGTGTAAGTTGATAGGTGTGGCCTTTGTGGACATGAAGGTGTCCCTACATGTGAGCAGGTCTGTTAGTCAAGGTTGATGTCAGTCATTGTTGTCATTGTGTCATCCAGAACGTGATGTGCTGTGCACATCTCGTGATGTATTGCATTGACACGTGTTCACTATCATCTCCACTAGGAGGCCAAATTTGATTAGTCACTTGACGGTGCTGGAGGACATGGAGGATGTTGCGATCATACGGAAATGCCGCCTGGACAAAGCCACCCTGAAAACCCTTTGTGATCTGTTGGAGCCCCACCTGCAGCCCCGCAGGACATATCCAACAGCTTTCACCCCCACTTATAAGGTGATGGAAGCCCTGCATTTTTTTGCCACTGGATCATTCCAAGAGACAGTGGCCAGCGCTGGTAGGATGTCACAACCGATGTTCAGCATGGTGCTGCGTGATGTACTGTCTGCCATGATGCTATACAAGGACAGATACATCCATTTCCCCAGGGGTGCTGAATTGCCAGCTGTGAAGGGAGACTTCTATCCCCTTGGACACATCCCCAATGTTGTTGAGGCCATTGATTGCACCCATGTCGGGCTTGTGCCACCACAGGCAAGAGAGCACATTTACCGCAATCGCAAGCATTACCACTCCATCAATGTGCAGGTGGTGTGCCTGGCAGATATGACCATCTCGCACGTGTGTGCCAAATTCCCAGGCTCGGCCCATGACTCGACTCCTACATCCTGCGGAACAGCATTGTGCCCCAGCTGATGGCTCATCTTCTTCCCAAGTGTACATAGATTGTGGGTGAGTATGCCTAGTTGTGTGGCGTGCGTGACCTTCTGCCCTCAGCCTCTGCGACATTGCAATGTCTATTTGTGTGTGTCATACCTAGGTAACTGCATATCCCAACCGTCCCTGGTTGCTGAGCCCACTGCGGAATCCCAGGTCCCCGGCTGAAGTGCGCTACAATGAGGCCCATGGGAGGACACGTGTGGTGGAGCGTACTTTTGGTTTGCTCAAGTCACGTTTCCGCTGCCTGGACAAGACCGGAGGTGCACTGGCAGACACACAAAGGAAGGTGTGTCAGATTGTAGTGGCATGCTGCATGCTCCACAACCTAGCCATTCGCAAGGAGATTCCCCTGCTCCTGGATGATGGTGTGGACCCAAGGCCCCAGCCTGCAAACCATGCTGTGTCCAGTGATGAGGACAGTGGGGAGGAGGAAGGTGTTGACCTGCGTGAACAGCTCATCACCCGCTACTTCACTTGAAGGTGGGTGTCAATGTGCAACATACCCATTGTCTGCTGATATTGCTGTTGTCGTGAAGGGGCATGTGAGAATTGTAACAGCAGCCAGTTGTAGACTCAGTGGTGGTTGGAAATGTTTCTGGGACATGTCATTTGGGAACATCAACAGGACGTGTATGCTGGCTATTGTGACATGTGCATGTTGGGTTATCCTATGGTAGGGGTTGTGATGTCTGTGATGCCACACCCAGACCAGTGAAAGTAGTTCTGTTGTGTTTACCTAGGTGCCTTCGACTTCTCCTTGCCTACATACAGCCCATGCTCCTGGTACATTGTGATCATGTTGAAGACTGCACATCCTGCAATAAAGAAAGAGCAGACAACATGTGTGTAAGGATATTTTATTTGCAATGGTAAGATGCAAGGGGGGTGTTCATTTCCATTGGGGGTGGGGTGGAGCAGTGAGTTGACAGTTGTGGTAGATGAGATAATCGAGTAGTCACCACATTGCTGTGGTGACCCAGTCCAACAGACAGATGCCATTCACAAGGCAGTGTGGGGAAGGACAGTCCAAAAAGTCAATGCAGTGGTGGAGAGGGTTGCCATGATGACTGTCCGTGACTGTCGTCTGGCAGGTGCTTGGCCTCCAGATACTCCCAGGGTCTTCTTGGGATAGCCCCTTCGTCGTTTGGCGGGGGGCCTGCTGCAGGGCCAGTGGGGTCTGAGGACTCACCCCTCTCTGTGGGCGCAAGGGAGGATGGTGAACTGTCATCGTGCGGCCCACCAGAGGGAGGTGTAGGTGTTGTCTGTAGTGCATGCCTGTCCCTCAGTACCGCCACTTGCTGGCCCAAGAGGTCCACGATTTGTCCCATGCGGGTGTCGATGGACCTCATCAGCAGGATGAGCTCATGCATCTGTTCGACCGACCGGCCCGTTCGTCCCTGGGCCTATTCGTATGCGCCCAGGACTCTGGTGATGTGTTCCAGGGAGTGGGTCCCAGCCTCCTGGTGTCCGTGGGTGACCCTGCCCCTCCCACTTGCCCTGCTGCCACGGACCTGTTGCCTCACCACTGTGGGCACCCGCATCCTCTCCCTGCCCTCCTCCGTCGGTGGTGTGTGCTGGTCATCCTCTGGGACAGGGAGGGTGTTGCAGGCAGCACTGGTGGTGGTGGCGGCTGCATAGGCCGTGACAGCAGGGGTCTGCAGTGAAGTTGTTGTTGGAGCAGATGTGGTGGTGGGGACGATGGGGTCCTGGGACCTGTTGCTCCCTGGCACACCAGATGGGCCGGCTTCGAGCTCATCGTCCATGGAATCCTGGGAGTCAACATCCGAGAGTCCATGTAACGGGGGTGGGGAGACTGGCTCTGCAGGTTGCTGGTGTTGTCCTCTGCAGTGAGTTCTTGGTCACCTGTGGGTCAGATGGGAAATGGTCATTGTAGTGCACCCGGCAAGCTTTGTGTTAGCTGTGTCATTCACTTTTTGTACACTGCACAATTGACAGATCATCACATTGTTGACTATGTGCACTACTGTGCTTCATGACATGATGCAGTAGTACAGGAATTCATTGTCCATGGTGTGAGGTGTCAAGGCATACCATGCAACCCGTGCACAATTACGGATTACAGGGACTTGTTGCCATCTAAGGCCTGGCACAACATGTATTTAATTGAGAACTCATTGTTTATTAGTCTGACCTGGCAGGCGTCACATCTGGCCATGGACTGGCCATTGTTATCTCCTGCATCCCTTTGTCCGGTCATGTGCATATCTTGATTTGTGCCACCACACATGCTTTCATATTTTTCGAATGGTCCTTGTTGCACTTGTCCCATGGCAATGCACATGTAACTAGGTGCTGTGCATGATTGTGCCCTGACTTTCTTCTACTTGTGCATTAGTGTGTTACACTTTGGTAGCTGTGACAGTTTCCTTAGCTTACCTGTGTGCACACTGTGCTTGGCAATGGGGTAGGTATGCCTCTTTGTGCAATTAGAGGGCTGGTGTTGTCATATGGCACCATTTAATTTGTGACAAATGGGTGGGTGCATGTACTTGCTACTTACCTGTAAGTTTGTTTGGTGTACTTCAATGGCTTCCAAATGCTTCTGGGTGGGGGAGTGCTCCATCCTGCTCAGGTGTGGGACAGAGGGAATGTTGGGAGTAGTAGTGAAGACCTCCCACCCACAAACACCCTCACTGTGAAGATGGCTACCTACCTGTAAGTTTGATTAGGGTGATGTAATGGCTTCCAACTGCTGGGGGAGGAGGGCTCCATCCTGCTCAGGTGTGGGACAGGGGGCATGGTGGGAGTAGTGGTGCAGGCCTCCCACCCACAAACACCCTCACAGTGAAGATGGCTACCTACCTGTAAGTTTGATGAGGGTGATGTAATGGCTTTCAACTGCTGGGGGGGGGGGGGGAGGGCTCCGTCCTGCTCAGGTGTGGGACAGGGGGCATGGTGGGAGTAGTGGCGCAGGCCTCCCACCCACAAACACCCTCACTGTGAAGATGGCTACCTACCTGTAAGTTTGATGAGGGTGATGTAATGGCTTCCAACTGCTGGGGGGAGGGTTCCATCCTGCTCAGGTGTGGGACAGGGGGCATGGTGGGAGTAGTGGTGCAGGACCCCCACCCCCACCCCCAGACCCCCTCCCAGGGAAGATGGCTACCTTCCTGTGAGTTTGGTGTGGGTCGTGTAATGGCTGACTCATGCTTCTGAGAGGGGGGGGATCCATCTTGCTAGGCTGTGGGACAGGGGGCATGGTGAGAGTAGTGGTGCAGGCCTCCCAGCCACAAACACCCTCACTGGGAAGATGGCTACCTACCGGTTAGCTTGTTGGTGTACTGCAATGGCTTCCAATTGCTTCTGGGTGGGGGAGTGCTCAATCCTGCTCAGGTGTGGGACAGAGGGAATGTTGGGAGTAGTAGTGCAGGCCTCTCACCCACAAACACCCTCACTGTGAAGATGGCTACCTACCTGTAAGTTAAATGAGGCTGATGTAATGGCTGACACATGCTTCTGGGTGGGGTGGTGGGAGAGATCCATCTTGCTGATGCTGTAGGCCAGGGGGCCTGGTGGGAGTTGTAGTGCTGTCTGCTTGTATAAATGCCCCCATGGTTATGTTGGTAGCTATGTTTGGGTGAATGGGAGTGGGTTAATGCTGGATCTGTGAGCCTTGTTTTTGTGAGTGTGTGGTGCAGATGGATGGTATGTGTTCTAGGTGGTGTAGCTTTGTATTTGTGCAAGACAGTACATAGCAGAGTGGCGGTAGTCATTTGTTTGTACTTACCAGCCTCCACTCCCCCGGCTACTCCTAGGAGACTCTCTGGATACAGTATGGCAAGCTCCTTCTCCTCCCATTGTGTGAATCGTTTTGGTGGAATGGGAGGGCCACCGCCAGTCCTCTGAGCCAGCTGACGGTTCTTGCTCCTCCTCTCCTTGACCACCCTCTTCAGATCATTCCACCGCTTCATGATCTCCTTTTTTGATCTTGGGATGGTCCCTACTGCATTGACCCTTTGGACAATCCTTGCCCACATTTGTGTCTAATGGTGTCTGTTGGACCAGGGTACCTAAAGGCTGTGGTTCCACTCTGACTATCTCATCTACCATAACCTTCAACCCACTCTCAGTGAATTTGGGCATTTTCTGTGTGGCCATGGTGTGTGGAGTGCAAAGTGGTTGTGGGTGCAGGAGTGTGAGTGGTGGTTGTGCTGTGCATGGTGTGTGTTGTGCAGGGGGGTTAGTTGTGCAGGTGTGGAGGTGGTGGTGGTGCTGTGTGTGGTGTGGCTAGTGATGTGTCCTTTGCTTCTCCTGTCAGCTGGGGTATGTGTCCCTTCTCTCCTGGAGTATTACAAAAGATTGTTGTCAGGGAAGGGGCTGGTTTTATACTCAGCTATGTGGGTGTGTCCAATTGGGGTGTTGCTGCCAGGTGTGTTGTCCTGGGACTTGTATTTTTCTTTTTGCCATATGGTTGTGTCATTGGGGTGTGTTTTGTGTATTTGGGGGGCATGGCTAGTTTTCTGTGTGCACTTTTTGGCCTTCTTGTGTTTTTTTTTGCTTTGTCCGCCATATTTTTTACGGATCGTCCGCTGCGGTGGCTGTGCTTCAGCTCTTCCGCTGGCTCTACCATGCATCCCATTGTGCAACAGCGGCGGTCGGAAACAGCGGTACGTACCGCAGGACCATCGGGGATATCCTAATTTACGGTGCGGTGTCTCCGCTATACTTGCGGCGGGTTGGTGTTTATCCGCCACGGATCCGACCGCTGCAGATGGATTTTGGCCATCTCCACCCGCTACGGGTGGTTTTTCTTGGCCTCATTCCACCGCGGTCATTGTTTTGGCGGTTGATCTTAATTTGGCCGCCGGTTTTCCCACGGTGCGGCGGGTAATTGTTTTCCACTTCCATGGCGGTCGGGGTGCTTTTGAGCCCGCCATCCTAATGGACCTCTAAATGCAGAATTATTTGGAACCATTGTCCAGTCTTTTTGATTCCCTCAAAATATCCATACTGTATTTTGAGAAATTAAGATGGCCATATTGTATGTATTCAGGACACATGCTTACAAGTTTAATAATGCTAGGTTGGGGTGGTAAAGTTGGTCTTGTAAGCTAGACAACAGAATTGGTTTGCACAACACCTTCTTCTGTGACCCCTAACATGTGCAACAGATTTGTTTACCACCTTTGGCATTCTGGAGCTTTCAGATTCACTCTGGCTATGGAATGTCTCATATTTTTAGGGTTGAGGGTAGCAGAGGCGCCTGTGGAAAAACAGAGAACCTCCCCATACCAACTGATCATATAAACTAAACACAATGCTCTAATATTGGTTTGTGATTTAGAATGCATATTTTTGGGAGAAAACCCAGCCACCAAAAACGCCGTGCAGAACATCATTATCTATGACCCACTTGTGTTTCTCTTTGAATATCCTGTTTACAGTGTCCACACGGATAGGTGGACTGCTTTTGTCTGATTCTTTGCAAGGAGCCATCTTCGGACGGTTTGATTTTCTAGAGAGATGTTGATCCAGTGGTCCTGAGGTAACACATGGCTGTGGTATTGTCAGCTTCAATAAGAACTCAGTTTGTCATCAAAAATGCAAGTAAAGACTTAGGCTAGTGCTAAGATTAATGTGGCATCTTGTATCTATCTGGGACCAGATGCCTCGAACAGGCACTGCGAGAAGCTGCACATTCTAGCACTGACCAATCTTGACAACTGTTTGGGTGGGTGGGTGCTGGTGAAACTCCCGACAGCCTGTTCTGAAGGCACCACAATACAGAGTCCGTGGAGTTACTTGAGAAAACATCAATTTGTCATTCTACCTGCCTTCCAACTAACTTGTTGTTTCCCATCTAGGATTGCTCCGAAATCGTTCAGTTTACATTAGTTTTGATATTGACTTTAGAAAATCTACCTGGGGCCCAGAGAACCCTAATCGCAAGAGGGTTATCTTTAGTGCTGCGGTGATTTGCATTTGATTATCCAATCACCCCAATGCAGATACATACTTATTTGTATAGATTTTAAATTAAGCCTGCTTTATATATAGTTTGTGAGGTACCTAAAATGGGCAACGCAAGTATATGACCAGATGCAGTGAATTTGCTGACAGGTACCACAAAAACACCTGACATGCCTGCTACCATGCACTTGGAAAATGTGGTAGTGCAGACTTGAGGATGAGTGGAAATACTTTGTATAGAAATGAGATGGCCCTCCGCAAACCTGCAGATTTTACTGTTTCTTCACGATGTTTATGTGAAAACACACATTGTTAAAGTCACAGCTCACATCCAATCTCATAGATGAAACAGAATATTTTTAGTGTAAGTCTACGTGCTCATTTTATTGTTCCGCAAGCCCCAGTATACTTTCTTGTACATAACATCTGTGTTTCAGGTCTCCTGATAACTGCTCTCCGTGACGCTAGCGTGCTGCTCACCAACAGAGGTCTAGACTCTATTGGAGGTTCCTGTATCATGGATGACTAACTTCCCCATGACGACATCATGACACTACCAACGGTTGGTGGTAGCCGATTATAATAGTGTGGCTTAGGCCGCTTATACTGCACTCCAGTGGGGCCTACTCCCTAATAAATCCATGTAGTATATATAATATCATGACTGGGCCCGCAAATTCTCCCGCTGTGTGTGAAGAATGCATTAGCTTGCTTGGATACATATGAGGGGGGATATCAATGCATGGGTTCCCCCTGTGCAGATGCAGCCACTAAAGTTGTAGGGTGCCTCATAGGGCCGGTAGTAAACATAAGTAGCTGTCTCTGCATGTCCCGCACTACTGCCCGTTAGATTCCTTCTACCTCTTAGTAAACCACAGGGGCTGTCTGACTTGAATGAGCCATTCACATAAAGCATGGTCCCAAGAATTTCTGTCCCATTTAGTAAAAAAGTTGTCAATGGTTGCACAGGGTCGTTTTGTTGTGGTGCACAGACAGAAGATCAAGTTTTAAATGTCGACAGAGACAAATATGGAGTTGGAAATATCGTGATGCAGAAATATCGACAGCAAGAATATCGTGGTCAAGAATATCGACTTGGAGGTAAGAAATATGATTTTAGAAAATATCATTAATATCATTTGCAAAAATAGTTAAAAATATCGATGCTTTAATTAGCGCTCTGTATTTTAGTATGTATTTTAAAAGTATGTGAACTACTATTTTGTATAAAGTATTGCTTTTGTTAATAAATGTGTTAAATTTTTAGTAGTTATTAATTTTATTTTAATTACATTTTGTGTTTTTTAGTTCTGTAGCAGGTTGTGGGTTTATAGGGGTATGGGGTGGGAAGTAATTTAATCATAATAAATTAATAATTATTTTTTATTTATTAGTATTTTTTAGATTTAGATTTTGTAGTGTTAACTGTGGGAATTAATTTATAATGAATTGGTTGTTAATTATTATTATTTAATAATTATGTTAATTGAGTCTTTTATTTAGGAGCGGGTTGTGGATTTATAGGGGAATAGGGTGGGAAGTAATTTAATTATAATGAACTTATTAATATTTTCTTTTTATTCATATGTATTAAATTTACATTTTATAGTGTTAATTGTGGGAATTAATGTATATTAACCCCTTCGCTGCTAGGCCTTATCCCCTCCTGTGCTAAGCCTTTTTTGGGCTATTTGGGGTAGTGCGCGCTTAGGCCCCTGTAACTTTTTGACCACATTAGGTATCCACGCCAAATTTGCGTCCTTTTCTTCCAACATCATGGGGATTCTAAAGGTACCCAGGGTTTGTGGATTCTCCTAGAGGGTTCCCAGAAATTAGTCAAAATACAGCAAAATTTTGGTTTTTTTGTGAAAAATGGGGAAAAGTGGCTGCAAATGAAAGCGTCTGGGTTTTTC